>NC_141700.1:503633535-504233535 GCF_964263255.1 Lissotriton vulgaris | reverse complement strand
AGTCCTGTTTGGACAGCACAGTATAAGGGGAGTTCAGGTTCTCGGGCTTCTAAATAACACTTGGTTTTACAATACGGGGACATCAAGGTAGCTGTTCTTTTAACCCAGTCTATAACGGGATTTTGTACTTGTAACCAAGGTACTCCTAAAATAACACCAAAATTAGAAGCGTCTATAAGATCAAAAACAAGACTTTCTGAATGCCCATTATTAAACACAATAATCACAGGTGGAGTTTGATAACTGATCATCCCTGAAGACAACTCGGACCCATCTACTGCCCATATACTATTCGGGCTGGGGTTTTGCAACAAAAGACAGTCCCAACTGTTTAGCTAGTTTAATGTCAAAGAAGTTTCCAGTTGCTCCTGAATCAAGGAGGACAGACATAGATAATTGCTTGTTTCCGCTGTAAGTGAGTGTAATGGGTAAGGTGAAATGTTTGACTACGTGTATTTTGTTGGTAGAGATCTGATGAGGGATGCAGCTTGAGGAAGTGACCTCTCTATTCCTCAAGCTTGCTAGTTTTCCGAACTAGAAAGACTAGTAGCTGATAGTCTGGGTGTCTTAGGACGGACTGAACAGTCTTTAGCATAGTGGCCACCCTTTCCACAGTATAAGCACAAGTTTAATTTTCGCCGCTTGTCTTTTTCCTCTGTGGATAAAGGACCGCGTATGCCCCCGATTTGCATGGGTTCAGGGACATCTTTTGGTACTGGTTTCTCAATCTTAGGTAATATAAACCTAGGCACAATATTCTGCGTTCTTTCTCCTTTCCTTTCATGCAAGCGATGATCCAATTTGACCACTAGATCAATGAAAGAGGCACAATCTTCTGGGGGTTCACTATTTGAGAGAGTAAGTCTTTTAAATCATCTCCCAACCCACAATAAAACAATGAAGTTCGCTTGTCATCTGGCCAATGTGTTTCCGCCACCAAACGATTGAAATTGGTAATGTACGACAAAAGATCTTTGGAGCCCTGTTTAAATTGAGCAGTTCTGTATCACTTGCTTGCATATATGAATGTTTGGCAAAGAGGCTTCTCATCTTTTCTTTAAAGAGATCTAAATCATATAGCGCTGGATCATTGTTCTGGACTAAGGGATCGGCCCATTCTGCCGCATTCCCTGCAAGATAGGAGATTATGAAAGCAACCTTGGCTGAGTCATCAGGAAAAGATGCAGTCTTACACAAAAAGTGGAGTTGGCATTGGTTCATGAATACGTTGTATTTGTTGCTATCCCCGGTAAATCGTTCAGGCATGGCTAGGGGAACAGGAGTAGGGGTATTTACCGTGACTTGGACAGGTGAGCTGAGGGAATCGCCGCTGGCCCCTTGGTCTGTTCCAGGGGGAGGTAAAGTGAACCTAGCGGGTTGTATGTAGTTTTTTCTGGTCTTGGGTATGGTGCCTGTTTCTCGCTCGCCGGTTCTTAACTGATGTACTTCAGCTAAGAGTCTTTGATTCTCGACCCCTAGTCTACCCACTTCTGACTGAAGGGCTACTAAGGCTGCAGTAAGTTCTTCTATTGAATGAGCCTGGAGGTCTAGAGGACTTAACGAGGGATCAGGCTCCATCTTCTCAGGGGAAATATTTTTCGTGGGCTTGGCTTTCTGTCAGGTTAGTAACCAAGTTTCCACGGGAGCGAAGAAGGATCCCTACACCTCCAGGACACAGGAGCAAGAATGCGAATAGATACACACTCCTGTCTACTGTCCCCTAAAAGTATGAGGGAATTACCCTAGGAGTGTCCACCACTCTCCTCATACGAGGGGGTATGCAGGGTACAGCAAGAGTCGTAGGTGGATGTCCAGGCTAGAAAACAAAATAAGCAATACACATAATATATCCTTACTTCACTAACCTGCAGGCAGGGGACATTGACATGCGTGATTCTGCAGGTGTGCTTACCCCAAATGTAGATTAGGCGGGCTTTATCGAAGAGTTCAAAAAGGTAGGCTGAATAATCTGTATCGGGGTAGGAGGAGTAGAACTCTCGAGGGACATTCATACCAGAGAAACGACAACAAAATATGGGGGATGTGAGGAGCACCGGCCGGCTTTTTGTGGGCGGAAACAGCGGAGCAGCACACACACACGCGAGGAGAGACACCCGGCCCTCAAAGGAGACAAGGGCGGAGCGCTCACTCTCACAGGAGGGATAAGACAACAAAAGAACTCGCCAGGTATTTTCAATCATACAACAGTAGCAAGGAAAAAGAACCGAGCGAACTAACGCCCGCTAAATGCGTGAGGAAAGTAAGGGCAGACGCTATAACTCTCTCGCGTAAGAAAGCAAGAAACGCCGAAGCGCGGCAAAGATACGCTCACACAGTAAACGACCATCCAGCTGAGGCAGGGCCAGGGAATGAAGGCAACAAAAGTGGGAAAGGGTCCACGGAGTCTCGGTGAACACCAAAGAATGCCACGCAGACCTCGAGTCAGGAACCAGGAAGTGAAGAGGGGGGGTGGTACCGGAACAGTAAGCCAAGCAAAGGCTACGTTCTGCCGTGCCTCTTTTCTCAGTTAAGGGAGCGTTTAAAAATTAACTAGCTATTTGGTGTTAGGGACCTGGGAAAAAGACCACAGCTCAGTAATCTCGCATGTCAAGGTGATTAATTCCTAACATCTTGCAAATGTGTAAGAGCAGGTGCCTGGCTCGCCAAATCTTCCAGTTGTTGTGCGCTCAACCATCTTGCCTCCCATTGGAGTTGAGCAGCGAGGTAGTACTGTTCCATATGCGGCAGCGCAAGACCTCCGTTAGCTATCGAGAGGTACATTTTGGATATGACCACTCTGCTCCGCAATGCGCCCCAGCCACCCTTCTTATATCTACTTCAAGGTTCTTGAATAGCGCCGGCTTAAGGTGGGATGGCAAATTTACAAAATAGTACAATAGATGTGGGAGCACCACCATTTTAACTAATGCGAAACGGCCCATGGCTGTCAGTGGCAGTGTGCCCCAGAAAGACATCAGCGCACACACCACAATAATGCACGCAGCAAAATGCCATCCTGCAAATCTATCAGATCCCTGTATATGCGTATACCTAAATATCGAAATGGAGATAGCTGCCAATGCACCGGTCTAATGGCAATGGCTATGTGCGGGTTCAGGACGGTATCCGCGAAAGGATACAGGCACGACTTGTCCCAGTTCGCATGCAGACCTGAGACAAGTGCAAACTCCAGCAGCGCCCACTCCACAATATCTCAGGGCAATGTGACGTCTTCAAGATATATTAACAAGTCATCTGCATATAATGACACTCCGTGTTGACCATCACCTAGAGGAATCCCCCATTCTACTTGTGACCCATGTAGCAATGTAGCTAGGGGTTTGATGGCCAATGCAAAGAGAAGTGGCGACAATGGGCATCCCTGCCTGGTGCCTCACTCAATAGGAATTCGGTCAGATAGGTATGGGCCTGATTTGACTTTGGCTACCGGTCGTGTATAAAGTAGCTGAACAAGGCTCAGAAAGTCAACTCCTAAATCATAAGCTTCACTCCCTTTTGATGTTTAAAAAAAGGAAACACAGAAGTTTATATGCTCTTTCATAACATCCTGTCTGTATCCACAAATGTGTTCAATAAACAGAAAAAAAAAAAAAAGATAGCTTGTGGAAGAATCCATTCAGTAGAGGAAATTTGGTTCCGATTCCATTTTGTATTGCACCGCCATTTTGCGTTGCCCTCACTCCGGCAACACGGCGAACAGAGAACTCTTGCCCTTCGTACTGCTACGTATCAACTAACACCTCTATCCTTGAAGTGAAGTCAATTCCAGGAATCAGCCCGACTCACTAATCCTTATCTAAACTGTCTGTTGGCCTTCAGTATTCTTGTCTCGACTCACTAATCCTTGTTTCAAACCATCTGTTGGTTTTCATTGTCCTTCTTCCCGCCTTATCCTACCTTGCAAATTAGCCTTTTCTGCAATACACAAACATGTCTACCACTGTTGATTAACTCAGGGACACCATTATTGAATCACCTGTGGGGTTAGTCAAAAGATCACCTATGGGGTGGAAAATTTAATCATGTGACGTCTTGTTTTTCCCAAAAAACATATCTTTTCATTGGTTTAAATTTTGCGCATTGGGAGTGTTCTTATGCAGATGTAAAGAATATAAAAGTCTGTGAGCCCCGGAGTAAAGGGGCAGTCTGCTGAGAACATACCATTGGTGTACTTCTAGGATCACTATGCATAGCTGCAGCTAATAAATCCTGTTGTCTACGCTTAACAGAGTGTCCCGTGTCTCTGTACAACAAAGCAGGTGAGCTCGGAGATTTAGGCGTGCCCTGTGCCGCTAGGCCCTTAAAGGCCTGGTTCTTCACAGTAGAAGCCGTCTTACCTCTTTTTTGAAGAACGTAGAGGGGTTTGTCCTAATTTCTGGGGGCAGTGTGTTCCATATTCTTGGGGCTAGACCAGAGAAGGAGCAGTTTTAATTCTTCTTTTTGTTGAACTTCTGTGGCTTCAGCAGCAGGAGAGTACAGTTTCTTGAGGGTCGACTACCACCTAATTTTTCAAGTATTTTAGCCAGGTAGACAGGTGTGTTGTGGTAGAGGGCCTCATGAATCATGCAAGCTATCATCAACTGGAATCTAGCTTCAAACGAGAGCCATATTAGATGCTTGAGGTCTGGGGTAATGTGGTCATATCTCTTGGGTCCTGTGATGAGCCTAGGAGCTGAATTCAATGTGTCTTGTAGTGGGGCCAGCCTTACTTTAGGTAGGCCTGACAAAGTAGCGCTTCTGTAGTCTAAACAGGAGATAGCCAAGGATTGAACAGCTAGATGAAAGTCAGCAGGTGGTAAGAAAGGTTTGATTTTCCTCAGTATATTTAGTTGGTAATTGGCTCCCTTGTTGGTGGCAATGATATGATCTTGCATATTCAGGCATTTGTCCAGTGTTATACATAAAGATCTAGTGGAATCGATCACGTGGGACGCAGTTAAGAGGAGTGAGTTATTTGAGCCATTCTTCTATGGCAGAAAAGTGATTCTGAAGGGTGATCATTAGGAATTCAGTTTTAAGCATGAGGTGATTGCGGGTAACCATTGTTTTGTTTTCAGTAGGGTGCAGTTGAGAAGTTTGATGTCTTCAGGTGAGGACATTTTCAAATACAATTGTTTATCATTGGTGTACATATGGTAGTGAATGTATAAGAGCTTCAGAAGTTCGGTAAGAGGTTTCATAAGCAAGTGGAATAAGGTGGCTGAGAGTGTGCATCAGGTGGGTGAGAATGTGTGGATCCTTGAGGTACTCCAATAGTGACTGGTGTGGTGTCAGATAAGGTATGATTGACTTTGATTCTTTGTGCTCTATTATGAAGGAAGGAAGCAAACCAGTTTCAGACAGGACAGCTAGTCCCATCTTCTCAAGAAGGTGAATCATATTATTATGTTTGACCTTATAGAAAGCAGAGTTTGTTAGTGTTTGGACTTTGATTGGTAGTTATAGAGGTAAGATAGGTCTGCATTTGTTTTTTGGAATGGGGTGACCTGCCCTTTCGTTAAGCAGTCAAGAAACAGTCCCTAAGAGATAGGTACATTGACAATCCTTGTTCAGAGAAGGAGTATGGAGGGGCGCAGCTGTTTCATGAACTTGGTAGGTAAAGGATTAGTTGGACCAAGGGAATGTATGACTTTTGTTATCTAAGGAAGAACCAGTGTTATTCATAAACACAGAGGGCCTTATCACGATGTCGGTCGGAGGCCTTATGACTGGCATCGTCGGTTTAAATTCGGACTGGCTGATTAGGATACAGCCGGTCAGAATTTAAACCAGCCAGTTATTACGATTGGCTTTTGACAGACTCCAGGAGGCTGTCTGTCAGTTGGAGACCGTCCTGTAATCCAAATGGAAGGAGCTTCCGCCTTCTGGATTACGATGCACGCTTCCAGCAGGGTTTCCATGCCGATCTTTCCAACATGAAAATCCTGTCGAAAGGTGTGTTTGGGGGCCCCTAGCAGGGCCCCCTTCTGTAGTTTGACTCCGGTCAGGCCAAGGGGATCCTATGGTGCCTCCCTGTTAATCACTGCACCTTGTGGCAGGCACCTTGAGGTGCCTGCCACGTGGTGCAGGGATGAACACAGACTCCCATTTCTCAATTGGAGCTTGTGTTATGGCCGGTTTACACCCATAACACAAGCTCCCATTGAGAAATGGGAAATGCGACTGCACCATGTGCGGTTGCATTGTAATTAGGCGGTCGGGACCGGCGATCAGAGGTTGATCGGTCCCGTTTCCACATCGTATTAAGGCCCATAGTTATCATCATCCCCTCTTAATTTAAACACGCGGTTTAGACAGGTCTATCAAACCACGTGACGCTGAAACCAAGTATCACTGATGGGATTCTTGGCCTAGCTATACACTAATCGCCCTCAGCATTATGCATACACACATCAGCAGCTACTTTCCCCACTCTCAGGATGAGTGAAATGATGTAGGCTAGCGCCTACTTTTTGTCTCTTTCCCCGAATCTCAAGCTGGTTGAAACGATTGGCGATGAAGTTTCTTTTATTGAACGTTCCCCTTCGGTAAGCTTGAAAAAGAACACAATCTCTAAAGTTTTGAAAGATGTTGCAACCCCTGGCCTTTTTATCCATGGGCCACAAAAATGGACTGAAAGTGCTTGGACCAAAGGCTCATGTCTCTGTAGCTTAGAATATAAACACCATACGAAAAAGGTATGTTGGTTGTAAATGGTACAGTTTCAACATTCTTTGTGCTTAAATCCAATGTTTGATGAATAGTTGACTCCAATTCTGAAAATGTGCACTCTCCTTACTTTTTACCTCTCATATCATTAATCCTCGTATATTCATCTTTGCCTCTCTCCATTTCTCTTTTCCAATCTGATTTCCCGCCCTTTCTTTGTTCCATTCATTTTACGTCCCTTCTGTGTTTCTCAATTCCTTTTGCCATCTCCACTTGCACCTAACCTCGGATTCCCTAACCCAACCTCCTGTGCTTATTTATTTTTTCTTTTTAACAGGGAATAGGCCTGGGTGTTCCTGTCCATCTACAACAGGAGGGTCCTGTCAAAAACCTGATGTTAACTCACAAAGATGTGGTTAACCTACTGAAGGAAGTCTGGAGAGAGAAAAACATGGCCGATCAGGAGGTAGTGTAATGCAACAGAAAATATTTGTTCCAGAGCATCCATTATAAAGCAGGTTGCCATGTCTCATGTAGACATGGCCACTGAAGTTATGTGGCAAGTAAGGATCAAATAATGCCACAGGGTTGACAAAATTATGTGGCCAAGGAAAGGCAAATAATGTGGTCTGTATTGTGATCAAAGAACAATTAAAAGGCGCAGCATAGGGCATCATTTGCTAAATATTTTGACATTTTACACACATTGATACAAGAAAGAAAATCCAACTTAAATTGTTATTCACCAACATTTAATGATTTTATCTTGCATGGAATTACAGGAATTCTTTCAAATCCGATCTTGGAGCAAGATGGCGGCCGTGATGCACGGCTGAGAAGCAGCGCTAAGCAGTGAGGACTCAGAAGTGGTTAACCTCGGTATACCCCTGTGTAACTGCTAATGCCTAAACTTTACTGAGGGGGGCACCTCCCGGCACCTTACGACGTTCAACGTCGAGATAGTCTGAAGATATTCTCGAGTGATCTGAACACAAGAGAGGACGTGTAAAAAGCGATTAATTTGTTTCGAAAACGCTCAGAAATCAACATTGCGGTTTTTGATGCCTCTGATCGCGTCTTACCGAAAGGCGCTCTCACCTGGACTGCTGAGGGCCGCTGCTGCACTGCTCTTGAGGATCGGTTTGGCCGGCAGAGACTCCTGCAGAGCCCGCGGAGTTCACGGAGTCAGGGGGCGGTCCATTACAGGTCAGGCGGAGCCGAGTGGAGGTAGAGGCAGCGGCAGCAGAGGCAGTTGCTGCGGTAGAACGATATCCAAGAGGTGTGGAGACAGCCGACAGAGTTACCGGCAGAGCAGAGCAAAGCGGCAGTTTTCCCCACGGATGGCCCCGAAAACCAATACCGGAGGTAAGCCATCGACTAAGAAGAAAAACGCTAATATAGCCACGAATCCCTGTGAAGTAGACAACTCTACGAGCACTACAAGTATTGCCCCAGATTGTGTTGGAAAACGAGGCAGAATTAATCGAGGTCGAGTCTGGGACTCGGTTAAGACAATTGGCACCAGCGCAGGGCACCCCTAAAGGGATGAGGCCCCCAACTGTTAGAACTAGGCAAGCCGCTGCCACAGCCTCCGCCACTGTAAGTGTAGTGGAATTGATGAATCGAAGAGAAAAGGCAAAAAAACTTAAAACCACTGAAATGGCCCCAGTCACGGGAACAACACCACCACCGGGTACCGAAGAGGATGAGGGGTTTGAACCAGAGCCTCATACGGACTTGGGAGCTGAGGATGCTGCCTCAAATGGGGTTCAAGGGGAGGCGGATCTCTTGGCACAGTCAATCCCAATGGCAGGGGGAGCCGATAAAGTTGTTGGTAAGGTGGTCAAAACTCCTATGTTAGTCAATGACATGACAACTACGTGCTCAGATGGCGCGGTGGCGCAGCTAACCGAAACCCCTCCCCCCGCCGCAAATATCAACTGTGTGAGTGTTCAAGTCGGCCAAGAGGGGGAGACTTCAGGAGGATCTAAAGATTTTGTTCTTTCAGCCACAGGCGAGTCAGTGGAGGAGACTGCTGCGGGCTCTGCCCTGGGTGAACCAAGACAAGGACAAATATCAACAAACATAAACACCATTCAGAGCGGCTCGATCCATGGCGAGAAGGAGAAAGAGAAGACCCCTAGTGAGTGTTTTTTCTCTGTAACCGAGGAGGCCGACTGGTCAGAGGATGAGGATGAGGAGTTGCATAGTTCCGATATCGATGGCAGTAATCCGGAATCAGAAAGCGACCCCGAGGGGGGGTTACCACCAACGGTCGTGAAAGCAATGTTTCCTCAAAAAGGTCAAGCCGATTTAACATGGGATCATTCTCCAACAACCTCGCTACAAGGAAACTCTAATCAGGCGGTGAGCCTCGTACCGAATCAGGAAGTCACACAGGCCACACAGGAGACTACACAACTTTCAATGTTGTCAATGATGACAATGATGGAATCAATCCATCAAGGAATCACAGCACACCGTGAAGAGACAAGATCAGACAGTCTCAAGGCCCAAGCTGCAATGAGAAAAATGAAAGGAGTGGTCAGAAAGCTCTCAAAAGCCTGTGTGAATGTAGGAGATAGGGTCTCAAATTTGGAAGAGAGGATAGTCGCTACTGAAGCGGAGGCGGCGGCAGCCACAAGTAAAGTGGAATCTTTCGGAACACAAGCACAGGATGTCCAGTGGAAGCTGGAGGACTTAGAAAACAGGCTAAGAAGGAACAATCTCAGAGTCCTCGGGATTCCGGAAGGCTGTGAAGGGCAAGATGTCAAAGCCTTCATTGTCAAAATCTTCGAGAAAGCCTTTCCAGATGTCGCTGGGTGGAACTGGACTACTGAAATCCAGAGAGCGCATCGAATACCGTTTAAATTGAGGCAGAACGCCAGAGCAGATGATAAGCCCAGAGCAATCCTGATTTACATAGGGAACTTTCTGTTGCGTCAATCTATTGCAGAAAAAGCGAGGCCAGATGCTAAAAGGACCTTCGAGGGGGGTTTCTTCTTCGTAAGGCCTGACTTCTGCCACACCACTGTCGAACGGCGTTGGAGACTAAGACAGTTAATCAAACCTTTTCAGGACAAAAAAATACAGGTGTATCTTATCAATCCTGCCCAGCTAAAGGTAATCCATCTGGGCAAGACTATATATTTCTCCTCAGAAATCAAAGCTCTGGAATATCTAAATTCAGTATAGTATCGGACTATGTTCAAAAAAGTAACCTCTAATTTGATAAGCCCAGGGGTGGCAGAACAGTGGCTATTGAGGGTTATCGAGGGCAATGTATGATCTCTGAGGTTTTTTTTTTGGTTTTTTTTTCTGGTCTTCACGGCTCTTGACTGGGTGGTTCTTGTTTGTTTTATTCTTGAGATGGGGTTCTTTAACTTTCTGTGTATATAATGAGCCCACTGCTACGCTGCATCCATCACACGCACAGACTTAGTCTGCGCGCTCCACCAGGGTGGGGGTTGGGGTTGGGGTCAGGGGGGGATGTGTTCTGGGGAGGGAGGGGGGACAGGGGAGGGGAAAAGCACAAGAAAAGAAAGTTCATGCAGTTAAAGTGTATACCAATATAACTGAAATGTTGAGAGAGGAATCGTATTCGCATGATATGTCCAGGAGAATAATTGTTCGGTTAGAGCAATGGCTATGTTTCCTACAGGGTTATGTCTAAGCTTAATGTAGTAAGCCTTAATATAGGTGGCTTGAATAACTAGAAAAAGAGGGGCAAGCTCGAGGAGTACATCAAAATAATAGGGGCCGACATTCTATGCCTACAAGAGACTCACCTACCATGGAAAAAGAGACATTGGCTAAATTTAAGGGGGTACGAAATTCTATCCTGCTCCTCACAGACATCAATGATAAAGGGGGTAGCAATCATTGGCAGGGTAGGGCTGGGGGGAGTCAAAATATGTAAGGCTGATATATCTGGAAGATGGGCAATATGCGAAATGAACCTAGGCATCACTATATGTTCAATATATGGTTCCAACCTGGATGACCTGGCGGTGATGGACCAAATAGAGCAGGAATTAACCAACTGGCCTGCACCTATAGTAATCTGTGGAGATTTAAATATCTCAGCAGATTTTGCAAATGGGCTTTCATATACAGGCCGCAAGCCCCGGGTATTCAGAGCAGTATCTTCTATAATCCAATCCCATGGGTTGAGGGATGTCTGGGGAAGCTTAAAGAAAGACGACCCTGGGTTCACATACTTCTCACATCCATTCAATAAGCATACAAAATTGGACTATTTCATGATTTCAGCTAATTATCTCTCTAATGTGGAAATAGTAAAGCTTTCTAGGTTAATATCGGACCACAACCCCCTTGTCCTAACAATGGCTATTAACAAACAAAGGAAAAAAGCTAGACCTTGGACCTTCGATAGAAAGCTCTTAGTGGATAGTAACTATATAGCGCACCTAAAGGATTGGTCCCAGTCGTTTTTTGATGCGAATAGATATAGTGCCTCTCGCATTGCTGTTTGGGATAGTTTTAAAGCAGGCCTGAGAGGGGAGACAATTAGTTATACAGGCCGAATGTGGAAAAGAACCAAGGTAGAGAGAGAACGCCTGCTGGGTAAACTGGCTGAGGCAGAGGAACAACATAGGAGAGATGTATGTCAGGGGATTCAGGGCACCTCAAGTTTAGAACGGCTGAACAGCATGAAGGCCGAAATCCAGAGACAACTGGCTAAAAAAGCTGCAGCAGAATATCAAACCCATAGAGCAGGAATGTACGAAACAGGAGAAAATGCAGGCAGGGTTTTAGCTCTGCGGATAAGGCAGGCTACATCTAGGAATATTATCACTGAAATTAAAGAAGGGGACCGGACCTATAATAAATCAGTTGAAATTCTCGATGTTTTTAGGAGATTTTATCAAGATTTATATAAGGAAGATTCGGGTATTGATGAGCTGGGTATAAATTGGCCGGAAATGGGCACTAAACTCACCTCTAGCGAGAGAGAAACTTTGGAACAGAGCATTACTATAGACGAACTATCCGAGGCACTACAACATCTAGCAGCTGGCAAGGCAGCAGGCCCCGATGCCATACCCCTGGAGGTCTATAAATGCCTGAAGGAAGAAACATCACCTCTGCTATTGGATCTATTTAATGGGGTTATGAATACCGGGGTTATACCGGAATCTTGGACCGAAACAAATATTGTGGTCTTCCACAAGAAGGGGAAACCTAAGGCAACCCCCGGCTCCTACAGGCCAATATCGTTAATAAAAAACGAAAATAAACTATGTGCTAAAATTATGGCGATGCGGCTGGGGAGGATCATTGGGACTCTGGTCTCTCCCTGGCAGCATGGTTTTGTCCCAGGTAGGGGTACGACTGACCAGATAAGAAGAGCCATCACACTGTTTGACATCCATGCTGCCGGGGGGGGGGGGGGGGGGGGTGTCCTTGACTGACGCGGAAAAAGCGTTCGACCGCGTTAGGTGGAGCTTCTTGTGGAGAGTGATGGAAGATAGAGGTTTCGGTCCCAGATTCCTGCAGGCAATTCAGGCCATGTACTTCAATCCAACTGCTAGTATCCATCTTATGGGTGAGTGTTCTGGGCAGATTCACATATCAAGAGGCACGAGGCAAGGGTGCCCGTGCTCACCCATCCTTTTTGCATTATATATAGACCCCTTAATAACTCTCTTAATGAATAGTAATATTAAGCCAGTTGTTACCAACGGATTCCACACAAAGGTCCTCGCCTACGCGGACGATTTAGCTATAACTACTACAGATCCCGACAGTGCCTTGAGGGAAATAGTTAGAATTACCTCCGAATTTGGGAGACTATCCGGATATCACTTAAAGGCTGCTAAGACGCAGGTATTATGCTCTAGAAATATAGCTAAACTGGACGATAGATATGTGGACTCAGTAGTATACTTAGGTATTACAATCAACGCTCAGCCAAGGGATATCATCAAAGATAACTTTGTACCGTTACTGGAAAAGATCAAACAGGACCTAAAAAGAATAGATAATTTCCACTTATCAATCATAGGAAGGGTTAATGTTATAAAAATGACAATTTTCCCTAAGATCCTATACAAATTCAGGTCCATTCCCTTTAAAATAGAAGACATACTGATTAAAGAAATGGAGTCTATCTTCATGAACTTCGTCTGGCAATACGGCAAGGTCAGGAGATCAAATAAACTCATGTCTCTTCCCCAGGAAAAGGGTGGGCTGGTAATACCAAATCTCAGGTTCTACAACTGGGCTTGTCTCCTCACAGAAATGACTATACTCTTTTTCCCAGAGGACCCTAGGCACAGTCAGGGAGATATCCCCTCTATCTATCAGCTGGCGCTTGGGAGGGAAGTACATGGGGTATTGCTGAGGAAATATGACAAGCGCTTCTTTAAGGCATCAGGATATAAAATATTGGAAGACATCTGGAGGGTATGGTCTTCTGTACAGAAAAATCAGAGTATCCCAAGATATAACCAACACACTCTACTATGGAATTCAGGTTTATTCCCGCATCTAAGCGGTGATGGCCCTTGGAAACACTGGGAAAGACAGGGAATCACTACATTAGGCCAAGTAATGATAAAAGATGCATGTAGGCCCCTCGAATTGTTGAAGTCACGGTACTCATTACAAGGCTGTCAAGAGTTCAAGTACATGCAGCTGGTTAATATAATCAAATCAAAAAGACCGCGTATAAATATATCCAAAGGATGTGCATTATTAGATTATATGAAAGGTGGTGGTCGCAGAATCAGGGAAATATATAGGCTATTTCTGGAAAGGCTCCCCGATGATCTGATTAAGACAGAGACAGGATGGGCTTCTAAATTGGCTGATCCAGATATCGATTTGGATAGAGCAATATTAATGGATAAAAGGTTTTTGCGATCATCAAATCTCAGAGCACAGCATTTTAAGACCCTTTTTAATTTATACTACACACCGGTTAAATTGTTCAATTGGGGCAAGAGGGCGGACTACAACTGCCCTAGGTGTGGTAATGGGCCAGCCGATGTCTTGCATATGTTTTGTAGCTGTGAAAAATTGGGCCCCATTAAAAAGGAGATTGAAAAGTTTTTAGAGGGGTTGCTAGCTGTCAGAATAGACCCATCCCCTACTCTTTTAATACTTGGTTGTGATGCTAAGCTGGGTTTAAGCACAGAGATTGAGGCGCTGGTCTTTATATCAACAGCTGTTTTTAGAATATTAATTGCTGCTGCATGGAAGGATGTGGAGGCCCCAACCTTCCAAATGTGGATTTGTAGGATGTTAGGGATCCATAACATCGAGTCAGAACTGTATGCCCTAAAGGGAATTAAATCTAGGGAAATGGGGCTACGGATATGGGCACCTGTGGCTATATGGAGGTTCTCTAGGTGTGGGGTCTCATAGATTATGTCAATTGTCTGACTCTGGTATGACCTCCACTCTCTCTTCTCTCTCTCCCCATTAATTTCCTTCCTTTGTAAATAATACTTCATGCTATCAGCTGTCTCCATTTTTGTATCATGCGTATTTATATATTTATATGTATCTATTATATACTGTTGTTCCTAATGTACACTATATTGCTATGAACTTTCAATAAAAAAAAAAAAAGGAATTACAGGAACCCCATTTTATTAACACATTCTTTCTACCTAGCAGAATAAAATATTTGGTGTAAGGCACGTGTGGTGTTCTGCTCAAAGTTGTTAAACCCACACGTGCACAAATCTTGTGATAAAAGATGCTAATGTTTTATTTGCCACATCTCAATTAAGTTCTAAAACTTGCTTTCTGTTTCGGATTTCCACGGTGCGTAAAATATATGGCCTCTTTCATCACCTGTTTCTATGACTACCCATACAGAAAAACATTGTACAGTGTATATTTATTAAGCATGCTTCTGGA
This sequence comes from Lissotriton vulgaris, assembly GCF_964263255.1. Lineage (NCBI taxonomy): Eukaryota > Metazoa > Chordata > Amphibia > Caudata > Salamandridae > Lissotriton > Lissotriton vulgaris. Next base: position 504,218,973 of record NC_141700.1, on the reverse strand, counting down.
TAGAAAGCACTTGAATCAAGGAGTCAGAGAGATGGAAACCGTTTGGGGCAGATTTACTTAGAATTCATGCTACGCGGTGCAGCAAGGCAAGTAACTAAGTTATGACGCTTTTCGGCTCTCTCCCTGTACTGTCGCACTTGAGGCTGCACAGCGCTAGCGCAGAATCTGTTTAATGTAACTCAGGATTTAAAAATACATCTGTAGGTCAGAATGTGTAGAAACATACACAAAGACTCTATTTTTCCTGTAATGATCTGTAACGTGCAAAGAAATGAACATGTTGCATTATTCTTGATAAAGTACCCCCTGCCATGCACTATAAGGATATTGCAAGTCGCCAACAGTTCCATGAACACGTAGAAGCTGAGTTCCTCTATAGGGTCATGGAACTCCCATGTATAATAACCTCTTTAATGGCTGAATACAGGAATTGATAAAAATAGACTGTGCACACCTATTTCAGAGCTATTAAACAAATATAAACAACTGTATACGATCCGTGTGCTACGCCTTCTGGGTGCTGCCTGTCACATGATCAATAAATTTGAGTATGGCCATACAGGAATTAACATCATTAAGGAGGCAAGCTAACTTTTGCAACCTGACTGGATACTGCGCATGCGTTGCTCTCTGTGAGAAATGTATCCACTTATAATCTGTCTATTTCAGTTTAAAACACACAATCTTTTGATACATTCTATAAATGATGCAGCAGATGATTGCCAGTGTGCAAGTGTGCATAAGTAACTGCGGCTGCAGAATCAAATTATTCAAGTCTCTCCAATTATAACCACTTGGCTTGCCATCGCCACCTCAAAACGTGTCTATACCACTGGGGAAGCATCCAGTACCAGATCCCGCGTGTTCATTTGCACCAAGGTGCTACTGAACAGCATATACTGATCTGATATAACTTTGCGACATTTTATGGTGGTAAGTGTTGTTTTACACAGTGCCGTCTTAACACATGGGCATACTGGGCAGTTGCCCAGGGGGCCCACGAGCATAGGGGCCCCATGCAGACCAGAATTTAACATAAATTTTCAGTTGAACATTTTTAGGTCGAGCTATTTATAGCTCTGAACTATTGTAGTTGAAACAACCCTCCCAATGCATGTTGTCTACTGAAGCGTGAAGCTTCGCCAGGCGCGCGCTTGGCCTCTCGCACACCAGCATTTGTCTCTCACACCACCAGACATCAAAGGCTACTGCTCCCCCGCCCACCCACCCCCCACAGCAATGCCCATATGCTCTCGCCTCCTGTCTCTCCCCCTCTCTCTCACGCTCTCTTCTTCCCTCCTCTCATTTACTCTCCCACCCACACTCGCTTATGTTTACTCTCCCTCCTTCCCCCCTCCCATATCCTCTCCCTCCAAGCCAGTGGCCTCTCATTAATGCCCACTTATCTTCCCTTGGCCTGCTGCTTCTTAATCGAGTGCGCTTAATTTACCTCAGATTTTTCTCTCACTCGCCCTTTCTCTCTCTCTCTTCACAGCCCTCTCTCTTCACAGCCTTCTCTCTCATTAATCTTCCGCTGTCTCTCAGTCTTGTTAATAAGACATGCTGCTGTTTTCTTGTTTTTTCTAGCCTCCTTTTCTCTTCTCTCATTTTCTTCTCCCCTTCTATGTTATCTCTCCTTCGCTAGTCGCTTCTCCCTTGACCACCTTTATTTTTTCCTTCATCTCATCTTTCATTCTCTGTCTCGTTATCTTTCCCTCGTCTCTCTCTTTCCTTCCCCTTCCCTTTGTGTAATTTCCTCCGGTTTCTTTCGGTCTTGTTTGTGTTTGTTTTTTAGACACAGCAAAATTAAGTGATTTGCCCAGAATCACAGGGTGCTGCTCAGTTTCAAAATCTGCGGCTCTGGCGTAAGACATCCTACGCTTTTATGCAAGAGAGCAGAATCTACTACAGATTAGACAGGGACTCTTTCCACTTGGCTATGATTTCTGTCGCTCGCTTTCCCTTTTTTTCTCCCATGTATTTCAATTTGAGAATGCTTTATTGACAATGCCAGAGCGTTTAAAATTCACAAATAAGGGTATACTTTGCATGTGATTTTAACAGCCCTTTGATGGTGCTTCAAACTGGAAGGTATTTCACCTCTTCCTGCCTCCCTTGAGTTCTTATCAAGAAGTACACTGCTTTGGATTTACGAAAGTGAAGGCTGGTGTCCCCGTTCTGCTTGTACTCGGACAGGATGTTGAGACACTTTCTGGGCTGCCTGGCTTCTTGTTATTCACTCCCCCTCTCTCTCACACACACACTCTCTCTCTCACACACACACACACACACACACACACACACACGCTCTCTCTCTCTCACACACACACACACACACTCTCTCTCTCTCTCACACACACACACACACTCACTCTCTCTCACACACACACTCACTCTCTCTCACACACACTCTCTCACACACACACACACTCTCTCTCACACACACTCTCTCTCTCTCACACACTCTCTCTCACACACTCTCTCTCTCACACACACACTCTTTCACACACACACACACACTCTCTCACACACGCACACTCACTCTCTCTCACACACACACTCTCTCTCACACACACACACACACACTCTCTCTCACACAGAGTACAGCCTTCTACAGCCACCACTCTACCACTCTCTCCGTCAACACTCTACCACTCTATGAGCCACCACTCTATGCACCACCACTCTATGCGCCACCACCCTATCCACCACCACCCTATCCACCACTCTAGCACCCACACTCTAGCGCCCACACTCTAGCGCCCACACTCTAGTACCACCACTCTACCCGCCCACCACTCTACCCTCCAACTCCACCCTTAAAATCCACCATCACTCAACACCACAGCACCACTCAACGCCACAGCACCACTCAACGTCACAGCACCACTCAACGCCACAACACCACTCAACACCACAACACCACTCAACACCACAACACCACTCAACACCACAGTACCACTTAACACCACAGTACCACTTAACACCACAGCACCACTCAATGCCACAGCACCACTCAACGCCACAGCATCACTCAATGCCACAGCATCACTCAACGCCACAGAATCACTCAGCGCCACAGAATCACTCAACGCCACAGAATCACTCAAATCCACTGAATTCCACAGCACCCCACAACGCCACAGCACCACTCAATGACACAGCACCCCTCAACGCCACAGCATCATCATCATCACAGCATTACTCAACGCCACAGCATCACTCAATACCACAGCATCACTCAACACCACAGCATCACTCAGCACCACTCAACGCCACAGCACCACTGAATACCACAGCATCACTCAGCACCACTGAATGCCACAGCATCACTCAGCACCACTGAATGCCACAGCATCACTCAGCACCACTGAATGCCACAGCATCACTCAGCACCACTGAATGCCACAGCATCACTCAGCACCACTGAATGCACACAGCATCACTCAGCACCACTGAAGGCCACAGCATCACTCAGCACCACTGAATGCCACAGCATCACTCTGTGCAACCATTCAACAACAACTGGTTCTAATATGTTCTCTCAATGTTTCAAGATTTATTACAAATGTCACAAAAAGATTTAATATTTCACTTCTGTTCTTGGATTTTCATCACAATAAAATACACTGAACATAATCTTCCCAAAAGTTATTTGCAAAAGTTTAAGCTATTGCCATTATACATTACAATAACGTTTATTTAAGTATTAACTATTAAAAAAAATAAAAGCCATTGTTATTTGGAATACATCTAAGTCATGTAAATACAACACATATTGCATTAGAAATGCTATAGGTGTCACGTTTGCAAAAGTTAAAACTATTGGCATTGTAAATGACAAAGCTATTAATTTCGCTATTTTCAAAACCAACACATAAATAAAATATTTGTCATTTACAATACCAATACCTCAAACTTTCCTAATGCGAGACCTATTGCATTGCAAATGCTTGGTATTCCTGTGAGTGGTTTTGTAGGCAGAGCCCAGTGCACTGCTTTGTCTGGGGGGGCCTATAATGCTCTTAAGACGGCCCTGGTTTACGGTAGAAACAGACCAAATGCAAATGCTCTCTATGTTCCTCTCACCCTCCCTGTATATAACCTGCCAAATTTAAAACGAATAAAGAAACACTGGCTTTCGCGAGCAGTCACTCATCATGCATGAAGTAGACTGACAGAGAAGTCAGCTGTTTCCCCTACCATGATCAAGCTGAATTTCAGTTCAATTCAATTTTTAAAAAAAGACGTTTACAATCAGAAGAATTCTGGAGCATACTCGTGACACCCCCTGCACAGGTGAGCTGGTTTGAAGGCTAATACCCAGATTTACAAATTTATTATGCAACACAACATTCATATTTTCTGTGCAGCCTTCTGCAAGGGAGAAAAGACAGTAAAACTACCTGCTGCTGGAGCCATTCTGCAGGCGGCTGCTTGGTCAAGGGTGCAGAGGTGAGGTTGCACTTTTTAGCATAGAATTTGTTCTGGTAGCCATCAGTTCCTGTCCACATTTCTGTGTGTAGACAAATTTAGAATTAAAATTAATTCAAATTAGAATTAAGTAAAAAGAAAATGTTTTATTCAACGGACTGTGAGGTGTGGGACAGCAAGGTCATAGCAGGTTGTGGAGTGGGCAAGAGAGCAACAAAGGCACATGAGCTGCAGGTCTGGGATCAAGTCAGCCACTAGAATGCTGACTGCACGCTCTACGGTACACCCGGGGTCCTAGCCATGCTGCAGCCCATGGGAGGCAGCAGTCTCCTTACAGACCGGTCAACAGGGAACTGAATTACTTGCATTACTGTGATTAACTGATATCTTAGCTATCATTGTTCCCAGAAAAGGTCCCTTGTGGCTAACCAGGCTTGCAACTACCTGCTACAGCAGGGAAAACACTTGTACCTGGCAGACAGCTGAAAGCTAGTGGAAAAGGCAAAAGGTGACTACATTGCAGATTTCTTTCTCCCTGTGTCCTCTATCCCTGTACTGACAGTTGACTCCGAGTCCTCTGAGAGCAAGCTTTTTCGACTTGACCTGTCAGTGACTTTCATCGCCGACTTTTTTTGAAAATCCACTTATGTAGGTCATGCCATATGTTGACATCCTGTCTGGGAATGAGAGGCAAGCACTTGCATTTGCTCTGCAGTAGGATTTTGAGACAGAAGACTGATAGAGACTGCCCAGAAGACAGGTTTTGCCCCAAGCGAACTGTTATTGACCCGCAGATGATCAATTTCAGCCATGGCTAGAAAGACACCATCATGGCTGCAGCGGTCACAGTGGTGGCGTTCCCGGTCTTGAAAGTTGCACAAGAGCTGGAAGTCGACACAAACTTTGCAGGAGATGCCTTTGTTGGATGCTTGGTGTTGCAGTTGGCTTCAGCTGTCCCCTGGAAAAGTTAATTTGAGCTGGACATCATGTTGCAATAAATCTTGCTGCAATATATGCTGCAAACTTAGTCGTTCACAGATTAGGTTGCACGCTTCCAGCAGAGCTAGCCTTAAATGATACAATGAGCGCTGCGGAGTTGGCCAACACTGCTGTTCTTAGCAATCTCATCATACCTAAATCGAATCCTATGTGCTTCTCCTGAGACACATATTTATTTATTTATTTTATTTTACAGACTTGTAGAGCGCATGGCTGCCCATGGGCGTCCCAGCGCTGACAGACAAGAACCTAGTGAGAAAATGCTTTATGGGAAAAGCCATGTTTTAAGTGCTCTGCGGAATGAGAGAAGGTTAGGTTGGGCTCTGAGGTTTGTGGGGAGCAAGTTCCAAAGTTTGGCCGCGTTGAATGAAAACAGTCGGCCGCCTGAGCGGGCTTTTCTGATCCTGGGTACTGAGGCTAAATTGCAGTTGGAAGAGCGGAGCGTTCTTAAGGTGGTGTGGGGTGAGATGAGGTTTTGGAGTATGGGAGGGGCCTTGCCGTGCAGAATCTTATGGGTCGTGCAGAGTGCTTTGAATTGGATTCTCTCTTGAATAGGGAGCCAATGTAGGGCCTTCAAGGACGGTTTGGCTGAGCAGCGACAATGGGTTCCTGTAAGAATGCGGGCTGCCGCATTTTGGGCCGTTTGAAGTTTTGCTAGAACTTTTTTAGGGGCCCCCAGGTATAGGGCGTTGCCATAGATACATACAGCCTTCCCCTCTCACCTGATCTTTGTAGTGGGCCAAACACCTCTTGTGTGTCTTTTTCTCGAGATGACAGTGCAAGATGGATGCAGTGGCCCTACCCACTTACTGCTATCACCTCTCTCATGAGAAAGGACCACATCCCCTACAACACGTATGGGTCTGCATTGCGTAAAACATTCAGGTAAATTGTTGATCAGCGTTTCTTCATTTGCTCCAAGTCAACGTGCTGTCCTGCCAGTGTGGTCTGTGTGATTGTAATTAGTTCTTTCGTTTCCCACTCCTCTTGATTGCCTTTTGATCTAAATTCGATTTACAGAAGCTCAGTCTGCAGTTTACCTATTAACGGAAACATTTGCACTGCAGAAAATACTAAACACGAGGTACAAAATTAATTAATTATGTGGCTACTCTGACCAGGATGTGCCAAGCAGGATCAGAAACACTTAATTTCATACATGTGATGTGTACTTTTGGGTATTTTGAAAAATATGCCATCTCCTATTTATTGTAGTGCTTTATCCAGAAACCCAATTTCTGTTTCACAAAAATTCCTGGATTTTTTTATAGCATCTGACTGTGCCAACACTTTTGGTTCTCATATCTTCAAGTGATGTCTTTGACACTTCCAATGACTAATTCTTGCTTCTGAGCTCTACTGTGACATATTAAGGACCCAATCCTATGCCCACAACCAGACAGCCTCTGTCTGAGAGTGAGGTTCCAGGTGGTCTATGATTTATTTTAAACTGACCCTTTTACATGCACTGCTGGAGGCTCTTCTTGAAGCCAAAATACCTTCACCAAAATGGCCTCTATGTTAACATTAGAGTCACACCCATTTCTGCACGTTTATCTTTCCATCCTTCTGGTTGCTGCATTCTTTCTCTCGTATCAACTGCAGTTTAAGTCCATATCTTTCCAACATTTGTTCCAAAGGTTTACCCTAACCGTTCTGAACATATTGATAAATGCCTTCTTGAACTTTTCATGGAAAAGGGGGTTTTGGGGATTCGAATCATGGCGTCCGTCTTAAATGAGTATTCTCACTAAAAGAGGGTTATTGTCACAAAATGGAAATCTGCTCATGCCCCCACATCAACAGATGGCAGCTGGTAGTGTGCAAGTGGGCCCTGGGTGAAGATAATGTGTAAAAATGCATTACATACATGGCAGGTAAGGCACTTGGCATATCCAATTGGGATCTATTCCTTGAGCAACTTAAGTAGACATCTGAGGACTTACCTCCTAGAAATCAGTGATCTTATATTATGGTGACTAGTTGCTTGCTTATTTATTTCACTAAATTGGGTTCTTCTCTCCCTGCCTGATGATTCTTTACCATGTCCTTGCCATTTTTTTACGTCACCATGTCATAATAACTAATTAGCTCGAGTTTATGCGCCTTTCCTGCAAGTGACTTGTCATGATGGATTTTTTCTTTTGATTTTCTTACTTCATAACAGGTTTGCACTCATAATGTTAAAATTGTACTGCACTGAATAACATGCAAGTCGGTGAAACGTAACCAAGACAATTTAAAGAAAACATTCTATTTTAACTAAATAATTCAGCGTTCCTTCTGCCAGACTTCAGAGACTTTGACTGAGGAAACCAATTCTATGGGGGGTTGTATATTGTGTTTCTTTTTGTTGCAATTAGTCAGGAGAACTTTTTCTAACATGACTCTTTTTACAAGGTCAAAAGTTTCTGAAATTCCCTTTATCACAAGCAGGTTGAATTTCTTCAAAGCTGCCTGTGTGCTTGGCACTTCCCATTACCCACGGGTCGACTTTTCGACTCTAAGGGCTAGATGTATTAACATACCCTTTTGCAATTTCCAAATAGCGATTTTTAAGGAATCGCTATTGGGAATTGCAAAATGGCATGTATGTAGAAATTTGCTATTTTTCAGCGATTTCTTAAAATTCCTTATTTGCGATTAGCAAATTGCTAATCGCAAATAAGGAATAATTTCCCATTCATTTCTATGGGCCAGGAATGAATGTGAAATTGTTCACAATTTGCCAATCGCAAATTGCAAATTGCAAATTGAGAATAATTTCAAGGGTGCAGGGGTGTCTCAAGGACACCCTGCTGCACCCCTGAAAATGACATGTGTGCGCATATGGCGCACATACATGCCCTAAGGGCATGTATGAGTGTCACATGGCACCTTTGCACATTGCATATGGTATGGTTCCAACATACATGTCATGCAGGCATACCCCTCACTACCAATGAAATGCTGCTTCTCCTCTGCATTACATCTGTGGACCGGCGTAACATTGCAGCACAATCATGCCAGTAGTGCATGTGTGTTTATGCCCACTGGCATCTCTCATTTTGTTTTTGCTGAAAAAAATTATGCCAGCGGGTTACTCATTACCTTTGCAACATCTTATTTCTTGAGTTAGTATTCCTTAATCTTAGCCCTCCTCTCAGCCCCACATACTCTTCTATTGAGTTAACTGACTTTACTCTGCTTTGTTTTTCTTGGTTAGTTTCTGATTCTTGCACTGGTATGCTTGCCGAATTTGATAGCATTGGGGGTAGGGGGGGGGATGCTGTGTCTCTGAGCACATTATTGTGAATTAAGTAATCTGTGTGCTTCATTACAATTTCAGTTTTTCCCCAAAAGGCTAATCAGATTTGTACACCAGTTACTGAAGATACAATGCACACTTCAGTGTCTGAAGGGAAGATTTATGGGGCAAAGTGTTTAAAGGTTGTTTGTGGACACTATGGCCCACATGCATCAAGCATTTTTGGAATCGCAAACGGTGCGATTCCTTAAAATCGTCCGTTTGCGATTTCAAAAGTGCTTTTTGGGATGCATCATGCAATTTTAGAAATTGCAACTTTTTTGTGATTTCTAAAATTGCGATAGCATTTAAGAAATCTCAATTTTGCGATTTCTTAAATGCTATGCATCATTTGATTTCAAATTGCGAAATTTGAAATTGCAAGTGCAAATTACAACGAAGTTGAACCTCGTGGTAATTTGCGAAATTGTTTAAAAATGCACAAAAATGCATTTTTTAAACTGTTAAATTACAGACACACATGTCCTTAGGACATGTGTGTATTTAACTTATAGGTAAAAGTGCATTTCATGGGTGCAGGGGGGGGTCATTTGGACCCCCCTCTCCACCCTTGAAATGCTTTGTTGAATTGCGATTTCAAATTGCGAATTCGCAATTCCCATTAATTCCTATGGGCATTTCAGCCCATAGGAATGAATGGGAATTGCGAATTCGCAATTTGAAAATCGCATTTTTTATGCGATTCGGTAAACATAGCGATTTTTACCGAATTGCATAAAAAATGCAAAAATATTCAAGCATAGGCTTTTGCGATTTCTAATTTGCGAATCGCTATTTTTCCCAAATTAGAAATCGCAAAAGCCCATATTGATGCATGTGGGCCTATAGTTCCCCCTGCCAAATTGCAGCTCACATAGTGCACACATTCACAAAGCACTACTGTGTTTTTCTAGGAATGATGTGATACTCCACAAAAAGATGGGGTAGGATAGCACTGGTGGGATTCCTTGACCTTTCACCAACTTTTGATACGGCAGACCATGCCATAGTGACATATATTGTAAAAATGCCTAAAAGTCACAAACCAGTTTCTGAATTGGAATGCCAACAGCTAATGTTCAAATGTGGTCTGACTATGCCACAATAGATTGTAAAGTGGCCCAGTGTTTTGTTGTGCCCTCATTCTTCTTTCTCTGTAGTTATCGTGTATGGGATGCCCAGCCTTTTCTTTGCCTTTTCTGTGGCCAAACTACACAAACCACCGCTTTCATACTTTTGAAGGGGCTGGACCACAAAAAAGCTTTCCTCAAGTTTACCAGGACCCTCACTGATGAGCTCTTTATTCCTTCTTTAAACACTGCTGTTCCATGGCGGTGAGGGAGTACCATCCCAACGGTGCGTTGCATCACCCACAGCTGAAGACACGAGAGCACCTTTTGGGGACTTTTGATCAAGCTCCAAAATTAATACATAGACATGTGTAATCTAGTTAAAGATACCTTGTGGCACACATTGCACATACATAGTATAGTTGGCCATAGGGACTCTTTAGTTATGGTTCAGAAGCACTTTTCACTGTAATGGTATTTCTTATTTTGCTTTTAACTGTAGTGATATTTGATGAATCTTCATGAATTTGGCACTCGCTTAGCAAATCCAACCATGTTTTGGCAAACCAAGTTTCATGCAGATCAATGTATGGGAAATGTGGGTTAAAAAGAGTTTGTTTAATCATGTTTCTATAGATTTCTATAGGGAATGTTGCTCTCTGCTGCAGCAAAAGCAGAAGAACAGACTTACTGCAAACTTGTGTTTTGGTATGCATGTTTCCAGTAGTTCTGAAGATATTTTTATTTGAAAGTTTGTATATCTTGTCAATTGAGTTTGGGAATATATATTTGCGACTTCTGTGAAACACATTGGAAAATGTGTTGCAATGGGATTGGCTGCTGAAGAACTTGAATAATTTTTCCCACATCTTGAAACTTGCTAATTCTGTTCAATGGAAAAATAAATAGAGTGAAACAGAGACATGATGACTAAGCTCAAGTTAGGAATAGATATGCATTGAAAAAAGTATGAAAAATATTAAGAAATACTGTAAGTGTACAGTAAAGTCACAAGGTGTCTGAAATTCATGAGCTCACAGCTGTCAATTTAGTATTTGGAAAATATGTACCATTTTGCCAACTCAAAAATGTAAGAAAATGTGCACATTTTACTAGACCAGTGAAAAAAATATTACACGTAAAAGGCACCACTGTAAGCTACCTTAAAAGACAAAGTATAAGGTGCTTAAAAATGGCATCTAACAATTATTAGTTGAATATGTAATACCCAGTTCTGTAGTCTTGAAGCTTTGAAATACTCAAACATCCAGAAGCACATATACTAAAGTTTGAGAAAATCGATGAATTATACAGTTTTCCTTTAAAAAAAACATCATGGTTGTGGTTGGACACACTGCCAGTCTGTTAGTCGAACCCTGACCTTCCGTGCCTAAAGTCATGTATGGCAGGGGGAGAGAATCACAGATAGTTGGACGTAAAGTCTGGTCACAAACCATTATCGGTCACTAACTCCTCCACATTTGACTGTGTGAAATGGTGGCTCAACAAATGGGTGGTGACCAGACGTCCCACTCTGAATCTTGGTTTTAAAAAAACTCAGCTAATAAAGTTATGGTTAATGAGGTATAAACTCTATTTCACATTGAGGAACAAACAAAGAAACTCAGTGAAAAACCCAGTTAAAATGACATTATGGTTCCAAAGGTAAGCTTAAAAATTTCCGAAATTAACTGGTTATAGTATGCTACACTAAAAATAACTTGTGCCCTCACTATATAAGCCATAATACAGTCCCCAAAGTGGACTTCGCATGAGGAAATAACGTAACAGATGTCAGTAAGTAAAGTTTATTTGTTGATTAATTAAAATCATTACAAACAGCAGAGTATATATCCAAAACAAAATCTGATACAAATATACAGATACAGTGAGTTTTTATGTACAATATGAGATCCACAGATAAGCCCTACCATGATTTGTTCAACTGCAGTTGATCAATTTGGAAATAAACGATTTAGCACCAAAGATTAAGGTGCATTGTGCTGACACCAGCAGAAGTGCCTTGTGCTAGCAGCAAAAGTTACCAATGGTACATGGTATACAACGCACCAACAAGAATTAAAGTGCCTTGTGCTAGTAGCTTAAAATCGTACTGGCAGCAACAGAAATTAAAGTGCCTTGTGCTAGCAGCAAAAGTTATCGATAGACCTTTTAGATTGATAATGGTACACGATATACAACGCACCAACGATAATTAAAGTGCTTTGTGCTTTCAGCTTAAAATCGTCAGGCAAACTTTTAACTTTAAAAAGGGTACATAAAGTGCCATCCGTCATTATAAAATTACATTTCAAACAATACGATACATGAGGTAGAAATTAAAGTGCCATGTGCTTGCTGCAAATGTTACACCTCAATTTTTTTTTGATTGGTAAGGGTACATAATATATAATACACCAAAAAAAAATAAAGTGCCTTGTGCTAGCTGCTTAGAGTCGTCGGGTAAACTTTTTACATTAAAAGTCATAAAATGCTATCCACCAATATAAATTGCATTTAAAACAGTACAATACATAGCGTACACTCCATCAGATAGCAGCAAGAATTAAAGTGCCTTAGGCTAGCAAATAAAATTATCTACTATTATGTGGTGCAAAATAATACAGAAAATATCAATGAATTTTGGACAAACTTAAAATAGCCCACACACTCCATAAAAACATTTAAAATCATTATATCATTATCAATTTTTAGTTAACCTTCATAGCAGAAACTTCATCACCCAAGATATCTACCTTACAGAATTTCTTTTCAGCTATAAAAATAAACTTAACAAATTGGTAAATAATGCGAATAGTAACACCTCTTAGACATACAATAATTGCAGTCCTACAAGTTCTTACTCCCAATTCCTTAAAAATAGGCTTTAAACCCGTTTTCCGTTCTTCTAGCAATTTTGGGCATAAGGTTACTATGTGCTGTAGGGTTTCTTCACACAGCCCACATAGCCTACAAAGATTGCGCACACAACCTGCATTGGTATCTCAATTAGGTTTGGTAATCATTCAGTGAAAAGGATAAGATTCAACTCCAATGTTTTTGACTTGTAAGATGTTTATTCATCCAGTGGCTGGTTTTTCTTGTGAAACTAATACCCATATTGGATGAATAAACATCTTACAAGTCAAAAACATTGGAGTTGAATCTTATCCTTTTCGTTGAATGATTACCAAACCTAATTGAGATACCAATGCAGGTTGTGTGCGCTTGACTTTGCATTCATGTACACAGAAGGCTGAGATCTTCTCCCCTTCTTTTCTCTGAGACAAGGGTTATCTCAGATCAAGAAGCAGCAACCACCTAACTTTACAAACTACCAACTGACCACTACCTGTTGAGCGCCTCCACATTTCTGAACACTCTCATAACCCTTCGCTGAACTTTGAGCCTACAAAGATTGGACAGCCACTTTTTCTCCCATTTTGGGATTCCGTCTTTAGTTGGATATCTCCCAAACCTCAATAACATGAATTTATTCTTGATCAAAGGTTTTAAATTAAATAACAAATAAGGTTGGGGAGACAGTTTGCCGAAAGAGTTAGCTATTGTCCATAGATGTTTTTTTTTCTTAATTCATCTTTATCCGTTATGGTAGACAATAAAGCAGCCTATTGATTAATTAATTTTTCATAAACCATTTTACTCCTCTCTTCATCTACTAAGTTTGGGCATTCAAAATTACGTAAATACTAATTTAAATAAGTTTGCCAACTATTCGCATATTCACTTTTTAATATTTCAAGCCAACACAGATTTGCCAGCGAACCCTCTTCAGCTCGAGATAGTGTCAATGAGAACTTTAAAAATGTGGATTGTCGGGCTAAACACTGTTTCTTTAGACCAAATTCAAGTCTTATATTGGCGCGACTAATATATCTGGGAATCCTAAAAACTGATTTATATGTCCTTAATTCAATATCATCAAGAATTTTCGCATCTTTGCCCCGGAAGATAATGGAACCATGATCCAAAGATGGGTTTAACTTCGCTTTCATAACCTTCAGCAAGTGATCATAATTTGGGCATATAAGGTTATCTCTCAATTTTCTAAAACCAAATGCGAGCGATGTGCCCTTAGCTTCAAGGTTATTAAAAAGCTGCCTAAATGACAAACTATCAACAAATGTGATTCCGAAATATTTATACGATTTTACACATTCAATAACCAAACCATTAATATTCCATTCTTTTACCTCTTCCCACGGTCATTATTTTTGTTTTTTTTGTATTTATTTTTAGGCCGTTTTGTGTAACATAGAGGTTAAAAGAATCAATTAGCCTTTTTAATCCTATGACAGTTTGGCTTAGTAAAATGGTATAGTCGGCATATTGTAAATATTTAATCTCTTTACCCAACACAAAAGGGGAGTGGGCATTGACATCATTAAAATGGGCCGGGAGATCAGACATAAAAAGGTTATAAAGACAGGGAGCCAAGACACATCCTTGTTTCAGACCAATATTGGTTTCTATGCAACAAGTGGTGTGTCTACCATCGCTGCCTTGATCTGTACTCAAGTATCAGAGTATAATAATTTGATCATTTTTAAAAGTGCATCAGATATACCCCAATTAGCTAACTTCGACCAAAGTACATTTCGCGGCACAGAATCAAAGGCGGCTTTTAGGTCAATGAAACAAATATCCAGTTTTTGTTTACTATATTTGGCTCTTTCACCTAACAATGTTAATAAAATAAAATTAGTATACGTTAAATCTCCCTTTCTAAAACCAGTTTGTAAATTTGGAATCAAATCCTTTCTTATGGCCCATGATTCTAATTCCTCCAAGAGACAACTAGCAAATATTTTTGCATCTACATCTGTTAATGCTATTAATAGATAATTTGCGGGGTTGTCCTGGGGGCCACTTTTATAAATTGGTTGGATAATACTTCCCTGCCATGATCCCGGAATCAGGCCTGTTTTGAGTACTTCATTAAACAGGAGAATTAATATCTCTGGCCAATTTTTTAAGTTTACTTTAAAGATGCCATTCGGCATTCCATTCGGGCCAGGTGCTCCGTTTGATCGAATCTTATTTATTACTTTTTTAACTTTGTCAACCGACCGTAGATCATTGTCAGGGGAACTTAATGGATCATAGACACTTAGTTCTAACCCGTCGTTTTTTGTTATCTCTTGTTGGCATTGATGAGTAAAATTAATTTTACCATCGTCACACTGAGGGCCTAGAGGAGCAATTTTAAGATTATTAAAAAAGTTTACACAACTTAATTCATCAATATTGGCACTATTACTTCTATGATTACCATTTTCTAGGTTATTAATAATACTCCAAAATTGCCGCAAATCTTTTGATTTACAAGCACAATGTAGTTTAGACCACATTTCTTCATAATATGCTTGTTTAGCCTTCCACATTTTGTTTCCTATATCCTTTTTTCAATTCTCTAATTTGTTGGAATATCACAAAATAAGATGTTCCTTTTGCTTTCCTATATAATGATCATATTGCTTTATTAAGACTTCTTTTGAGGTATAGTAGGCGGTGGGAAAACCACCCTGGATTCTTAGGTTTTAAAATTATACCTCCAGAAGCTTTCAAATTAGGAAAATTAACCAAAAGCGCGGAACATAAACAAGGCCAAAGAGCAACCATTGATTTCCCTCCCACATTAGCTTCTTGAACATCTAAAATTAAGCGGGAGAGGACTTCTAAAATATCTTTTTCAGTTTTGTCATTCCATATTAACCTTTTAAGGTTAAAAGGGGTGGAAGAAGTTTTGATTATTCTAGATTCTGGCAAATAATTAAAAAAAAAAACAATAAAGATAACTTGTGGGTTGTGATCGCTCTCGATCCTTGGAACTACATGATAACTTCGGACCACATTAATTCGTTTCTCAGAAATTATGGAATAATCAATTATGGAAGGACTACCCGTTTTATTAAACGTCGTTGTAATATCATCATCATCATAATATTTAGATTATATTTTGTAAACTCACAATTCATCCATTTTGATAAAAATGTTGAGAGTATATTCCGCTTTTTATACGAAAAAAGATGCATATTAAAATCCCCAGAGATGATGATCATTGAATCTAAGTGATCCTAATATAACACTTTCACTATTTCCCATAAATTTATAAGTTGCGTGGATCTAACCTTTTATTTCGAGCTCAAATAAACATTTAAAAAAATAATCGATTGTTTCGCGATTAATTTGACACACTGTATCTATTCTACCTGGAGATCAATCTCAAAATGCTTAAAATCAAGATTCAAAGAAACATATATAGAGAGGCCTCGACTAAGACGGCCAATAGAAGCCTCACAAATTGCCACACTCAAATATTCAAAATAACCAATAAGGGGCTCACTACACATGTTCCAAGTTTACTGTAGCATTAGTATATCAAAAGTTTTTATAAAACGTATTACATTCGAGTCCTCAAGAAGTGATTTAAAACCGCTTGCATTCCAAGAACAAAGTTTGAAAGGTTTTAGTACTTTTTCAAGAGAAGGCCAGCATCAATCTTTCTATGCAGTGTTTACATTTGTAACATGTGTCATCACAAAAGATACCAAAGCAATCACTGTTCACCAGTGCCATTAAACATATCCCTACTGCTGACACTAATGATTACATCTCTATGGATACAATATCATTTCTTTGTTTGGCTCTATGTTGTTATTGAGATTGTATTGTTAAGTCTAGGAAATTATTGGTATAAGTATTGGGATTTCACAAGTAGTCTGTTTGGAAGAAAGTTATGGTTCTTATGGCGGGCACATGGTGTGGTTTTTGTAGTAGACTACAACTGCCAAATGCCAGGGCCCTTTAAGTTTCACATTACTATAAATACAATAAAATGTATATATAACTGTCAAAGGGTTTTGGTAACATCATAAACCACGAGGCCGAATGATGAGTGGTTTGTAGAAGTCATATTACACAAATTGCCTGGTATGTTTTTATTAAACTAATATTTATACAGTTTGCGCAAACAAATCACGAATGACAAATCTCTTATGGCATCAAACTGTATATAAGCATCAGATTATTAATCTAATGAATATCACACATTGTATTCCTCCTCTTGTTTAATCCATTGTACTGCTCATACTATAGGAAGGAGATAATATGCTAATAATACTCCTGCATAAATCAAGCCTGATGTTTTAGATAATGTCGCCATATCCCATAAAAAAATATCTAATCTGCCACAAGTTGTATACATTACTTTTTATACAGTTACTTGCTTGGGGAAGCATTAAACCAATCTTATAGCTGTTACCCTTCCATTTTCCAAGATTTAATTTTGTTGCCACCATAAGTTCTTTCTGTACCCAGATTCTTATGAAAGGATTTTGAGATAAACATTGAGAAAGATCAGTAAGTCAGAGATATTATAGAATTCTTATGTACCATAATGTTGCAAAATCATATGTTTATAAATGCCAACACTATTTTAACATTTCCAGCAATCTTCCAAATATGTAATTTTTTAATCTTTTCATTTTATTGGTGTCCACTGTAGACTAATACAGATCTATCTACCTGACATATCTACTTGTGCTCTCAGACCTGAAACTAAAGAGCTTTCTTGACTAATCACAGTGACCTTTTAAAAAACATTGGCATTGCTGTATGACTTAATTCTGTATAGAGATTAGCTACAGATCACATGTCACATTCACTTAAAATATTAAACCTAGTCATTTCTTTCTATATGTCTACCCTTCCAACATAAACTAGCCCACTGCTGAAACAGGGTTACTGTAGTTCTCCCTTCAGATGATTCTGAAGTATAACTTTCTTAAATCCACATATTTACTAGTTTCTTTCATATATACCTAAACTATTCTTGCCAGATTTCTATTGGCCTACGTTTCCCAGAATTCTGCTTTACTCTTAGTCTTGATATTAGGATTATTCCATAATGATGCATAAATCCCTGTCCTTAAAATACAACCACTCCTCTCAAGCAGAGCATAGCATACTTTCCTGGTTATCATTAGACTAGGGATTCCTATTCCATCTTTCTCAACTAACTCACCCAATACAACTATAAATGATGACCCCCTTCGACAGTCCTGCCTTGTAGAACCCAAGTGGGGACCTTACTCTCTGCTTGAACATAGTTTAATTTTGCTGTATGATAAAGCATTCGCGTTAGAAATCGGGTCTCTAGTTGGCAGAGGTATGCACCCTGTTCAAGTAGGACCACAATCCGAGTAAGGGTAAGTCAGATACACACCCAAAATTAACCTGTGCTCACCCTCTGGTAGCTTTGCACAGAGCAGGCAGGCTTAAATCAGGAGGCAATGTGTAAAGTATTTGTGAAACACTTAAAACAGTAAAACAGTGACAACACACAAAAATATACTAAACCTGTATAGAAGATTAGAGCTCAATTTATTGACCAAAACAACTTAGATCGAATAAGTAGAACCGGAGTTATGAATTTTTAAAGAATACCTGCAAATATAGTGCTTTAAAGCATAAAACACTAACTGGGGCTATCTGGTCACGCTTGACCAGGCTAAATCCAAATGTTCAGGCAGACCGCGATGGAGCACATGTGGGATACAGGGGCTAACCTTGTACAGCTGAAAAAGTACCTTGTTGCGCCGTTGACTGGCGAGATGCGTGCAGCAAAGGAGGCATTGCATCTCATCGATCCGACTGGATATAGGCGATGCGTTGGTTCAGAGATTTGCAGTCCAAGATGCATCGGCGGCGGTTTCTAAGCGATACAGGCAACATGTCATAGTTGAGTCACGCAGCCAGCGATGTGATGTCTATGTCCTCTTCTGCAGGCCACAACATCCGTAATGAGCAAGTGTTCGTAAGAACAAGTTACTTACCTTCGCTAACAATATATCTGGAGGAAGCAGTAGTTAGTATTAGATTCCTTACCTTAGAATATCCCTAGGCGTCAGACTGGATCCGGAAACTTTTGCGTAGCAGTACCCCTGCGCATCGGTAGGCTCCATCCGCGTCCGTCGTCGGCGTCGTTTGCACCGGGATGACGTCGCCGGAGTACTTAGACGCCGCCCTCTCGTACTGACGTCCGTTCAAATACACAGCTTTTCCGCGCCAGAAACGCAGAGCCATGATAAAAACCAACACTGGTGCCATGAAACTAGGGCCCTGAAAGGGGATGACCTTAACCCTAGATATCGGTTCGCAGAACGGGGAGGATGGGTGGGTCGGTAAGGAATCTAATACTAACTACTGTTTCTTCCAGATATATCGTTACCAAAGGTAAGTAACTTGTTCATCTGAAAGAAACAGGTTAGAATTAGATTCCTTAACTTAGAATAGATACCCCAGCAATACCAAACCCGGTGGGGGGTCTGCGAACCAATAATCACACCAGAAAGTCCGGGAGGACGGAAAGGCCAAAGAAGCCATCCCTCCGGACTTGACTGTCCAGGCAGTAGTGTCTTGCAAATGTGTGCAGGGAGGCCCACGTACCTGCCTGACAAATGTCCTGCAAGGGGACTCCCCGACCCAGGGCAGTAGTAGCCTGCCGTGGCCCGAGTGGAATGGGCCCTCAGCCCAACAGGAGGTTCCTTCTTAGCCAAGGAGTAGCATGCCTTGATACACAACATGACCCACCGAGAGATGGTCCGCTTGTGTACCGCCCGTCCCTTCTTAGCGCCCACGTAACCAACAAAGAGTTGGTC
Source organism: Lissotriton vulgaris (assembly GCF_964263255.1). NCBI lineage: Eukaryota > Metazoa > Chordata > Amphibia > Caudata > Salamandridae > Lissotriton > Lissotriton vulgaris. The sequence goes on along the minus strand of NC_141700.1, from coordinate 504,199,501 downwards.
ATCCACCCGGAACTGGCATGTGCGGTCCAGGTAACACGAGAGCACACTTCTGTGGCGAATAGATCTAACCAAGGCTCTCCCCACTGCAGAAAGAGGCCTTGCGCCACATCCGAGTTCAGACTCCATTCGTGATCCATCATGCACCGCCGGCTGAGTTCGTCCGCCCTGGCGTTCAGAGAACCTGCCAGGTGTTGAACCACCAGGGTCACGCCCTGATGTTACAGCCACTGCCAGAGGCGCAGAGCCTCCTGGCAGAGGGTCCACGACCCCACCCCGCCCTGTTTCTTGGAGTACCACATGGCGGTGGTGTTGTCCGTGAACACCTGCACTATGCTCCCCCGGACAGAGGGGAGGAATGCCTTCAGTGCTAGACAAATCGCCCTCAGCTCCAGAAGGTTGATATGGAGCCGGGACTCCGCCGGAGACCAGAGGCCTCTGACCTCCGCCTCTCCCATGTGGCCTCCCCAACCTAGGAGGGACGCGTCCGTCACAACTACGTGCTCCGGTTGGGGTAAGGAGAGGGACCTGCCGCTGACCCAATCGCGGTCCGTGAGCCACCACTGCAGCTGTCTCGCAGTGCCCTCCGAGATCAGGACATGGTCGGACAGGTTGCCCTGATGCTGGGCCCACTGAAACTTCAGGTCCCACTGCAGAGCCCGCATTCGCCACCCGACGTGATGCACCAGAAGGATGCAGGAGGCCATCAGCCCCAGAAGCCGCAGCGTCAACCTGACCGAGAACCAGGATATAGGCTGAAAGAGTGGAATCAGAGCCTGAATATCCCGGACCCGCTGTTCAGGAGGATAAACCCGAAACTGCGCCGAGTCGAGACCGCTCCGATGAAGAGGAGCTTCTGAGAGGGGCACAGGTGTGACTTCGGCACATTGATGGAAAACCCCAGCTGGTGCAGGAGGTCTGCCGTAGTCTGGAGGTGGCTGACGACTGTTTGGAGCGAACCCGCCTTCAACAACCAGTCGTCGAGGTAGGGGAAGACTGAAACCCCTAACCTGCGCAGATGAGCTGCGACCACCACCATCACCTTCGTTAACACCCGTGCGGCGCTGGTAATGCCGAAGGGGAGCACGGTAAACTGAAAGTGCTCGTGGCCTACCGTGAACCGCAGGTAGCGACGGTGGGCTGACAGGACGGGAATGTGGAAATAAGCGTCCTGCAAGTCCAACTCTACCATCCAGTCCCCTGGGTCCAGGGCAGCTAAGACCTGAGCCAGTGTCAGCATCTTGAACTTCTCTCTCCAGAGGAAGCTGTTGACGTTCCGTAGGTCCAAGATAGGCCCCCTTTGCCCTTCTTGGGTACCAGAAAGTAGTGGAAGTAACAACCACACCCTACTTCCGGCCGAGGAACGTGCTCGATGGCCCCCTTGGCCAAGAGGGCCGTAACTTCCTCTTGCAGAAGTTGCAAGTGGTTCCCAGACACGCGGTGATATTGTGGTGGCATGGCTGGAGGGTCGTCTCGAAGGGGAGGGAGTAGCCCCTTCGGACGATTTGCAACACCCACCTGTCCGAAGTGACAGTGCGCCAGTGGAAGTGGTGATGGCGAACCCTGCCCCCCACTGGCGTCACATGGGCCTGAAAGCACGGACTAGGAGGCTTTAGAGGCGGGTGCTGCGGGGGAAGGTGTGGACTGGCCTCGCCGTTGTCCCGGACCGCCGCCACGGCGGTTTCCACGGCCGCCACTGCGCTGGATGGTAGTCTGCGGTGCATGGCTGGCAGCACGTGTGGGAGCGCCCCTTCCTTGGCCACGAAAGGCACCCGTTTGCTGGCGCCGAGCGAGAGGCCCAAGGACTTGGCCGTAGCCCTGGAGTCCTTAAAGCGCTCAAGTGCATGGTCTGCCTTGTCGCTGAAAAGACGACGGCCATCAAACGGCATGTCCATAAGAGTGTTCTGGACATCGGCTGAAAAGTTGGCGGACCTCAACCAAGCGTGGCAACGAATCGCCACCGTCGTTGCCATTGCTCTGCCCAGTAAGTCGGTGGTATCCAGCCCACACCGGATAGAAAACTGTGCTGCATCTCGACCCTCTGCAAGGGCTTGGGTGAGTTTAGGCTAGACCTCCGCCGGACATTGTGGCAGCACGTCCGCAACCAGTGGCGGCTGGTGACATTTGAAAGTGGTGGGGCGCGCAAATGTTTGGGACCTGTTGGCGAGCAAGCCTGATTGTCCCTCCCACACACACACACACACAATTTGCAAGTTAATGCAGGGAGAGGGTACAGAGGGGAGGGCACTGCTAACACACACCACATCAGTCACCCGCACAGGACGGCCAGCTTTCTTATCTGCCCAGCAAATCAAGCAACACACAGCTGGAGCCTTGGCAATCTTAAAATCGTTCAACTTCAAATTATCTCTCAACGAACCCGTGCAGGAGCCAGGCCTGGGAAATGTTTGGCACATAAACCTTGCAACAAACACCATATAAAAATATGATAGAGACACTTCAAAATTCAAAGAAGTGCATTTCTTTAACATGCAGAAACGTTTCAATTTAGTACAACAGATTATATATCTGCATTAAGAGGCATTTGCCAAAGGGAAGGTTTTTAAACCTGAACTTACAAATATTATTGCCCCCTTCCCAGCCTCTCTCATGCTGGTAGGTATGTGCACCCTGTATGTGGCCTATATTCTTACAGGGAACAACATTATAGTCTATTTAAATCAGACACAAGAGGTGCGCTTTTATAGTGCACACTCTGAACTCAGGTATTTCAAAGGAAAAAGGGAAGCACAGTAAAATAAAATATCTTGCCAAGGGCTCTCAAATATGCAATCAGTGCCTTTCGTGTTATGTAAGAGAGCTTCTCAGGTAATACCTCGGAGCATGTCTCACCTTGTAATCCAATAGTGCGTGCTTTAACATTTGAGAGCTAGCTGTCCTTAAGATGATCCTTTTTGCTATCAATAATGCTTTCCCTAATTTTAACAAAAAACGAAACTTACCTTAGTTAATGGCTTCCCGCTTTTCTTTCCTGACTGAGGATCCAGGATCCAGACTTCCGACTCCCGCCGTCGCTGTAGAATTCCGACGTCATCAGAAGGCAGCAGGCAGCCTCCCTCCCCTCCCCAGCAGCCAGCGCTGTGATTGGTTCGGCCGGCTGCCCTACTGACGTCATTTCTCTCTGTATGCTGCAGCACAGCAGCATACAGAGAGACAGGGAGAGTGGGAGGGGTTACTCGAGGGCAGGGGGGAGAGGCTTGCCTACTGTGTTAATACTGTCTGTTTGGGTAGCCTCTCAGGCTGCCCAAACAGACAGTATTACCAACAGTGGGCAAGCGGCTCTCCCCTGCCCTCGAGTAACACCGCCCACACAGGAACTTCTGCTTTCTCGCCGTGCGAGAAGGCAAGGCAGAGCAAATGGTAGTTATTATCATTGGTAATAATAACTACCTTTGTTTGCCTTCTCGCACGGCAAGAAAACAGGGGGGGCGGGGCCCAAACGCCCCCATGGACCAGCCGCCACTGTCCGCAACCGTGTCCCACAGAGAGTGGGTGTAGCGGCCCAAGAGGCACGCGGTGTTCATTGGCCGCAGTCCCAAACTCAGGGAGGAGAATACTTTCTTACCGTATTGCTCGTACCTCTTGGATTCCCGATGGGGCGGGCCGTCGGGAATGCGCTTTGGGAGGTGGAGGCCTGGTTGACTAGGCTCTCGGGGTGGGGTGGGTGGACAGGAAGCAAGGGTTGCCCGGAGCCGGGCGGTGGCGTCTGGCCATGTTCCTATCTACAGGCTGACCTGTAGCGGGCTTGGACCACGTGCCCAAAAGAACGTCTGACAAGGCCTCATTAAACGGCAGCAGAGGCTCAGCCGAGCTTGCCTGCGGTTTAAGGACCTCAGTGAGGAGGTTAGTCCTCATGGCCGCGACGGGGAGTTCCAGGCCCAAGGCCTTGGCCGCCCGCGTTAGCACCACACTGTAGGCAGCCCCTCCTCCGTAACCACGGTGGGAGGGGAGACAAAACCAGTGTCTGGCGAGGTGTCCAGTCCACTGGCAGTCCCAAGCTCACCTGTCCAGTCCTGTTGCGACTGACACTCCCGTGTCAGAGGGTCCTCAGACCCCTCCCAATCCCCCTCTTCACCCATCTCCTGGTATGCAGGTTCAAAGGATGGGGCCGGTTTGTGGAAGTAAAAGCCTCCATACGACGTCGAGAGCGGCACCCAGCAGCGCCGATCCAGCGCCGGAACTAAATCGAGGGCAGGATCGGGGACGGCGTCGCCCGGAGGTGGCGCCGGGGGCGACACCCTAGGGGCCAGCGTCGGTGAGGTCGTGAGGTCAACCGGTGACGACACGTCCAGTGGGGCCTGCGGCGCCGAAGTCGCCTGCGGCGCCTGGGCTGAAGCACCCGGCGGCGTCGGAGCCGAAGCACCCGACCCACTAGGCCCCCCAGCCGGGGCCGCTCGGCCCGAAGGTGCCACGGAACCCGGCGGGGGAGGGAGAGACCTCATGGCCATGAGGTACTGCTCGATCTCCTCTGGCGTCGCGGCATGCCCAGGGACCGGAAGGTATGGGGCAGGTTGCGATGCCCACGACTCAGTCGGTGCCGCCTGGGTGGTGTCACCCGAACCCCCGGCCATGTCGCGTGAGTGTCGGGTTGGGTCGGAAGAGCAATGACGCCTTTTCAACCTCTCATGCCTCTTACCTGAGGATCTTGAACCCGAAGACCAATGCCGACTCTCGGAGCTACGAGGGCTCCGACCCCGCGACCTGTCCCTCGACCTCCTGTGGGACCAGGACCTCGAACGGTGCGGGCCGACTGCTGGAGCTCAAGTCGCTTGTGGGACCGCTCCCGCCTAGCCTTAGACGTCAGGGCCTGGCAGTCGGAGCAGGTTCGGTCGTCGTGGTCGAGGCCTAGACACTGAAGACACCGGCGATGGGGGTCCGTAACTGACATTATTCGGCTGCACTTGGAGCAGGGTTTGAACCCGGGCATCCCTACCGGCACCATCGGAGTCAATCGACTCGAAAAATAGATCAAAAAGATCAAGTTTTAGTAAAAAAAATGACTAAAAGGGTACTACTTCTCCGGATCTGCACTTAGCTGGCGCTGAAAAAAGAAGAACTGACGTCAGCGAGCGAGGGCGGCGCCTAAGTACTCCGGCGACGTCATCCCGGCTTAAACAACGCCAATGACGGACGCGGAGCCGCAGACGCGTCTACCGACGCGAAGGGGTACTGCTACGCAAAAGTTTCCGGATCCAGTCTGACGCCTGGGGATATTCTAAGGTAAGAAATCTAATACTAACCTGTGTCTTTCAGATGTACTTGGTACAGCATTGTTGATTTAAAAGAGATGATTCTCCTTCTAAAGGTTTGGTAGATCTGTAATAATTTATCAATGCTTGACTTATTATTTCCAGGAATTTAACAGGCTTGTTATGGACCTTTGGTAGTTAGTAAAAAAGAAACAGATCTCTAGCAAAAGCTAAACACTGCTGATATGTTTTTTACATTACATATTTATTTTGTTGTAATCAGCATATAATTTTTTTTTCATACAGTAAGAGGTTTGGTGAGAACAGTAAATGAGAAACTGGACACATTGTTTGTTTGTAGTTTAAAGAAAAGAAAACAGGAAGGGAGCTGTTCCTACTGGTCTCCCTTTACAACAGTATTTCTCTGTGACTAGAACAGAGAAACCAGTCAATAATTGGTGACAACACATTGATTATTATGGTTTGATTGTTTGTTAGGTGTGAGTAGCCAGGGTAGATGGTTGGGCGACAGATGCCACAAACATTAGAGGGGGAGGGGGGGCTAGAACAGGTCGTTTTAGGGCTGCTGTTTGATGTAATGTGGGGGGTTCATGCGGCAACATTAAGAAACATCTATATTAAAATGAGGGAAAACAGTACAGTTACTGACATTAGCGCAGTTGTATAGTGTAATACTAACGGCATGATTAGTAACCACAAATTCTTAAAAATCATCCCATGGAACATAAATGGGTTAGGTCATGGGCTGCAAAGGGAAATAGTATGCAATTTCTTAGCCAACACAAGCCAGGCTTATTTCAACTCCAGGAAACACACTTCATAGGAAATAAGTGAGCTTTCCTTGGGAAAGAGGGATATAAATTCTCAGTACATTGAGGATTCCCTTAGGGATTCAGAGGACTGTTAATCTTACCCAGGAGATCCCTGCCCTTGAAAGTTCAGAATACTTGGACAGATCCTCATTGGTGGTTAGCAGCATTTAGTAGGGAATGGAATGGAACGGTAAAGCCATTGCAGCTATCACCCAAATTGGAGGTAGTGTTTCTGTCATGGTTGGAAAAGTAGGTACTCAGATTCCCTGATGCCCTACTGATACTTGGGGGTGATTTCAACTTGACAATGTGTGCAGAGCTGGATGGGTCAACTGGAAGAGCTCAAGAATACAGTGAAGATGCATAGCCTGGGATTTTATGAGGCTATGGGGATGGTAGGTGCATGGAGATAATCATTTACCACCATCAGATAATCATTAACCACCATCGGACAGTACTCATATTTCTCTTGGGATAGAAGATTGAATTCTAGATGGTACTATATTTTACTCCCAGCCACACAAAGTTGGTAATATTTAGTCTCTACGTTCTTGATGAGAGCAAAATTATATCAGTCTCCAGTGGACCAAATTGACAGGAAAATTGTACAAAGGTTTGGTAGCTGGGTCCTGGAGCAGAGGGAATTCGGAGACAAAAGAATTGAGGAATGTCTATTGAACTTCATGGACAACTACTTCAAGGAAAACATAGATACAGTGTGCTCACAGGTGCCACTGTGGGAGACATTCTAAATGGCCCTGATAGAATGAGAGATATCAAAGAATACCAGGAGTAAAAGAGCCTGGGATATTCAGGCAAGGGAAAAGGAGACCCAAATAATTAACCTAGAAAAAAGAATTTAGTCCCCACCCGAGAGGACCTAACTCATCAACTAGCTGTGCGAAGTATAGGAGGGGTGACAGGACAGGCTGCTCGATCTTGGCTCCTCTATAGAAAATACAGGTTATATGAAATTGGAAATTAAGCTGGCAAGTTATTAGCATGGCTTGCAAAAAGAGACAAAGAAAGGAAATAGATTAGAAGAGTAAAAGATAAAACAAGTATGAGGGAGGGAGGGAGTAGAGGGGATAGCCAATTGCACAAACAAGAGATATCTTAAAATATACAAAATCCTGTTGAAGAACGTGCAAGAACCTTTCACTAAATTCAGAAGGGTATGGGCCAAGGATATAGGGACGCTAAATGAGGAGGACTGTAATGAAGTGCAGAAGTAGCTGTGAATGGTGGTTGTTTTAACAGGGTTGATATTGGCACAGCTCAAAATATTACTCGGGCATATTGCACTAGCGTACAAATAAAGAAGTTCGGAATAGTCGTTGACCGTGATTTTCTACAGGGGTGTCGGAAGGAGGGACTTTAACTGGTGGGAATGCCTTTTTGGGAAGGAGTCAGAAACCAGATTCACAGCACAACTGAAATGGCATTTGGCATGTCAGCAGGTATGGCAATGTAGGGGATTGACGATAGATATTAGTTTCCAGATCCCCCACACTTCCTATGATTTGGCAGTGATGTTGGCACAGATGGATATGGCAAGAGAGTGTGCCGGAAACGCTGCACCCACCACAGACAAATGGACAACAACGTAGGGACATATTTACAAGCCCCTATCGCCACATGAACATCACTTTTTATGACATTCCTGTGGCGATATGGGCTTCGTCTTATTTACAAGACAGCGTTAAGCCACTTAAGATGGATTAACGCCAACTTGTGGATAAGACCCCTTTTCACGATACACTAAGCATGAAAGGGGTGGGCAATGGGTGTTGCTGTGGGCGTCCCACCGCAACACCCATTGAGAATGCCGCTGTCCCATATTTATAAGGGTGGTGTAAATATCGAGCTGTGCCAAAATTAAGAACAAGGAAAACCTGGTCTTAACCTGGCGAAACAAGGAGAATTGCTTTCTTTCTCCTCATTTATGCTGTGTCTATGTGCGCTGCATTGTGCAGCACACATATAAACAGCATAACTTCATGTATGATTGTTATGTACAGGAAGGTGTCCTTTCCTGCACATAAATAGTCATTAAAAAAATGACAAGTTGCAACTTCTATGTGTGCTGCATTCTGAAGCACACATAGATTTTAGAAATCTCCATCACTGATTGTTTGCGCAGGAAGGGACACCTTCCTGCACAAAAACAATCTTTCCCTGCAACGCAGGCACCCTTGCACAATGGTGCAAGAGTGCCTGTGTTGGTGATAGGCAACTACATTTACCGCCAGCTCTAAGAGAAAGGCAGGGGAGCACCTTATTCTCGTGAATACAGCGCAACCCTGCGTTTGGAAAATGTCGGAGCGCCAAGCTTCGACAGTTTCCTAGTAAATATACCCCTTAGATTGAGGCATAAACTCTAAAATATGGGTTTATAAAGCACAATATCCTAACAAGTTTGAAAAATCTGGGGTCCATGGCAAGAATATTGAAGTCTAGTGGATTAGGGCGATGACTGAACTGTGCGATTCAGACCTGAAGTAATGGGGCAGTCCATTGTTGTTTCTGCACTGATGTATGATGTAAATCATTGGACAAAGTATATATAGATCAATGTTGGCTCTTTCAGAAAGCACTGAAAGTTTAAGTAATAGGTGTTTCTCTCATGTATCATTGTTATAATGACAAATATACCACAATCAGTAAAATGTGCTTAATACAATGCACTTTGGCTATAGAAATATGAGATTATAGAAGCTACTACCAACAAGGTAGAGTCAACAGTGATCACTGGTTTCAATTAGAATGCTCCTCTTTCATGAGTAAGCTGTTGGTTAAACAATGCAGAGTAGCTATGGTCAAAGTTTTTAAAGTTATTCCTGCAGGGTTTAGCAACCAATGGACCCAGGCTGCATTTAGCTTTTCCAGGTTTTCAGTATCTTCTACAAACAGAATTCTAATTTAACAATGAGCAATGGCCAAGCTCAGAGATCTTTAAAGTTTTTGCTGCAACATTCATGTGATAAGGGGCAAGATTGTAATTTAAATATTTGCTTTAGCTTTCATGAAGAGGTTATTCATTAAACAAATGGCAATGGTAAAGTTCTGGGGAGGCTGTGAATTGATGTCTTTTTCGCAAAATAGAGAAAATAATTAATGGTTTCTATGAAAAATAGGTTTTTTTCTACCAATGTTAACTTCAAGTTGGCATGTCTCCCATCACTGCAGGCCGTCTGAGGTCCCTATATACCCTGATGTCTGCCTGACATATATTGTAGTTGCCACAGCCACTTACCTCTGTTTTTTCTCTTTGGTTTTTAGACGGAGACCAGATCCAGCTTGCCTGAGTTCTTCCTTAGTTACTTACAGAAGAAGTTTGATGATGCCACCACTGCTATGGAGTGGTCTTACTCCGTGCACGAGACCTGCCGCATGCACAGAACAGACGAATACCTATACCTTTTCTACAGCATCCTGATGGGAGAGGTGAGCTGGAGAATGCTACAGACAAACATATTATTTATCTTTCAACTAGTTTATAGTGCAAAAGAGATGGAATGCTGTGCAGAAGTAAATGTAAAGCTTAGTAGTAAGTATAAAAAGCTGCAAAACATAGTTTAGCAAGTGCCATTTTCAGCTGACAAGAAAAAAAATAAGCATTCTAACTAAACATAAGCCAGTACATAATAAACTTTTTTAAATATTTTTTTTATTTTGGAGCAGTTCATCCATGCCATAATACATAATAAATTATTACACCAGCACGTTGACACATTAAACCATACAAAACAGGAGAAAAAAAAAATATTCACGTTTGCACATTCCAAGTCTTCTAAAAATAAGGAGTTTCTAAACCAAAATCATTATACTCAATCCCTCAAATACATAAAATATGAGAAAAATGTTTAAAAAAAACAACATTTTATGCATATTTTAACACCCTCTAAGATACGGAACAGTAAAAACACCTATTTAATCCCACGATTTTCATAATTTCTTAAACTTGCTATATGACCCAGATCTTTAATGCATCTTTTTTTTCCGACTCTTTAATCTTATTTAATTTGCAATATAAGTGTTGGAAGGTCAGAATTTCATCTGTCCGCCACCTTTGAAGTATTAACGATAGAGCTAATAACACCACTATATATATTTGTTTTATTTACATTAGATCTGCAGTTAAATCAAGTGAATATCCAAAAACAGCAGTCTGGATATCTAACGTTTGCTGTACTTTCAGTTTATTAACACAGTACTGATAGATTTCATCCCAGAATCTACTTAGCCTTGGGCAACTCCATACATTGTGTGTCCAGTTCCCACCACCTTTCAGATTGCAGCGTAAACATTTAGCAGAAATCTGGGGATTTTTTTTGTGGAGAAAATCAGGGGTTCTATATAGGAGCCATTTGGTGTAATATTGCATCCGTCAATAGGGAAAAAATTAATTTATTAATCTGATCCCAAGCTACAAGCGATCTCTGAAGTCCCTACTTTAATTGCCATTTTTTGCGCTTTCATGTAAGGGTTAACAGTTTTATGACTATAATAGCGAAGCCCAACTACTAATTGTTTAATGAATTTGAGGATTTAATATCTGCTCTGCTAACTCCCTTGTTCCCATTAATCGTATGGGATTTAGCTTCTGCAGAAAATACTTAATCCTGGTAAAAGACCATTGTATGATTCTTTTTGTAGTGTTTGAGACTGGGCTCTAATTCATTCAAATTTTTCCAGTTTACTTCTAAAACAATCCACTATTTTACCATAGCCCCGATTCATCCAATTAAGGATTACAGTCTTATATAGCAATAGATCTGCCCTTATATAGATATCTGACAATAATGTTGCAGCATTTATATAGGGAATCGCATAGCAGCGAAACATTTGTTCTTTGCGCTTAATATTCCAGTGTTGTGTCTTATACCTCACTTTTTGGGGCGGTTTCGTTAAACACATAAAATCTGTAATTTCATATATTTGATTGATTAAATCTTAGAAAAAATTATCATACCTATTAATATTTAAAGACTTAATTGATCTATACATAGTTTGTGCAAAATTCGCAAAATAATATTCTTTTAAATCAGGAAGGGCTATACTGCCTTCCTTACTTGGCCTTGATAAAATATCTATAGCTAGATTTGATAAGTTATTTGCCCAGAGGAAAGTAGAAAACAAACCTTGCATTTCTTTGAAAAATTTCATTTGGATTGCATTAGGGATGGCCAAAAATGGAAAATCGTCATACGAATAAGAGCTGCGCAACCTAATATTGAAATGGGTATTTTATTCCACCTAGCAAACATACCCTTAATCTTATTTATTAGACAGACATATTTTAAAACATGTACCAAGAAAACACTAGTGCACATCATATATAGTCACTATGATCCATGTGCTTCTTAATCCAAAAGAATCACGTAGTGTAGATAAATTCCAGATTTTATTTATTTTAAAACAAAGTGCTTCACAGCCGACGCATGTTTCGCCCCCTATGGGCTTCCTCAAGGCTGCAAGTCATACATAAAAGAATAAATTACAGTCTATTTTCCAAAAATATCATTTCTAATACATATTTAGTTATAATTATTCCATCCATCTTATTAAATATTATAGTCACCTCATGAAATCATGTGTAAAATAGTCTGTAACACAACCACCAAGGATTATTTTATAAACACCATCATGCTTATCGCCATGCCACAAGTGCCGCAGCCAAAATATGTGCTGCAACACATGAAGCATGAGAAATTTTAAAACATGCAGGTCATTAACATTTACGGAAACATATACCCAGATATCTCTTGGGACTAGCATTAACCAATGGGTGAAATTCAATTAACAGTGTATCCAAATCAGTATTACAGATCAGGATTTCTGCCTTACATTTGTTTATTTTATACCCGCCTATTTGTTGGTAATCATGAAAAATATGAAATATTTGTTTTTGAACTTCTGAGTCAGGTTTTAAAAATAGGGCGATATTGTCCGCTTATAACTTGATATTAGACATTCCTGGAATCGGGGATGTTGAGCTGCTTATGCAACAAATTGCAATATCCATATGTTCTATAAAACAGGCTAAGAGTAACGGCGACAATGGACAACCTTGTCTCGTTCCTCTACTAACTTTGCAATTACCAATCTTATTTGCATTAATAATAATTTGCACTGATGCCCTTCTATGCGGATGAATTTGGCATGAAAACCAAATCCTTTAGAATAAACACAAGGCCCCTATGTGTTCAATACAAGCCATCCATGCCAACCTGAACAGGGAACCTTCCCACAACCTCGGAGCTATAAACAACGACAACCTCAAGCATGTGAATATCATTCAGACTCCGACCGCCCACACACCTCTAAAATTGAAATGCAAACTAATCCACTGCAGATAAGCGAGTAAACACGCATCCAATGTCTTTGACCTCATTCTAAACAATGAGCTTGATATCATCATCCTCATGAAAACCTGGCTAAATTGCTCGTCCACCCCTATCCTTCACCTTCTAGTTCCGCCTAGCCACGACATAATTAGTTTGGACAGACCTATAAAATAGGGCGGAGGATTAGCGTGAATACACCAAAATACACTCTCACAATCTGATTCCTCCGCTCCGACCTCCAGTGAGTACCTATACTTCAACATCTCAAGCAAATACCGCCCTGTTTGCAAGCTACACACTTTCTATCACCCCCCTGGAGACAATCTCTCCTTCATTGAACAATTAATGGAAATCATCTCCTCCAATGATGGCACCCTTGTTTCCCAAACCTTCCTTGGAGACTTCAACCTACACTGGTCTAACCCAACAGATCAAGCAGTAAATTGCCTTAAATCCTTCCTAATGGAACATGAGGTGATGCAATACTGTGAGAGCCTAACACATAACAGAGGTGAAACTGGACCTCATCATTTCCAAAGGAAAAACCATCTCAATTGATTCTATTATCCCTTCGGATTGATCTGACCATTATTGCATCTTCTTCCTAATTAACAAAGAAGTGGCCCGAAGAGGGTCCAGCCCAATAAAACAAAGCAATGGAAGAGGAACCTTAGGAATATTAGCTCTAAGGCTCTAGCAATGCGCTGTAGAAAGGACTTGACTCCCCAATCGGACATGTCTGATGTTCATGTCCTCAAAGATTTGTATAATACCACCATCTCTGGCAGCCTGGACAAAATAGCCCCTCCACAACAGAAAAATACCTCCTCCAACATTTCCAAACCCTGGTGCAACGACAACCTAAACTTGGAACGTCGCTTCCGAAGGATGCAGAAATATCCTGGAGATCGGTACCCTCGACTGAACATCTAATTCAACTAAGATCTGTCAGGGACACCTACAACTGAAAAATCAAGAATGCAAAGGCTGACTTCACCTGATCCCAACTCAATCAAGCCAGAAACCGCCCCAAGAAACTGTTTGAAATTGTTAAACAACAATCTGGCAAGACACCAAACAGCTCGGACCTTGGCCTTCCATCATGCAACGACCTGGCTGCCTTCTTCACTGAAAAAACAAAAGCATCAGTCTCGATCTTGAAGCAAAGAGGCTGCTTATCCCAACCCCCGGGAGGGCTGCGCATCCAGCTCACCATAAGCGGCTCATTCCCTTCAGAGTTAGCACCAAGAACAACACCTCCTGGAACTACTTAACTTCCCTCAGCGAAAGAGATATTTATACCACTCTACTGGTGATCACCCCTTCTAACCATTTCATGGACCCGCTACCACCACTCATTTTCAAAGATATCAAGGAGACCATCATCCAAATATGGGGAAGGATTGTCGATTCCTCGCTGTTCCAAGGCATGATCCCCGATTGCCTAAAAGTAGCACAGGTCTCCCCCATCCTCTAAAAAACCTGACGCAGACAGCTCTGACCTCAATAACTTCAGGCAATCTCCACCATCCCCACGCTGGCTAAACTGCTTGAAAGATGCAACTTTGTGCATACATGGAGCATTTACAACTCCTGGACCAACATCAATCAGGATTCCGGAGAAGTCACAGCACGGAATCTGCTCTCACTCACATTACGGATGACATTCTAAAAATGCTAGACCAAAACGAATCATGCCTCCTGATTCTCCTTGACCTATCTCCGGCTTTTGACACTGTTAACCACGACAATCTCTTATCCATCCTAGAGTACAGGATGGGCTTTTTAGGACAGGTATTACAATGGTTTACTTCCTTCCTCCACTATAGATCACAAAAAGTCAAGGGGAATCAATCCCTTTCCCAACCCTCCTCACTTTCTGTGGGGGTTCCACAGGTGTCTGCATTATTACTCTTCAATTTATTCCTGGAACCATTGGCAAATACTCTGAATTCTGCGAAAATTCTCTTCCATATGTATGCGGACGACACTCCACTTTATCTGATAATCACCACCCCTGAAGACTTCATCTCACTCAACTCTACCCTTATGAATACTCAGAACTGGTTAACTAATAATAACCTCATGCTCAACACCTCCAAAATAGAATTCCTTCTCATTGCTCCAACTAATCACACCCCCTAGATCTACCACTGGCTGAAACACCTTACAGCCTTCAACTGCACTCCCAACATTATCGATTCTGCAAAATCCCTCGGAATCACACTAGATAAGCACTTGAACATGCAGATTCATATCAGCAATGTAAGCAAGGGTGCTAAACACCAGATTAACATATGAAGGAACCTCAAACCATTCCTTCCACAGGAAGATTTCAAGATGGCTGTACAAGCTCTGGTATTTCCCAGGCTAGACTATGGTAGCTCCTTTCTATGTGTACTTCCCAAATATAACTTGGCCCCACTAAGAGCCTCCATTAATGCCGCAGGCGGACTGATCACGGGTACAAAAAGAAACAACTACATCTCCCCAGCCCTCAAATCCCTAAACTGGCTGCCATATGAAGCAAGAATACAGCTATAGATAGAATGCATGACACAAAAAGCCAACCATCTCAAGACTCCTATTTATCTGGCTCAAAAATTAGAACTATCTGGAGGTTGCAGACATTCACGAAGTGCAAGCTCATTGCTCCTAAAACCACAGTTCTTTCCCAAAACGAGAATGAGTCACAGAGCCTTCTCAGGCGCTGCACCAAAGATTTGAAACTCTCTTCCACCGGAAGTTCGACAAATGTCTTCCACTGCTTCCTTCAAAAAGGAAGTAAAAAAAATCCTAATGACTAAGATCTTGCCTTAAACTGCCCGGGCCCCATTGCTTATTGACTGCCTATTGATTGACTACCAGATTATTGTGCACATTTGATTCGCCTCACTCGCCTGCTTTGCTCACTTATGTATTGAATGTTCTTCTCCATCTACCGTATCCATCCTACCCTAATTATAATGTTCTCCTATCTTGCTCATTTTATGTATACTCTAGTTATGCTTGTCCTTCTCACCTCCTTACCCAACCTATCCTAACTGTAAAGCGCTCTGATACCCGCTTGGGTCACGTTCGCGCTATATAAAACTTTGTAAATAAATGAAAATAAATATAAAAAAGACTTTCCCAGCAGACCAAATTGAAAGCCTTTTCGTCATCTAATAACATAATATGTGCCGGAATTTTGTTTTGGCTAAAATAATCCAAGGCATCGACTAGAAAACTGGTATTAAAAGATAGTTGTCACTCTATAATAAAAACACACAAGTTTGTATGTATAATTGACCCTAAGCATTTATTGATTCTATTTGCCAGTAACTTAGCTATAATGTTATAATCAATATTTAAGATGCTTATGGGCTTATAGGAATTCACATCCTTCTTGTCTTTACCCTTTATGGATTAACTACTCCTGCCTTCCGGAAGGAGCTTGTGATCTCTCCCCCAAATAAGATATGATTAGCTAGCACTAGTAGTTCGGGATTTAGTGCTGAGCTAAATCTCTAAAAACAAATTCCACAGGTAGCCCATCCTCTCCAAACGCTTTACTGTTGGCCAGGGATTACACTGTATCTTCGACTTCTTTTAACGTAACCCTAGCGACCATAGTCTGGCTTTGACTTGCCTGTAGCATAGGTATAGAACATTTTCCAAGGAGATCCCTTAGTTTAAACCTGTTGACCTCTTGGCTAACTGAGTAGATCGCTTCATAGTGTTTTAAAAACTCCTTCTGTATTTTTTTCCATTTGTGATCCGAAGTTTAGTAGTTTTCTCTACCAGAGCAGTAATTCTGTTCTGTGCCGGTCTATCTTTTATTTGCCAGGCTAAAAATTTTCCTGAGAACTCGCTCTCCTCATATACCTGTTGAAGATATGCAGAGTTACCCACATGTATTTTGGCATAGTAATAATCTTGCATGGCCTTTAGTGCTAACACTTATTTAAATGTATTCGCATTAGGTTTCTCCCTTATACATTGTTCATTAGCGTATCTAATTTCTGACTCTAAATGTGCTCTTTGTACATTACTAGCTGTTGTATCTTTGGAGGTTATATACCCTCTAATTGTAGATTTAAAGGCCTTCCACACGTTTTCTACCTTAGCTGTACCCTTTAGATAAGAAAACCTTTCTATTTCACTTTGGGTTTCCCTGCACCACTCTTCATCATCAAGATAAACTCTATTGAATGACCATTTTCAAGGTTGCTTGCCCACCCCGACTCCTGAACTTTCTAATTTTACTAAAGCATGATCAGAAAATCTATTTTGAATATATGTATTGTTAGGATTTCTAGGCTCGGGCGCACTAGAAGACCTTGACATGTGTTCTTCTCCTAAGGTTCCCCCTTATGTCCTTTGCACACGATCCCTACGGCATGACTCCCATGACATGCAGAGCATTTTCAGACGCTCCCTTGTGTACGTAAAGAGGAACGTAGACATTGCTTGGCTTACTGTTCCGGTACCAAGCCCCCTTCATACTTCCTGGTTTCGAAGAGGCTCCTTCCCGCGGCATTCGCCGTTTTGTTCCTGGCTCCTCTCTGTTTCTGGACATTCAGACCTTTCAGTAGTACTCGGCCATCCTTCGTGATAAAGAGTATTCCCCGCCTCGTCCAAGTCCTCCCGCCCGGTGAGCGTCACTCTGTGCCGGCTGAAATCTTTTGCCCCGCCCAGTAATCTCTAAGCTATTTGGAAGGTGTTTCTCTCATTACCACGAGCTTGAGGACGCTCTTCCAGGCAGTTATTCCTGAACGGCCTTTCACCTGTACGGCAGGGGCGTAACACAGGCCCCTGCAGCCCCTGCGGTGTGGGGGGCCTCTAGCTCAAAGGTGCCCCCTCAGCACTGCACTCTGGCTGAAGAGCTCCTGAATGAGCCCCTAGGGGGCCCCTCTAAGTACCGTGCAGGGAGGCCCCCTCACTTTTCGTTACGCCAGTGCTGTACGGAGCCCCTGCTCACGGACAAACTGTCTGGGCTCATCCTTTCTTTTCCCCTGTTGAGAGAGAGCGCTCCGCTCGGTATAGTTTCCCGGGCCGGGTGTCTCTCCTCTTGAGAGTGTAGCTGCTCCGCTCTTTGTCCCCCGAGAGAGCCGGCCAGTGCACCTCAAGTCCTCCCCTTTTTTTTATATTTTCTTGTGTGTATGCTGAGTGTGTGTCCTTTCGTGAGTCCTGCTCTTTTAGGCCTGGCTTCCTATTCTTCAGGCCATATTCTTCAGCAAGAACTCATCTTGAGACAACCCGTGGACTTCACCGGGGTAAGTGACCTTTGTGATATAAGAACGCATGTCAATTTATTGATAGGTCGCTCTATTGAATAAGTGTCTAGTGTATTAGTGCATGTCCTGTTTTCTTACAGCCTGGACTACACCAACCAAAACTGCACCTGCCCTGTTACCTAACCCCTCGTATGGGGAGAGTGGTGGACACTCCTTGGGTTTTCCCCCCATACTTTTAGGGAACAGTTGTCAGGAGTGTGTTCACTGTCGCAATCTTGTTTCTGTTTTCTGGAGGTGTTGGGGATTCCTCTTCGTTCCCGTGGAAATTGGCTTGTATCCTTTGAACCCTGACATGTATAATCCATTAGGCTTAAATTTTGTCTAGCAGCTGTTCCATATTTGGCAGAAAAACATGAATATTCTTACTGAATATTCATTCTCATCTGAATTTTTTTTGCAATTCATTGACCAAATCTACTTTTTGCATGCATTCCACTAACACTTTTTTCATGCGTGGTTTGTTCTGTTTCCGTATGCCAGAAGATGAATCCAATACCGGATCCTGAGCTAGATTAAACCCCCCCTGTCCCCCCCCCCCCCCTCCCACTATCACCGATCCAGGAATTAGCACAATGCATGATAAAGGTCAAATAGTAGGGCTATCTTCGATTGCCGCGTAAATTGTGGCTATGGTTAACCTGTTTTTATTAATTAAACCACTCACCAAGCCCCACCTCCCCTCTTTGTCAACTTGAGAATATGTAATCTGAAAAGGTAGGAATCTATTTTAAAAAAAAATCTTTTGCCAGGTTTTGTTTTTTATATCATAATGGCTTTTCCATTAGCTACATTTGTTGTACATTTCTCATACTCTCTCTGACAAGTTTGTAGTTCTCAAAAACATGGAAGGAAACCAGGAGGTGAACCCCTCTCCAATTCCTATTGGGGAAATGCCCCAAAACATGGAATCAGCGCCCATCAGTTGTATATATATTATAGAGTTCATTAAACATTAGTTGTCCTTGTCTAATAACTTCGCATATGGACGCAAAGACGACTACTTCTGGCCACCGTGCCTTTCATTGTTAACGCTGGCATAATTATTGTCGTAACAAGATGATTGTAAAGACACCATACTTATTTGTGTCTTAGGACTTTTCTCAGTTATTAGAACATATAACGTGTTCATATTTTTAAGCTGGGAAGAAGTCTCTTTTGAGATGAAACGCGTTGGCTAAATGAATTTTGAATAGTGGATTTTAACAACTTTATATGTTCATCAATAAAGGAATTCTTGAGATCATAAGAAAATTTGGACCTGGCATATTCTTCGGATTATCATGGACAACTAATGTTTAATGAACTCTAAATATATATACAATTGATGGGTGCTGATTCCATGTTTTTGGGGATTTCCCCAATAGGAAGTGGAGAGGGGTGCACCTCCTGGTTTCCTTGAACCATCATTATTTGCCGAATTACTTTAACTGACAGGTGTGGCATTATTGCCTCAACCCTCTTTGTGTTTTTTGATCTCTATGAAGTTTGTAGTTCTATTGTACTGTCTGGGCTGGTCGCTCACCCTGCACCGGCTTCTTTCCTTTTGACGGTTGGTCCTGAAGATGCAGTTATCTCAAGAAACCAGAGGAACATCCAGAGAAGTTGGTTGCTTTGCGATCCCCAAGAAGGATTTAGGAGCGAGCTGTGAGATGGGTGCCACATTTTAACACCGCTTACCATGGGAAAGATAAAGGATGCATTCCAGTTTCATGTGTCTGTGGACCTTTCAGCTTCACCCGCCTTGTGGCACCAGTGATCCAATGAAGCTCCTTTCCTTTCCTAACATGGGCACAAATCATTCCCAGGAAAGGCATCATACGGCTGGTGGTGTGGGGACAGTCAGAGACTAAAAAGAAAAATTGAATTAGGAGGGAAAAGCCAAACACGATACATATACGAAATCAGAATGTAAGTGTGGGGGCTTCGGCTGTAGCCCCTTATCCCCATAGCATAGGGGCCTATCTGTGTTCATACTCAACATTAAGGAGTTCTCTAACTTAAAGGCACTTGGATTGGAGGCTATATTCTTCAGGACTTGGTTGACACTGAGACCTTCTGAATTGTCATCAAGCTACTCTCTCCTGGATCAGAGAAGTCAAGAACTCTGAATGGTATAAACATGTATCCTGCATTTTGCTTTGACGAGTTTTCCATCATTGAGAAAAGTAATATCACTGACTCGGAATTAGCCATCAGATGCAGATTAAAAAAATCATGTGGTAGTGATTTGTGCTCCTTGAACAAGAGCCTTGCTAAATTAGGTCACAAAAACAATCAATCCTAAACCTATCCTTGTTACTTCCTATCCCCTAAATCTGGTCACCCATGATTGGTGGTAAGTCTAATCAGGAACAAGTCCTGCCAGTCCAGGAAGACAGCATGCGCGCTAGAAATGTGTGTAGCTATGTATCTAAGAATAACCGAGACAATTTACATATTGAGCTGCCGGGAGGGTGGTGATGCAGGTCCAAGCATTCAGCATACAACATACATAGATACATAGCTGCACACATTTCTAGCAGATACCTGATGAGGCCTTGGTAACTTAACTCACCTGTTGTGTTTTTAGTGCCCTCACTGTGGTAAGTACCTTGTGTACTTTAAGACAATATTAACGCTTCTTGTCTCATAGGTGGATGAGGATGTCTACCATGGACTAGTCTCGCTCTCTACCATGCTTCTGAAGCTGTTGACAGATGCTGACCCTGAACAGCTGGGGACGGTGACCAGACAGCAATTTAGGTAAAAGTCAAGAACACATATTGCTTTTTCAACCCTTTTACCAAATGTAAAAGCTACGTAGTACTTTAATGATGTGAAATTGAAGGGCAATTGTCTACAAGCAACATCATTTAAATGATAAAAGATCACTAAGTAAGTTTGTTTGAAGTTTAGCTACAGACACCTTTCTGGGAAGAACTGAATCAAATCATATAGTATACAGAGATGAGCTTTGGGTTGGCCAGCTTTTTTCAGCTTGTTTGGACAAGCCGCAGTCGGGCACCCACTTGCTGGGTTGTCCTTCACAATTTGTGACCATCTCATGGTACTTCGCAAATATATACCCATTTAGAATGTAGATTTTCTTTAAATTGGTGATGGGTACAGAAAATATTTTATGTATATTAAAAAGGGACACTGTGCCAAGAGTAAGGTGTGAGTTATCACCCACTCATCAAGGAGAGAGAGAAAGAGTGGGAAGGAGAGATATTAGAAGAAGGAAGGAAGAGAGAGAGAGAGGCATATGTTCATCCCCGGGGTACAGAAAATAATCTCTAAAACTGTGGGACGAGCTCTTGCAACAAATCGTGGAATAACAAACATTGGCAAAGCCTATCATTCTCACTTCCAAATTAACGTAAATTTCACCCTACAATTAGAAACCTGTGCATCGATGGTTGTGTTGCATCAAACAAGCTGCAGAGAATGGGCACCGCTTTTGCAGGCGATCGAGCTTGAGTCAAGGTCTGTGAGTATTTTATGGAGAGTGGGTGTGTATGGATGTGCTTTTAATGTGTGATGGAGTGTCTGATGTTGTGTAGTGAAATGTATGTGTATGAGGGGAGTTTGAGGATTGGATAAGCAGTGAATCAAGGTTTGAGATCGAAAGTTTAACAATGAAAATCTTATCTGAAGTTCAATGTTGATACACAGGCTAGTTCTAAGACTTCCATATCTAGGACCTGCTGGAAATTGTGGAAATTAAAGAATTCACTTTGGAGGAGAGCATTAACTGGAGGTGAGGACCGAGTCCTAAAGAAAGAAACAAGCAAAAAGGGAAATCCGAAAGCTTTGCTGCTTTGGCTCACTGAATTGTCTAGAAACAGACAGCAATCCAGAATAGCCAAGGAGGTTAATCCACCTGATGCAGAGACCTATATGCATCCAGCAAGTCTCAGGGCACGATACTGGTAAGATACATATGGAGGCCAATAAGTTAGCTAGAGGTCTGTGCACAATCCCTCATCATAGGTCTGAACTGTAGGAAGCTGGCTCTGTATATACTATACCAAAACGAGGTATAGTGTGCACAGAATCCAGTGGATCCCCAGATGTATAGCAGAGGCTAAAGTAGATAATAGCAACAGCTCTATTTGTGGTAGTGTGGTCGAGCAGTTAGGCTTATCAGTGGGCGTTGTTAAGCATTTATTGTACACACTCAGGCAAGAAATGTTATCACACACTCAAAGACTGAATTATCTTACAATTGGTAAGTATAAAAAAGTATACTTTGTATTTTATTTAAGAACCAAGGGTTACTTAATGCAGGCAAGTTGTAATACTTTCAAAGCTTTTCAGGTAGAAAGATTTGTAGAGTTTCAAGCAATACTTTTCAGTCAGAAAGAAGATACTTGGTATTCAGGATATACAGTTAGTGTGATACAGACAGGACGCAATGCAATCCTGTGGGGAAAAAGACAGTTGATGGACTTAAAACTAAGTACCCAGCTTATAGTTCCAGTCTTTGAATGGTCTCGGCTCAACACTGCGGGCAGTGGCGGCCGTGAGGGACTTGGACACTCAGAGGTGTGGGTTTCAGACTCAACACTGTGGCAGTCAATACCGACAATTAGATTTACCCTCGCGGTCCGCGGAGAGTAATATAGTAGGTTGGTTTCCAACAGTCCACTAACATGGTTTCCATCGTGGTCGTTGCCAGCTGGCTGCTGTAGTTCGGTTGGAGGAGCTCCCCCGCCATCGGACCATCACGGGGAAGGTCGTGGTCAGGCAGTAAGCCGACAGGGTCACTTGCAGGAGGGTACTGGCTCTCGGGCAACAGCTGGGGTTTATTTATTTATTTATTTATTTATTTATTTGTTTAATTTATATGGCGCGTTATAACCACCGGGGTCTCTAAGCGCTGTTTGTCCAGATTTACATAGTGAGGAATTGCATTCACTTGATCCCACCTGTACACCTAAGGTCTGCTCCATGCTTGTTTAAATAATACAGTTTTTAGTTTTTTCCTGAAGGATAGTAAGTTGCTTTCCTTCCTAAGTTCTGGAGCCAGTTTGTTCCATAAGGCTGGGAGTGTGTTGGAAAACGCACAACCCCCCACCGTGGTCAATTTGAAGCGGGATTGGGACAGAAGAGTGGCATCCGACGAGCGCAAAGTCCTACCCGGTGTGTAAGGGGATAGTCGGGATTTCAAATATTTTGGCGCTTTGCCATACAGAGCCTTGTGAACGATGCACAGTCCTTTAAAAACAATCCTCTGACGAATTGGGAGCCAATGTAACTCCTGCATCAGAGGAGAACAATGGGCAGTCCTGGGTTTTTTATAGATCAGCCTAGCTGCATCATTCATAACCCCCTGTAGTTTGTCCAGCAGCCGCTGGGGCAAACCTATATATAGGGAGTTCCCGTAGTCCAGCCTAGCCAAAATTGTGGCTGAGACCACGTGTCTCAAAGTAGAGAATGAAAGTAAGGCAGAGATCTTCCTTAGTTGTCTTAGAAGACCTATACAAGTGGCCACCACCGTGGTAACTTGTTTTTCCATGGATAGTTTGTCATCCACATATAGGCCTAGACTTTTAACTGCGGACGCTGGTTTCGGTGGTGTACCCAGCTCCATAGGCCAAAATTTCTCGCTCCAAGGGTTGCCCGAAATGGAGATGGGCAACACTTCCGTCTTATCCGGATTGACATTCAGAGAGTTCTCGGACATCCAGTTGACCGTGGCTTTCAGTATGTCCTGCAGCCTGGTGGATGCTCCCGGGCCATCATCCAGCCGAATGATTATCTGGGTATCATCGGCGTAGTTGTACACTAGGCAGTCCATCCTATTCAGGAGAGCGATTAGTGGCTGCAGGTAGATATTGAAAAGTAGGGGTGACAAGGCAGAGCCCTGTGGGACCCCGCAGGTGATCGGAGCAGAGGTGGAAAGTAAATCTCCCAACTGTACTCGTTGCGTCCTGCCCTGCAAGAATGATGTAAGCCATGCATGTGCTGTACCCATGATACCAAAGGATCTCAACCGCGACAATAGCTGTTTGTGACACACGGTGTCAAACGCCGCGGAGAGATCCAGTAGTATCAGGGCGCTCGGTGTTTTTACATCAGCCCGAGTTCTGAGCTCATCCAGGATAGATAGCATAACTAGTTCCGTGCTATGATTAGCACGGAACCCTGCCTGATTGGTCACCAGCAGGTTGTTGCTCTCTAGATGGCCCGAGAGTAGAGCTAACACATGCTGCTCAATCACTTTAGCCAAAAAAGGCAACTGGGAGATGGGCCGGAAGTTTTTCAAACACTTCGTGTCCGAACCAGGTTTCTTCAATAAGGTAATCAGGCGAACCTCTTTAAAAGCTAGAGGGATCTGTCCTGTACGAAGAGAGGTGTTCAATAGATGCAAAACCTCTTCCTCGATTCCTGGTACTGCCAACTTGAATATATCAGGAGGGCATGGATCCACCAAGGAACCCGATTTAACCCGGTCTATGATTTTAAATAGTTCCTGTTTAGAAATTGGGGAGAACTCAACTAAAGGTGAGATATTTAGCGGGGCGGTAAGGTCCGGTGGGCAGGGACATTCGAGGAGTGTAGTTGCAGCAATTTCATCCAAAATATCGGATATCTTCTTTACGAAGAAGTCCTGAAACCTCTGACAGTCCTCCTGGGTGAACTCAGGACTTTGCTCTTTGTTTACCCTGAGCTCCGCCAGGACCCGAAAGATTTCCTTTTGCGGATTTCTTGCTGCAGCTATTCTTTCCTCGAGGAACACAGCCTTCCTAGTTTGTATGGCTAGTTTATAATTGGCTAAGGATGAGACGTATTCTTGCTTGGCAATGGCGTCATATTTTTTACGCCATGCCCGTTCCTTCTTCCTCACCCCACGTTTCATCTCCCTTAGGGAATCATTGTACCAAGGAGCCCCAGCTCCTCTCGCCACCTTCTTCACCCTACGAAGAGGTGCCACCACATCAATGGCACTCCCCAGTTTATGCTGGAGGTGACCGCAAAGGATATCAACATTGACATCCTGCTCCTTTGCTGAAGGGGGGTGTTCCAAGAGGTGGACCAATTTCTCCCCATCAAGATTTCTCCACTTCCGGGCCATTTTCCAGCCATCCCCAAGTTTGGACAGGTGGCCCCTCAGTACGAGTCTACCCTTTATTAGAAAATGGTCGGACCATGCAGAAGGCAGAATTTCCGTAGCACCCTGGGCTGGCATGGTAGTCCAGACTAAGTCGAGCACATGTCCTTTCTAATGTGTCGGTCCCTTGACCTGTTGGGTAAGACCTAAGGAGGAGATAGCCTCCTCGATCTGTAGTGCTTGTCCCTCTTTGGGGGATTTTTCCCCAATGATAGTTGAAATCGCCGACAACAACCATTTTATCATATCGTGTGCACAGGTCCTGGACCAGTCTCGTGAAGAGAGTCGGGAAGTCTGGCGAGGCCCAAGGTGGCCGATATACCACCAAGAACACCACACATACCGCTCCCTGCCTGAGCTTAACCCCCATAACCTCTGCTCCCCCAAGGGTTTCGGAGAGAAACCTTTCGGCGCGCAGCCGTGTCTGATAAAGAAGGGCTACTCCCCCTCCTCTCTTGGCTCCCTCCCTGTTGAAATGAATTGCCAGATAATTGTCTGGAAGGGCCGCCACTAAATCTGGCGCCGAACAGTCCTCCAGCCATGTTTCTGTGAGCGCAAGAACATCTAACTCCCCGTCTTCCAGGAGTGTGAAGACCTCCATCTTATGGCTCTGCAAGGAACGCGTATTCAGCAGGCCATAACTCAGGGTGTAGATGTTAGAAGCGCGCTGCCGCACTCTGATGCTCCTAGGTGAGACTAACAAGCCCTCACAAGCCAGCCGATGTATAGTAGCCCGTTCAAGATGAGACTTGCCCAGATTAAGCTGTAATAAGTCACCCCTGGAATAAGGCACGTTTTGGGCAGGGGTTCTGGCCCCAGGCCCCGGATGGTCACAGATGGGCAAAGATGGGCTCACCTCTGGCGAACCTCCGGCGCGCCTATGGCGCGCCCACTGCGCGTCAGCATAGTATTTACAACAAGGGGTGGTGAGGGACAGAGTCTCTGAATTAAGCAGAAAGCTCTCACCCAGTCAAGAGATCAGGGCTAGATCCAACACCGTTTTTTAGCTCACTGCACCATCCCAGTTTCAGAACCTGGCTGTATGCAAATTAGTCTGTTCCTGTCCCAGTGCATGATGGGAACAGGGCAAACCAAACTACAAAAGCCAATTCTTACACTGGGAAGGAAACAAGCTCCCGGGGACCGGTTTCTGGCATTACAGCCGTCTTCGGCCCGGTTTGCTTGAATCCTGATGGTGCAATGAGCAAGGGTCTCACATCTGAGAATACCCTTCCACGCTTAGGGTGGACAAAAATATTTACAACAAGGGGTGGTGAGGGACAGAGTCTCTGAATTAAGCAGAAAGCTCTCACCCAGTCAAGAGATCAGGGCTAGATCCAACACCGTTTTTTAGCTCACTGCATCAGCATAGTGGCGTTTAAATAGCACCCAATCGATTATTTCTAATTAAAAAGCGCTACAGATAAAACGCCCAAGCCGCGCTAAACGCGCCGAGCATATGATACAGCATAAAAGCAATTACAAGCTCCACGAGTGGAATAATTATTCAGCAGGTAGAAATAACAGGAATGCTTCGCCTACACTGGCGCTTACCTGGACAGAACGAGCGCCGAGATACAATCGACTTAAATAGCACCCAATCGTGCTATGTGTGCAGCATCAACTAGAGCGCAAACAAAAATGTCGTCTCTTGCCGGCACTTCCCCTCCCAAGATGGCGCCTAGCCCCCAGTCCAACTAACGGGCCGCCAAACAGCGGTGAAAAACGCGACCAAATTTTAGGTGCAGGTATGTCCTAAGAAATCCCCCTAATAGCAGCCTAGCCAGAAGATGATTATTTCTAATTAAAAAGCGCTACAGATAAAACGCCCAAGCCGCGCTAAACGCGCCGAGCATATGATACAGCATAAAAGCAATTACAAGCTCCACGAGTGGAATAATTATTCAGCAGGTAGAAATAACAAGCGCAGCAGCAGGGAGTCAGGAATGCTTCGCCTACACTGGCGCTTACCTGGACAGGGGTTGTGGGGCAGAGAGGATACCAGCTGGGATGCTTTTCTTCTGGCAGGGTTGAGTCGCGTCAAAACAAGTATTGGTCCTCTACCACTGCGGTCGGGGAATTATTTTGTAGCAGTGAGTGACTTCAACACCAGTGTCGATCCTCACTATGGTGGTTCTGGTACCAGCGGATGCCGGGGAGCCTCTAGTCTGGGGGAAGATTCTTGGTGCTTTTGGTGAAGGTTGCAGGGCCTCATGTGGTTTCCTGGAGGTCGGGCAGGGTTTCTGGAAGGACAGCAGGTCCAGTGGTCAGGCCAGATGCAGGTGGCGTGGTTCCTGTCGAGTTTTGTCTGCTGCAGTTGAGTTCCTGGTCCAGCAGCAGTCCTGGTCCGTCTTCTTCGTTGGTCCATCGAATTTGACTTCATGAGGTTCAGGGGTGCCCTTAAATACTATTTTTAGGGACATTACAGGGGTGTGCAATTCAGGACCTACACCACCTAGTATGCCATCCTCCAGTGGGAAGGGGGCATAATCTTATTCCTAATTGGCTGAGTCCCATCATCTACAAGATGGAGGGGACTGAGATGTGTGCTTTACCTCGCCTCCCCCACCGTAGGGGTGGGGTTGGCAAAAGGTGGGCATACTTGCTTTCCTGGCTAGATTTTCCCACCCGTTCTCGCACCCAAATGGGGGTCAGAACCGGTGGTAGCCAGTTGCTGATAGCAGTAAAAGGCTGGGGGGAGCTAACAAAAGTGGCAGGCCTTTAAAGCTCCCTCTTTGTGGACCCTGCCCATTTTGGGAGAGTAGGCATGACATCTCTGCCCAGGATGTCACATATAAGATTGCTTGTATCACGCACAAAGCTCTTCACAAAAACACCCTGTCAGGGGGTCACTGACACGGATGGACGGCGTGCGGACCTTAATCCCTGTTCGTTTCCACCCCGTCCGCAGGACCCTATCGGCCCCTTTAACGTTTCCTGGATGACATCAATGGATTTGCCCTTGGCAGCGGCGCCATCTCTCGGGGGCCCATCAACGGAGTCAGAGTCATCGCCATCGGACCAATCAGAAGTGCCGAACGGCGGATAAGGAAGCTAAATGCTCAGAGGAACGCGCGAACGCCGGAGACAGAGGTGAACCTGAAGACGAGATTGCTGCGGTAGCCGACGGATTACCTGACCCCGCTGTGGACGACGACCTGCCCCTACCTTCCGACAAACCAGGAGGCCACCGATACCACGAGCCGCGCCGCCACGCTTCCGGAGAAGTGTGGCTGGACAAGGTACGGGGCCGCTTAAGGGGTCTGTTTTCTTCACTAGGTGGGACGGGTTAGGGGTGGGTGAGGAAGGTCACGGGGCTGTTTGTTGTCGGTCTTCACTTCCCAGCACTGCACGGCTGTTTTATCGTTGTGGTTGACGATGGGTGTTGGAACCCCGGTGATCCCCTCACGCCCCCATCCCTCCTCCTTCTAAAGAAAGTTCCCAAGTCCACTCAGTAACGCAGGGTGTTTTCTCCTTTTCCTTTTTGAGCCGTCCATTCAGAGAAGTATCCGGAATCCCAGAGACCGCTGTATTACGTCAGGAGCCTCACCAGGAGCTGCAGCCAGAGCCAAGATTGGGACTTACTGCGGAGCTCATGTTTTTCTTTCAACTGTTTTGGAATGACACCCTTGCTGTACAGTCTTGAAATAAAACAGCATAGAGACCACCATTAAGTCTGAAGACTGCTTCTTAGGTCCCCACCCCAGCCTGAACCTCACACACCCCTTCTTACCTTTCAAGCACACTACAAAAAGCAGGATGCTCCAGGTCCCTGAGGAGCACTAACTCCCTTGTGCTGATCCCTCCTAAACTAAAACGTAAAAAAACCCAATCTCATGCATTCTCTGGTACTGCTCCGACGATCTGGAATTCTCTCCCAAAGACCTTCGCTGCAACCCCTCTTACCCTCTCTTCAAAAAAAGACTCAAAGTACTTCTCCTCAACAAATATTGGGGTTCCTAATTTTTTTTTTTACTCTGACCCCGCTCATTACCGCTCCACTATGATTCACATTTTACCCCCCCCTCCCTCCTTCCATTCTCTCACTCTCCTTCTCTACACCCCCTTCTCTCCCTAATTTCAACTCCCTGTTATCCCTCTTATTATCCCCTTGTTTCTCTGTCCCCCTCAAGCATTCAATTCAATGTTTTACCTTTTTGTGAATTTTTCTGCACATTGTAAATTGTTTATTATTTCTTAATATGTCTACCTACCTTGTAAAGCGCTCTGATACTCTTGGGTCCAGCAGCGGTATATAAAACTTCATAAATAAATAAATAAATAAAATAAAGAGGGCTCTCTACCCAGGGGTCCAGAATAATGTTTGGTGGTGGCAGATGGCTGGTTGCCTGTCAGGAACCACACCAGGGCTGGTTGTGTTTGAGTGCATTTTACATTAGTGACATCAGTGTGGGTTTAATATGCTGGGAAGTTTGATACCAAACTTCTCAGTTTTCAATAAAGACATCATGGGGCAGGGGAGTTTGTCATCAGAAACTCCTAGCCCAGGTATACGGAATGGCTTCACTGCGCTTACAATGTCTGTAAATGGCACAGACACTTTAGGGGCACAGTGCTCATGCCACTGTGCCCTCATCTCTGGTATAGTGCACTCTGCTAGAGGAGGGACTTGTCTATGCCACAGGCAGTGTTTGTTAGGAATAGCACCCAGGGACTGGTGCCATGTCGACGTTAAGTTTTTGGGGTCCCACTCTGACACAGAATGGGCAGGGTGTATGGTTCAGGTGAGGAGTCCCTGGGAGTAGCATAATACATGCAACAGCCCTCAGAGGCTCTCTCCAGTCACAAGGTACTTTGGTACCAGTGGCACCTTTTACAAGGGACTTACCAGAGGTTGTGCTAATTGTGGATGCAAAGGTACAATTCTGGGAAAGAACACAAGTGCTGGGCCTGCTTTGCAGGATCCAAGCACACATTTCAGTCAGGTTGGCATCAGTTATAGGCAAAAAGTTAGGGGGAACCAGGCAAAAAGGGGCACTTTTTTCAATTAAATTATGATTTGGAGCTCCAAAGAGGTCCACAATTTTTTTTTATAGAAAGCTCCAATATACCAAATCATCCAGAGCTTAATAACGAGATCAAATACATGCAAAGACCTAACAGTTACAGATTTTGTTGAACAGTACAAAATTCATAACGGCATAAAAGATCTTAAAAGTACAAGTGCACAAATAGAAAACCAGTTTCACAGATCCTTTAAAACACAATGCAAACTAGGTCAGTGCAAATCAGATTGTACCATTAAGTACTCCAACAACTTCAAATGTAAAATGCAAGGACCCTATATTCTATTTATAACATGAAATTAATCTTGCCCAAAGGAAACACGGTGCAAAATACATGCACAGATACCTGACAGTTACAGACTTCATTGTACAGCACAGAATTCATAGCAGCATGCAAGTTGTCGAAAGTGCTAGTGAGCAGCTATAATACCAATTTCACAAATCCTTTAAAAGATTCTACTTAAAATATGAAATGAATTTTGCACAAACAGGACCCTGAACAAAATACATGCAGAGGCCTAACAGATACAGAATTCATTGTAGAGTAAAGAATTCATAGCAGCATACAAGATGTCGAAAGTGCAGGTGCGCAAGTATATATATATTTTTTAACATTTTTATTAACCCGTTTGTTGCGTAATAAAAAACAATAAAACCCTGCATGCGAAGGGACAGGAGCGCAATAGTATCCAGCGGTGAAGGCATAAAAGCCAACAGTTATGCAATGTATGCCGTACCTCACTTGTGAGCCCCTGGGGGGGTGGATGGGGGAGGGGTAGGGACCCTACAAACTCCGTCCCCGCATACACTCATTGAATGCTGGTGTCATCCAGCCACTCCCACCGAAGGGGGAGGCAATGTGCCAGCCAGGCCACTACAACTTGACCTAACGTGCACTCATGTGTGTGTCATTCACCATCACTTGCTTCCTCCACATTGGTGCTGTGAGCCTGTTCCGGGTTTTCCCAGTTCGCCAGCTCTTCTTTCTGTAAATTGGAAATCGGTCTTGTCAGGATACCCCTCGCCTCTTCCCAACCCAGGGCCCTCGCTCCAGCCCCCGCCCAACTAATAACCTCTCTGTTCCAGCTAGCCACCTGTGGTCCCATAGCAGATTTCCACACCAGTGCAATCTGCCACTTAGCTAATTCCAGAGCTAGGTCTATAAACCGAGTCCCCACCTTCAGTTTAGGCGGGCGCGGGAAGAGCCCCAGCCAACAGACCTCTATAGACAATGCCAGATTCCTGCCCAGTGCAACATTAATCTTAGCCAGAACAAACGCACTACCCCACAACTCCATGTCATATGTATAAAACCAGCACCTACATAAGCGCACATTGGGCACCTACGCATCTCACCCCCGTATGTAACATTTAGACTTTGTGGCGTCATATAATAATAATCCACATTTGTAAAACGCGTACAATCACCCGTAAGGGTCTCTGGCGCTTGGGGCCGTCGAAAAGATTAAGCAAGCTATTGCCCAGAGTCACATGGTGCTGGGCTAATCTGCCGCCAGCACCAGGGATCGAACCGTGATCCCCATATTCCGAAGTCAGTCGCCCTGGCCGCGGCGCCACACCTCTCCCATATATACCATGTGGATATAATTAAATTCTGTATATTGAAGCCTAGTGTTTTTCAAGATTTTCTTGCGGGATCTCATTACTTTCCCCCATTCACTGTCCGTAAATTCCCTGTCTATCGCTCTTTCCCACTTACCCCGAAGACCTGTCATGGGGCCTGCGGCTGCGGTAACCAATGCTTCATGGTGCCAACGCACTTAGTGCCCTGCCGTGCCCAACGTATTCAATGCATGCAGCACCGGGTGGGTCGCAGGCTCGCCCCGCCCTTCACCCCAAAGCTGTCCAACGGTATGAACCAGCACCTCATAATGCAGGAACCGGCCGAGGGAAAGGCTATAGGCCTCCATCAGGTCCACAAACGGGACTAGGCAGCCATCCTGGTAACAGTCACCCGCCGAATCTAAACCTGCCTCCATCCACGCCTGCACTGTTCCACCGTATACACTGTCAGCTGGTCCCCATGGGGTAGCCGGACCATGGGCAGCATCAGTGTATACTACCGGGGCCCCTCCACCTGACGCATACAGGGCTTCCATGTGTGTATGGCTGTGAGCTGTAACAACGACTTGTATGGGACACTAATTTCTGGTCTTAACAGTTTGGCCAGCAATAGTGCTGGATCACCATCTGGCTCCATGAGCCAGGTCCCCTCTGCATTCACACCTTCCATACACTATGCTAACCATTGCAACTGGGCAGCCAGCATATATTGTTCGAGATCTGGCACCCCCAAACCTCCATGCTCCATCGGATGTTGTAACGTCTGCAAAAAAAAACGGCGTCTATCATCCCTCCATATCAGGTCCCTTAATAGAGCATTCAAGGGACTGAACCATCCCCGGGCATCAGGGTCGGCAAATTAACAAAATAAGTACAGCAACCGCGGCAGCATGACTATCTTTAGCAGAGAGACTCTCGCCATGACAGGCAGCTGTAGAGTGCGCCAGAAGTGCATGCACGCCCTAAGAGACCGCAGCATCTTGTCCAAGTTCCCACCCCGTAGGTCTTCTAGAGAATGAAAGACATGAATCCCAAGATATTTAAATGAGTGGTATGCCCAGTTGATGTCAGCTGGGAGACACGCCTCTAAAGGAAACAGTAAGGTATTTTTCTTATTAACCCTCAAGCCTGACAGTACCTCAAAGCGCTCCAGGAGTGAAAGCACTGCCGCCTACAGGTATACCAACAGATCATTGTCATACAACGAAATTGTATGCCTCCGCCCTCCCAATGTAATGTTAAAGTTTGCAGGAATTGCTGTTAGCATGAGATAAAAGCCATCTTGTACTTGGAAGCCATTTTAGTTGGCCATGTGCTCGCCATGTGCTTTCTCCCTCTTCCAAAGCCTTGCACATGCTCAGAAAGGCCTAGCTGGTAGAATGCACCTGCTTCCAGTGTAGAACTGTCAGGCTATTCTTACTGAAATAAGCAGTTTATTCTCCCCTCCCACTTTGTTGAGCAAGCACATTTTGTATCCCATATTAGTCAATAACCATGCTTGTATGTGCCAGGACCTGCCCTTGGTTTTATGCTGACTATGTAACAAATGCACATATAAGGCCCCTGTTCTCTGTACTCCTTAGACTGTCTCCTACAGTGGCCTGAGGGTACTGTATGATGCAGTCTCCCTCATGTGAGGTTATTAAATATGTTCCTTTGATATTACAGCTTCCGTGCCAATCTCTTCTTTGTTGGTTTAAGGACCAGGTGTATCAGTGAACCCCTAAGAAGGTTTTTCTTCTACAAAATGGCGGCCGAAATTGGGACCTCATCGGAGAAGCGGCTATCTAAGGGATTGGTCTTGATGGGAGATAGGAATCTACTGAGGAGGACAGGACAGAAATCTACTAAGGAAGTACTCTGCGCACAGAGACTGTTTGTCTTTCCAGCCCAGTATATTTCTGGTCTTCCTGATCTGATCCTCCAAGTATTTGCCGCTCCCGACTGATCACTTCTTTGGCGTGAGTATTCTAAAACGACCGTTAGGTCACTCAGAACTTGGAAGTGAGAGGCTGGAGATTTGTGCTTGGCAAAGTCGTCGACATTTGTTAGCTTGTTTGGTCAAAATCTTGGACTTCTTTGGATATATGTAAATTGCAATTTATGTATGCAGGTAATGAGGAGATTTTTCTCTAAATTGTGGAAACTTGAACGGCACACATTGAGTTAAGTGCCACTTGGCGAATAATATTGTATATGCTGCAGTATTCTTGGCATGTCTGTTTCAAGCGCACATCGTAGAATGTGCTGCTTTCTTGGAGGTAGCAATATGAATCTTGAATGAACTCAGCCGGTCCCCTAGAGGGGATACCTAAATAGGTGTAGGTACATTAAAAAAGGTATTTCTTCCATGGTGACTAAGTACACCATGGAACTAAATATATACATAAAAAGGATCGTGGTCTGTGCACTTAGTAATATTCATAAGTGGTGATATGCAGAGCGCTTTTTTTTAGTGTTCTGCCGGTCAAACTGGCAACATTTGCTGTATTTTGTCTTCTTGAACATGGAACGGTCTTTCGGGCTGTTTTGGTGCAGTTTTATTTTGGCTACTTTTGAGAAGCTCTTCTTGTAAATATGAATTACAATTAGTATTGACAAAGGGTTTGGTTTGAGTACAGTCTGTGGGCTGTCTCTTGTTCTTGTCCTTAGTGTTGATTTGTGGGTTGATTGTGTGTTTGAATGTCTATGTGGTTTGACACCGGTGGTACTTGTGTGAGTGAGTAGCGAATGCGCTCTTTGTTTAAGAATTAGTAAATGTAAGGGGGGTCCCCGTGGAAGAAGAATATGAACAATACCAATTAAAATTATCAAAGGAAACTAAGATGATGGTTCAAGAGCAAAAGACTGTTGTCATTTATTCAACAACACAACATGAGAATTTCATGGAACATCATTACAAACTTTACCAGAAAAATGAAGAATCTGGAAAATGAAAAGGCCCCAATATGGGAGGGAGAAAGGGAGGGGGGTGCTCAAAGGTTGTGAAAAGGTTAAGAGTAATACACAGATTTATAGATAATCAATACATAAGTCCAAAAGGAATTAGGAATTATTCCAAAAACCAAACATGCCCATTTCAATTAAGGCCAAACTTGCAAAAAGCACTTTAAGTAAGGACGTTCAACGGTCACAAGGGTGATTTAATGTAGAACAGGGATGTGCCGGACGTCCAAAAGTGAGGAGGCGTCGACGTTTCGACCCCTTTGTATAGGCTTAATTCAGTCCTTTGCCGGGGTCTTCATCAGGACCGTTACAAGAGGGGGAGGAATGAAAAGGGGGCCGTCCTGTCTAAAAAATGAAAACCAATATTAAAATCGGTTAAGGTTAAGAACTAACACAGTCACTGTCCTGTACACCCTAAGGGTGGCTTAATGAAAGATAAACTGATACCATGGAGTCTGGGTCATAGGGACCTCACGACTGAAGGGACCAAGGGTTGAGTAAGGGATAAATCAGACTCAAAACCCAATTGGCGCATTAAAATTAATCAGAATGCACTACTTGTTAAAAGGAGGGAGACATTAGCCAACAAGATTCACTTTAAATAGGTGGATCACAGAAGTACCAAGTTGGGGAAACCGGTACACTACCATAATGGGCAATAGATTATGAGTGATTACCTTGATTCAGGGTAACCACGCGTCGTCAGAATAAACGTCAGCTGGACAAATTAACAGCGTGTTGATATAGTAAATTAGTGAAAACAGCTGGGCAACTCTGAATCAAAAACAGATACTATGGATTATTAATAATTGGGACACTTCTGTTGCGGCCTGCGGAGTCTAAGAGGGTGTTAAAAATATTACCTAGGTTGCAGTTAAACACCTCATATCAATGTAGGTGATTGCTGTGAAGCAGTGGACGTCGCACTTGTGAATTGGCGAAATGGCTGACGAATCTAGATCAAGCCAAACGTATCAAAGTGTTAATTAGAGGCAAATTCTTACCATTGCAGAGCATAGCGACCACATATGCAGGGGTCCATACCTTTCAGTAAACCAGGTCAGGTCTGGATGTATGTGGCGGTCATCAATTGGCTGTTAGATCTAAAACAAGCCAAATGTTGTAGAATATTTTAATTAAGAAAATGTATCTGAACTACACACCGTGGTAACATGTTAGTTCTTGGCCGCTATGGCGATAATCCATACCTTTATGTAGGTCCACATGTAGTTTGAGGTGGACGAGAAAGAATGCATTCGAAAGTCGCCAAAAAACAAAGTCGGCTGGGTGCCTTCGCTGTTGTCTAAAAATTAAAGTAGGGTAGCGTTTTAACTTACTAGCGCTATTGCAATCGTGTGCACACGCATTTAATTACAAGTACACAAATGTTGCAGGATATTAAATTCGGAAAATGTATCCTATGGTGATAATCCATACCTTTTTAGAGGTCCACGTGCAGTCTGAGATGGACGAGAAAAAATGCACTCGAAAGTCGCCTAAAAACAAAGTCGGCTGGGTGTCTTCGCTGGTATCTAAAAATTAAAGTATGGATAGCGTTTTAACTTTCTAGCGCTTTTGCAAGCGTGTACACACGTATTTAATTACAAAGTACACGAGAGGGTAGAGCACTTACTCGGTGCGCTGAGATCGAGGCAGCAGAGCTTCTTGCTGCTTCGTGAAGCTGTAAACTCCGCCAGTCGCTACGCGGAGTTTAGGGGCGGAGCCTATGGCATTACATCGCCGATAGAAATAGAAGACAGAGTGGCGTGTGTGCACCGAGAGGAGGATAAACGCAATACACCATCTCCAATACGCATATTGATACACATGGAGGATACATATCCACATTTGCACATAAAGCGCGATCTTGACTCAATGAGGAAATTAAATATTGATTCAGCATGAGTGTCCAAAATATTAAGCACATAATCATATTATAAACAATAATAAAGCTCACGCACTACCCTTGCAAGGGAGTGAAGGTGAGTTTAACACAATCAAAACAAACAAAGTTGCCAGAGAGATTAAAAAACGAAAGAATCCAGTATTATGTGTGATGCTTCTCGCGCACTACCCAGGCACGGGAGTGTAGGCGAGATAGGGCATATTCGTTTGCCATTAAACTTTACATGACAGACAGTTAAACATTAGCTAGAGAGAATAGGAAATGTATTACATTGCAGTAATTCCAGAGTGTGGATGATACTCGTGCCCCTATCACGCACATAATCAAAACAAACAAAGTTGCCAGGGAGAGGTTAGAAAACCAGAAGAATCCAGTATTATGTGTGATGCTTCTCGCGCATTACCCAGGCACGGGAGTGTAGGCGAGTTAGGACATATTCGTTTGCCATTAAACTTACATGACAAATAGTTAAACATTAGCTAGAGAGAATAGGAAATGTATTACATTGCAGTAATTCCAGAGTGTGGATGATACTCGTGCACCTATCACACATGATGGTGTAGACGAGTAACCAAAAGTGAGTTTGAATGTATCTCATCAGGAGGGTGTCTTGCCTCTAAGTTGGCAGAATCAAATGATTTACATATTATAGAATGCTATCAGCGTAATGCGGCCAATTGGGCAAAACTGCCATCTTGTTCATTTAACCCATTTTTGATGGAGTCTAGGAGAGACATCCATTTGCACTCTCGTAGATTAAGTACAGCAGATAAATTACCGCCTCTTCTGCCCAGGGCGACTTTCTCTATTACCAGCCACTTTAGATCCGCAGATGAGTGTCCAGCAGTGTGCCAATGGTCCACCAGCGGAGCACCTTGAACCTTGCAGCGTAATCTACTGTTGTGTGCAGAGATACGGGATTTAATTTTTTGCTGGGTTTGTCCCACATATATTTTGTCACACGGGCATGTGATTATGTAAATCACACTGTCAGTGTTGCAATTAGTATGGTGTTTTAGTGTGAAAGTCTGCTGTCCATGAGTGAAAGTTTTTGTCTGAATGGTTGACTCACACGCTATACAACTCCCACATCTAAAGTGACCTATCACCGGTGGTAAATGCCATAGGCTGGTTAGTGTAGGGGGGCTCTCAGGTTCCAGGTATGAATGAACCACCATGTCACGGATGTTTCTGGACCTCTTGAAAGAGTGGAGCGGGAGCTGTGGTTGGTCAATCTCATTGGCTATTAGGGGCCAATTCTTATTAATCACTTGCTTCACCTCGTTACTCCTTATGGTGAAAGTAGTAACACAAATCATTCGATTCATTTCAGGATCAATGCGAGCCTCCGGATTGAGCAAATTCTCTCTCGGGTTATACCATGCTCGCTTTCTGGCACGTCTCACCATGCGAGCTGGATAGCCTCGTGAGACCAGACGCTCATTAAGGATCTCGGACTCTTTGATATAGTTAGTGCGAGAGGAACAATTTCTTCGGATTCTCAGAAACTGTCCTACAGGAAGATTGTCTCTGAGGCCTCTCGGGTGGTGGCTACCATATTGTAGCAGAGAGTTCCTCTCTGTCGGTTTTCTGTAGAGCGTGGTTGAAAGATGCCCATTTTCCACGAAGATGGAAATGTCCAGGAAAGGTATGGATGTGTTGCTTGATTCCAACGTAAATTGGATGTTGGTGTTACGTTGGTTCAGCCAAGTGTGGTAATCCTTTAAATGGTCACTGTTACCATGCCAAATGCACAAGACATCATCGATGTATCTGACCCATAGGGTCAACATGGATGAAAATGGATTATTAGGTGAGAAAACATGTTCCTGCTCAAAATGGTCCATATAGATAATAGCCAGATTTGGGGCGAATGTAGCACCCATGGCTACACCCTTGGATTGTACATAGAACTTATCTTGAAAGATGAAGAAGTTTTTCTTCATCGCTATGTTCAATAAATCAATTATGAACTCCGTTGGGACTTGGAACGGTGCAGGTCTTAGATTCAATGCCACCTCCATGACATCTAGAGCCTCCTGTTGAGGAATGCTAGTATAAAGTGATATAATATCACAAGTAACCAATAAAGTGGTGGATGGATCGAAAGGTCTTTCATCAATCATTTGGATGACTTGTGTGGTATCACGTAAATAGGCTCTGGTCTTAAGGGCGATTGGCTTTAGGAAAAAATCTATGTATTTACATAGTGGCTCCAATATAGAGCCACACCCAGATACTATGGGGCGCCCAGGAGGGTTGTCAAGATTTTTGTGAACCTTTGGCAAGGTGTAAATGGTTGCTAGCCTAGGAGATTTTTGATTCAGAAATTTGAACTCTTGTTCACTCAGAAAACCTGATTGTAAACCCGCTTCTGTGATGGAAAGGATAGTGCGGGCTAGGTCTCTGGAAGGGTCACTGGGTATCTCTTGATAACTGACTCCGTCATTTAGTTGTCTATGGATTTCCTCTTTGTACTTGGCTAAGTCCTGGATAACAATTGCCCCGCCTTTGTCGGCGGGTTTGATGACAACTTGTTGGTTGGTAGACAGATCTGTAAGGGCTTGTTTTTCTTTCTGGCTCAGGTTGAATCTAACGTACTTTTTGGTGTTTAATGTCTGTTCCGCAGCCTTCGTGACAATATCCTCAAAGGCAAGGATTCTAGGACTCATAGCATAGGTAGGTGGAAAGAAGGTAGAAGCTTCCCGTAAACCAGTGATAGATCCCTGTTGTCTGTTGGTTTGGTTCCGGAAGAAGTACCGTAGACGAATCTTTCTAAAAAATCTGTAAAGTTCAGTTTTCAGTTGGAATTTGTTCGCCATCGTCGTGGGCACATAAGATAGACCTTTACTTAGTACCTTGATTTCTTCCTCTTTGAGTTGGTAGGACGAGATGTTAATCACTGGATTGTCCTTTACCACAGTGATGGGTGGTACCCCCGGTGTATTGGTAACTGTTCTCATCACCACCGGTAGGTATTCCTCCGAGTCGAGATTTCGCCGTGCGGCTCCGCACGGAATGTCACCTGTTTGGGTGATTTGCCTCTGTTGCCGTCCCATCCTTGGTTCTGTTGTTGCCCTCTTCTCTGTCCTCGATTCCAATTGGTACCCCGCCCTCTGGGGGGACGCCATTGTCCCCGACCCTGCTCTAAAAAATGAGGTTGGAATTGAGGGGGGTACTGCTGGTAGTTGGTGTCACCAGGTGGGTAATTGTATGAGGTGCTTGGTCCTGCCTCGCTTTCACTGCCGGAGCTGTAAGACGAATCCGAAAAGGTGGAAAAATTGCGTCGTCCTCGGTACCCCCCGCGGCCGCGATTGGAGAAGCGTCCTTGTGTGTCCTGCTTGTAGTAATCTGGCTGCAGGTAGGGGTACACAGATTTCTTATCAAAGGTTCTTAGGTCTCGTGCCAATTTTTCCAATTTTTTAGTTTGAGCAGTTATATCGAATTCCTTAATCGATGTTTCCAAATTCTCGAGAGCTTCTTTGCTTTTGGTCAGGGTACTGTCTCCTAGGATCTCAGCTTTGAGATCTGCGATTTCCTTGCTGAGTGATACCACTTGTTCGGCAGCTGTCTCTACTCCCAGCACCATCCAGTGCCGGGAGCAGTTATTGGCCACGTAACTGAAGCCTTCTTTAAACTTTGGGACGTCTACAAAGATTGCAGGCTCGATTTTAATTTGCAATCCTACTGGTATGATATTCTCCTGTAGGTATTTGGTGAACAAGTGACCGTGTAATCTGGTTCTAATAAGTTTCTTTTCTAATCTCTCTAGCCGAGATATTTTGTCGTTCAAAGTGACATCAATTATTGGTGCGGTGGTAGACAAAAAAGTGGTGGATAAGTCTTTAGTGAGTTGGCTGATGTATGCCTCTGTGTAAGATAGGATCTCGGGATCCGCCATGGTATAGTAGAGTAATGTCTTCTGCACCTGCTCAGAAGACATTACAGAGGGGGGTGGGACCCATGCAGTCGCGGGGACCTGGGCGTTATGTAGTAAATGTAAGGGGGGTCCCCGTGGAAGAAGAAGAATATGAACAATACCAATTAAAATTATCAATTCCTTTTGGACTTATGTATTGATTATCTATAAATCTGTGTATTACTCTTAACCTTTTCACAACCTTTGAGCACCCCCCTCCCTTTCTCCCTCCCATATTGGGGCCTTTTCATTTTCCAGATTCTTCATTTTTCTGGTAAAGTTTGTAATGATGTTCCATGAAATTCTCATGTTGTGTTGTTGAATAAATGACAACAGTCTTTTGCTCTTGAACCATCATCTTAGTTTCCTTTGATAATTTTAATTGGTATTGTTCATATTCTTCTTCCACGGGGACCCCCCTTACATTTACTACATAACGCCCAGGTCCCTGCGACTGCATGGGTCCCACCCCCCTCTGTAATGTCTTCTGAGCAGGTGCACACCTGCGAGGTCTTTGTAGATTAACTCTACTATACCATGGCGGATCCCGAGATCCTATCTTACACAAAGGCATACATCAGCCAACTCACTAAAGACTTATCCACCACTTTTTTGTCTACCACCGCACCAATAATTGATGTCACTTTGAACGACAAAATATCTCGGCTAGAGAGATTAGAAAAGAAACTTATTAGAACCAGATTACACGGTCACTTGTTCACCAAATACCTACAGGAGAATATCATACCAGTAGGATTGCAAATTAAAATCGAGCCTGCAATCTTTGTAGACGTCCCAAAGTTTAAAGAAGGCTTCAGTTACGTGGCCAATAACTGCTCCCGGCACTGGATGGTGCTGGGAGTAGAGACAGCTGCCGAACAAGTGGTATCACTCAGCAAGGAAATCGCAGATCTCAAAGCTGAGATCCTAGGAGACAGTACCCTGACCAAAAGCAAAGAAGCTCTCGAGAATTTGGAAACATCGATTAAGGAATTCGATATAACTGCTCAAACTAAAAAATTGGAAAAATTGGCACGAGACCTAAGAACCTTTGATAAGAAATCTGTGTACCCCTACCTGCAGCCAGATTACTACAAGCAGGACACACAAGGACGCTTCTCCAATCGCGGCCGCGGGGAGTACCGAGGACGACGCAATTTTTCCACCTTTTCGGATTCGTCTTACAGCTCCGGCAGTGATAGCGAGGCAGGACCAAGCACCTCATACAATTACCCACCTGGTGACACCAACTACCAGCAGTACCCCCCTCAATTCCAACCTCATTTTTTAGAGCAGGGTCGGGGACAATGGCGTCCCCCCAGAGGGCGGGGTACCAATTGGAATCGAGGACAGAGAAGAGGGCAACAACAGAACCAAGGATGGGACGGCAACAGAGGCAAATCACCCAAACAGGTGACATTCCGTGCGGAGCCGCACGGCGAAATCTCGACTCGGAGGAATACCTACCGGTGGTGATGAGAACAGTTACCAATACACCGGGGGTACCACCCATCACTGTGGTAAAGGACAATCCAGTGATTAACATCTCGTCCTACCAACTCAAAGAGGAAGAAATCAAGGTACTAAGTAAAGGTCTATCTTATGTGCCCACGACGATGGCGAACAAATTCCAACTGAAAACTGAACTTTACAGATTTTTTAGAAAGATTCGTCTACGGTACTTCTTCCGGAACCAAACCAACAGACAACAGGGATCTATCACTGGTTTACGGGAAGCTTCTACCTTCTTTCCACCTACCTATGCTATGAGTCCTAGAATCCTTGCCTTTGAGGATATCGTCACGAAGGCTGCGGAACAGACATTAAACACCAAAAAGTACGTTAGATTCAACCTGAGCCAGAAAGAAAAACAAGCCCTTACAGATCTGTCTACCAACCAACAAGTTGTCATCAAACCCGCCGACAAAGGCGGGGCAATTGTTATCCAGGACTTAGCCAAGTACAAAGAGGAAATCCATAGACAACTAAATGACGGAGTCAGTTATCAAGAGATACCCAGTGACCCTTCCAGAGACCTAGCCCGCACTATCCTTTCCATCACAGAAGCGGGTTTACAATCAGGTTTTCTGAGTGAACAAGAGTTCAAATTTCTGAATCAAAAATCTCCTAGGCTAGCAACCATTTACACCTTGCCAAAGGTTCACAAAAATCTTGACAACCCTCCTGGGCGCCCCATAGTATCTGGGTGTGGCTCTATATTGGAGCCACTATGTAAATACATAGATTTTTTCCTAAAGCCAATCGCCCTTAAGACCAGAGCCTATTTACGTGATACCACACAAGTCATCCAAATGATTGATGAAAGACCTTTCGATCCATCCACCACTTTATTGGTTACTTGTGATATTATATCACTTTATACTAGCATTCCTCAACAGGAGGCTCTAGATGTCATGGAGGTGGCATT
The DNA here is from genome assembly GCF_964263255.1 of Lissotriton vulgaris. Lineage (NCBI taxonomy): Eukaryota > Metazoa > Chordata > Amphibia > Caudata > Salamandridae > Lissotriton > Lissotriton vulgaris. Next base: position 504,156,926 of record NC_141700.1, on the reverse strand, counting down.
GAATCTAAGACCTGCACCGTTCCAAGTCCCAACGGAGTTCATAATTGATTTATTGAACATAGCGATGAAGAAAAACTTCTTCATCTTTCAAGATAAGTTCTATGTACAATCCAAGGGTGTAGCCATGGGTGCTACATTCGTCCCAAATCTGGCTATTATCTATATGGACCATTTTGAGCAGGAACATGTTTTCTCACCTAATAATCCATTTTCATCCATGTTGACCCTATGGGTCAGATACATCGATGATGTCTTGTGCATTTGGCATGGTAACAGTGACCATTTAAAGGATTACCACACTTGGCTGAACCAACGTAACACCAACATCCAATTTACGTTGGAATCAAGCAACACATCCATACCTTTCCTGGACATTTCCATCTTCGTGGAAAATGGGCATCTTTCAACCACGCTCTACAGAAAACCGACAGAGAGGAACTCTCTGCTACAATATGGTAGCCACCACCCGAGAGGCCTCAGAGACAATCTTCCTGTAGGACAGTTTCTGAGAATCCGAAGAAATTGTTCCTCTCGCACTAACTATATCAAAGAGTCCGAGATCCTTAATGAGCGTCTGGTCTCACGAGGCTATCCAGCTCGCATGGTGAGACGTGCCAGAAAGCGAGCATGGTATAACCCGAGAGAGAATTTGCTCAATCCGGAGGCTCGCATTGATCCTGAAATGAATCGAATGATTTGTGTTACTACTTTCACCATAAGGAGTAACGAGGTGAAGCAAGTGATTAATAAGAATTGGCCCCTAATAGCCAATGAGATTGACCAACCACAGCTCCCGCTCCACTCTTTCAAGAGGTCCAGAAACATCCGTGACATGGTGGTTCATTCATACCTGGAACCTGAGAGCCCCCCTACACTAACCAGCCTATGGCATTTACCACCGGTGATAGGTCACTTTAGATGTGGGAGTTGTATAGCGTGAGTCAACCATTCAGACAAAAACTTTCACTCATGGACAGCAGACTTTCACACTAAAACACCATACTAATTGCAACACTGACAGTGTGATTTACATAATCACATGCCTGTGTGACAAAATATATGTGGGACAAACCCAGCAAAAAATTAAATCCCGTATCTCTGCACACAACAGTAGATTAAGCTGCAAGGTTCAAGGTGCTCCGCTGGTGGACCATTGGCACACTGCTGGACACTCATCTGCGGATCTAAAGTGGCTGGTAATAGAGAAAGTCGCCCTGGGCAGAAGAGGCGGTAATTTATCTGCTGTACTTAATCTACGAGAGTGCAAATGGATGTCTCTCCTAGACTCCATCAAAAATGGGTTAAATGAAAAAGATGGCAGTTTTGCCCAATTGGCCGCATTACGCTGATAGCATTCTATAATATGTAAATCATTTGATTCTGCCAACTTAGAGGCAAGACACCCTCCTGATGAGATACATTCAAACTCACTTTTGGTTACTCGTCTACACCATCATGTGTGATAGGTGCACGAGTATCATCCACACTCTGGAATTACTGCAATGTAATACATTTCCTATTCTCTCTAGCTAATGTTTAACTATTTGTCATGTAAGTTTAATGGCAAACGAATATGTCCTAACTCGCCTACACTCCCGTGCCTGGGTAATGCGCGAGAAGCATCACACATAATACTGGATTCTTCTGGTTTTCTAACCTCTCCCTGGCAACTTTGTTTGTTTTGATTATGTGCGTGATAGGGGCACGAGTATCATCCACACTCTGGAATTACTGCAATGTAATACATTTCCTATTCTCTCTAGCTAATGTTTAACTGTCTGTCATGTAAAGTTTAATGGCAAACGAATATGCCCTATCTCGCCTACACTCCCGTGCCTGGGTAGTGCGCGAGAAGCATCACACATAATACTGGATTCTTTCGTTTTTTAATCTCTCTCTGGCAACTTTGTTTGTTTTGATTGTGTTAAACTCACCTTCACTCCCTTGCAAGGGTAGTGCGTGAGCTTTATTATTGTTTATAATATGATTATGGGCTTAATATTTTGGACACTCATGCTGAATCAATATTTAATTTCCTCATTGAGTCAAGATCGCGCTTTAAGTGCAAATGTGGATATGTATCCTCCATGTGTATCAATATGCGTATTGGAGACGGTGTATTGCGTTTATCCTCCTCTCGGTGCACACACGCCACTCTGTCTTCTATTTCTATCGGCGATGTAATGCCATAGGCTCCGCCCCTAAACTCCGCGTAGCGACTGGCGGAGTTTACAGCTTCACGAAGCAGCAAGAAGCTCTGCTGCCTCGATCTCAGCGCACCGAGTAAGTGCTCTACCCTCTCGTGTACTTTGTAATTAAATACGTGTGTACACGCTTGCAAAAGCGCTAGAAAGTTAAAACGCTATCCATACTTTAATTTTTAGATACCAGCGAAGACACCCAGCCGACTTTGTTTTTAGGCGACTTTCGAGTGCATTTTTTCTCGTCCATCTCAGACTGCACGTGGACCTCTAAAAAGGTATGGATTATCACCATAGGATACATTTTCCGAATTTAATATCCTGCAACATTTGTGTACTTGTAATTAAATGCGTGTGCACACGATTGCAATAGCGCTAGTAAGTTAAAACGCTACCCTACTTTAATTTTTAGACAACAGCGAAGGCACCCAGCCGACTTTGTTTTTTGGCGACTTTCGAATGCTTTCTTTCTCGTCCACCTCAAACTACATGTGGACCTACACAAAGGTATGGATTATCGCCATAGCGGCCAAGAACTAACATGTTACCACGGTGTGTAGTTCAGATACATTTTCTTAATTAAAATATTCTACAACATTTGGCTTGTTTTAGATCTAACAGCCAATTGATGACCGCCACATACATCCAGACCTGACCTGGTTTACTGAAAGGTATGGACCCCTGCATATGTGGTCGCTATGCTCTGCAATGGTAAGAATTTGCCTCTAATTAACACTTTGATACGTTTGGCTTGATCTAGATTCGTCAGCCATTTCGCCAATTCACAAGTGCGACGTCCACTGCTTCACAGCAATCACCTACATTGATATGAGGTGTTTAACTGCAACCTAGGTAATATTTTTAACACCCTCTTAGACTCCGCAGGCCGCAACAGAAGTGTCCCAATTATTAATAATCCATAGTATCTGTTTTTGATTCAGAGTTGCCCAGCTGTTTTCACTAATTTACTATATCAACACGCTGTTAATTTGTCCAGCTGACGTTTATTCTGACGACGCGTGGTTACCCTGAATCAAGGTAATCACTCATAATCTATTGCCCATTATGGTAGTGTACCGGTTTCCCCAACTTGGTACTTCTGTGATCCACCTATTTAAAGTGAATCTTGTTGGCTAATGTCTCCCTCCTTTTAACAAGTAGTGCATTCTGATTAATTTTAATGCGCCAATTGGGTTTTGAGTCTGATTTATCCCTTACTCAACCCTTGGTCCCTTCAGTCGTGAGGTCCCTATGACCCAGACTCCATGGTATCAGTTTATCTTTCATTAAGCCACCCTTAGGGTGTACAGGACAGTGACTGTGTTAGTTCTTAACCTTAACCGATTTTAATATTGGTTTTCATTTTTTAGACAGGACGGCCCCCTTTTCATTCCTCCCCCTCTTGTAACGGTCCTGATGAAGACCCCGGCAAAGGACTGAATTAAGCCTATACAAAGGGGTCGAAACGTCGACGCCTCCTCACTTTTGGACGTCCGGCACATCCCTGTTCTACATTAAATCACCCTTGTGACCGTTGAACGTCCTTACTTAAAGTGCTTTTTGCAAGTTTGGCCTTAATTGAAATGGGCATGTTTGGTTTTTGGAATAATTCCTAATTCCTTTTGGACTTATGTATTGATTATCTATAAATCTGTGTATTACTCTTAACCTTTTCACAACCTTTGAGCACCCCCCTCCCTTTCTCCCTCCCATATTGGGGCCTTTTCATTTTCCAGATTCTTCATTTTTCTGGTAAAGTTTGTAATGATGTTCCATGAAATTCTCATGTTGTGTTGTTGAATAAATGACAACAGTCTTTTGCTCTTGAACCATCATCTTAGTTTCCTTTGATAATTTTAATTGGTATTGTTCATATTCTTCTTCCACGGGGACCCCCCTTACATTTACTACATAACGCCCAGGTCCCCGCGACTGCATGGGTCCCACCCCCCTCTGTAATGTCTTTGTTTAAGAATGGCTAGCCTTAAGCATGCTGAGTGTTAGACCCCCTTCTGAAAATGCCTGGCATGAGCTCACTTTGTTTTTTTTGTCATCATTCTGTTATGCAAATGTCATTGAATGAATTACATTTTTTTTTAAAATCCAGAAATGAATTATGTAACATATGCTAAATAGCTGCACGCTACCATTAAAACAAAATGAAAAAGTAAGAAACTATATATGTGTGCAAATTGAAGATAAATTAGAATTCACATTCAATCGGAATAAAATAGGCCTCATAGAAAGGAAGAAAAAACGTAATTGTGTACTTTGCAAAATCTAGGACTAAAATACAAAATGGTATAGCATTCTCCTTAGATACATTGTGTTAGATATTAAAAGGCATTCACATCATCTAAGTGAATTGGTTGTTGCTGAAATATACACATTACAATACGATAGATTTGTGCTGGCTTGAAAGGCGTGAGATGATGGTGCCTGCTGGTCAGAGCACAGCTGAGTCAACAACACATGGCTCTTTCTGGTCCCAAGCCACACAGAAAAACTGCTGGGTCAACTAGATTTTAAGTTAGTTCAAACCTGGTATAAAGGCGTGCATTAAAGCCTGCTGATTTTAAAAGTTAGAAAATACAGTTTCATTATTTTGGATAACAGAGAAAAAGATTGGAAATAGGGATTTCCTTTCTTTATGCCTTTTTAATAAGCACATCTGTGGTCCGGATGTTAAATAATTACTGTCCTTTAACCCCTTCGCTGCTGATGACGAGCTCAGCTCATCATCAGCCACGGTGGTCGTGTGCGGATGACGAGCTGAGCTCGTCATGTAAAGCTGCTTTTTAAAATTTCCCGCACACAGCGGGAAAAGCTGCCGCAACGAAGGTGTTAAAAGGTGACGCAGACTTTTCATGTTTGAAGTAAGGCTTCTGTGCTTAGGGTTATAAATGAATACATTTAAAGGCGTAAGGGAAGGAATGAGGCTTGCTTTTCATATGTGGAACCATCAAAAGGGTTGGTGATCATTATAAAAAAAAAGAGGGAATTTTGACTATATGAAAAAAAATGTTTATTAAAAATAAGTGCACTAAAATCATTTTTTGATCTCTGTAATGCCTAATATCACATTGTAAACTCCTAGCATCAAATTTGAAATAATTTGAGCAGTATTTTCACCACAATGTGGCGAATAAAATGTGAAAATCCACTTTACCCAGGCGTACAAAACTCTTTTTATAAGGGTGTACGTTATACATTTCTGATCCCCCCATCCCTAGGATATCTAGAGGAGACCCTGGGGGTCCCTTATATGCCAAAATATTGTAGGTTATCCATTTTCTAGTGCCCCTACCACCAAAGTCGAATTTGGGCAAAATTTACTTTTTAAAAGCAGCTCTGCCACTCAGGGCAGTTTCCAAACTGATGTCAGGCTTCAGTAATGCACACATGCAAATACAGAACAAGCAGCTGACCTCTGTACTGCTAGAAAAGCACACCACACATTGAACACAAATACAAATAAGTATAAAGAAACCAGCAGAAGTTATTATCCTACCTTTAAATTATTGTCAAACAGGTACGGAACAGGACTGCCTTTCAGCTGTGATAATCCATAGTTCCTTTGAATTGGAAAGCCTGCCTGGCGTAGCCCTTCTCAGAAAGGGAACAACAGGTTTAAGGGTTAACGGCCAAAGTCTGTTTTTAGAACTAACTAACCCTACTGAACGTGCAATTTCCACGTAGAGCCACTGTGACAGTATGTGATTTCTATATTACACTGTGGAAGCTTGTAATGTTGAAGAGTAGTTTCATTAACTGATTTCTTTGTATTCATTAATTATCCTGATTCTCACACTGTAGGTAAAGGACTATAAGTAATGTTTTAGGTAACATTGGCTACAGAAAATATTGCATATTCTGTTAGGAGTACATGGGGATATCACTCTTTTCTTGAGATATAATGCAAGTGTAGGAAATATGCAGGTGGGGTTTATCCTATTGAATAACATTATCAAGGGATAGCATCATTTGTAGTTCATATGCAGAGAATAGCTCTGCCATGTATATAACACTAATGATTTTAGCTTAAAGATTACTGTGTAAGGCTACAATAATGAGGCAATGGGATTTAGTTTGCATTCTTGCCCCCCTTATGTTACACTAGTACAATTGCTAAAGGAATTGGTAGTTGGTTATTAATGTTTGTTTTCTAGCTAGCTCAATGTGCTATTTACCTCCTACAAGTTTGTTTGTGCCCAGCTGCCAAAAATAGGGGTAGATAGTGTCGACAGAAGGTAAACCTGTTTCAGGTTTCCTACTGTCAAAATGGGGGAAGGAGGTTAGATCCAAAGCAAATTAAGGTTAAGCAAATTTATGTTTTCTCTCGCTTTTTCTCACTCTCTTTTGAGCCTGTCTTAGCTGTCTAGGAAATGGCAAGGAGACATTTAATTGTCTGTTCAGTAATATTGTTTTAAAATTGTTAGCATTAATAAAATGAATAAATAAATATGCCATGTTACTGCCCATCCTGTCTGATGAAATTGTGAAAGGATGAGTAGTCTATATTGCTGTTCCCTTATATGACCTTCAAGGGAACTATATGTTATTTTCATACTACATACAGTTTTGCAAGGGCATTGCTAGTCTATTATTAGTTCGCTGTGTAAATAAGCTGACAGCCTTTATTAGAGCTGGTGAATAGGGTTTTTCCCTTTGAAAATGGTGTTGCATAGTCTAGATCATGAAAAGTAGAATGCACAAGGTTCATAATGTCATGGAAGATGCCCATGTGAACCTCAGCAAACATTTTTTTAAAGAAAATATTGTTTTATAGGATTTTGTTTGTCACAGCATGTTCTACTGGAGAAATTTATGTACCCACTATGTTGAATTTTATTTTAGTTCTTTGTGTAATAAGAATCCCCGTTAAATTAGCAGTTCTATAATTTCCTGCTGCGCCTATAACATGAAAGCATGACCCTAAGTGTAAAATGTAGGTGCTTTTATTAAGAGAAATAATTTTAGAAGTGTCTGCAGTCCTGTACAAGTTATGAACGGTTATGACTAATGAAACACAAGCTTGTTAAGACAAGAAGCACAAAAGAATGATTTTTAAAACAATTTTCTTTTCAGGGGGTTCTTCAGATGAATAATATAGGAATACACAAATGTAAGGATTTAAAGTATGTCTGGATTGTTTTTCTCTTTACCTTAGAATTTAGTAAATAAACACAGACTTCCTTAGCTGCTTCAAATAGTGTAATAGGTCCAGGTTTTTTACTCTCAGATAGATGAAAGTGGTTCTTGGGTGCCTTGCTAATGTATGGGGTGCCCCAAGACTAGGAAGTATTCTGAGACTATCCTCTCTGTTGATAGAATATTTGTATGCCTAGTCTGAAGAACTTTTGTTCTGTCCACCAATACATATTTGCTGCCTTATAACCATTGCCAGAGGGGCTCGGACATCAGATCCAGCCTGGGGAGTCAGCGTCAGCACCAGTCCAGCTTGAAGCCAAGGTGAAGGTAACCAGAACAGGCGTTGCTGGCATCTAGAACCACAGTGAAGGTAGGAGGCCGGAAGCACTGGGATGTGAAGTGTGCACCCCTGCCACTGTCTTGGGCGAATGACAGGGTGACAAATCAGAAAGGAGAAGTCGTGGATCCAGTTTTTGATGCCCAGCTGAGAGAGTCACAGACCAACAAGGATGGCAATGATGCTTTGCTTAAGGTGACCCCTTTTGAAATGAGGGTTGCTTCAGAGATCCCAGCATCAGACCCCTGAATCCTGGTCCCAAAGTGAATGAAAGTTTGTACCTTTGTACCCAGTATGCCCAGGCACCTCTTGATCAACAATCTGTGGCCCCAACAAAAGAGCAGTGCGCCAGCTGAGCAATAAAGGAGTTAGGGAAGGGCTTGAGTTTGGGGTACAGGTGCTGTGCCCTTGGTGCCTGTTAGATTGAGGTGAAGAAAACTGGTGCACTGCCTGAGACACTGGGCAGGATCATTGAGGATCCAGAAAGAAAGACTTTTTCTTCTCAAACTGAGCCGCGATTATTTTCCTGAGTTGCAAGTTGTGCAGCTCCACAGTGGGAACAAAAAGAGCCTGCCTGTGACGCTCGAGCGGACACAGGGAGAAGGCTCCCCTCTGGCTGGTTGTACAGTGGCTTCAATTTCCCAAGGACTTCTTTTTGTCAGTAATGTGCCCTTTCGGTCGTCCCATTTTTGAGGAAAGCTGCCCTTTGCAGCTCCTCGTCCTAATTCCTATGGCCCTGTGTGGTCCTCCTGGTCCCCTGCAGCCAGGATTGTTTTTGTAATAATATGTCTGACTGCTTTAATATGTGCATTAGGAATAATGTTTATTCTGCAAGAGAAACTTTCTTTGATCAGTTGACAAATGTTACTTTTCCCTTTCCTTGAGTATATTAATTGATATTCTAGCCCTCATAAAAGGAACACTGGAAAAGTCTATTGAAAATGTTATTAGATATGTGCTGTTGGCTATTCTGAAGCTAAAATAGATAGTCACCGAAATACATCAGAGCCCTGAAACTTAGAATTGGACTGGATGGTTTTGGGATTTGCTTCCTGCTTGGGGTTTAAAAATATTGATAATTCTGTTTGTAATAATAGTCATTACTCTCTCCAGTTAATTATGACCCAATGCTCTGTTCCCTTTATACTCCTGCTTATACCTAATATATACCCGCTTAATGACATGTTTAGAATGTAAATGCCCACCTAGCAATGGATCAGGATATTGATGAATTTATGAGAATAAATGTGCAAAATATTTTCTATGTTCCTTCTAGATCATAGGGATCATAGGGATGTCCTTAGCTCATGCTAAAAGGACTATCTGTTAAAGTTTGCAGGAATTGCTGTTAGCATGAGCTAAAAGCCATCTTGTACTTGGCAGTCATTTTAGTTAGCCATGTGCTTTCTCCCTCTTCCAGAGCCTTGCACATGCTCAGAAAGGCCTAGCTGGTAGAATGTACCTGCTCCTAGTGTAGAGCTGTCTGGCTATTCTTACTGATATAAGCAGTTTAGTCTCCCCTCCCACTTTGTTGAGCAAGCAAATTTTGTATACCCATATTAGTCAATAACCATGCTTGTATGTGCCAGGACCTCCCCTTGGTTTTATGCTGACTATGTAACAACTGCATAGGCCCCTGTTCATTGTACTCTTTAGACTGTCTCCTACAGTGGCCTGAGGGTACTGTATGACGCAGTCACCCTCGTGTGAGGTTATTAAATATGTTCCCTTGATATTACAGCTTCCGTGCCAAAAGCCGTTTTGGCCTATGTGGATGATGTAGTGCATATGCAGCAGCAACCGGACTGCGGGTATTTTGCAGAGGACCTTGAAATCAAGGTTAAGCATTGAGCTTGGTCTTTACTCTGTCACCGAAGCGTTAGCTTCCTTGCAGTGGCAGCGCCTCAAGAAATTCCCGAATATCTGAACGAGAGACCAGCCAGGGGTTAGAATAAAATGTCTCCTAGAAAGTACTAAACTGGGTGTTATCGGCCTCGGGGTCGTGAAGCAACACCCATGCGTCTGTCTAAACCTCCGTGATCGGCGCTCCCCTGCTCTCAGGCCTGATTAACCACGCTAGGAGTCGCCCGGCCCTCCCCTCCTCCCTCTGCACCCTCTCAAGATATTCACAGCAACTATAGCACCTCAATATTCCTAACGCTTTGTTGTAGCTGGCGTGGGCCCTCTGCAGGCGCTCAGCAGCAGTAGCCTCAAACCCCAGACGCCGGATTCGAGATTCCACATCCAACAATATTTGCTTCATTTTCTGCTGTACACCAATTGATTGCCCCAGGCAGTGGCCACGTACCTCTACTTTAAATGCCTCCCACTCCACCAAGACAGAGGACGCCGACCCAGTGTTAACCTAGAAATATGTCTCAACAAGGGACGTCAGAGAGTCCCGGAAGGGTGCGTCGTCCAGCTCCAGTGAGTTCAGTCTCCACAGCGGAACCAGGGGCCGTCTCCCAAGCGTCTGATACGTCAGCAGCAAGGGACTATGATCCAATAGGGTCCTACCAAGGTACTCTGTGTGCGTGACAGAGGTACTAAAGCTAGGAGTACACAAGAAGGTGTCTAACCTAGTGTGAACATGATGCATGGGGGAGAAAAGAGTATTCCCTGTCTGTTGCATGTTGTAGCCTCCAGGCATCTTCCAGGCCCCAGTGACTAATCCAGTTCCGAAACCTCGCTGCAACCTGGTGTGTCTGGGCCCCCAACAGAGGCATGTGGGATCTGTCCGCCACAACATCCGCCACACAGTTAAAGTCGCCACCAATCACAGTATGTCTCCCCCACATAGTCAACCAACTGAGCCGAAAGCGAGGCGAGGAATACTAACTAATCTACATTTGGTGCATACCCCGCCCCCACCCACCCCCACCGCCCCCACAATGCTCTACTCGCCAATCTTCGCATTCCCCTCTGCATGCAGGAAACAGAAAACAAAAATGAATATCCCGAATAGGACAACTCCCAACCCCATGACAGTCTAGCATCCGCCCAAAACTCTAAACAAAACAGCATCAACAAGAGAAGGCCCCAAGAAACAATGCTAGGACCTAAGGGTAGTTTGAAAATCACAACGGGCGTTCAACCAACCCAGCAATAAGCACCCAAAGTGCGGCAGTCGTGATAGGACCGTCCAGCCCACCCCCAGGGGAGCGTCCGCCCACCGGCACCACCCACCACAAGACCCCATACATTAAAAGCAGGCCCAAGTGTGCAAAATAGAAGGAAGGGGGGAGAAGCATCACAAGGGAGTGGGAGAGGCCAAACGAACACTCAAAACAACATCTCACAGGTTAGATAATATCGTCTGCTGTGTTCGGAGTCACAACCGGCAGCTCAACACTATCACTGCGGGACGCATCTGAGTCTGATTAATCAGTCCCTTTCTTTGAACCAGTGCTACCATCCGACGACGACCACCGACCTTGCATCATAACTGCCACTGCCTGCAATGCCTCTGCTCTTTCCTTTTCAGCCTGGGACGGGCTCGGTTTCTTTAAACTCCCCCGTCGCTGCTGTCTCTGCAACAGCTTCCCGGGCTCCCTGGCCGCAGGCCGAGCCACCACTGAGGGAGTCCCGGGCCTACCCTCTGTCTTATAGGCCTCCAGCCACTCCCAAGCGGCCTTAGGATCCTTGCAAAAGTGCATCTTCCCATCCAGCACTATCCGCAGTTGGGCCGGGAACATCAAGGAGTACTGGAGCCCTTATTCTCGCAGAACCCGTTTGACTTATAGGAAGGAAGTGTGACGCCTCTGAACTTCCAACGTGTAGTCGGGGTACAAGGACACCGTACTATTTGTCAACCACATAGGGTCCCTCCGTTCGTGCTTTCTGCAATAGCACATATCTATCCTTGAAATGGCGCAATCTGGCCACCACTGGGCGCGGTAGCCTCCCTGGCGCTGGTGGCCTGGCCGGGACGCAGTGTGCCCTCTCCAAGGTGTAAAATTGTGACAGGTCCTCCAGTGCAACCACGTCACGGAGCCATCCCTACAGGTACTGGATCAGATTGGTACCCTCCAATCCTTTCAGCAAACCCAGGACTCTCACATTATTCCTTTGATTCCGTCACTCTGCGTCCTAAGCCCTCCAATCCAGAACAGCCACTCGGTTAGACAGTTCCCACATTTGAGTAGACCAAGACTGGTGTGCTGGAGCAATAACTGCCAGGGAGGATTCAGTCTGCTTCACCCTGTCGGCTACCTTGGCATGCTTTGTCCTCAACAATCCCAAACCCACTGCCACAGTGCTGATGTCCTTGTGCAACGTCGCTTTGGTGTCAGCATTGGCTGCTAGGATTTTGGCCAACGGCTGTTGGACACGGACCTCCGGGGGCTCACCCTCCGACTCCAGGTGTACCAAGTCACAGTCTGTAGAACCATGGTGCTCACCCAAACACCACATACAGATAGGATGAGGGTCCGTCGCCGACATTTGATTCGTACAAGATGTACACGACTTGAAACCCGAAGGCATTTGCACGTTTTACCCAACACAAGATGTTAAAGAAGGCCTGAAAACAGGTCAACGGAACACATTCTGGATTCGCGTTGCACGCGGAAGAGAGAAAAACTGATGTCAACGCTCCGGGGTGAGACTTATGTGACCTTGCTGATGTCAAGTACACGGACGTCAGGGCGGAGTCACGTGGTGCCGTCCCCCGGCGCGTAGGGATGCTGTGGCAAAAAAAATCCGGATCCAGTCTCACGCCTGGGGATAATTCTATGTTAAGGAATCTGCAGCTAGTAGTCTCTATCAGATAAAGTAGACTGTTTAAATTGTTCCCTCACTAGGGCATTTATCTCCTGGTCTAACTTTTTTTACCTCTCCCGATATAACCACTTACTGATTGATGCCACGACCTGGTTTTTCCTTCCACATGATCTGAATAGGGCCAGATTCTTCACAAACTAGGTGATGAGATTTTTCTGTATAGAACCAGAGCTTGCATTTTCAATAAGCCTCCCTAAACATGTAAGGTTTTTATTGGACCAAACAGCGCACCCATTTGTTTTATTATACACAATGCTATCATTTCTGAAATTCCAGGGCTCCAGTGGCTTAAGTTCCAGGTTGACATCACTGATAATATACTGTGGTCACTCAGGTTCGTCCTCAGTACCTTGAATTGTGTACATGCACCAAAAAGCTGGTAGGACACCACCATATAGTCAATAAGTGACTGCCCCCGAGAAGCATGGAAAGTAAGGGAGGCTGGGGAGTCCTCTGGGAATCTCCCGTTTAAAATAACAAGATAATATGTATGCAAACAATGAGCAAAATTCAGCCCTCACCTATCTGATCTAATATGGCCGGGTAATGATGATTCAGGGATGGTCCATACATCCTCCAGCTCCTGGTTACAAAAGGCCATGGAAGAACAGCTCAAAGTTTTGGCATTAAAATCTCCCACCACCAATATTGATGTGCACTCTTCTGAGATACTAATTTTATGCACGAAAGAAACAATATATTCAACCAGAGAGTCAGTCGTCTGACCAGTAGGAATATATACATTTACCAATATTTGGGTAGGGTGCTGACCTCGTATTCCATACCCTGCGTAAGTTTCATGCCCATGCAAAGATTTGACGAATAGAGAAAAAACAGAGGATTCCAATTTATACTGCAGCTAAGTAAGATAGCTAGGCCTCCACTTGCAGGACCTTTTTGCTGAAGGTTTTGCTGCGCAGCAGAAAACAAAGAAATTCTCAAAATTCAATTCTGCACAGCTCCATGTCTCCTGAAGGCAAATTACCTTTGGATCATGCGTCCTTAGGGAATTCTACTCAGGGCTTGGTTTTCCTACACCAGCCAGGTTCCAGGACATAATTTTTCCCAGAGGGCTACCTTCGCAGCATAGGGAGTTTTTTATTTTCTTTGGAAGCATTTAGTGAACCTGCTACCCAACTCCACTGGGACACCTCCTCCTCCCCTCTTGGTTTGGTGACCCTTTGGGCATCGGGTCCTGTGATATTAATCCCTCTTTTCCCAGAAGAACTACTGACAGGGATCTTAATGTTTTTTCGGGATTACAGCTCCCCTAATATTAGATAACACTCTACCTAAGTCCTGGCAATCTTTCCCGTGGGATTCGAGCGGTGCAAAACTGGCTCCTCAAACGGGAGAACATCAATCCCATTTTTCCTGAAATGGGCGACATTGGACAAAAAAAACATTACAATTATCCTGGAGCTAAAAGTTACTCTGGACTTCGGAAGTCCAATTCTCAATATCTTTACTTATTATCTGTCTCCGGTCCTCAATTTTGGATAGTAACTGCAAAAGAAAACTTCTGTTAAGTGGGCCCAATTATCTTATCAAACAGTAAAGTGAAAATCAGGGTATTAGATACTTGTCCTGACCCATGTCCTACACATACCCTATCACTCTGCCCTGGATCAGCCCCCAACTCTGGCATTTGCCCTATGGGAGATGTAAAGTCACGCCCTCCTTCGAAAAACCTCCCTTGATTGGGATCTATGCGTACAGGGAGAGTATCCCTACCAGAAAGGTTTGAGGGAAGTTATCCACAGCCTACCCTACCTCTGATGGTACATCATTTACCTTTACTACTATACTCTCTGGATCCAGGACTATCCCTGTTTTATGGAGCTCTGAAACCTGGCCTATCCTTGTTTTATGATTTTCCCATTTGGTGGACCCCCCCCATTATATCCAAGTATCCTCATATCCTCGTGCCATTCCTCTTTTACTAATCCCCCCACGCAGGTACATCTATCATGATAGGGGGAGGGAGAGGATTTCCCTCAGAGCGCCCTGAATTCTGGCCAAGATAGGACCCAGCAGACTTGGGCTCATTACCATTTTGGGGCAAGGGAGAAATGTCATGTTCCTCAGATACCGTAGGAAACCTCAATTTTTTTGGCTTACGTTTTGTTATACGCCAAATCCTATTCTTCTCCTTCCGTACTTTTAGCCCATTACTTTCTACTTCAGGGGCACCCTCCCCAGGGGCAGCAGGATCAAATTCAAACCTGGACTGTTTAACAAAGGAAGGGTCAACTGATGAAGCTATATCACCTGAGGTACTAGTGTTCCCTTTTGAAAAATAAAAATGGAATAAACTGGCATAGGATTCTGAAGTGCTAATGCATTTATATTTTCCTCTAAAACAGAGTGTGGATGATCCCCCAGCACTTGATTTTCGGGGAAAAGGCCCCCAGATCTTCCCAGGCCCCCACCTGGATTCCCATTTCCATCACCCCTAAATTAGTCTGACTTGCCTGAGATTTCACATCATTACCCTTTTCTGCTTTAATTAAACAAGAACTGGCAGAATTGAGCTGCTGCACCCCCATTAAAATCGGGTATGATACATCCAGCACGTGATCACAGTTAGCGGTAGATTTCTCTGGCAAAATTAAAATGTACGAAAAAATCCTCTCTAAGTCATAAAGTATGTCAACATTTGTCCTCCATTTCCATTGACACTGTCTTTCGATATTTGCCATATTCTATGTCCCCCTTTATTTGGGGACACCTCTAATTTCGATAGTCCCAAATATCACAAAAGCTAAACACTAGAAGGGGTGATACTGTACAAAGCTGGCACATGAGGGCAACTGACAGGGTAGTCCAGTGATAATCTCAAAGCGGATTCCTGGACACCCAGCATTTTTAGTGTAGCCTCCATTACTTGTTTTTTTTCCATGTGTTTGGTAATACCCGGCAGTGTGTAGTCCATTAAATCCCCAAGATCAAAACTGCAATCATCGATCTGAGACACTCGTGGGGTCACTTTAAAGCGAGAGGGACCTGATGATACTTCTACAGCATTCAAGGGGCTAGTTACAACGACCGGGATTATGGGCTGCAGTGTTACCACAGGCTCAGTCAACAACTTAGCTCCAACATCATTTGTTTCAGATTTGACCTTGACATCCATATCCATTTCTTCGGCCGCTATAATTAAAACACATTCATCAGTAAGTTGAACTGGAAGAGTTGGTTCCCCTAGGTTCTGTTTAGTGAACTTGAGGTGACGCCGAACTGTCAGCTCGGAGAGAACAGTACATATGCCCACCTCATCCACATTAACTGCACCTGGACCCATTCCTGGTTCCTTATATTTTTTAGCACTGTCCCCTCAGACCCTTCAGAAACATAGACAACACAGAGGGGTGGGATTTCAAATAGGACAAGTGAGATCGGGGCTTCTTCCGACTGATGCTCTTTTGTAATTTAGAGGGACTGGTGTAGTTAGATGTAAGTCCAGCTAACTCTGGGAGAGACCCTGAAAATGGGCCAGTGGATGCAATTAAGCAACCAGAACGCAGGCACCTGGAGGGCATCTTCAGAAATGTTTGTGGGTT
Organism: Lissotriton vulgaris; assembly: GCF_964263255.1. Lineage (NCBI taxonomy): Eukaryota > Metazoa > Chordata > Amphibia > Caudata > Salamandridae > Lissotriton > Lissotriton vulgaris. The sequence continues at coordinate 504,140,892 of NC_141700.1, read as the reverse complement.
CACCAAGAGTAACGATACTAGTCAACTGATATCACTGGTACCACTAGCGCTCTCCCTAACGCTGGCTGCTTCCACACCACTAGGGAAATGGGCAGTCAAGGTGCAGCTGTTTGTACTCAGAACCGCTAAAATAAAAATAAAACACTCTAGGGTTACATGGGTCACTACTCAAGTCCGGGCTATTTCCAAGGGGCATCTGCAGTTTTTTGGCAGGGAGCAGAACCGGGAGGGATTAAAGATGATGGGCTAAACAATGATGGGCTAAAACAATGCACTCATTCAGTGCTTTTGGATCCTTGATGCCCTGAAGAACCTTGCCGCTCCTTGCTCTGAAGAAAGAGGAGCATGGAATACCACTTCGCTCTCCGACAACCAAGCCCGACAGCTGGGTCTCATCTGCCTGTCTTGCAGGTCAATAAAAATACTACACAGGGACTACAACACCGGCAAGAGGGTACAAGCAGATAGGTGGATGGCAGTGTGTATTTTCAAAAGAGAGAAGAGCTGAGAGGAACTGAGGGGGACCTGGGTCCGACGCTAGAGTGCGGGCAGGAAACAGCAAACAGCTTACCGCTCTCCCCCCTCCTTGCCACGCTTGGACCCTCCTGGGCTGCCGGGGTGTCTGCATGCCCTCTCGGGCCTCACCGACTTTAAAGCACAAGTTACTACTTGTGTAACGATATATCTGAAAGAGACATTAGTTAGTGATAGATTCCTTACCTTAGAATATCCCCAGGCGTCAGACTGGATCCGGAAACTTTTGCGTAGCAGTACCCTTGCGCGTCGGTAGGCGTCGTCTGCGGCTCCGCATCCGTCGTCGGCGTCGTGGGCGCCGTGATGACGTCGTCGGAGTACTTAGACGCCGCCTCCGCGTGCTGACGTCAGTTCTTAGCCATAGCTTTTCCGCGCCAGGAGCGCAGAGCCATGACAAAAACCAACACTGGTGCCATGAAACTAGGGCCCTGAAAGGGGATGACCTTAACCCTAGATATCGGTTCGCAGAACAGGGAAGATGGGTGGGTCGGTAAGGAATCTATCACTAACTAATGTCTCTTACAGATATATCGCTACACAAGTAGTAACTTTTGCATCTGAAAGAGACACATTAGTGATAGATTCCTTACCTTAGAATAGATACCCCAGCAATACCATCCCCGTGGTGGTGGGTCTGCGAATCAATAATCACACCAGAAAGTCCTGGAGGACGGAACGGCCAAAGTAGCCGTCCCTCCGGACTTGGCTGTCCAGGCAATAGTGTCTTGCAAACGTGTGCAGCGAGGCCCACGTAGCCGCCTGGCAAATGTCCTGCAAGGGCACACCTCGGCCCAAGGCAGTTGTAGTGGCTGTGGCTCGAGTGGAATGAGCCCTCAGCCCAACAGGGGGTTCCTTCTTAGCCAAGGAGTAACACGCCTGGATGCACAAGATAATCCACCTGGAGATGGTCCGCTTGTGCACCGCTTTCCCTTTCTTAGCGCCCGCGTACCCAACAAAGAGTTGATCATCCACCCGGAACTGTTGTGTGCGATTCAGATAAAATGAGAGCGCACGTTTTGGGTCCAGACGGTGGAGCCTCTCCTCCTCTCTCGAGGGGTGCGGAGGCGGAAAGAAGGTGGGCAATGTGATGGATTGCCCAATGTGGAAGGCCGTGACTACCTTGGGTAAGAAGGAGGGCCTTGTCCGTAACACAACCTTGTCCGGATGCACTGAAAGGAAAGGAGGCTTACAAGATAGAGCCTGGAGCTCACTCACTCTCCTGGCAGAGGTGATGGCTACCAGGAAGGCAGTCTTCAAAGAAAGAAGGCGAAGAGGACAGTTGTGAAGTGGCTCAAAGGGAGCGCACATCATAAAAGTAAGAACCAGGTTCAAGTCCCACTGAGGCATCACGAAGGGAACAGGAGGAAACGTATGAGTGATGCCCTTCAGGAATCGATTAACGATAGGGGACTTGAACAAAGAAGGTTGGTCAGGCAGCCTCAGAAAGGCTGAAAGAGCTGAAAGATAGCCCTTGACAGGGCCCAGAGCAGAGCCCTGCTGGGCAAGAGAGAGAAGAAAGAGGAGAACCTCAGAAAGAGGGGCATTGAGGGGATCCACAGCCTTTGCTGTGCACCATGCCACAAATGTGTTCCACCTGCAGGCGTATACCGACTTTGTGGAGGGACGCCTGGCTGCCAGAATAATGTTACAGACTTCAGGAGGCAAGTCAAATGGCCTCAACTGTAGCCGCTCAATCTCCAAGCATGGAGGTGGAGACTGGACAGGTTCGGGTGGAGGACCGTCCCCTGCTGCTGCGACAGAAGGTCCTCCTGAAGAGGCAGACGAACCGGAGGATCGGCTGACATACTGAGTAGCTCGGGATACCAGTACCTTCGTGCCCAGTCCGGAGCCACAAGGATGACTTGTGCCCGGTCGCGCTTGATCTTCTTCAGCACTCTGGGCAGAAGTGGTATAGGCGGAAAGGCGTACAACAGACCGCAGCTCCACTCGCGACGAAAAGCGTCTCCGAGCGAGTGCCGCCTTGGAAATTCCAACGCGCAGAACTGATGACATTGCGCGTTCTCTTCGGTGGCGAATAGATCTAACCAAGGCTCTCCCCATTGCCGAAAGAGGCCTTGCGCCACGTCTGAGTTCAGACGCCATTCGTGATCCATCGAGCACCGTCGGCTGAGTTCGTCCGCCCTGGCGTTCAGAGAACCTGCCAGGTGTTGAACCATCAGAGTCACGCCCTGATGTTCCAGCCATTGCCAGAGGCGCAGAGCCTCCTGGCAGAGGGTCCACGACCCCACCCCGCCCTGTTTGTTGCAGTACCACATGGCGGTGGTGTTGTCCGTGAACACTTGCACTACACTCCCTCGGACAGACGGGAGGAATGCCTTCAGTGCTAGACGAATCACCCGCAGCTCCAGCAAGTTGATATGGAGCCGGGACTCCGCCGAAGACCAGAGGCCTCTGATCTCCGCCTCTCCCAAGTGGCCTCCCCAGCCCTGGAGGAATGCGTCCATCACAACTACGTGCTCCGGTTGGGGAAGGGAAAGGGATCTGCCGTTGACCCAATCGCGGTCCGTGAGCCACCACTGCAGCTGTCTCGCAGTGCCCTCCGAGATCAGGACATGGTCGGACAGGTTGCCCTGATGCTGGGCCCACTGAAACTTCAGGTCCCACTGCAGAGCCCGCATCCGCCACCGAGCGTGATGCACCAGAAGGATGCAGGAGGCCATCAGCCCCAGAAGCCGTAGCGTCAACCTGACCGAAACTCGGGATAAAGGCCCGAAGATCGGAATCAGAGCCTGTATATCCCGAACCCGCTGTTCGGGCGGGTAAACCCGAAACTGCGCCGAGTCGAGAACCGCCCTGATGAAAAGGAGCTTCTGAGAGGGACACAGGTGTGACTTCGGCACATTGATGGAAAATCCCAGCTGGTGCATGAGATCCGCCGTAGTCTGGAGGTGGCTGACGACTGTCTGGGGCGAGCCCGCCTTCAACAACCAGTCGTCTAGGTAAGGGAAGACTGACACCCCTAACCTGCGCAGATGAGCTGCGACCACCGCCATCACCTTCGTGAACACCCGTGGGGCGCTGATAAGGCCGAAGGGGAGCACGGTAAACTGAAAGTGCTCGTGGCCTACCGTGAACCGCAGGTAACGCCGGTGGGCCGGCAGGACGGGGATGTGGAAATACGCATCCTGCAAGTCCAACGCTACCATCCAGTCTCCTGGGTCTAGGGCAGCTAAGACCTGAGCCAGAGTCAGCATTTTGAACTTCTCCTTCCGGAGGAAGCCGTTGATGTTCCTCAGATCCAAGATAGGGCGTAGGCCCCCTTTGCCCTTCTTGGGTACCAGGAAGTATTGGGAGTAGCAACCACGTCCTACTTCTGGCCCAGGAACGCGCTCGATGGCCCCCTTGGCCAAGATGGCCGAAACTTCCTCCTGCAGGAGTCGCAAGTGATCCCCCGATACGCGGTGGTGTTGCGGTGGCATGGCTTGAGGAGTCGTCTCGAAGGGGAGGGAGTAGCCCCTTCGGACGATCTGCAGCACCCACCTGTCCGAAGTGACAGTGCGCCAGTGAGAGAGGTGATGGCGAACCCTGCCTCCCATTAGCGTCACATGGGCCGAAAAGCACGGACTAGGAGGGTTTAGAGGTGGATGCTGCAGGGGCAGGTGTGGACTGACTCCGCCTGGTTCCCCGACCGCCTCCACAGCGGTTTCCACGGCCGCCGCCGCGCTGGACAACAGTTTGCAGCGAGTGGCTGGCGGCACGTGTGGGGGCGCCCCTTCCCTGGCCACGAAAGGAGCGACAGACACCCATTTGCTGGCGCGGGGCCGAGAGGCCCAAGGACTTGGCCATAGCCCTGGAGTCCTTAAAGCGCTCAAGCGCGAGGTCTGCCTTGTCGCCAAAGAGGCGACGGCCATCGAACGGCATGTCCATAAGAGTGTTTTGGACGTCTGCCGAAAAATTGGCGGATCTCAGCCAGGCGTGGCGTCGTACCGCCACCGTCGTAGCCATCACTCTGCCCAGCGAGTCAGTAGTATCCAGCCCACACCTGATGGAATGCTTGGCTGCATCCCGGCCCTCCACAAGGGCTTGGCCGAGTTTGGCCCGTACCTCCAATGGGCACTCTGGCAGCACTTCCGCCACCGTCTCCCACAGAGAGTGGGTGTAGCGGCCCAAGAGGCATGCGGTGTTGGAAGACCGCAGTCCCAGACTAAGGGACGAGAATATCTTCTTGCCATAGTTCTCGTACCTCTTGGATTCCCTGTCCGGAGGGGCCGTCGGGAATGCGGTCTGGGAATTAGAGGCCTGGATGACCAGACTCTCGGGGGTGGGGTGGGAGGACAGGAAACATGGGTCGCCCGGAGCCGGGCGGTGGCGTCTGGCCATGTTCCTATCTACGGGCGAACCCGTAGCGGGTCTGGACCAAGTGCCCAAAAGAACGTCTGTCAAGGCCTCATTAAACGGCAGCAGAGGCTCCATGGAGCATGACTGCGGCTTAAGGACCTCTGTGAGGAGGTTAGTCCTCACGGCCGCGACGGGGAGCTCAAGGCCCAAGGCCTTGGCAGCCCTCGTCAACACCACACCATAGGTAGCTCCCTCCTCCGAAGCCATGGTAGGAGGAGAGACAAATCCAGTGTCTGGAGAGGTGTCCAGGCCACTGGCCTCCCCAAGGTCTCCTGCCCAGACCATATCAGACTGACACTCCTTGGTCAGAGGGTCCTCAGACCCCTCCCAATCCTCCTCATCCCTCATGTCCTGAGATTCAGGGTCGAAATTGCATGAGGTCGGCTCGTAGAAGTAAAAATCTCCAAACGGTGTCGGGTGCGGCGCCGATACGTCGGAACCGAATGAAAGGAGGCATCGCGGACGGCGCCGCCCGAGGACGGCGCCGGAGGTGACACCACATGGACCGACGCCGGGGGGGTCGTAAGGTCCACCGGTGACGATCCAGAGCCCGATGAAGGTCCACCAGCGCGCCCTGCGGCGCCGACGGCGCCGGTGCCGCTGGACCCTGCGGCGCCGGGCCCGAGAGCACCGGCGGTGTCGGGATCGTGGGGGCCTGCGGCGCCGGGCCCGAAGGCGCCGGCGGCGTCGGGGCCGAAGCACCCAACGGTGTCGGGGTCGAAGCCCCCGACCCACTAGGGCCCCCAGACGGGTCCGCTGGGCCCGAAAGCGCCGCGGAGCCCGACGGAGGAGAAAGGGACCTCATGGCCATGAGGAAACGCTCAATCTCCTCCGGCGTCGCGTTCAGCCCAGGGACCGGAGGGTATGGGGCCGGACACGGCGCCCGCTACTCCCGAGTGGGCGGTGTCACCCGAACCCCCGGCCGCATCGCGCGAGCGTCGGGGGGAGTCAGAAGAGCGATGATGTCTCTTCGACTTCTTATGCTTCTTACCTGACGACTTGGACCCGGAGGAGTGGCGCCGACTCCCGGAGCTGTGACGGCTCCGTCCCCGCGACCTGTCCCTCGACCTCCCGTGGGACCGGGACCTCACACGGCGCGGGGCCGACTGCCGGAGTTCGAGCCGCCTGCGGGACCGCTCCCGCCTGGCCTTCCTCGAAAGGGCCCGACAGTCGGAGCAGGCCTTGTCGTCATGGTCGACGCCCAAACACGTCAGGCACAGGCGGTGGGGATCCGTGACCGACATGGTACGGTCGCACTCGTCGCAATGCTTGAAGCCGGGCATCCCTACGGCACCGTCGGAGTCGTACAGACTTCGAAATGGATCAAAAGATCACCAAAAACTCAGTCAAAAATTGACTAGGGTAGCTGCTCTTTCCAGATCTGCGCTGGCTGGCGCGGAAAAAAGAAGAACTGACATCAGCACGCGGAGGCGGCGTCAAAGTACTCCGACGACGTCATCACGGCGCCCACGACGCTGACGACGGACGCGGAGCCGCAGACGACGCCTACCGACGCGCAAGGGTACTGCTACGCAAAAGTTTCCGGATCCAGTCTGACGCCTGGGGATATTCTAAGGTAAGGAATCTATCACTAACGTGTCTCTTTCAGATCTCTCCGCCTGTCTCCTGGGCGTCTTTACCTCACCTGCTTCAATAAAGGGGTGTTGCAGCATTGTGGGGGGTGCACGATGAAATTCGAGTGGCCGGCCCGCTCTTCTGCAGCTCCTACGACCTCCTCTGACCAATGGTGTAACGAAACTTGAGGGGGCCCCCCTGCAAAGTACATGGAGGTGGGCCCCCCATTCTCAGCGTCAGTCAAGAGCTCTCAGGCCAGCAACCCGCCATACTGCAGGGGCTCACCCCAGCCATAAAAAAAGGATTCTGGTTCCTCCATTGGTCACATCCCCCTTTCATCTGGCGATTTACATACATCAGTAAATACTGCTGGCTGCACCCTCCAGCAAAGTTACATAACACTGCCTCCAGCCGGCCCACCAAACACATCCTCCTACTTGATGACCCACCTTCAAGCGAAGCTCGCTCAGTTAACCACCTACAAACACAGACCACTGCCTTTGTGCCTGCTACTAATGCATCCATTAACTCTACTCTCACCCCTACATAACCTGCAGATATGCTTTTCCGCCCGCCTTTAAAACCACCCCTTGGATGTCACTGCAAACCTGTTCCCGCCACCCACTGCTCCCCTGGGTTGTGGGAGCAAAGCTCCAAGGGTTTAGGTGAGGGCAAATGGGGAAACAAAGTATCACAAAAGGTGCACCCTCAGCAGCACTGAGGTGGCCGGCTGCAGAGTGCTGTTTCAACGTCGGGCGCCCTGTTGTTTTTAATGGAGAACCTCCGGTTTGCAAAAGCACTGCAGGCAGGGAGACAAAGGACTTCTGGGTGCGACCCAGAGAGGTAAGTTAAGGGTTGTTTAAGCACCGTCAGTTTGGGCACACAAAGCAGTGGGGCTTCGGGTGCAAGGGTGCCTTTTGGGGTCGGATCTTCTTACCAGCTCCTGGTCACGGTTAGGGGGCCTTCTGGATTTAGACTGCAGATGTCGGCTGGAGGCAGGTCACAGGTCACGGATCTTGGTTCAGAATCGCCGGGGTGACCTCCTCGTAGTGTTTTTCCACTTGAGCTCGGTCCGGGTTCAGCAGGTGCAGAGTGGTCTGGATTCATGGTCTTCAGCTGCTGCCAGAGTTTGCAGTTGAACAAATCCGTTGTTCACGTTAGAAGCAGTCTTTGGGAGTGAAGGCAGGCAGGTCCTCCGAGGTTTTTGAGGTAGCTGGCTGCAGGACACACGGGGATTTAGCAGGAGCAAGTTTGAGGGGAGACAGGCCTGTAGAGCTGGGGAAAAGTCAGTGGGCGTCTTCCTCTTGTTAGCTGCCTGCACGGCTGTTCGGTCCTTCTTTTTTTCGTTTCTGGAACTGAGGAAGCAAAGTTCAGGGTGCCCCCTAAATACTAGATTTAGGGGTGTTACAGGTAGGTAGAGGACAGGGACCAATAGATCCCTGGGGTGGGTATACCCCCTATTGTGCCACCCTCCAGTGGGAGGGGGGCACAAGCCTGTCCCTGGTTGGTTGGGTTCCCCCATCATCAAGATGGCAGGGACTCGGAGTTGTGCTTCACCTCGCCTCCCCCACCTGAGGGGTGGAGTTGACAGAGGTGGGAACACCTCTCTTCCTCACTTGTCTTTCCCGCCGGTTCTCCTGCCCAAAGGGGGGGGAGCAGAACCAGTGGGGACCAGTTGCTGAAAGCAAATAGTGGTCTGGGGATGCTCACAAAGGCAGCAAGCCTTTGAAGCTTTCCCTTCGTGAAACCTGCCCATCCTGGGGGAGGAAGCTTGGCACCTTGTCCCAGGATGTGCATTGTTTCAGGCCCCGAGAGCAGCAGGCTCTCGACCCAGGGGTCCAGAAACATGTCTGGTGGTGGCAGCCTAAGCAGCCACTCAGTCAGATCACTACAGGTGGGTTAGTTTTGAGGGGGTATCTCTGAGATGCCCTCTGTGTTCATTTTTCATCAAATCCCACACTGGCATCATTGTGGGTTTAATGTGCTGTGAAGTTTTATACCAAACTACTCAGTTTTCAGTGTAGCCATTATGGTGCTGTGGAGTTCGTAATGACAAACTCCCAGCACCATATACTCTTAAAGGCAGCACTGCACTTACAATGTCTAAGAATGGACTTAGACACTGTAGGGGTACAGGGCTCATGCACCTGTGCCCTCACCACTGGTACAGTGCACCCAACTAGAGGGGTGACTGATTTATTCCAGGCAGTGGGTTGTAGGCATGGCACACAGGGATGTGTGCCATGTCAAGTCTTCACTTTGTTCTGCACCAAGACACGTTGCCTGCAAAGGCAATGTGTGAGAGTAGTGGTACAGGACCTCTAAGGGCGGCACAATTAGTGGTGCAGCCATGAGAGGCCTTCTCTGGTCACAGTGCCCTGGGTAACTGTGGTACCATTTACCAGGGGCTGACCTGTGGCCAGAGATGCCAATTGAGTTTGTTTTGCGGAAAGAACACAGGCCATGGGAATCTGATTGGCAGGGACCCAGGACACACCAAGTAAAAGTGCATCAGTAGTCTGGCAAAAAGTGTGGGGGGGGGTTACTGCAACAGAAACCCACTTCCCTACACATCCCCTGTCTTCTAAACGCGATGCGGTAAATTTCGTTATGTAGTACAGCCACCTGTGTGGTAGTCCTGTAATGCATGTCCCTTTTCTATGCCCACAACATTTTGCCGTATTTCCGTAGTATTTCCATAAAGTTAGGTCTCGCGAGAATTTGTTGAAGGCGTGCGCCATGCACTAGCAGCCCTACGATGTCAGCCGTTTAAAGTGCAACATATGCAAGGACTTTTTACTGACGGGAGCTAGGGGCTTGAGAAGGGCACCGGAGCTCTGGAGTGGGTGATGCGACCCGGCATAACTCCGCCTCCCTTCGGGGAGCGATGTGCAAAAACGGCCGCTCTGCATGGAGGAGCCAGGATCTAAGATTCCAACACGATGTCACCATAGCGCTGAAGTGCCCATTTTCATTGCTGTTTGGTTGTTGGGGGAACGGAAATAAGGATGAGTAGGTATTAAAGGAATAAGATGTGGGAGTCTGTTTCCAGGCTGATTCCTACTTGTTTTCTTCTAAACTTTCACATGGCGGTAATAGCTACTTTCAGCAGCAGACATACAGGAATGAAAAACAAAAACGTTAATTGTGAAGGTCTCGTAACACCTGTGACCTAGGTGTATTGGTAACTCTTACCTGTGTCAGAGCGTTGATTTCTTCAGATGCAAGATAGATATATAGCTGCACTGATTAGGGGTGTTACATTGATTAATTGCTAAATGAGTGACAATGGTCTCCGAAAGCGTTAGTGTACCCAGGTGACATTGTATTGATACCGCACAATACACTCTCGGAGTGCATAGACATAACCTCCCCTCCCCTTACTGCCATGAATTATTGCTCCTCCTAGGGTTAGCGCCTCCACTCATCTCTCGTTGTTCCACCTGTTACTGTGGCCAGTCACCTCGCAGCCATCCAACGCCTGTTGGCCCTCCAGCGGTCCTCAATGCTCCTCATTTGACTAGAGTCCAACAAGAGGCATGCTCTAACAGCCTACTATATCACCTCATCCAGCCTCTCAAGTTCGGGCCTCTGCCTGCTGGACGCAGGCCCGTGAGGCCCAATTTACACATACACAGAAGAGGCCTCAGGTCCCCCTCCGTCCAACAGGTGTTGTAATAATGCACCTATAGACCTTGCTACACAGATGAACTGATTGCGCTGAGGGTGTAGGTGCCTACCGTGGCACAGGGAGCTGTGGCCTAACTCTAGTCTGGGAGCATCAGAGGCACCACTGCACACATTGCTTCAGGCTTGGATCTCCCCTCCTCACACTCCTTGCTAAATGGATGAAACACTTCAGCCCAGGGCAGTCTAGACCACATAAAACATAAAACGTGTTGGATCCCGTTGCACCCTACCTCAGACAGAAGATCACTGAGGAGGCACTAGAGGGTCTTAAACTGTGATTTTAGCATCCCAGAAACGGACTGATTACTCATAGATGAAAGCATCTCTTTTTGGAAGGTTTAATCTGACCACAAATTAGCATTTAAAAACAACATTGCAGCATTTCTTCGCAGAGTCAATGACGTTTCGACCTGATTGGGGTCTCAGGTCTCTTGAGGACACCTGTATAGCAAAGGAACTTACAGGGATCCCGGCCGGGACCCCTGTTGTGGGTCTGAGATAAGCAGGCAGTCGGGAGTAGTGGTCGATCTGTCTAGATCTGTGTGATTGATAATGGCAGATTTTGTAGGAGGAGATGTTCACAGCAGGATCCACACGAGGGCGTTCCTGTAAAGGCTAATGCTTGCAATACACTGACTGCTGGTCAATAGCGGGCGTAGGCTCAGACGGTGCTGGCTCTTAATACTGCCGTTTGGAAATGCAGACGATGCCGAGTGTGTATCTTCTCCTCGCTGCGCGGTCACTCTGTGACCGTGCAGCGAGGAGAAGACCCACAACAGGGGTCCCGGCCGGGATCCCTGTAAGTTCCTTTGCTTTCACCTTATTCACGGTGTCACACCTGCACTCCCGCAAGCTAGGCAAGTCCTATACAGGTGCCCCACATCGAGCAGTCCTGAAGAGACCTGAGACCCCAATCAGGTCAAAACGTCGTCGACAAAAAGCAAAAGAGGCAGACCGCTTACAACAGTTGTTTATACATTGCAAATTGCTGTAGTTAATTTGCTTATACGTATGATTTGTTCGCCTCCTTGTAACATATATGTATATTTGAAACCTTGTGTCATCAGCATATTATTATGTTTCACTTTAGTAGTTTAGGTTCTCTTTTTTTGAAAAAATTCACTTGGGAGACTCCATCACCTTTTTGATTATATATGTGTGTATAATGCTTTTAAACAATTATATATAAATCATTGAAACCTATTTTTGCTTGATATTACAAATATATTCATACTGTGTATATACAGCTTACTTTCTTGGCTTCCAACTTCAACCACCCTCATTGCCATTGTGCGTTTTCGTAACTATAATTATTTTTACATTTGCCCACAGGAGCCATTGTTTCTCATAATACCACTCAACATAATTTTCACTCAACAGCGCACATTTCCACGTCACACAAATTCAACTCTACACATTTCCATTCCACAACTCTGGGCAATAGCTTGCTTAATCTCCACAACGGCCCCTCGCGGCGGGATGCCTGGCTTTCACCTTGTGGATACCCTGCCGGAGTTATCTCACAGGGGAATACCAGGACGGGTTCCCTAAGCAAGCGCTTAGATGCCTGCGATGTGGGTGATTTGCGCTATATAAATACATGTACATTTACATTTACATTTACATTTACACCACATAATTCAACAAACTACATAATTCAAACCAACAACACAATTACACAACACACCACATACATCCACTTTACATCACAAAATTCCACACCAAGCTACAATATTTAACAGCATACCACATAAGTAAACTCCACTTCATACCACTACACAACACAGAATATCATTCCAGATAATCTCTCTCCTAGACACACAATCCCACTACACATAATTCCAGTACACTCTATACCACACAATTACTATCCACATAATTACACTGCACACCATCCCACATTATTTCAGTACACAGATCCAATCCACACAACATAATTCCACAACTAACAATTCCAATCCAAACTATATATGACTTGCATATATGCTAATGCATATATTGCAAAATCATATATTGCAAATGCTTATTTACCTTGCAATGCATCCTAGCAGATCTTGTTCCTGGAGGGAGCTGCAATCCTTCTCCTGCTGGCTCTGTGTTGCCTCAAGCCTCCTCCCTTCTCAGAGGTGTGCCCTGTGGAGAATGCTTTCTCTGGGGCCACAACCCCCAACCTTATTCCGGGCCTGGCTCTGACTGAAGAGAAACAATGTAACATGTTACTTTGTTTCTCTTCAGTCCTGGGTCAGCCGAAGAAGCTCAGGGCAGGCTGCAGAATGCAGCTGCTTTAGAGACAGAGGGGCTTGCTTTTGAGCAAGCCTCTCTCACAGCTCACCAAAGAGCTGAGGGGACATCCTTCATTTACTCAAGAATGGACCCCCCGCACCGCGGGGGCTACAGGGGTGTTTGTTACGCCCCTGCCTCTGACCTCCCTTGCCACACGGGATCAGGTTGTTCTCGGAGCCTAGGCAGACACAACACCGCCACTGCTGCTGCCCCTCGCAGCTCTGCCGCCCTCCTCTGTCCGTCACTTCCACTTGTCGAGATTCCAAACTAAACTCTCCACTTTTTTCTACATGAACCATCATAAAATATTCCAGAGGGTCACAGCGGCTGCTTCACAGGATTGCATGCAATCTTGGATCTGTATTTCATACATGATTGCTCAGTGGATCAGTCCCCTGCTTTAGAGACTTGCATACAGCCTTCAACTCTTGCAAACTTCACCCTAATTCCGCACCTTTCAAAGTCCGATAAAATTATTCCTATTGGCTACTAGCAACACCTACCACAAAAACTTCAGTATGTTTGTGTGTTCACAAATGACCACTGTTATATCGCGTTAAAAAAACTAGGCCTTTGAACCAGCTGCCCCACGCTTAATATTAGGTCCCTAATCCATGTGCTTTGTTCTGGGACAGTTGGGATGAACCATTTGGGATGAACCGAGACTGGCTCAAAAATAGCCTGCGAGCGGGAATCTTGTCGATGGTCGCTCTTTGCCAGCATTAATGCTGTTAACCCAGCCACATTTGCATCCAGGTCCAACAATCTGTTCATCAAATCGCTGATGTATTTTTAGAAAGTGGTAAGATTCAAGTCTGTTTTTCTGCAACTTGGACACAGCTCTCAGTTGTGGGATTGTTATTCCTTTGAACGTATTAAGACAAGGAAAAACAGAACACTACTGTAATATCCATAGGTGCCTAATGTTTAATTTGTGCAGGTCATTGCTGGTGGTAGACACTGGTAATCATTTTTGGCGACCAAGATATTGTCTTCATCATCAGCTTTGATCCAGAGCGAAAGGGAGAAAGAAGGAGGAAGACAAAGATGGGAAAACAGTGGCAAAGGGAAAAAGTAGGGACGAAAAAACCTGCAAAAGTAAGACAAAGAGACAGGAAGTGTAGGGTGGTGGAAGAAAAAGGTTTGAGGTGGCGTCAAAAGAAGGGAGCATGGGATTTGAGAACCGATTCGGCAGTGCGGTGGTGGGCTCCTAATAATTTTCAACACCAGGACTTGTGTTTTGTTATGTGTTTTTCTTTACAAATTAAGCACTGCCTTTCAGTAAGTACTATTTTGAAAAAGAACAATCACAAAGATAAAAAAGATAGACAAAGGTGGGAGCTGAGAAAGACAGCACCATTCCAAGGCAGAAAATTGCTAACAATTCTTTTCTTCTGCAGCGATGCGTTGAGGGAGGCTTTCCCCTTAAAATCAAAGGAACAGATACAGGAACTGAATGACACAGCAGATGTCCAGCTGAAGGCAACTGAAGACAGTATCGCCTATCAAGCCCTTATCCCTGAGGTGAGTGTCCCTCTTTGTAAATATCTAATAGTCACACTCTCCCAAGCTCTAATGTTGATTGCTTATTCTGGCCTGTAAATCTTCGCTCTCACCCTCGTAGTTTAAGTGAATCGTAAACACATCCTTAAATATTATAACAAACAGCATGCAGTGAAAAATGCATGATCAGTGATTAAAGAGGTTAATGCTCACATCCCTTTTGTAGAAAATGGAAAAATAAATGGCTGCATGTACACATTTTAGGGATTGTGATTTCCTAATTGCAATTCATTGCGAATCGCAATTAGGAAATCGTAATTCCTAATGTATAAAGCCCATTGAGTTTCATTGAGTGATTCCTAATGGGGCCGAGGTCGACCTACGTCATGAATAATAATGAGATAGGTTGCAATTTGCAACCCATTAGGAATCGTGGCCAATACAGGGATGGTGGCCTGCTGGGCTCAACCGACCACAATTTGTGTGATTGATTTTCATTAAAGCAGACTTTTTTTTTGCTGTTAATGCAGCCAAGATTCCTTTAATGAAAATGTAATGAGTTTAAAAAGAAAAAAATGAAACTTTTAAGTTTCATTTAAGAATAGGCAGTGGTTCCTCAGACCACTACCGGCTCTTAAAAAAGTTTGGTTCAATATTCACAAACGGGAAGGGGTTGTCAAGCTTGGAGCTAATGTTGCCTCGGAAGTACCACAGAAGTGATGCTCAATTCCCAACTTCCCCCAACCGGTTCACCATATGCCAGAATCGAATAACTTGACACAAATAGTGATGCCCGTCAAGGGAAAACAGGGAAACAAAACAAGGAAAGTAGGGGAAAAAACAGGTGTCTTCATATACAGCTGGAGTGACTGTCAATCCTGGGAAATCAATGCACCTCTGTAAACCATCTCCTAGATGCAAGGACAAAGAACAAACATTAGTGTAAGTCTTGTTGGTATGTGGTAGAAAATCTAGGAAGGGTGATAAATCTATGTACCGTCTGGGGTGTAGAGGTTGGCATAGGAAAGGAATTATGACTGGTTGATAATAGGAATGTAGTTACTCCATATGCCCGGCAATGTAACATGAATGATTAACCTCTACGCTACAACCAATACCCAATATATAAGATATGACCCTTTACCTACCTTATGTATAAAGGAACACAAACTAAGGAGCTGGAACTGGAATCAATACTCCTCCAGTTCCAACTTGAAAGCAATATAAGGACTTAAACTAGGACCAGAATCGATACTCCTCTAGTCCTAACTAACAAAAAAGAGGAATCTTCCCAATACTAAACTATACTGCCCAATAGCCAACAGCTCATGGGGGAACAAGAAAATCTCAGAAAGAAATGCTAATCCCTTTAAGTCTCAGGGATAGCATCTGAAGATAGCCACTAATAAATGCCTCCAATCCACTCGCGATTTAATAGAAAACCGCTTTTTTCACAAGAGAACAGACAGATGCCAAAGAGTTCAATACCTGCACTATAGGGATACCGACGCCAGCCGCAATCCCGATGGGACCCGCAGAATGCCACCACCGTGACCCGGATACGAAACCAAACGACCCCGGAACCGGAAAGGAACGCGAAGCGTTCTTGGGATGGAGGGGATGGGCTATATGCCGGGAACGACGCGTATACGCATGCTCAGGTTTTCACACATGCGCCGCTCGTCTTGCCAACCAACTGGTCGTTGATTTTGCCAACCCCGACTCCGGCTGCAGGCACGACAGGGGTCCCCTGGGGACCTCTTCTCATGTGTGAATGGTTCCATCACCCTTGAAGGGTTGTTAAAAAATGAATGTTTGGCAACTTTAATTCGGTCGCAAACATTTCATACATACCCCTGCAATTCAGTATTAGGTAGGGACGCCCTAAACATGCCCCTTCCAAATACCGAATCGCTAAACACAAATTGCGATTCCGGAACATGTTACCAAATCGCAATTTGTGCTCTGTGCTTGTGCGTTTTTGTGATCGGAAAAGGCCAACGGACCTCAAAAATGCCTTTATACATAAAGCCCTTAGTCTTTAGGGGTAAATACATTTCTAGTTTCAGGCGCAAGCAATTCTCGGCCTCAGATCTTCATCTCCCCTTAAAGATGGTATGGTTCAAATCACATCCTTTTCCCTGTCCGTTTCCATAATAAAACAATACTTCTAGCCACCAATTCTAGTGCTTTAGCTATTTGCCAACGGGTCTTATTCCCTCTGTAGATTGTTTATTTTTAGAAAATCCTACCCACAGGTGGATCTCAGAAAATCTTATGCAAGAAGTTATAGGGTCAGATGGAGACACTTATGTCTGAAGGAGACTCACTATTGCTGCAGAACATGAAATTAACGTATCAGTGTACTAGTGCATTAATGGTGCCACCTAACACAAACGCTTCATTACCTTTTTTTGCTTCCAGGCAACATGGATGAAGAATTTTCTGGAAGTAGTCTCCAACAGTTATGTGGCTTGAATTTGTTGGCCATATTTTCTGTTTTTCATTCAGGTCTGGCCTTGGTAGGGGCGATGAATTTTTGTAAACTATACTATTCCTAAAAAGGAAAAAATAAAATATATCACCACCTAAACATGACTGCCAGATGCTTGTAACTATAAAAATACATTTCATTTTAAATACATTCAGTGATGTGGATGTGCATTCGCCCAAACTGAAGGGAGTCAATGGGAAAAGAGGGCTGAGAAACTTTGAAATAGCATTTCCTACACCGAAAATCCCAGGTGTAGAAGGACATTGATAAAAACTTATGTAGAAGGTTTTGTGGATGCTGCAAAAGAGGGCTGTTGAAGAGGTGTGACTTAGAGAAAAGAAGGCAGGATTTTCATTTAGATTCTTTTGCATCCCTAAGGAATGGGCAAGATAAGACACAACATAGATCTCAGAGCATGTAATGATATATGAAAAGAGAACATTTAGACAAAAGGGACACTGATTGGTTTCCCCGAAGAAGCGAGACACATTTTCCTATTCTAGACCTGCTGGTATTCAGAAAGTCCTGTTGGATCTTGGGACTCTTTCAGAAATAAAGTCCTAAGTGGGTCAAAGGCATTGTTGGTTCTCAATGCTTTCTTAGATTTTCACTAAGATGCTGGCAATGGTTTTGCACCACTGATTTTGCATGAAGTGCAGGCTGTTTATTCCTGGACGACTGCCCTCTAAAGGTTATCTCCAAGGAGTTGTTATTGCTTCTGCTTCAAATATCACTGGATTTGATGTACAACATGGACATTTTGCCAGCCCTATCCAAAGTCAAAGCTTACTCCTAAGAATTATAGGGACTCAGAAAGTTGCGTGGGACAAGATAATTTAATTAATACAGTTGCAAAGACTCATAAGTCTTATGGTGTCCTACATTCTGCTAGTACCTCACTCAAAACTGTAGATGACGTCACTTCATTGATCTTTCAATACTCAGTCAGAACATATTCAGGGGCAGTGGACAGATTTGACAGTGAGGAAGAGTGTTTGCCAGCCCAGACACTGTTGAGCGGGCACAGTTTCACTCTGTCAGGCCCACTTGGTGACATGCGCCTACCTGGGAGTAGCTATGCGCTGTACAAATCTTTATAACAAAACATAAAACGTTGGGGAGAGCATTTGGAGGAACTAAACTTGAGTGACGTTTGCTCAATGAGCAATGACCTGCCTCCTTTTATTAGAGCTGAGGGCGGTTACACTTGGGCTGTTGGTTTTTAATCTTGGGTTCAAGGCGTTCTGAGTTTGGTGTTTGTGGGGAGCAATTATTCTCTAGCACTGGATGATTTTAAGATACATCAAACATCACCCTACTTATTTGGCAGGAGAAAGCAAGGATCATGCGGATGCTTCCCACTGGCCTCAGGCATCTTCTGGTGCCCATTCTTTCGAAGATCAGTCAGTGTTGGGAGGGGGCAGTCTGTGGCACTCAAACCGCAGCAGTTAACTTTGCAAGTGTTGTTCCTGACCAGGTGAGGTTTGTTGGCTCTGAGGAAGATGATGAAGATGTTATGGTGAGTGCAGCAAAAGAAAAAGGAAGGAGGCGGCTGCATGACAACTGATGGCTGTGGTTCTGCCAGTGGTGTGCTAACTGAAGGCTGCGCACTTCGTGAGACTGGACTTTTCTTTCTTACCTTTCCCAGGAAGGATTGCAATTTTAAGGTGTAAAAAGGTTATTGGCCGTGGGATATTAGCAGCTCTTCCATTTGAGCCTATGTGAAGCATCCGTCTCCATAGCTCGTAAGGAGTCTGCGAGCAAGCAGCCACAGTGACCTTAACATGACCATTTGCAAGTGCTTCAAACGGTAGAAAAAAGTCCTTGCGTCCATCAATGTCCATTCATTAGGACCGCCTATTGAGTATTAATATATGTGGTAATTCAACATACCCTACATGTTGTCCTTAGACACTATAGGCCTCAGTTTTCTAAACATTTCATTATGGGTATTTGTGGCATTTCGTAGATGTTTACATAAAGAATGCACCTGGTGTCTTGGTGCACTTAGGGTAAATTATTTTCTCCCTTAGATACTGATGGACTCCTCATCCCTTGCTTATTTTCTGGTTTCATGGCCCCTTCATCAATCTCTGCCTTTGTTAAGGACAACTAATCCTTATGGTGCCTTTCACCATTTTTTCCATGAAAAGTTGACCCAGGAACCATTGTAAGTGCAAGAGACTGAACCTGAAAGGTTATTTGTTCTGTTCAAATGGCTAATATTCGATTATTACCTTGTAGTCCTATTATATAGGTTGGAAGCCCAGAGTTCTCTGGCCAGTCGGTTTCTTGGCAAGACACTGAGCTTGCTCCGCATGCCGACATGTCGCTGATGTGCTGTGTGACCTCCTACTACTTTTGGAGGTGGTGAAAGATTCTGTGGCGACAATGTCTCAGCCACGCTAAGGCGCTGTCAAAATGCTGTTAAAGTCTCCCAAACTCACCAAGTCATAAACTCATCCCTGTTGGAAGGCCAACAAGATCTTCCTGCTGCTTTCTAATTGAAAGCGTACCAACCTTTACTCGATTCCATTTCCCGCTTTCTTTCTGCATCCATTGAAGTCAGAGTAAAACCTGCACAGATTGGGTCAGAGTAGGCTCTGGGTTCATTTGTTTCCAAATCTGAGTAACATCAGATGGAGAAGCGACCTTATGTATCAAACTGATGTGTTTCCAAAGATGCAGACGTATTGAAGCACATACATCATGTATGATGTGACGCATTAGGGAGTTAGAAGAGGCAGCCGAAAGGACTCCACCTGATTGGCTAATTGGACATGCTATCATGGGCAGAGTGGTCACACTGCATTTGTGAATAGTATAACATTGCAGGAAGTGTGCACGGTGGCTTCTTGGTTTTCCCTTTTCATATTTAAGAACATTGCGGCCTGCACTCAAATGCCAGATCCAAGGCTTTCTTTGGAAAATCTGTGGTTGGGTATAATTGTGGACATTTTTCCCTGGTGATTTGTGTCCACTTCATGATCTGTTAGGTATTTCCAAAGAATCTTTCAAAGATAACCTATAGTATCTACTAGTGCAAAAAATTATGAACCTATAGTAACATTGGATCTGACTGATACTGTGTTCCAAGTATTTTTTTTGCCCGCCATTTCCTCCTCTCCTAACTTATATCTTCTGATGCACCCCGAAGGCGCTGGGTGAGGCGGTGCTTTTAATATACCATGGTGTTGAATTGTTGCCTCCTCAGATGTCTGTGTGACTTCCTGGGACATATTGAGCAGTGTGACAGCATCTAAAATGTTTTGGCAGCTCAGCTGGAATACTCCTCAGACTTTGAATCTGCACAGGGTACCAACTGACTTCAAATGTTTGCCATCCAAAGTCTGCATTATGCCTATCCCCTCTAACCCTTGTGACCCGACCATAGTGGCGTCATGTAGATGGCCGGCAGTGTTTGGGTCTTCATTGATTAAGCAGGCAGGAGAGGTGTGTGAGTGTTCGGGTTTCTCTTGGCTGTGTATTGACAACTTCTGTATGAGACTCCAGTGGCATCACTCTGACTGTAGGACCCTCCTCTTCCCCCAGACCAACCTACCCAGAATCCTCCTGCATCTGTTGATCTCTTGCTTTTTCTTGCAGGACGAAGAGTGGAAGAGTGGAGCTTTCATGGGGATCCTCCGGAGTCAGCACTTGGCCGAGAAGAAACAATATCTGAAGGATCTGAGGAATGAACTGTGGAAGCTGAAGTAAGTCTCTGTTTTTAGGTTTGATTTCCACCACCCAGGTGGTAGAAACTGGAAAAGTGCAAACTTTGAGACGAATATTCAATCCGTGAAACATTGGTCACACTTTTATTTCCAGACTCCTGAAGTATCTCCCTGTTGCTTGACCATGTACTCCCCACAAGGGCATGTGTACCTTTTTGGCAATTGGTCGAATTATCCTGAGCTAGCACTCTCAGCCATATTATGTTCTTCGTCCAGATTAATGCCCACTAGGTTTTGGCCTCCAAAAATTAAAAAGGGCCATGGGCGGCTTGCAGAGGCTAGGGGCCCAATCCTTTCAGCACATTTTCAATGTTTCACCATCTTATGTTACTGTCAGCAGCCTTGCAAACGTCACTACATTACAGCACCACCAGTGTAGCCCACCAACAGTCCAACCGTTCACTGCCCTGAGGTCTTTGTTAACTGACTCCATCAAATTGGGATAGTTCTAAGTTACCTTTTCAGCGTGTGCGGCCTCCAATCTGATGCTACATGCACAGTAAAGCACAAAGATCATTTGCATTGGTAAAGACCATAGACCAGGCCATTACAAGCTGGTGCAATGTTTAATTTATTTTTGTTTTGGAAGTATATGCCACAAAAATTGAACTATGAATAAAGCACGCTGCCATCTAAATGTGGAAGCATTAGGGTCGCTATAAAAATATTGAAATAAAAAGAAAATAATCATTGCATATAATTTAAATAGAAGTGTATAGATGCTTCCTAGCACACAGGTGTGCTTAGAACATGTATACAAATGTTTTCTTTTTTTAATTTTGTTTTAGAACAGTCTCAACGTTCCCGGATCTAAATGAAAACGCATCAAGCTTTCTATTTTAGCCAAAAGTTGTTTCTTTTTTATAGGTATAAATTTATAAGGTCTTATTCTTCTCTTTTTATTCAAAGAAATTTGCACTGGTTAATTGAAAACACAAAAGTGATAAACATACCATATTCACGTGTGTCAGGTATACATCAAATGTCCTGTCATCTAAGTTAATAATGTGTCTTAATTTTATCACAAAGAACGTCCAGTTTAAATATTAAAACATGCATAAGAAATAACATATCAATAAAAAACAAAGAAAAAATAATTGAAAGAAAATTGGTCATTTTGACTAATTTATCAATAAACCTAAAAGCCATAATGAAAGCAGGACAGGAAGTAAAACGAGTAGGTCTTGATTATGAGTTGCTCGTTGTTATATTTTGACCCAAGCATAAACCCCTGCTTATGCACGGGTCGGAATTATAAGTTAAAACGTTTTTTTTAAACAATTTTTATAAGAAACAAAGCAGCAGTGAGGACATTGCAGTGACACATCTTGTACAGGTGTGCAAAAGAATGCAGTTTCATGTTCCCATTATGAACTTAGCAGAGGTCCAGGACAGTACATTTCAATGATAACAGAATAAACTGCTGGTGGGTCGCTCACACGCTCTCGGGTCAGGAAACTTCAGTTATACACACATACCTCTAGATATCCTCCACTTGAGCTAACAACTCATCATCGTCTCCTCCTAGTCTCAGGAGTCTTTCCTTCCTCAGTTCTACCGTTGGCGAAACACATATCTCCCCTCTATACTTGTTCCAGCGCCCCCACTTGTGGTCCCATTTGCGTGGGCATCCCGTTCCTTTATATACTGTTTTTTCAGCAACCATAGCATTGTCCATATCTTTAGCCCAATCTCTTAGCAGTGGTACCGTATCTACACTCCATTTCTGAGCAATATTGCATTTCGCTATACTCCATGCCATTGTGACCTATGACTGTTCAGCTTGTGTGAGGGCGTTGCTTCCCAGATATTGAGGAGACGTAGTGTAGTGGTTGGGAGGATAGTTTTATCACAGGTTCTAGTCAACTGTCTGGTGACATCAGTCCAGTATTGTTGTATGTGTGGGCAGTGCCATGTGATATGTAAGAACGTTCCTGTTTAGTTACAGTGCTGGAGGCAGTGATCGTCAGCTCGTCTGCCTAGTTTGTGTAGCAGTGTGGCGTCAAAGAATACTCGGTGGAGAATTTTGAGCTGCACCAGGCGAAGCCGCATCGGGATGGCCACATCCTGGGGCGAAGACAGCGCCTCCAGCCAGTCCTCATCAGGTAGCTCCGCCTCCCAGGACGCCCTCAGTCTCAACATTGGATCTGCACGGTTATTAATCAGCTTCTTGTATGTGAGAGATATGGCCTTGCGGGCATAGGATCCAGCAAGAGCCTGTCCTCCAGGGGAGAATAGTCTGGGAGGGGAGTGTCTTTAGGCAGGGCGGAGTCAATGGCATGGCTGATCTGAAGATAGCGAAATCTCTCTGTCTGTGCTAACTGGTACTTAGTTTGGAGATCGGAGAACGATGCCTTCTATCCCTGAACCCACAAATCGCCCACCGTGGAGATCCCTATCATATCGCACTTATCAAAACCAGCACAGGTGCTTAGTCGTCCCAGAATATCCGGTTCCCAAAGGGGGATAGCTTTCGTTAGGCGGCCCTGCCATCCCATACGCCTCTGCGCTCCATGCCACACTTCTACAGTGCGTGCCGTAGGACCAGTCAAATGCAATTTCTTATGGTTCGTATACAGTGCTCTGTTGTAGCCTCCTTTCCCCAGTATCCAGTGGTCTGTGCGAAAGCTGTGGTCGTCATGGCACCCAAAGACCCACTGGTTGATGGCCGTCGTTTGTGAGGCCTGATAGTAGAGGCGTACATCCGGCAGACCTATCCCTCCATCGTACCATCCCATAGTAAGCTTGGCCATGGCAATTCGAGGAGGTCTGTTGTCCCACAATAAATTCCGCACTGTAGCTTCAATCTGTGAAAAGTAGGAATCTGGTACCTGGATGGGCGTGTTCTGTAGCGCGTACAGAAAACGTGGTAGAGCAAGCATTTTAAATAAGGATGCACGCCCTAGCAAGGTAAGGGGGAGCGTTTTCCAATGTGTGATGTCTGAGCAATACCTCTGCAACGGTTCAAGCAGGTTTCTTTCAAAGAAAAGTGTGGGGTTGGTGGTGATGAAAATTCCTAAGTAACAGAAACCCAGTGAGGCCACCGGATTGTTGTACCCTCGGGGACTCCGTGCTGGCTCTCCCCAAAGGGGATACATCTGGGATTTAGACCAGTTTATCTGGTACCCAGAGTGCGCATCAAATATGTGAAAAATATGGAGCACCTGGTACAAGGAGCACGGTGGCGAAGCGAGATAGAGCAAAATATCATCTGCGTACAGTGATATGCGGTCTTCGTGGTCGTTTGTCCTTTGTATGCCTCTAATACCCGGGTCACCCCTTATCCAAACCACCAGTGGCTCTAGGACCAGGGCAAACTGGAGTGGCGACAATGGGCAGCCTTGCCTTGTGCCCCGACAGAGGGGGAACAGAGCGGACCGGTGATTGTTCACCAAAACATGGGCCAAGGGCTGTGCGTAGAGCAATTTAACCCATCCCATGAATTTGGGACCAAACCGGAAGCGGCCAAGTGCTGCGAACAAGTATTCCCACGCGACCGTATCAAACGCCATTTTGGTGTTGAGCGCCAATAGAATCGCTCCCTCTTCCAGTGTGTGTACCCGGCCCAGTGCACCATGCACACAATGTAGATTGCGCGCAGTATTCTATCCTGGCATAAATCACGACTGATCCGGATGGATCAAGTCTGTGAGATAGGGGAGTAGGCGATTTGCCAAAAGCTTGGCCAAGATCTTGGCCTCTGCTGTAATCAAGGAAATAGGCCTATATGAGGCGCAATCATCTATCGGCTTAACAGATTTGTGGATGACTACTATGGTAGCCTCACGGATATAATTCGAGAGGAGGGCATTATCGTAACTTTCATTATATAAAGTCAGTAAATGTGGTGCTAGTTTGGAGGCCATGAGTTTGAATAGTTCGATCGGGAGGCCATTTGGGCCCATTGTCTTACCCGCCCGAATATCCTGAATTGCCTTTCGAATTTCCTCAACTGACAAGTCCATTTCTAAGGCCTCCTTATCTTGCTCCGAGAGGCCAGTCACTCCAATAGTGGCCAGGAGTTCTGCTGCTAGTGAAGCTTGAGACTCTTGTGGGCAATCATATATTGTCTTATAGTGGCTCGCAAAGGCCTCCGCGATGCCCTGAGGGTCTGTAATGAGAATATTCTCATATCCCTTAATAGCACGCACCCACTGCGCCGATTGCTCCTTACATTCCAGCCACACCAGTAGCCTGCCCGTGCGATCCTCCTGTTCATATATACGATGTCGGGTGGCCAGAGCACGTCTATTGGCGTCCTCTAGGAGCAGTTGTTTGTAATCCTGCTCTTTAATGTCACGTCTGTGCTGGGTTTTAGGGTCTGGGGCTCTAGAAATATCAGTGTCTAGACGGAGGATCTCGGCCTCCACTTCTAAGACTCTCCGGCGACGGTCCGCTCTGTGGCCAGCCATCAGTGATTGTGCGCGCCCTTTGATTACTGGACCGTAGGCCCCCTAAAGCGTGATGGCCGACTGGACCGAGCCAATATTTTCTTGAAAATAGTACTCAGTATCCTTGCGCAAGGTATAAGTTAAAACATATTTAACACATTTGATAATTATTGGATGCATTAAATACCTCCAGCTTCATTAAAGTTCGGTAGGGAAATCATGCTGAAATTTAACAGGGAAATGTGTACGCATTTACCGTATCATGCAGATTTTGGTGCGTTACACACCGAATTCCAAATTTTATTTCCCAACCAGCTCATAATATTTGGTATTACCACTACCAGACGAATATTGCCCCTTGCTGAAAATTAAGGTTTAAAGGCTCTTAATAACAGCCTTCGACATAGAATTCCAAGAACAGGTGACTTTGAAGTAGATGTTTATAAATCCAATAAGTAAGTAATATTTTATTGCATATGGTTAGTTAAAACCTTTACAAAATTGAGTACAAAACAGTATAGGTTAAAATGCATTTACACTCTTTAAAAAACAAGTTCTTTTTTAAAAACAGTATTACATCGTCTGCGGCCTGAGCCTCTCCTAACATATTAGTCCTTCGGACTAGGTCCGCACCATTTTTTCAGTTTTCTGGATTAGGAGGCTCGCCTTCTGTAAGAATTTGGAGGCCCTACAGGCCGTTTGCAACTGTTCAGTGCTAACATAACGGCAGGCCTGCATGTTCTGATTTGAGAAAAACGAAATATTTGTAATAGGTAGTAACGTAAATATTTGTAATAGGTAGTAACAAATGCACAGAATGTGAGTCAGTGTTTCTTCCGAACGGCCACACAGTCTGCATAGCGATGTTGGCCATGTTTGCTTCCATGCTGGGGTCTGATCCTTTGTGATGTAGGTGCCCAGGCGTATGCGTAGGAGCATTTGTTGTGTGAACGGTGTTATATAGTTGACTAGGTATGGTTGTGGGGCACTTCTCTCATACGTGGCTAGCACCTTCAAGCCATGTTTTTTCTTTGCGAGGGCGGCTTTGTCGACAATCCTGGATTTTTGTTTTGTTGTACTGTTGGCTATTTTTTTGAAGGCCATGAAGGGGTGGTTTGTATTCCATGCCTCTTGCGTGTTAAGTTGTGTCAGTGCGTCTTCCAAAGATGTTTTCCATACGTTTTTGCATTTGTTCGGTTGTTAATTTCGCACCAACAATGGCCCATCAGCGTGTCCTCACTTGCTGCCCTTAATTTCCAGCACATTTTTAGTATCCTGGCTTGCCTGACTTGATGCTGGTTTGAAAGCCCGAATTCCAGGCGTACTTGCGCTTGTGATACAGACCTTGGTATGTGAAAGATGTATTTGAACAGATTTAGCTGTTGTAAGCTCAAGAAGTTTGCGTCTTTGCCTCTGAATAGCTCTGAACCGGACGTAAGGGAAGGTAGAAACTTTGCCTCAATCACTTTCAAGAGGTAAAGGTTGGATGGGCATTTCAATTTTGTTTTCAGTAACTTTAGAGCAAACCGTAGTTTATTAGACTGCGCTTTTCTATGCAGTTGGTGAGTTTTTAGTGACCAACTTGAGTCAACCACTACCCCCAGGTACTTGTAAGAGTTACTTGACTCTATAGTGTTGCCCGCGATGTGCCATTTGAAGGGTTGTCGCCCTTGCCGGGATGAGAAGCATAGGATCTTTGTTTTATTGTAGTTAATTTGCAAGCCATTCGCAGAGATGTATTCATGCAATCTTGTGATGGAGCGTTGTAGACCCAAGGGGGTCTGGCTGCAGAGAACTATGTCGTCGGCATACTGTAAGCTCCTTATTTTGTATTGAGCTAGCTTTGGCGGGTCACTTTGTGTCTCTGCGATGCACTTGTCAAGGTCGGCGGTGAAGATGTTGAAAAGGGTTGGGGCTAATACGCATCCCTGCTTCAGGCCGATTAGGGTGGGGATTTTTTTGGTTGTTCTATCTCCGTTGCCTAATTTGATCTTGTCCCAGGTGGATGAGTATAGTTCTATTATTGCTCGTAACAAGTTCGGAGGAGTGCCCCAATTGTCCATCTTTTGCCATAGGATCTCCCTTGGGACAGTGTCGAACGCCGCCTTTAGGTCTACGAAACAGGTGTACAATTTTGTTGACCTTTCCTTTGCTCTTTCGACGAGGAGGTTTAATGCTAGAAGATTACATGTGGTGTTGGTTCCGGGCCTAAACCCCGTCTGGGTGATTGTGGGGATATGTTTGGAACTAACCCAGTTTTCCAAATCCAATAAAGCTTTTTAATTTTTTAACAAATGTGTTCAGTGCAATTAAAACACTCTTACTTTCCTAAAATCCTAATCCGCTTCGATTACCGTAATAGTTTTAAAAAAAAGAAATGCAGAGCTAATTCGGCATACCATTAACAGATAAATTAAAGAAGGTCTTTAGTAAACTTTCATTTGAGAGACTGCAACACTGGTCAGAGACCGCAGAGGGGCCTGTTTGAGGTTCAGTGGATATTCAGAAAGGGACTGGGCATAAGAGAACAATGCTTGAACCTGTTCTTATAACTCACGAAATATAAGGAGGTTAAGAATGTGCGAGGATGTGGCGTAGCGGCCAGAGCTGACCACTTTGGAGCTGGGGAACCAGGTTCTATTCTCTGCGTCAGCTCAACATCCTGTGATTCTAGGCAGATCACTTAATCTTCCCGTGCCTACCACAAAAAGAATGTGTCCTTGTCTAATGTAACTGGTGCTCGAGTAAAGTGCTCCAGTACTTCCGGGTCGTGTTCAAGCTATTCAAAACAGCAAAAAAGAATGATGCAGTCCAAATGACTTTCATGCACCTGACCACCACATTTGATTTGGTGGACAGGTGAAAGCTGTGGCTATTACTCTCAATTAGAATGGAGAAATCTTTCGTAGCACTGATTTGTTGCTTATATTAAAATTTGTAGTTACAAATTAGATATAGGAGACCTCGCAATTTAAATGCACCCGTGCACTGCTTTAAAGGGGTAAGATGAGGGTGTGTTCTCAACCCCCTTTATTCTCCCTTTATATGGATGATCCAGAAAAAGATTTATTACAAATTGAATCCGTCCCCCAAAGTGCAGAACTAATTTATGAAATTGCTCCATTATGCAGAAAAGATCGTATTTATCTCCGAAACAGGAGGATACACAAACGTGGTAATTTCAAACTACTCAGACACACATTTAAGGCACTACACAACTTAGGCCCCACCTTCCTAAACAGTTCACCTGTTTCCACCTACTAACCAGACACCCCCCTCCTCGAGGCTCCTACTCACACACATCCCATGCATAAACAGAACCAGATCAGTTGGGGGTAAATTCTCTAACTTTGCTCCAAACGTGTGTAATGGCCTTCCACTCCCCATCAGAGCCTCATCCTCTGTTCTTGAATCCCACAAGAAGCTGAATACGTGGATCTTCAGTTACCCAACCTACCATAGGCAGTACTAGGCACACACACCACCTCAGTGCTAAGATACCCTTGCCGGTGAGAGTGCACTTTACAAATACACATACCATAAACACCAAACGGCCTAAAAGCCATGGTCAAAGGACATGCAGGTTTCATGGATAGCCTGGTTCTTTAGCAGAGCAGGGAAAGTCTAAAGAAGTGTGAATGAGGCAATTTAGCAAGAAGAAAAATATTTGGATAAACAAATTTCAATTGGCAAAGAATTGACACGTATTCATTTGGTGTTACTTTCAATTCTGAGATGAACTGGAAACATCACCATGTGTTTTTGTGTAACCCCAAATTCATGAAGAGAAACACCGCTACCTTTGGCCAAATCTGAATGAGGATTTTCAGTAGTTTCCACAGGTAGCAATTTTAACATTAATAGCATCTAGACTATTGTGTACAGAGTGGGCATTTTGTGGTTTAAGGATTGAGCCTATACTGGTAACACAGAAAAAGCATTTCAAGATAATACTAGTTCAGTTTCGAAGTATGCTGCCCTTAAAGAATGACGGCAGGCTTCTTTGATGGAGAAGATTAGATCAACCCCTTGAACAGATATGCAACTCTAACTGCGCTCTTCTTCAAAGATGTTTTGGGGTGTGCTTTTGAAGCAAAACATATTTCCCGGTTTGCTCATTTCTTCAACTCACTAAGGAAAAAAAGATATGATGGGGAACTAGAATCCTTACCAGTCTTCAAAAAGGGTAATAGAGATGGGTAATTGATTATTCTTGAGACAAGCAGGGTTTGATAAGAGCTTATGTCCCAATAACTAATACATTGGGGGATAGACAACCACTTGGATTGGGTTTATTCTTGACATGAGTGGTCTATTCTGGTCATATTTGGGATGGGCCTGTTCACAGAAAGTGTGTCAGGGTTCAGAGAAAAGACAGGTCAAATACACCCAATTATATTTGCTTAATCAATCAAAAGGCACTGGTAAAGCAGAAGAACCCTACCATTAAGGCAATTGGCTTAGGTGGAATGCATTGTGCCACAATAGGAACCCTTTAAGATGGCAGCCACAATCGCATCGCCTCCTCTAGTAGTTGTTTCCATGAAATATCCAGATCAAGTCAAAGCAATAGAAGAACCGAAGGCCGCGCACAACCCCTTAGATGCTGCACTTCATGTAAGATCACCATCAAAAGTGTCTTGTTTGCGCGTGTGCTGCTTTTCCGCTCCGTTTCCTCAGAAGAAGTCCTGAACCGTCAGAGTTGTTAAGAGAAGAGTATTTTTGGGGCAGTTTTCTAAGTCATA
Organism: Lissotriton vulgaris; assembly: GCF_964263255.1. Classification (NCBI taxonomy): domain Eukaryota; kingdom Metazoa; phylum Chordata; class Amphibia; order Caudata; family Salamandridae; genus Lissotriton; species Lissotriton vulgaris. The sequence goes on along the minus strand of NC_141700.1, from coordinate 504,111,584 downwards.
ATTTTGCAGTGTTCTCTGTGAAGCTCCAGTGCATAAACTTCTCCTCAGACAGTACTCTCTCTCTCTCTCTTAAAAATACTAGTGTCTCCTCATGCTACAATTACAATTCATACAGGAAGAAAAACAAACAATAACGAAACTCTTCTCACCTTACTGAGAGAGAATAGGTCCAGCAGTCCTCAGCGAACTGCGTAGCATTTGGCAAGGCTAATCTTTGTCACGCAAGTACCTATAAAAATAAAAATTAAATAACTCGAGAGACCTAATTTAAATACTTGCATGTAAGTGGTGAAATGTGTTTAAAACAATAACAACAAATATATACACATATATTTCAGTTCAGGCATTCTGAGAAGGAAAAGTTATAAGTAACACAAGGAAACCTATGGAAATATAGAACTCAATAATTAATATAAGACAAGAAAAGGTACAGATAACAGTAAAGAAGAATTATAGCAGAATACCTACAAACCTTCAACAAAGCTAATTGCACAGATAATAGAAGGGGTAAAATGCTATTGTATAGTGGGGTAGGTTTGAATTATATAAATTGATGTTGCTCGCATTTGGTATAGAAATGTCTTCTTAATGTGCATGATAACTTATTGCTGTTTGTCAGCAGTTTCAAGCCACAACCTAAAAGTAAGAATCAAGAATAGAAGTGGGCCACAAAAAGAACCCAGAGGAATCAGACGAGGGCTTTTTCTTCTCTCTCCTATACCCCTTTCCTGCCCCAGGGCACTCTATAATTTCTTGATAATGTCAGGAATCGAGGAAGGGTCTGGGAAGGGCTTTTGGGAACCATTCTGCTCCTGTGAAAGCTGGGTATGATTTCAAGTTCCTGATGTTTTATTTCACTCAAACAGAATGGTTGAAGGTTACAACTTAAAGACTTTGGGCGGATCATGGAAGTGATTCAAAAAGAAGTACTAACAGTTGAGAGGGAAATAAATGTTTAAAGCAACACATTATCTCCTCTCATAGGGAAACTTCAGATTTAACCTCCAAGATGAGTATTATAATACCAGAGCTTAACCTAATATCTCCCCCTCCAGAGAATGAGGTTTCCAGTTCAACATCGATCCCCACACCTAGAGTAACCACTCAACTAGTACACTCCTTGTCACCAGTGATTCCTCTAGCACCCCCAGAATGTTTCAGTGGAGATCCACAAAAGGCCCAGATTTTTCTGACCCAATTGTCTCTCCATTTAAGTGTCGTCTGTCAATTTTCCCTGACGCACAGTCTCGAGTGGCACTCATCCTTTTCAGGCAGATCTCTCCCCCTCCCCGCACAGCTCCACCAGTGAGTCTGTGTGCCCTGCTGCCTGTCACCGCTGCTGCTGCAGGTTCGAGGCCCCTCCGCCTCGGTAGTCGGGTACTGCCTTAATTGTTAACTGTTATTTTGTCCTTTTCCTGTCTCATTTGTCTCACTTGGTTTCTACCTGTATAATAATTGTTAACTGTCTTTTTTGTCTGATTCTTGTCCCATTTGTCTAATTTGTTTTTTGCCTGTTTCCCTCGTTTCCCCCCTTTTTCTGTGCCCCCCTTTTCCTTCTGTATCCCTGCTTCGCCGTCCCCTGCGGCCCTGCCCCCCTGCTGCCCATTGGCCGGCCGCTCCCGCCTCCCAGCTGCTCATCCCTCCCACCTCCCCATATATGGCGGCCCCGGGCGCACCGAAGGCAAGCCCGTCTGCGCCCGTCCGCGCCTGGACTGCCCCCACCACCAGAACCCCTGGCCGGCGCAATTGCCACTACGCCCGTCTCCGCTACGAAGCCAGCACCCTCCGCACACTCAACGCCGGATGATCACACACCTGCTTCCTGGCCGCCCCGAAGTGCACCCAAGGACCCTTCACCTGCTGGAACTGCAGCTTCACCAGCATCCGACCCGCCATCCCACCAACCAGGACAGGACGCAACCACCTCAGATGCATACTCCTGAACACCCGCTTCACATGCAAACACGCCGTCGAACCTTGGGACCTGCTCGACACATCCTCACCGGACATCGCCTTCCTGACAGAGACCTGGATGAACGACTCCTCGGCTCCCAACATCGCCATAGCCATCCCGTACGGCTACAAGATCACCTGCAGAGTCTGCACCAATGGAGTAGGAGGGGTAATCCCCTTCATCCACAAGTCCACCCTCGAGGTCTCTACCACTCCGACAACACTCTCAGCACAGCCAAACTCCTGCACTTCCACAACCACACTGATCCCAACAACACCCTCAGAGGAACTCTGATCTACAGAACCCCCGGACCCCGGCCACAGTTCAGCGACTCCATCGCCAACTTCGTCAGTACGCACGCCCTCGCCTCCACGGACTGCATCATCCTCGAAGACCTGAACTTCCACCTTGAGAACAACAACGACACCAACTCCACCACCCTGATCGCCAACCTCGCCAACCTTGGGCTCAGACAGCTCGTGACAACGCGCACCCAGTCCGCCGGCCACATGCTTGATTCTGTCTTCTCCGGAAGCTCCCACGTCTCCTTCAGCCACATCACCGAACTCCACTGGACCGACCATCGCTGCATCCACTTTACCTTCCGGAAACACACCACGCACCACCGCACCCAACAGATCCCTCGCCGCTGCTGGAGCAAAGTCACGAAGACCAGCTAACCACCACCCTCGCCCGGAGCCACCCGCCGACCCCACTGGCCCCGACACCGCTGCCCGCAACCTCAAACGCTGGATCGACGACTGCGCCAACACCCTCGCCCGATCAAGAATCCCTCCAACAGACGCACCAACAAGAATGCGAGCTGGTTCACCGCGGACCTAATGGGAGTTAGAGTGAGCCATAATGCAAGATGGACACTGAAAAGATCTATCCTATTAGACCCAGACGTGTCCATCCTTTAAAAAAAAACAACTATGGTGTTTTTCCTGGATAATGCCCGCTCAGCCTCCATTGGAGTAATTTCGGATATCTTTAAGGCATATGTATGAGGAGTTTTACAAAGCCAGCTCACCTATAAGAATGGATTAATAGAGCTGAATCGAGAAGATTGGAGGAAAGAGTGAAGAAGCTAGAGGCTAAGTTACAGCAAATGGCAGGGAACAACCAGAATAGAGAGAATACATTGAATCAGTTGGAAGAAGCTAGATTAAATGATAAGATCAATCTAGAGGCAAAATGTCGAGAGCAGTGGACAACTGGACGCACAAAACAATTTGAGTATAGAGAGAAGGCTGGAGCATCGTTAGCATGGAAGTTGAGGGCTAAGAGGTCACCAAATTAAATCAGATAATTGATCATCAGTCCCCAGGGCAACATCTCGAACAGAGGAGGAAATGCAGGCCAGATTGGTCTCACTCTTCTCTGAATTATATACGGAAGAAGTGCGTCCAGATGAGGGTAGCCTAAAGAAATTACTGAGTAGTGTAGGACTCCCAGTGCTCACAACAGAGGGTAGGAAGAGTATGGATGCCCCAATCATCAAGGGAGAAATCGGAGAGCAGCTTTTGCGTAAAAAGAATGGGAAGGCAGCGGGTCCAGATCCACTACCGGTTGAGGTATATAAATTAATCATAGACTAAATAGTCCCAGAAATGAAGTCACTATTTAATTCAATCTATAAAGGGGAAGGACGGTCCCCAAGCTCATGGAGGGAGGCCACAATTTCTCTGATCCTAAAACTGGCAAAGGATCAGAGGAAGGCTGACTCATGTCAGCCAATCTCCTTGTTATATGTAGATTATAAAATATTTACTGGCATCTTGGCATGGAGATTGGCAAAGTTGGCCCCTCAATTGATCCACACAGATCAGAAGGGTTTTGTCCCGAAAAGACAAATTCAAGAACTCACATTGTCATTAATCGGGACTATAGATCTAGCAATTACGTGTTCAATCCCCTTGGAGGTGATCTCTATTGACGCCGCCAAGGCATTTGATTGTGTTAGTTGGGCATTCCTCTGGGCAGTTTTGGAATCAGTGGGCTTCAGCACTGGTTCTGTTATGGCATTCCGAAGGCTATATGAGAGCCCCACGGCCAAAATCCACCTAAATGGTTCCCTGATGAGGAGGTTCAATATTCAAAGAGGAACGAGGCAGGGCTGACCCTTGTCACCCTTCCTGATTGACATATATAGCGAACTGTTGGCACAACTTTTGAGAAAACATGACCAGATAGTTGCTATTCACTCACTTCCCCCTTTTAGCAAAATAGCATTATACGCAGACGATTTGTTAACCTATACCTCTGATCCAGCCTGAACGTTACCTAGGGTGGAGCAGCTGACAAAGTAATTTAGTGCAGTATCCAGATACTTAGTAAACATCTCCAAGACAGAGGTAATGTGCTGGAACTTGGAGGATTGGGGAGGCAAAGTGTGTGCTGAGATAAAATACTTAGGGATTGTCATTGTCAACCAAATTGATGAAATCCCATTACGTAATCTGAAGGGGGTGGCCAAGGAGGTAGATATGTCATTATCTAGGTGGAAGAATTTACAATTAACCATCTATGGGAGGGTCAATCTAGTAAAAATGTCCAATATCCCAAAGTTGACATACTTATTTAATTGTATTCCACTTACATTACCCAAGGACGCAATCGACAAAATGATCAGCTTTATTTGGGCATCCCGTGGAGTAAGGCTGGCTTTGAAAAAGCGACGGTGTCGCCTTAAGAAGAGCGGGTTGGCCCTGCCAGACCTTAGCCTTTACTGTATGGCATTTTAATTTTAAAACTTCTGAATGCTTATGGGGAGCCAGACTCTTCCACTTGGGGAACATTACTGGGGGAAATGATTAACGAGTTTGGACCAGCAGCTTTTGTATATAAATTTGGAGCCCAAAAAGTTTTCAAAAACATAAGGTTGAAGGTTTTAAAGATCGCATTGAGTCTTTGGTGTGGGGGTGAGAAAGATGTTAAACATCGGGTATTACTCAGAATTTGCCCCAATTTGGGAATCCCCAGGGACACCGGAATGCCTGAAGAATGGGTGAGCCTTCCCCTGAAGCTGGCAGGAGTATCTAAGTGGGGAGACTTGATATCGGCAGAAGGTCTTCTACCCTGGGGGGGGGGGGTCTGAGTGTGAAAACAGGCAATAGATTATCTAGATTTAAATACATTCAGCTTACGTTATGGCTCTCAACAGTCGCCTGGAAGATATGAGGGCTATGGGATTTTGAGGTGCTCCTCCGGGAAGTTAATCCAAAATGCAAAGAATTCACATAGTGGTATTGGTAATTCCTGGAGGCTGAGGAAAAGAAACTGGTGGCTCCTCATGTGATCTGGTTGGATGTACTCCAGGGAGAGAATATACAATCTCTATGGCCGGACTCACTAAAGTTGTTATATTCAATAGTCACACCTGAAAACTTTAAACAACAATATTTCTTTGTCATCAGTCGGCTGTATTGGACCCCCAAAAGAGTGGCTAAGTTTATATTGCAGCCTGTTCCCAGATGCAAAAGATGCAACTTCCCAAAATCCAACGATCTACACATCTTTTTTACATGTCCAGGGATAAAAGAATACTTAGTAGTTGAACAATGTGCACAGGACTTGTGCAGTCACTCAAAGTGAGCGGAGGCAGTGGGCTGGCCTAATGTCCCATGTCGTAAGTTGTGGCGACCGAAGCAAAACGTGAATGCCAGTTTAACAGACCAAAGGATAAAGCCCACTGACCAAAACCCCTCAATGTATGTATATTTTGTGTGAATTTCTTTGAGGAAAACAACAGTCTGGTGAGGCAGCTGAAGCTGTCTCAAATGATAGATCTAAAAATGATAGAAGAACAAGTTACTTTCCTTCTGTAACAATGTATCTATAAGAGACATATATTAGTTATAGATTCCTTAGCTTAAAATTACCCTAAGGCGTCAGACTGGATCCGCAGAACCTTTCTCTTAGTAGTAACCCTGTATGTCGGTAGGTGGCGTAGGTCGGCTCCGCATCCGTCACTGCCGTCGTGGTCGCCGGGTAGACGTTTCGGTGCCTTCTTAGATGCCGCCCCTGCGCGCTGACATCAGTTCTGACGCAACTTTCCACACCAGAAGCACAGACCCTTGAAAGACAATGACCACTGTTGCACCACACTAGGGCCCTGCAAGGGAGTCCCTATCTCTAGAAGTCAGTTCGCAGAGTGGGGAGGATGGGTGGGGCGGTAAGGAATCTATAACTAATATGTGTCTCTTACAGATATATTGATTCCGAAGCTAAGTAACATGTTTATCTGAAAGAGACAATTAGTTATAGATTCCTTATGTTAGAATAGATACCTCAGCAGTACCATCCCCGGAGGAAAGACTGCAAACGAAGTTCAAACCAGAAAGATCTGGAGGACAGAACGAGCAAAGCAGCTGTCCCTCTTGACTTGATTATCTAGGAAGTAGTGTCTGGTGAACGTGTGTATAGAAGCCCAAGTGGCCTCCTGGCAGATGTCAATGATTGGGACTCCACAAGACAAAGCAGTGGTTGCTGCCGTAGCTCTAGTGGAGTGAGCTTGCAGCCCCACTGGAGGTTCCTTTTTAGCTAAAGTGTAACAAATCTTGATATAAAGGACGCCCCACCAAGAGATGGCACGCTTTTGCACAGCCCGACCTTTCTGGGCACCCACATACCCAATGAAAAATTGATTGTCCAACGGAAATATTTTGTGAGATCTAAGTAAAAAGACAACTTATGTTTCGGGTCCAGATGGTGGAGTCTCTCCTCCTCCTTAAAAGGGTGCATAGGCGGGAAAAAGGTGGGCAGAGTAATAGTCTGTCCAATGTGAAAAGGAGTGACAACTTTAGGTAGGAACCCGAGGGCCTAGTTCGAAGCACCACTTTGTCCGGAAGGACCAAGAAGAAAGGGGGCTTAGAAGAAAGAGCCTGAAGCTTACTCACTCTGCGAGCAGAGATGATGGCGACAAGAAAGGCAATCTTCAGGGTGAGAAGATGCTCAAAGGGAGCACACATAAGGTAAGTCAAGACAAGGTTCAAGTCCCACTGAGGCATTATGAAAGAAGATGGAGAAAAGAGATTAATAATACCTTTAAAGAACCTACTTACAATAGGGGTCTTCAACAAAGAGGGCTGATCTGGGAGCAAAAGAAAAGCAGAAATGGCTTCCAGGTAGCCCTTAAGAGTGCCAAGAGCAGAGCTCTGCTGGGCCAAAGAGAAACGAAACAAAAGAACCTCAGAAAGAGCTTCAGAAATGGGATCTACAGCCTTTGCTGTGCACCATGCCACAAACTTTTTCTATCTACAGGCGTATACCGTCTTAGTGGAGGGACGCCTGGCTGTCAAGATGACATACAGACTTCGGGAGGAAGGTCAAAAGTGGTCAACTGTCACTGCTCAATCGCCACGCAAGGAGGTGGATGCTGGATAGGTTCGGGTGGAGGACCGTCTCCTGCTGCTGCAACAGAAGATCCTCCTGAAGGGGCAATCTGATCGGAGGATCTCTAGCCATGCGCGGGGACCAGACTCTTTATGCCCAGTCATGTGCCACAAGAATGACTTGGGCCCAGTCGCGCTTGCTCAGGCAGAAGTGGTACAGGCGGAAAGGTGTACAGGAGGCCGCAACTCCACTTGTGACGAAAAGTGTTGCTGAGCGAGTGCCGCCTTGGAAACTCTAACACGCAAAACTGATGACATTTCGCGTTCTCTCCGGTGGTGAACAGATCTAACCAAGGCTCTCCCCACTGCTGAAAGAGACCTTGCACCACCACTGAGTGAAGACGCCATTTGTGATCCACCAGGCACTGACGGCTGAGTTGATCTGCCCTGGTTTTCAGAGAACCTGCCAGGTGTAGAACCATCAGGGTCATGATCTGATGTTCCAGCCATGTCTAAAGGTGAAGAGCCTCCTGACAAAGGGTCCACAACCCACCCCACCCTGTTTGTTGCAGTACCACATGGTCTCTGTGAACACATGCACTGGCTTTCCCTTTCGGGAAGGAAGGAATGCCTTTAGTGCCAAGCAAATCGCCCAGAGCTCAAACAGGTTAATATGAAGCCCAGACTCTGCAGGAGACCAGACTCCTCTGATCTCCGTCTCTGCCAAGTGGCCACCCCATCCCAGGAGTGATGCATTGGTCACTACCGTCAGTTCTGGTTGGGGAAGGGAGAGGGATCTTCTTCTGACCGAGATCTGGACGTAGTCTGAAAGATTTCCCTGATGCTGCACCCAAAGGAACTTCAGTTCCCAATGCATAGCCTGCGTATACCATCTGGCATGATCCATCAGCAGGAGGCTATGAGGCCCAGCAGCCTCAGGGTCATTGTCACCAAAATCCGGAACAAAGGCTGAAACTTCGGTATTATTGCCCGAATATCTCAGACTCGCTGTTTGGTTGGATAGGCCCGAACTGCACTGTGTCCAGAAGAGCTCCAATGAAAGGGAGCGACGGAGAGGGTGTCAGGTGTGACTTCGGTACGTTGATAGTGAACCCCAGCGAATGCAGGAGGTCTATCATAGTCTGGAGGTGGGAGACAACAGCCTGGCCGAACCCGCCTTCAACAGCCAGTTGTCAAGATAGGGGAAAAATGGGACTCCTGATATGCGCAGATGAGCTGAGACCACTGCCATCACTTTCGCGAACACCCGAGAGGCACTGGTATGTCTGAAGGGGAGCCTGGTGAACTGAAAATGCTCATGGCCTACCGTGAACCGTAGGTAACATCTGTGGGCTGGCAGAACGGAAATATGGAAATAAGCGTCCTACAAGTCCAACACCACCATCCAGTCTCTAGGGTCGAGGGCAGATAGTACCAGAGGCAAGTTTAGCATTTTGAACTTCCCCTTCCAGAGGAAGCGGTTGAGGGCCCTGAGGTCTAGATTAGGATGTAGGCCTTTGTCCTTCTTGGGATCCAGAAAGTAGCAGTAATAACAACCACAACCTACTTCTGGCGCAGGAACCCTCTCGATAGCTCCCTTGGCCAAGAGAGCTAAGACTTCTTGGTGAAGAAGCACCAAATGATTCTCCGACATGCGATCTGAGGACTGTGGCATGGAGGAAGGGGTAGTCTTGAGGGGGAGGGAGTAGCCCCTTCGGACTATCTGCAAAACCCACCTGTCTGACGTGATGAAAGGCCAGAGGTGGAGGTGATGGAGAATCTTGCCACTCGCCGGCCACTGACGGGCCTGAAAGTTCAGACTAGGAGGGTTTAGGGGCTGATACAGGGGGGTAAGGGTGGACTGGCCCACCCGATGGATCCCTGGCCCGCGTCGCTTGGTCCCACGTCTGCATCCACACAGAGGTTGGGCAGCTTGCCTGGCCCGGTGGCTGGACTAGGCCGAATGTGGTGGGTGCCCCTTCTGTACCCAGAAAAGGGGTGAAATGCAGACTGTGGTGGATGGGAGGATGCAGCGAGGCCCAAGGATCTGGCCATAGCTTGAGAATCCTTAAAGTGCTCCAGGCTGAATCTGCCTTGTCATCAAGAAGGCGGCTGCCTTCAAAGGGCCTGTCCAGCAGAGTCGACTGAACATCCCCAGAAGACCCTGACGTCCTCAACCAGGCATAACGCCGAAGGGCTACCGACGTGGCAATCGTTCTGCCCAGTGAATCGGTGGTGACCAGTCCACATCTGTAACGTCCTGGAGGTCTCAGGATCTTTAACAGACAATCACAATGAGGACACAACCACTTTAGTACGTATTGGTACTTTAATGAAGGTAAAAGAAATACAATAAGTCAACAAAAAAGAGTCGCTGGAATCCTCCAGCCTTGATACGTTACCAACCCACAGCACAGATGATCCTGACCGTCCTCTGCAATTACGCCGGTCCCGGCGTATGCCAACAGAGGGCAGATAACACAATGGCCGAAAATGCCACTCGATATGCTGTGAGGGGCACGAGGAGTAAGTGGGTGAACAGAGGAGTAAAGGAGACACCCAGCCGGGGTCTCTACCTGTAGGGAGCAGCCGCTCTACCTCTTCCTCTGACTGCACCGGGACGCTGAGTCACCTCCTGGTGCTGCGTCACCGATGCCCAAAACAAATGCAGCGAAGGGATCGAGAGCAGCCGCTCGATCGACCCTGGGGACCCCTCAGCTGTGACGCGGCAAACACCTCCCGGTGTGCGTCACAGCTGGTATTCCCTGAAACACGGGCCGGGCTGGGAGCTTCGGCTCAAACCAACCGTTACCCGTTTGGATAGTCGTAACACCGCAATCACCTCCTGGTGTGCGTGTTAGCGTGAAATGCGGCAAGGTACCTTTAGGATCCACGGCGGCTGGGAGCCACGGCTCCAACCAGCGTAAGTGCTTCAGCGCTCTGACTCAGCCGAGTCGATGCGGCGGTAAACGAATACCCGGTAGAGCTTCCGGGACTGAAACAGGGTGAGCTTGGCAAGACACGGCCCAGGGAGTAACGACTCGACCTACCTCCGTTCTTGCTGGACGCTCCCGCTGCTTCCTTTCTCTCCGGAACGTTGCTATCCACGAAGTGGGGATGTCGGTGGAAAACTCAATATCCGACAGCGTTCCTTCCCCAGGTTCCTCCTTTATGGGCGTGTTTTCCTTGAGTTATGCAACGGCTCTCCCGTTTGCATAACATCTATCCCGCTAAGCATCCTGGGAGTCGTAGTCCGTCTTCGCCGGTCACGGCGTTTTCCCCCGCACGACGGGAATTCTTGACAACATCAGACTGTGAATTCTGCTGCGTTACTCCTGTCTACCACGGCTTGGGGGAGAGCAGCGCAGGCCTCCTCCGGGCACTGAGGCAGCACCTGCGCAACCATATCCCAGATGATATGAGTGTATTGGCCCAAGAAGCAAATGGTATTCATGGACCACAGTGCCAAGCTGGAGGAAGAGAACATGCACTTCCCAAAATGATCCAGCTTCTTGAATTCCCTGTCCAGAGGTTCAGAAGGGAATGCACCCTTGGAAGAAGAAGCTTGGACCACCAAGCTCTCAGAGGAAAGGTGTTGGGTGGAGAAATGGGATCGCCCAGAGCCGGGCGGTGGGCAGTCGTCCGTTCCACAGGAGCCCCTGTGCTGGCCTTGGACCAATTGCCCTAAAGGACATCTGGGAGGGCTTCATTGAAGGGCAAGAGAGGTTCAGATGAAGTTGCTGCTGGTTGAAGCACCTCTGTCAGACGGTTAGTTCTGACTGCCACTGTAGGAACTTCAGGCCCAAGGCCACGGCTGCCCTACGCACCACCACTGCATAGGACACTCCTTCCTCCGTGGCCACGGTAGGGGAAGAAAGCATGCCAAAGTCTGGTGAGGTATCCAGATCACTGGCGTCACCCAATTCCTCTCTCCAGACCGGTTCTTCTAGCTGGTCTGTCAAAGGGTCCAGCGACCCCTGCCAGTCCTTACCACCACCCTCAGGGCTATAAAGAACACCTGGGATGAACAAGGGAACCAAAGCACCCTCTGGTGTCCGATTAGACATCGGCCAACGTTGGTCCGGCTCCGGGTCCATCTTGGGGAAGGTTGAGAAAGGTCGACCTGCGTCGATTCGGATCCAGGCTGGATCCACAGGGGCCCTCCGGAGAAGCTGGCATCTAAGGCCCGGATCATACATATTTCTGTTGATAGTAAGATGAAGCATAGCGTTCATTCTGTGATCACACAGTTTCTGGTTGATAGTAACATGAAGCATAACATTCATTCTGTGATCATGCATGTTTTCTTGTTGATAGTAACAAGAAGCATAGCATTAATTTCTATTATAATGCATGTTTCTGTTGTTAGTAAGAGGAAGCATAGCATTAATTCTGGGATCATGCGTGTTTCTGTTGCTATTAAGAGGAAGCATAGCATTAATTTCTATTATCATGCATTTTTCTGTTGTTAGTAAGAGGAAGCATAGCATTCATTCTGTGATCATGCGTGTTTCTGTTGCTATTAAGAGGAAGCATAGCATTAATTTCTATTATCATGCATGTTTCTGTTGTTAGTAAGAGAAAGCATAGCATTCATTCTGTGATCATACGTGTTTCTGTTGCTATTAAGAGGAAGCATAACATTAATTCTATGATAATGCATGTTTCTGTTGTTATTAAGCAGAAGCATAGCATTCATTCTGTGATCACACAGTTTCTGGTTGATTGTAACCTGAAGCATAACTTTAATTCTGTGATCATGCATGTTTTCTGTTGATGGTAACAGGAAGCATAACATTATTTCTGTGATTGTGCATGTTTTTTGGCTGATAGTAACAGGTAGCATAACATTCATTCTATGATCATGCATGTTTCTATAGCTAGAAAGAGGAAGCATAACATTAATTCTGCGATCATGCATGTTTTCTGGTTGATAGTAACAAGAAGCATAACATTCAATCTATGATAATGCAGGTTTCTGTTAGTAGGAGGAAGCATAGCATTCATTCTGTGATCATACATGTTTCTGTTAGTAGGAGAAAGCATAGCATTAATTCTGTGATCATACATGTTTCTGTTGCTAGTAAGAGGAAGCATAACATTCATTCTGTGATCATGCATGTATCTTTTCCCCATTCACGCATCACCTTCCTCTCTTCTCTCATTTTTTCTTTCCTTGTTTTCCCTTTCCTTTGTCTTTTCCTCTCTCTCTCAGTTGTCCCATATCCTTTCTCATCTATTTATATCTTACTCTTGTCTCGCCAACCTCCTCTTATTCTTCCTATTCTCTCTTTCCACACCGCCCTTTCTCTTACGTCTGTATCTTGGTTTGACTTCTGTATCTTCAGTGTCCTTCCTCTTGCCACAACATCCATTTTTTGGCCCTTCCTCTTCTTTCCTATTCTATTTGCTTGTCTTTATCTCCTCCTTTTCTTTAACCTTTTCCTCTCTTTTCCTTCTTTTCAGCTTGTTCATTCATTTCCTCTCTCTTCTCTCATTTCTCTTTTCTGTCCTTAGTAGTAACTCCATCTTGCACGCCCCTACCCCAAGAGTAAACCGTGCCAGGGCCCAGGCTGGCTGTGTTTACAGGATGCAGAGCAGACAACTTGAGGTGGGCGCCCAACACCTCTTCCCTGGTGCCTCTGCATCACTGGTAGCTGTGCCCCTCATCCAAGATGGACGTTGCAGTAGAAAGACTGGCCCGCACCACTGAATCCTGTTTTTAATCATATTTCCACATTTTGTTTTACAGAGAGGTGCAAGTGGATGATCTCAGGTCCGCCATCACAGCTGTGGATCACTATATAGACTTTCCGCTCATGGAGATCTACATTGCCAAAGCCTTCAAAGTGCCGGCGGAGGAATTGGATGTGGCTTTTCCCTTGCCACTGGAGAAGATCATGCAACACCTGGAGGCAGAAGACATCAGGAGGGCAGAGCCACCCAGAGCGACCTTGTCCGAATCCATGGCATCCATTAATTAGACCCGTTTATGCCTTACACGGATCTTGTAGCAGCTGACAGTGCATATATAAAACACATTAATTTGGGCTGTTTGTGGCTGGCAATTTCGATACAACAAATATTTCTCTCACTTGAAACAGTTTCACTCTATTTCAATTTTAGCTGCCATGATGGGTAACTAATTTCTGTTTCAGTCTTTTGGTTACAGCAGCAGGAACTATAAATATGAGCCGTGAGAATTGTTCTTCTACAAGCATTCATCAATCCTAGGATTTAAAACAGATGCTCTTCTCCAAAGCGTGGCCAGTCCCGATTATGTACACACGTACTGGTGGCCTTGATGACTCAAGTTTAGGATGAGGTTGTCAAGTCTTTGTTCATAGTCCTAGGCCTGCACAACCTAGTAGATATGGGCAGTTCACCTTTGCTATCTAATTCTTTCTTTGGTGGTGTGTAAATTGAGTGGATGTTCCTGAAATTAATCACTGGTGCCCTTAGAAAATGCCTTTGTAGGGGCACCAATGATCCAACGATAATGGACCCTTACTTCTTTTCCAAGATATGGTTGAGGTAGATTGGCAGCACAGGACAGGGAAACTTGCACTGCCAAAGATGTCACCAGTTCTCCAAACCCAATTAGGGTCTACAAGCACATACGTTATTTGAAAGGAGTTAGAAAAGTGACTTTAATCGGTCTCTGTAAAGGAAGCATGGACCAGTATCCCAAAAGGTACTATTTTAGAATCAGCTGTAATGGGATAAACATACAGTGTATGTGTATGTCATTACAGATGGTGCTAAAAATAGAGCCTTTTGGGATAGAGGTTGAAGAGCAGAGGGGCGTGGTGTGAACCTCGTAGGATCTCATTATTCACGTGGTATTGCCTATGAATGCTTGAAGAGCACAGGAGAGAGAAGTGATCCTGGTGCTATCGCATTATTTAGGTAGTATCACCTATGAATGCTTGAAAAGCACAGGAGCGAGGCGTGAACCTTGTGGTATCTCAGTATTCGGGCAATATCACCTATGAATGCTTGAAGAGCACAGGAGAGAGAAGTGATCCTTGTGCTATCACATTATTTAGGTAGTATCCCCTCTGAATGCTTGAAAAGCACAGGAGCGAGGCGTGAACCTTGTGGAATCTCAGTATTCGGCAGTATCACCTATGAATGCTTGAAGAGCACAGGAGAGAGAAGTGATCCTTGTGCTATCGCATTATTTAGGTAGTATCACCTATGAATGCTTGAGAAGCACAGGAGTGAGGCTTGAACCTTGTGGTACGTTATTATTCAAGTCGTATCACCTATGAATGCTTGAGAAGCACAGGAGCGAGATGTGAATCTCGTGGTATCTCATTATTCACATACTATCACCTAAGAATGCTTGAAAAGCACAGGAGGGAGGTGTGAACCTCATGGTATCTCATTAGTAATGTAGTATCACCTATGGATGTTTAAATAGCACAGACGTGAAAAGTAATCCTTGTGGTACCTCATTATTCAGGTAGTATCACCCATGAATGCCTGAAGAGCACAGGAGAGAGAAGTGACCCTTGTACTATCTCACTATTCAGTTAGTATCAGCAATGAATGCTTCAGAAGCACAGGAGCAAGGCGTGAAACTTGTAGTATCCCATTATTCATGTTATATCACCTGTGAATGGTTGAAGAGCACAGCAGTGAGAAGTGATCCCTTCTGGTATCTCATTCACGTGCTATCATCTATGAATGCTTGAAGAGCACATGAGAGAGGTGTCAAACTCATGGTACCTCGTTATTCGCGTAGTATCGCCTAAGAATGCTTGAAGAGCCCAGGAGCGAGGCGTGAACCTCGTGGTGTCTCATTCACTTACTATCATCTATGAATGCTTGAAGAGCACAGGTGAGAGGTGTCAAACTAATGGTACCTCGTTATTCACGTGGGATCACCTAAGAACGCTTCAAGAGCACAGCAGTGAGGCGTGAACCATGTGGTACCTCATTATTCAGGTAGTATCACCTATGAATTCTAGAAGAGCACAGGAGTGAGGACTGATACTCGTGATATCTCGGTATTCATGTAATATCACCTATGAATGCCTAGAAAGCACGGGAGCGAGGTGTGAACCTTGTGGTATATCATTCAGGTAGGATCACCCATGAATGCTTGAAGAGCACAGCGGTGAGAAGTAATCCTCGTGATATCTCATTATTCACGTAGCATCACCTGTGAAAGCTTGAAGAGCACAGGAGCAAGAAAATAACCTCTTACTATCTCATTCAGGTTGTATCTATGAATGTTCGAAGAGCACAGGGGAGAGGCGTGAAGCTTGTGGTACTTCACTATTCAGGTAGTATCAGCTATGAATGTTCGAAGAGCACAGGGGAGAGGCGTGAAGCTTTTGGTACTTCACTATTCAGGTAGTATCAGCTATGAATGCTTGAAGAGCACAGGAGAGAGGCGAGGACCTCGAGGTACCTCACTATTCAGGTAGTATCAGCTATGAATGCTTCAAGAGCACAGGAGAGAGGCATGAAGCTTGTGGTACTTCACTATTCAGGTAGTATCAGCTATGAACGTTTCAAGAGCACAGGAGAGAGGCGAGAACCTCGAGGTACCTCACTATTCAGGTAGTATCAGCTATGAATGCTTCAAGAGCACAGGAGAGAGGCGAGAACCTCGAGGTACCTCACTATTCAGGTAGTATCAGCTATGAATGCTTCAAGAGCACAGGAGAGAGGCGTGAACCTCGTGGTACCTCACTATTCAGTTAGTATCAGCTATGAATGCTTCAAGAGCACAGGAGAGAGGCGTGAACCTCGTGGTACCTCACTATTCAGTTAGTATCAGCTATGAATGCTTCAAGAACACAGGAGAGAGGCGTGAACCTCGAGGTACCTCACTATTCAGGTAGTATCAGCTATGAATGCTTCAAGAGCACAGGAGAGAGGCGAGAACCTCGAGGTACCTCACTATTCAGGTAGTATCAGCTATGAATGCTTCAAGGGCACAGGGGAGAGGCGTGAACCTTGTGGTACTTCACTATTCAGGTAGTATCAGCTATGAATGCTTCAAGAGCACAGGAGAGAGGCGTGAAGCTTGTGGTACTTCACTATTCAGGTAGTATCAGCTATGAACGCTTCAAGAGCACAGGAGAGAGGCGAGAACCTCGAGGTACCTCACTATTCAGGTAGTATCAGCTATGAATGCTTCAAGAGCACAGGAGAGAGGCGAGAACCTCGAGGTACCTCACTATTCAGGTAGTATCAGCTATGAATGCTTCAAGAGCACAGGGGAGAGGCGTGAACCTTGTGGTACTTCACTATTCAGGTAGTATCAGCTATTAATGCTTCAAGAGCACATGAGAGAGGCGTGAACCTAGTGGTACCTCACTATTCAGGTAGTATCAGCTATGAATGCTTCAAGAGCACAGGAGAGAGGCGTGAACCTCGTGGTACCTCACTATTCAGTTAGTATCAGCTATGAATGCTTCAAGAGCACAGGAGAGAGGCGAGAACCTCGAGGTACCTCACTATTCAGGTAGTATCAGCTATGAATGCTTGAAGAGCACAGGAGAGAGGCGTGAACCTCGAGGTACCTCACTATTCAGGTAGTATCAGCTATGAATGCTTGAAGAGCACAGGAGAGAGGCGTGAACCTCGTGGTACTTCACTATTCAGTTAGTATCAGCTATGAATGCTTCAAGAGCACAGGAGAGAGGCGTGAACCTCGAGGTACCTCACTATTCAGGTAGTATCAGCTATGAATGCTTCAAGAGCACAGGAGAGAGGCGAGAACCTCGAGGTACCTCACTATTCAGGTAGTATCAGCTATGAATGCTTCAAGAGCACAGGGGAGAGGCGTGAACCTTGTGGTACTTCACTATTCAGGTAGTATCAGCTATTAATGCTTCAAGAGCACAGGAGAGAGGCGTGAACCTAGTGGTACCTCACTATTCAGGTAGTATCAGCTATGAATGCTTCAAGAGCACAGGAGAGAGGCGTGAACCTCGTGGTACCTCACTATTCAGTTAGTATCAGCTATGAATGCTTCAAGGGCACAGGGGAGAGGCGTGAACCTTGTGGTACTTCACTATTCAGGTAGTATCAGCTATGAATGCTTCAAGAGCACAGGAGAGAGGCGAGAACCTCGAGGTACCTCACTATTCAGGTAGTATCAGCTATGAATGCTTCAAGGGCACAGGGGAGAGGCGTGAACCTTGTGGTACTTCACTATTCAGGTAGTATCAGCTATGAATGCTTCAAGAGCACAGGAGAGAGGCGTGAAGCTTGTGGTACTTCACTATTCAGGTAGTATCAGCTATGAACGCTTCAAGAGCACAGGAGAGAGGCGAGAACCTCGAGGTACCTCACTATTCAGGTAGTATCAGCTATGAATGCTTCAAGAGCACAGGAGAGAGGCGAGAACCTCGAGGTACCTCACTATTCAGGTAGTATCAGCTATGAATGCTTCAAGAGCACAGGGGAGAGGCGTGAACCTTGTGGTACTTCACTATTCAGGTAGTATCAGCTATTAATGCTTCAAGAGCACATGAGAGAGGCGTGAACCTAGTGGTACCTCACTATTCAGGTAGTATCAGCTATGAATGCTTCAAGAGCACAGGAGAGAGGCGTGAACCTCGTGGTACCTCACTATTCAGGTAGTATCAGCTATGAATGCTTCAAGAGCACAGGAGAGAGGCGTGAACCTCGAGGTACCTCACTATTCAGGTAGTATCAGCTATGAATGCTTGAAGAGCACAGGAGAGAGGCGTGAACCTCGTGGTACTTCACTATTCAGGTAGTATCAGCTATGAATGCTTGAAGAGCACAGGAGAGAGGCGTGAACCTCGTGGTACTTCACTATTCAGGTAGTATCAATAATGAATGCTTGAAGAGCACAGGAGAGAGGCGTGAACCTCGTGGTACCTCACTATTCAGGTAGTATCAATAATGAATGCTTGAAAAGCACAGGAGAGAGACGTGAACCTCGTGGTACTTCACTATTCAGGTAGTATCAGCTATGAATGCTTCAAGAGCACAGGAGAGATGCGTGAACCTCGTGGTACCTCACCATTCAGGTAGTATCAATAATGAATGCTTGAAAAGCACAGGAGAGAGGCGTGAACCTCTTGGTACCTCACTATTCAGGTAGTATCAATAATGAATGCTTGTAGAGCATAGGACCGAGGAGTGACTCGTAGTATCTCATTATTCACTTAGTATCACCTATTAATGCTTGACAAGCGCAGGAGTGGCTTGTGATCCTTGGGGCACCTCACTAGTCATATAATATCACCAATGGATGCTTGAAGAGCACAGGGGTGTGGACTGATCCTTGTGGCACCTCACTAGTCATATTATATCGCCAATGGATGCTTGATAGCACAAGATGGAACACGAACAATCCTAGACGGAGTGGCTGTGCGACCGGATCCAAGCTGCACCCGATGAGCCCTAATATGGTTTAAACTGGTCTGGGTTTGCTTGCGGTTCCATCTAGAGGGTACGTGGCCTGGCTGTATGAGATGGACTGTTCCCATGAGGAACATGGGCAGTACTGATTGGAGTGAAGCGGGCCTCTGCTAGTGTAGCACAGTGGACGAGAAACGATGGGTTGGAAGGCTACCCAGGGCGAGTACCAGTGAATTAGACTATATGCAAGCTTTCCTCCCATCAACCTTTTACGATTTTACCTCACTATTCACTTAACATCACACATGAATGCTTGAAGAGCACATGTGCAAGGAGTGATCCTGCTTTAACACACTATTTACATTCCAGCAATCTGTGACATATATCACTCAGCTAACCCTTATTCAAGTTGTCAAGGAATATCCAATCTGTTGGGATATTATGTACAATGGTGTATATTTCATGGTTAATAGGCAGATACAAATATAACGTAATTCTTTCCAATGATTCATTCAGATAATACATTTCAGAATCTTGTGGCGTGCATGGTATATAAATTATATGGATAATGAGAATAATCTGTACTTGTGTGGAATGTACACGCCGCCAAATCATAAAAAACTCTAAGAAGCAATGCAACACCTACAGCGACGAAGTGCGGACTTCTGCAACAAACATTTACAAAGGACATTTTAGGCTTTCCCTGGATAATCACTAATGATCTGCAACTACATTCCCATCCACACCGACAATCAGGCACACTTCTCCACTCCAAGAAGGATCTGAAAACTTATCTCTTTAAGCAACCCCGCTATCCTTGTGTAACACTCCCTGACTGCTTCTGTAGAGGGCGCCGTCTGCCATGGCCTGGTCCCTCTACCGACCAATCTTTAAATTCTCTCTCCTACAATGTTCCTAATCTTGCCCGCTTCCTGTACAAGTCTCCAATGATTTGTAGTGATGTTTAGGGCCCCATAGGTATCCCTATACAACCCATATATATAGATAATCAAGATGTGTAGTCCTTATATCAACCTCCTAAGACTGAAAAATGGAGTTAAGCTGGTGTGAACTGGACCCATAAATCACAGCTTCAGTGAGCCTTCTTTCCAACCTCCCATAATCGCCCACTAGGTGGGTATATCTGATTGGATCCAAGTGAAATGACACTTGGGGTTCAGCAGGTACTGGAGGAGACCCCAGTTTTGGAGAGACAAACCTAACGGAAAGGAGGAGACCTCTGGTGGGGTCCTACAATTAGAGAAGGATCAAGTTACCTTTACGGTAACTGTTGCTCCTAATATATAGGATCTTACCCTTGATCAGTTTGTGGACACCATGAAGTGTAGCAATAAATGTTCCTTGACAGTAACTGTCTAGAAAGGGAGGTCTTAGCAGCTTCTTTGCGGTATCCAAAGTTACAAGCAAATGGTCAGTAGAATGCTAATCCTCGATTCTCTCCAGACAAAAGTGCAAAGCAAGCCTGATATTGAGATTGCGTCATTTGTCCTCAGCCAAGAATGTACAGCGACAAGGAAAAACATTTGAGAAGACAATCTTCTCATTCAGCTGAGCGGAATCCACAGACCTACTCTATGGAACACCCTGAGAGGTTCTGCATGTATATGGTTTGAGGATCACTCACTGTGGCGGTGCTGACTTACCAGTTCCCAGATCACGGCGTGTTTCATCTACATGTGCCCGGACTCAGAAAGTGCTTGGAGGGGGAAAAAATACCTGGAAAATGACATGGAATAGAAGTGGAAATAGAGTCTAGACTACACAGAGAGACAGAGAGAGAGAGAGAGAGAGAAGGAAGATTAGCCGGTAAATAGGCAGATGAACGGAGATAAAAAGAAACAGGAAAAATCATGATATGGTAGGGAGGACATGCAAGAAGAGCACTGCAGGATGCCAATGCAAATGTAAGCAACAAGACCTTCGAGGGCTCCAACACCCACATGGAGCACGCAACCACGTAGGATTGCAATTCTGCTGAAACCAGCTTAGCTACCATGAATCCAGAGAATGACAAACCGCAGAAGACTTGCGAATCCGGAACCACCGTTTGTAGAGAAAGATGGTTCCAGTGTAGTGGACAAGGAAGAGACCAGTATGGAAAAGTGATGGAGCCCCCTTCCTGGGGAGGAAGCCTGCTAACCCGCCACAGTCCAGGAGGACTATGGTTAGCCTTGACACAAGCACTGCATAGCACTAAATAGAGAATTGATAACTTCGTAAAATAGAGGAAAACCTACACTTGTCCATAAATACCACAACACGAGTGATACTAGGATTGTAGCATACCCCAAAGTAAGGACATTTACAGGGTAAAGAAAGAAAAGAACACAAAGTCAAAAGTAATAGAGGTAGAGATAAACAACAAAATATTTTTGGTGCCTAAAACTTACCTGGTGCTTTCTTCTGAGGGTTGTCATTCGTTGGAGGAGAGCCACGTGCAGAGAAGACCCCCATTGCTGAGGAAAAGGAAAAAATGGGATTACATGAGAGACATATGTACATAATTCTCTGGTAACTAAGACTTTATTAGTGTCCCCTTATTTTTGTTTCATAACAAGAAGAATTAAATACATTTTGCTGTAACAAGGCTTTAAACAGTGCTTAATTTGTAAAAAAAAAAAAAAAAAAAGAAGCGCAGGTGCTGCAAATTTTGCCAAGGGGTCCACCGCTCACTTCTTCCTCTGGTGAGCCCCACTTTCAACACTCTCACTGCCTCAGTCTCTATCTTCTAACCTTGATCTTTTGTTTGTCCCCTAAGTCTTTGCTCTAAGAGTCTATCCTCTCACCTCTCTAATTGTTTTCTATCATCTTTGTCACACCCTGTATTTCTGATTTGCCCTCTATTCATTTTAACCCTGCCCTTTTTTCTCTTCACTTTTATCCATGCTCTGTTCTCTCTCCCCTTGATCCTGGCTCTTTACTATCACTCTCTTGCAGTGATTAGCTGTGTCTCTGTTTTATCATTTGTCTGCTTTTTTTTCTCTGTCCTGTCCTCCACATTCTTCATTTTATCTTCTCTCTTCTTAACGCACCCTTCTTCACATCATGGCTGCTTTCTCTTTGTATCTGATTTGCTCTCCTCCTTTTCTTCTACTTCGCTCCGTTTTATCTCTCTCCTCTCTTCTTGTTTCTTCTCCTCTTTACTCTTGCTGTCTCTCATCTTTAACACTGCTGTTGCCTGTGACCCCTGTCGTCAGCCGGTACATGTCCCTGCTATTTTGAGCTCTGCGTTTTCCTGTTGGCATTCCTAAAGAAGCGGAAGACAACTTGTTTTACTTTCTTACCTACACCGAGTGCAAAATCAAAATGTACACCAAATGAAAATGCTTTTTTGCATATATTAATCAGTGTGGTATGACTGGGTTTATTGTGGAACAGGTAGCTGCTCGAGCACAGCAGGTGATGTCACTGCTAGTGCTGCCTGTAATTAGTAGGTCTAGGGATGGCTACGGCATCAGCATCCACTGCTCAACTTCTTGTACCCTGCCTGTTACAGCACAGGCATTGTCCCCAGCAGTAATGCTGCCAGTGCCTGTAAGTGTAGCTGTGGTGCCTACTGGACTCACTCACGCTCAGCAATTACCACGCTGGGGTGCAACGCACAGATTCTACAGGTGCCGCCATGGCGCGCAAAAGTTGTGTTGGGCCACAGCCGCATTGAGCACATTGAGGATAGCAGCAATGCAGGGCTGCTGGATATGCTACTCTTCCTACGCAACAAGTGGAAAGTCCACACTTACTTTCATTTATTCTTACTTAGGACCCACACTCCCAAGTTCCAAATGTGCTTTTTCAGCTTCTTTGCCTCTACTCCATCATGAACCAGCTCCCAGCTACAATTATCCAACGGGAGGTTAGGCTCAGGTAGTGACAGGGTGCAGCAGACTAGGGGAATAGAATGCAAGCCATAGTTTGTCGATTACTTCTTGAATTTGTGATCAGCGTGATGATATCATTACTAACATGATGATACACAATCATGCCTGCCTGGACAGGCATATGCCGGCCTGCCTATGAACATTTACCCGCCAGTCACCATGCAATGTATGTTATTCTTTTTATTTTGAATTTGAATAATTAATATTTAGACCACCACCTGCAGAGTCAGAACTTGTAGCCTGTGAAAGAAGTGCCGGTGCTGAGCACCTGAAAGCACCTGCTCAAATTAAGCACTGGCTTTAAGTTAGCTTTTGTGTTTAATCCCACGGCTTCACTTACATGCTAGGCCAATGTTATGGCCACAGAGAAAAACGTCTTTGATGAATGCAGCCTCCGATTAGATGAGACCAATGCCTCAAGCGGCGTACGCATTAGCCTAGAATATTGCAAGAGAATGTGAGGCATAAGAAAGAAGTGCATATGGCCCATCCCCTCTTTCTTGATGGTCTCATTGGCTGTGGAGAAGGACTCCTAGTCTGTTTGAGTACAAGCCAGTGGTTGTGCCATACATTTTGACGGTGCCCACCTACAGCTGTGCCCCTAGGGCATAAAAAGGCATGCCACCATCCACCTAGAGGGTTTTTGCAATATGCTAGTACTTGGAGAGAGAATATCTACCATTTACTAGGAAGGGACACCTTGAGGCTTTTTTCCGCTTTCTATGTGTGCCACATAATGCAACACACATAGGAGGAAACAAGCATTGGCAATGCTAATAGGCCAATTATGTGCGAGAGTTAGAGCTGTTGTCTTTTACCTATGAGTTTTGGTTTGGAGTGGACTGGATTTATGTGGTGTGGTGTGTAATTATGTGGGTTGGATTGGAATTGCGTGGGGTGGAATGGTGTGGAGTGGATTTGTGTGGTGTGGTGTGTAATTATGTGGGATGGATTGGAATTGCGTGGGGTGGAAGACAGAGAGGCATCGCTAGTTTGTGCACAAAGTGGTGAATGAACTCCAGATAGAGGAGCAGAAAGATTGTGTGTGAAAGAGAGAAAGAAGGGGAAAGCAGGTGACAGACACATAAAGAGTGAATGCCTGTGTACCCAGAAGACACCCCAAGAAGAGGAGAAGAGAGTGGTACTGAGGAATGGAAATCTTGAAATGGCACGGGAAAGAAACTGTGCTCGAAGACCTGAAGTCAACCACATGAAAGAGTGCGTGAAAGAGAGGGGTGAGGAGTACGAGAGAGAGAGAGGGGGGGGGACTGGTTGCCCTTCCCAAAGAATCCTTATTAATCTCAAAGTAAGGCAGATGTTCAGAGAGGCAATGACCACCCACCAGCTGACTGTGGAGCACCAAGGATGGGCACCAGACCTAGAGAGATAAGAAGGACTGGTGAAAAAATATGTTAAGGGGTAAAAAAATAAGATACGGATAAGGAAAAGCGGGGAAAAGAAAAAAGATGGCACAAGTGAGTAAAAGATAAAAATAAAAATAAACAAGGCGTCACACAGGAAGGCTTTTGAGGCTTTCCATCAGTGTTTGATTGCGGGTTTTGGTCGGTGTTATGGCTAGGGTGACCAACGCTGTTGTATTCAGAGCTGTAACACAGCATCTCGACCAACCATCGGTGCTGTTGTGTTCACCACAGGCGTCAGCTGCTGATGAGCACAAATACGAGGAGCCCAGCATATACACAACAGCTACTGGGCACACGTATAGTAAACAGTTCTGATAACACAACAGTCAAGGACAAGATCTATTGACACCAGTAATATGGTAAAAACAACACGTTAGCTTTATGTGGATCTTTTCTTCAGATTTTACAACGCCAGCCGACACGTGTTTCATCAACAGGGCGATACCTGTGACTCATCAGGGCTGTGAAAATACATCATGGCATTAACTTGACAAGTTGGTGGACACAGTCTAAAGATGTATAACTGGAGTGGATTGAAAACAGCAACCCCGAAGGGAAAATATAAAATGACAATATACAATGGGTGAGAAACCCATCAAATATCACGCGTGCAGAGAGATAAACAGTCTGAATCCGGGGTGAGGGAGTGACGGGATAAGCTAGTGAGAAGATGGGAACGGCTCAAAAAATAGGTGTAAGGATCTAACAGGGCCAAGAGTCCTTACGAGTGAAAAAAGGGTGGGTGGGGTGAAGATAAACGAAGCAGTGACAGTTTCATGACGAATCGTGTGCGTTGAGGCTCAACGAGCCGGTATCAGCGGACCAATGGCACTATGGTGTGTATGCAAGGGTAAAATTGGGATAATGTATTAAGACAGCATGCTGGGAAGCACAGAGATGTTGTCATTGTGATACTATAGGTAAAGTCATTGCGTGAAAACGGTAACGGGATAGTTACTACAACGGTGATACGTAGTGTGCAACAGAGATGTCACAGTGATGTTTAAGTAACGGTCTGTGACAAAGCATTTTGTTACTAAAAGTGCCTGAGAGAGATGAAACTTGAACTATCATGAAATGATATTGAAGCACTGTGTGAACATATTAACAAGCAATAGGACGAATATATTTACTACGAAAATTCTCAGCGCGGTAAAACAATTCTCACGGAGGGTTAGCACATGCACAATGAGTACGGTATAAACAAAAAGTATTGCAATGCATAATTATTTCACAACAAACAGGCGAGTGGTGCCTTGATCTAAAACATGATCCCATTGGAAAATCTAAGAGAGTGTGCGTGGTTGCCGTGGTCGTGGGAGGGGTGTTGGAGTGAGACTGGCTGTATAGAGGTGAAGTGGGAGTCATAAATGCTAATGCAAGGACAAGGGACCAGCACGCTGGTAATTACCTGAAATGGCGTAGCTCAGAATCTGTGGAAATAGCAAGTGTATGAGCTAATCAAACATTGGACGAATGAAAGCAGAGAGCCAAAATAAACAGAGTGGGTAACTCACGGGATGTAGGTGAGTTCAGAACAACTCACCCAATGACCGGTGATATTTCCAACCCAGTCGCGGGTAGTAAGGAGTCGTAAGATACGAGGCTAGAAATAACGAGAGGGAAACACAGTCGGGTTCGTCTGCATGGCGGCGACCTATGGGAGAGAAAAGGGTGCGGGATGTCTCAGGAATAATCAGGGCAGTAAGGGGATTTGAGGTTTGGTGCTGATATTGGGAGACAGGGTTTTATCTGCCAGTAGTACATTCGCGCGTGCACAAGACCAGGTAGCTACTTAACGCCAGTGCTCCCACACCTGATCCCAGAGCAACCTGTACCCACAGCTCCGCCATGACCCGTCACTCCGAGGTAAGATACTTGTCATGCCAGATATGCGGTCTCTACCCGAGCTCCCACAGCCCCTTAAGCCTATCCCCTTACTGCCCTGATTATTCCTGAGACATCCCGCACCCTTTTCTCTCCCATAGGTCGCCGCCACGCAGACGAACCCGACTGCGTTTCCCTCTCGTTATTTCTTGCCTCGTACTTTACGACTCCTTACTACCCGCGACTGGGTTGGAAATATTTCTTACTGGTTAATAATCAACAAGTACAGGATACGGCCATACTACGTTTATCGGATGTCGTGGCCAATGCAAGGGTCCATCCCAACGTGCCCAGTGCCGTACTACAAAAATATCAAGCAGGCGATGACCCTGATTTTTTCTTTGTAAACTTTGAAAGGGTGGCCACTACTGCTGCCTGGCCTCCCGAGCGATGGGGACAGTATGTTGCTCCCTTATTGTCCGGGGAATTGCAGGCGGCCTACCAGGCAGCTAACCCTGATGGAAGCACGCCCTATTTGGATATCAAAAGAACAATCCTGGAAAGATTAGGTTATGACACCGAATATTACAGAACACGCTTCCGGAAAGAAAAGTGGTCCACGGGCGACAACCCTAGAACACTGTACTATCGCATTCGCGAACTTGGGTGTCGTTGGCTACAGCCTTCTACTACATCTGTAGAGAACCTAACAGAGAAAGTCATATTAGAACAATATCTTGAGGCTCTGCCCGGCAACACCCGGGCCTGGATACGACAACATCCCAATCTCTCAGTAGCTTTAGCAGTGGATCTGGCTTGTGCCTTTTATCGTTCCCCTGATTTCCGTCCCCTGGGCTCAAGCACTCCCCTCACACTGGTCCGCCCTTCTTTACGCCCAACTACCCCTCTACCCGATCCCCGAAGTACCCCTCTTTCTGGCAAACCAGGCCTTAGGTTTCAGTCCCACGTTTCACCACACCAGGGTCCCCAGTGCTTTCATTGCGCTGAGTGGGGTCACATCACACGCAACTGTCCATCTAGAGCCCCTGTGCCTGAACCTATGGATGTGGGGTATACCAAGGGGAAGATCTATACTACAGGAAATGCCACAAATCCATACAACATGAAGGTACATGTGAACGGGAAACCAGTGATAGCCGTACTTGACACGGGCTGCCAACAAACCGTAGTGGCCGCTGACCTAGTGCCCAAGTCTCTTTTGATACCAAACACCCAGGTTAAGGTTACCGGTGTGCATGGGGACAATAAGCTGTACCCTCTTGCCGAGGTGGCATTAGAGATCCAAAAAGAGGTCCAGCTGCGTAAAGTAGGGGTGATCCCTGAGCTACCAGAACGTGTCCACCTAGGAACTGACTTACCCCGTTTCTCTGACTACCTACAGTCGTTTACAGGGTCTCCCTCCACAACAGATTGGTTGACGAATGCCCCTTTTTCCAACACTTCCATAACACAACCAGCAGACCGAAAAATAAAAAGTAAAAAGGAGAAAAGGCTTCTTTATTCCCAACAACAGTATAACCCCACAGTACATGTTCGTTCCTCCTCAGAACAGACTCCGAGCAACTATCGCAACTTTAGGGCCGACCAACGAGAAGACAGCTCACTACAGAATGCATGGACACAGGCTGAGGACAAGCAAGAGTGAAAGGTAGGACCCTATTTCGTGATAAAAAAGGGGTTTGTTGTACCGTTTGACTCATACGGCTAGAGGAAAAAGAGAACAACTCTTAGTGCCCGGTCCATTCCGTCCTCAGGTCTTGTTACTGGCCCATAGCCAAGCAGGGGGAGTTCATTGTGGAAATGAAAAGACCCTAGATTATTGGTTGGATCGTTTTTATTGGCCAGGGGTGTATCACGAGGTTGCCAGGTTTTTTGCTGCTTTGGTGCGCTGTCAACTCGTCAATAACCCCACCTTACCTAGAGCCCCCCTTCAGCCCTTGCCCATTATTGATATTCCCTTTACCAGGGTAGGCATGGACTTGGTGGGACCCCTGATTCCTTCTGCCCGGGGACACTGCTTTATCCTGGTCATCGTGGACTATTCCACTCGCTATCCCGAGGCTTTCCCCCTTACCACCGCAAGCTCTAAGGCAGTGGCTCAGGCTATGGTGACCCTGTTTTCGAGGGTGGGCTTCCCCAACGAAATACTCAGTGACCAGGGGACCCCTTTCATGTCACGCCTTATGAAGCAAGTCTGTGACATCCTCCAGATTAAACAGCTAAGGACGTCTGTGTATCATCCCCAGACCGATGGTCTGGTGGAACGATACAATAAGACCATCAAAACCTTGTTGAGGAAACACATTGATAAAACAGGCAGAGACTGGGATCGTCAGTTACCCCTGGTCCTTTACGCAATCCGCACCCATGAATAGAGGTCGACGGGGTTCTCTCCTTTTGAACTCTTGTTTGGAAGGAAGCCCCGTACTCTTCTGGACATGGCCGCAGAACAGTGGGTGGAAACGGAGGAGGAAGGAAACCCCTCTTCCAATACAGTGAAAACCTCAGAGATACCCTATCTTCTGTATGGGAAGAAGCACACACGCACTTAGAAAATGCACAAACACAGCAAAAACATTTGTACGATAGGAATACCCAACTAAGGGAGCTGAAGGTGGGAGATAAGGTGCTTATTTTGTTGCCATCTTCAGACAAGAAACTGTTAGCCACCTGGCAAGGTCCCTTTCCCGTGCTAGCCAAAATCACAACGGTCACTTATAAGGTGGCTGTTCCACACCACCATAAGGCCTCCCAGATTTACCATATCAATCTCCTGAAGGCCTGGGAAGAGCCAAACTCGCTCCCTTCTGGTTCCAAGACTAACACGATGTTGGTGGTTACAAGCAAACCCTTAGAAGTGTCACATTACACCCACGAAAGCACTGAAAACCCTTCATGGGGTTCCCAAACCACAAAGGAACAAAAAAAGCAACTAGAGACCCTCTGTGCTTCTTTTCCCACCGTGGTCTCAGGAAAACCGGGGAAAACAACGCTAGTGGAACATTCTATCATCACCCACACGTCCCATCCCAATAAACAGGCACCTTACCGTATCCCAGCAGCCAGGCGAATAGCAATAGAAGAAGAAGTCAAAACTATGTTGGAGGCAGGGATTATCGAACCATCAAAGAGTCCCTGGTCCTCTCCCATCGTCTTAGTCCCAAAGCCGGATGGAGGTATCCGCTTCTGCACCGACTTTCGGAAAGTAAACGCAGTATCCCAGTTCGATGCATATCCGATGCCAAGGGTAGATGAATTGGTTGAGACACTAGGTCAGGCAAGGGTCATGTCCTGTATTGATCTAACCAAAGGATATTGGCAGATCCCACTACACCCAGAAAGTAGAGACAAGACGGCCTTTACAACACCCTTGGGTCTCTTTCAGTTTAAAGTGATGCCCTTCGGCCTCCATGGCGCACCAGCAACGTTTCAGAGGCTAATGGACGTTGTTCTGGGGCCCCATAAAGAGTATGCAAGGGCATATCTAGACGATATTGTAGTATATAGTCTAGATTGGGGAACCCACATGCTACACTTATATCAGGTCTTTAGAGCCCTTCAGGAAGCAGGATTGACTCTCAATCCCCGGAAGACTACACTAGGTGCTAACCACATAGAATACCTGGGGTATGATATTCGGGAGGGACAAGTCCGCCCCCAAGTAAACAAGGTAGCCGCTATCTCCCACTTCCTTGCCCCACAACCCAAAAAGAGGTCCAATCCTTTTTAGGCCTAGTGGGTTATTACCGGCGATTTGCTCCCCATTTCTCCTCTTTGGCCAGTCCTTTAACAGACCTGCTTACCAAACCACTTGCAAGAGATAAAATGCCCTGGAGCTCCGCCCAAGAACAGAGCTTCACTGACCTGAAAACAGCCCTATGTACAGACCCCGTTTTGTCCTGTCCCGATTTCCAAAAAACATTTGTGCTTCAGACTGACGCCTCAGACAGAGGTTTAGGTGCCATACTGTCCCAGCCCAACGAGAAAGGCCTACTCCACCCGATCTTGTATATCAGTCGCAAACTGTTCCCCAGGGAGGTGTCATATGCAACAATTGAGAAGGAATGCCTTGCGATTAAATGGGCGGTCGAAGCACTGCAGTATTACCTCTTAGGCCGTCATTTTATACTGTTGACCGACCATGCACCTTTAACCTGGCTAGCCCTGCACAAGGATACTAACCCCAAAATGTTTCGATGGTTTCTTGCTCTCCATCCTTTTTCCTACAGCACATTCCACTTGCCGGGGAGTATGCAGAACAACGTGGACTTCCTCTCACAATGTCCTTTTTCCGAATGGCCCGATCGTCTATTCGCGGGGGAAAGGCAGTGTGAGGGATTCGCCCCGACCCAACCCAAGATGGCCGCCGGGCTGGACCCAACCGGAAGTCGAGTTGCCGTTCCAGTCGTCCAGAAACAAGCAGGCAGAGCAACGTCCGCTTTGTGGACACAAATGGCCGAGTATGCAGAGCCGAGGAGAGAGGAGCAGGAGCGGGAGCTAGATGAGCGAGAGGAGAACAGCGAGGACACCACGAGAAGGAGTGCGCAAGGAGAAGACACCGCCAAGCGCAAGGAGAACAGCGAGGATGCCACGAGAAAGAGCAACCCAGCGGAAGACCCCAGAGAATGCAAACGAGACCGGCCCCCTGAGGGAACCAGAGGAGGCGGGATCTCACGATACCCCTGTCACCGGGGACCGTGGCAACAGGCGAGTGACAGGGGAGACCGGGTATTTGTTTAAAGGGTGGTGGATGGGCCGCCTGAGCACCTCACTGCGTCGCTAGCACGATACTCCCACACTTAGACACTTCACAGTTAGGGACCGGTATATGGTGTGCACATATCCCCTTCCCTGAGTGTACAGAGCAAACACAGAGACCCTAACGCTTGTGTTTTCTTTCCTTTCCTTTTCTCCCCCCCCCCCTTGGTTCTGGAGGTCGGTCCTCATCCTCAAACTCCGTGAAGCCAAGCCCAGCCCGAGGAAGGGTTCAAGAGTCAAGACCTTGTTTGGGACACATATTTCTTTTGCACTGACTTCCCTGGTAGTACATGGACTATTAGTTTGTTTTCATTATGATGCAGTGACTATATAACTGAACCCTTCGTGTTTGTGTGAAGGGTGTTACTTTGTTCATGAGCCAAGCAGAGCACGTAAAACCAAAAAGATGCAATAAAGCTGGTAAACCCTACCCCCAGACTCGCTCATATCTCCATATTCCTAGAGACCGGGACTCAACCCCCGACATTGGGTTTCTCACCCATTGTATAATGTAATTTTATATTTTCCCTTCGGGGTTGCTGTTTTCAATCCACCCCAGCTATACATCTTTAGACTGTATCCACCAACTTGTCAAGTTAATGCCATGATGTATTTTCACAGCCCTGATGAGTCACAGGTATCGCCCTGTTGATGAAACACGTGTCGGCTGGCGTTGTAAAATCTGAAGAAAAGATCCACATAAAGCTAACGTGTTGTTTTTACCATATTAGCGGTGTCAATAGATCCTGTCCTTGACTGTTGTTTTATCAGAACTGTTTACTATACGTGTGCCCAGTACCTGTTGTGTATCTGCATGGTGCCAAGGCCTCTCCCGCCTGGCTCCTCAAAGGAGGTTTTAGGGTTCCCCTCTAAACTGGCAGCACCGTCATACGATCGTATCCTTCACCCCCAACCACACACTGCACTGCTTGTAGTGCCCCTGTCCTGCCGACCACAAAACCCATAGCTGACGACAAACGAGGAGCCCAGCATGTTGGTCCCTGGAAAGCAGCAACCGAAAGGGCCATTTTTTTGGGGAAGTGATGGTTTCATAGGTGGCAAAAGGGAAGGCCTACAAGAAGGAGTGGACAAGAGACTGACGTGACATACAGAAAACAAAGCACACACACAAAGTGGGGACTATTAAAAACAAGAGTAGTAAGCCCTACATAAATATGATTATACATTCTCCTGACATCAAACTTTCTGGTAAAACATTGATAAAATTCTGAACCTATTACTACTTAGTATTAATACAAGTCCTTTGACTGTGTTGGCATTTGTAGTCTTTGGCACTGGTGCCCTACCATTAACAAGTCATTAAAGACCCCAAACTGACTATCACACACAGTCTAAGGTAAAAATACTTTTTCTATCAGTCATTAATACCTTTTATCATTTTGGCATTTGCAATGAATGAGATAAGCGACCTTCCATGTGGGCATGCTCTTTACAATGCCAGCCACATAGTCTATGGCACAGATGTGCTTATTTATACTGTCAGTCTTTTGATGCCCTCACAGTGTCCAGCACATGGGAGCTAAGCTGCAGGATGCCCATTAATTACCACTGGCCGTGGTGCCCTTATAACTCCCGGAGATGCAGTTTACGCCTATCTGGCCTGTACCTGGAACAGTTCATGGTGACTACACATGAAATAAGGCGCCCTGCTCTGGCTGTGGTATCTGCAGTTTTGTGTTCAGTTATGGTGAGCACACATGGAGTATATAGTAGTCCAGCTCTGGTGAGCACACGTGGTGTAAGGAGCCCAGCTGTGGTGTGCACGCGTGGATTACGGAGCCTAGTTCCGTTGCATACACCCGAGTACCAAAAAGCCTAGATTTGGGTGTCACTCGCAGCCATGTTCAGGCCCACTGAGCACACACGGAGTAAGGAATCTAGATCTTGATGTTACATCTGCAGTCTTGTGTCCATTTGTATCAAGCACACCGAGTATGGAGTCCAGTTGTGATGTGCACACATGTAGCAAGGTGCCTGGTTTTTGACACTGCATGTGCTGTCTTGGGTCCATTTCTAGTGTGCACAGGTAGACTATGAATTCCAGTTCTGCGGAGCACCCGTGGAGCGAGGAGCACAGCTAGGGTGAGTACACTTTTTTTTAAACATACTTTATTGATATTACCACGCCCCGCGCATGATTTTTGATCCAATCGGTACATAATCAACAGTAGTGAACGTAGTAACATGAGCATCTCTGTGTGTATAGGTTACATTCGGAACAGAAATGCAAACCAATGTGAAATCCCTGTTATTTTAGTACCGTCACATTACTGTGAATCTATTGCAGGCAAATATCAAACAAGGTCAGTATAAACACTAAAGAACCTCAGTCAACCCTTCCTCCCATCTGGCTCACCCCCAGCTTCGCTCATTCGAACCCTGAAGTTCAGCAAGGGGGGTCTCGAGTACACATGAATTATATAGTCCAGTTCTAATGAGGACACGAGTATGAAGTCCAGTTCTGGATGCCACACCTGCTGCCATGTCCAGTTATAGTGAGAAAACAAGGAGTACATAGAGCTGTTTTGGTGAGCGCACATGGGTTATTGCGCCTAATTCTGGTGCGTACACATGGAGTACAAAGACCAGTAATGGATGTCACAACTGTAGTCTTGTGACCAATTCTGGTGAGCACACAGAGTAAGAAGTCCAGTTTTGCTGAGTGCCAGGGCTTTAAGTGGGATGAAAAACCTTGGGGGTCTCCCATAGGGGCGTAGCTGATGTAATTAAGGGCGTGGCTTAAAACACCTAAGCTAAAAATCTATACTTAGCATAGTGTGCCGCCCGACTGGAATTTTGCTGCTTCTGTCCATTCATCCAGATATATAACACAACAAGTAACATTACACCTACAGCAAGCCACAACTATTGGCTTTGTCAAAGGTTGTAAGTTACACAAGATAAATAAGCCACAACTATAACTTCGTAGTATATAATATTGAAAATGCTTCCCTTCTTGTGGGCGAGGTTGTGCATAAGGCTAGAGCTGCCGACTTTTGAACTGAGAAAGCAGATTAAAGCCTCACATCGGCTCAACATCCTGCGATTCAAAAAATGAATATGTGCTCATGTAATGCATCCGGTGCTCTCACGTTTGCACTATATAATACTGAAAAATGTGTCTCTTTGAAGCTAAATCAAAAGCAGTGACGGATGGTACTATAGCAGAGTTAAGATGTTTTTTTCCCCCCAACCTAAAGAAAAAAAATGGAGAGCCGATAGGGACCCGTCACGGCGGCACCTGCTTTTAAGAATTGCCAGTGAGAACTGTCAGGACCCGGCCCACTTAAAGCCCTGCTGAGCATACATGGAGTATGGAGTCCAGTTTTGCAGAGCACACATGGAGTCCAGTTTTGCTGAGCACACATTGAGTATGGAGTCCAGTTCTGATGAGCTCACATGGAGTATGGAGTCCAGTTTTGCTGAGCACACATGGAGTATGGAGTCCAGTTTTGCGGAGCACACATGGAGTATGGAGTCCAGTTTTGCGGAGCACACATGGAGTAAGGAGTCCTGGAGTATGGAGTACAGTTTTGCTGAGCACACATGGAGTATGGAGTCCAGTTTTGCTGAGCACACATGGAGTCCAGTTTTGCTGAGCACACATTAAGTATGGAGTCCAGTTTTGCTGAGCACATATGGAGCCCGGTTTTGCTGAGCACACATGAAGCATAGAGTCCAGTCCTGAATGTGACATCTGCAAACTTGTGCCCATGTCCGGTGACCACACGTGAAGAAAGGACTAGGGTTTTCAGGCATCTCAGTTTTCCTGGCAGTTTACTGTAAATGTTCAGGTTTCGGAGAGGGAATTCTATGCAAAACTTCACGTGATCCCATATAGAATCCTGCAGCACACGTCAAGAGACCATTTGAGTGAATTAGATACTGTGTTTTAAAGTTGTACAATATTCTCCCTCCGTAACACACAAATACTCATATTGGCACCTTATTGCCACACTGTACTCCGATCTGGAGATCCATCTCCAGAAGGGATACTGGAGACAGTTCAAACCAAGTCTAACAAGAGACTGAACAATAGACACCTTAGGAAAAACAGTGCATCAAAATTGGTAAAGAGAATAAAGGTGCTATAGACCGGAGTATTTTTAGGTCTCGCCTGAGCCAGCGCATGCGCTGTACTGGCGAGACATTTAGTGAGTGGGCTTTCAAAATCTGACCACAGCTTTTTGTGTGGCCTAGAGCGGGCGGTTACGCACACAGTTACGAGCAGAGGCGCCATCTGGGTTTCCTCTCTCGTCATGGCTCATTAAGTGCATCGCTCGCGGGCACCCTTACGGCCCGCGATCGAAATCACTTTCACTTTGACGGACACCCGGCCGCGTCACTTTCACACCCGATGCTGGTTTTTAACATGGCGCCTGCTACACTCGCAACCACGCACGCACAGGGTGCTGCGCATTCTTTAAACATGCCTTCTTCACTCACAGTCATGCACATACTGGGTGCTGCACTTTTTCACCATTGCTCGCCCACCTCCTATTTTTAATAATGCTAAGTGTATGCTTGTTTTTTTGGTTGCTAATCACAGGCGCTGTTTACATGCAAACCCTGTGCTTGGATTCACTTCACTAGAGCACACGCTGAATTCCCCTACACACAGTGCTGCTGTGGACACACCTCACTAAGAAGAGCCCCCATCCCCTTCCTGCTCCATTAAGGAGCCCTGCCCCTCCCTTTGTTGGCCTCGCTCTGCTTTCACTGCCGCTCTTTTCTTTCTTGCCTGTTTCTTGAAAAAGGAATTGTGAGGGATGCAAGTGTATTACATCCAAGTATTTTAATCGGACAGTTGCCTTTATCTGCTCACATTAGCATACATTAATTTTTCAGACGTAGCACAAAGTTACGTTGTCCAATTTAAAAGGAAGTTTCACGCAGTATATTTCTACAATTGTATAGGTTTTTAGAAAGAGGTGTTAAGTGACTGTAAAAGCCCCTGTCATTAGACCTCCCCTCAACCCTACCACCCGCCCGCCCCCTCCTCTTTGCCACAGCCTCACGCCCCTTGGACACCCCTTCAACTCACGCAGAGTGAAGACCTCTGTTTCACAAGCACGTTCCATTGGATCGGGCAGACGGCCGTACTCCTGGCCCAGTGCAGGGACATGAGTTTGACCCTGTGGTCACAGGCTTGGCTACTGTTGTGTTCCCGGCCTCAGTCTATCATCGTTGTGTGGCAGAGGAAGCATGTTCAAATTATTTGGGTAACAATCTGATATATCTCACAGCACCCAGCTCAAACAAGTGCCTAGAGGCCATTCTGTTTGAACTGCTGATAACTGAGCAGCTCTCACCACTACCGATTTCTTAAAGGCTCCGAGAGGCCTTTCAGCTTGCCTGTCACTCAGTACCTCTGTCCGGTAAGCAGTCCGGTAGGGGGGAGGATGTGGCCTAATGGCTAGAGCAGTTGAACTTGAAGCTGGGGAGCCGCTTTTGAGTCTCGGCAAGGACGCTCAACATCCTGTGATTCTGGGCAAATCCCCGTGCCCAACAACAACAAAAACAAATGTGCAGCTGGTGCTTCGGGTCAAGTTGGAGCTATATAAAACTCTGTTAAAATATTAAAATTCTCTCCCTGTCACCAACACACAATTCGTTCCTGCCCGTAGAGGACATTCAGTTTCAGGGCTAATTAATTGGTGACTCTCGTAGCACACATTTCACTCAAGCGTCAAGAGGCCTTTCGATATGCAGTGCTAATCATTTGGTACTTCTCAACATCATACGCTTACCATACAAGTGCCAACGGTGCATTGAGACTGCACTGCAAATAAATCACTACTTCTCACCAGCATCCTATTCATGCAGGCGCCTAGAGGCCATTCAGTATGCAGTGCTAATAATTAGTTATCAGCATCACACAATCATCATACAAGTGCTTACAATACCATGAGCGAGACCTTTCACCAGAACCCTGTTCATACAATCGCCTAGAGGCCATTCCATGTGCAGCGTTAACAGCAATGTAAGCTCAATGACCTCTAGGAGCTTGCATTCCCCTACACACACAGTGCTGCTGTTGACACACACCTCACGAAGCACTTCACCAGTTACAATCGGACAGTTGCCTTTATCTGCTCACATTCGCAAACTTAAATTTTTCAGATGTTGCACGAAGTTACTTTGTCCAATTTAAAAGGACGGTTCACGCAGAACATTTCTACAATGGTATAGGTTTTTATAGAGAGGTGTTAAGTGACTGCAAAAGCCCCTGCTATTAGATCTCCCCCCAACCATACCACCAGCCCGACCCCTCTTTTTTGCCACAGCCTCACGCCCCTTGGACACCCCTCCAACTCTGTTGTCATGCTCCATTAGAGTGCATGTTCTAAAAGGGCACTTTCTGTCCTCCCAGTCCCTACTTGCACCCGCCTCCCACACCACTACTACATCAAGGCTGCTTCCACCCACTCGTTGCCCCCGTCAGAGCACTTCAAATGCTTGCATTTTTCAATGGTTTAAAATAAATATTTAATTGAAGCCATCTCACAGGAATGAGATGAGACACAAGAGTGTGTGCGTGTATATGTGCGCGTGCATGCCTGCGTGTCTGAGTGTGCACATTTGCATAGGTATGTAGGAGTGCCTGTGTGTGCTTATATACCTGCATGCTTGTGTGTAAATGTATCTGCTCTTGGTAGTGCTGTATATGTATGTGCACAGTGGCGGTTTCTTCATTGCCCCCCTTCCCCGTGCCTCATTTTAAACTTTTTTATTCGCAGCAGCATTGCGCGGCATCATGGCAAAGTTTGCCATTTTCAATTGGCAGGTGTGGGCGGAGTCAGACGTGGGTAGAGGATGGAGCTGTATCAAAAATTTGCTAGCATTCGCGCCAAGAATTTTCGATTCTATTAAGGACACGGAGGCAAGGATTATGCGTCTCAATCTTTACTGCAATAAACACAGCAGCCAATGAAAATGTATATTTTCACAAAAAACAGTAAAACAAACTACATTTCCCATGATACGCATGAGTATAGGCACACCCCCATAGTCCATAAGAACCCCTTGCGTGCTCCCATCATCCTCTTTCTTTGAGGCGAACCAAGTCCAACAATAACTTGAATACGCTCATAACTCCTCTAACATGGAAGAAACAAGGTTTCAGGCCAAACATCCTGTCGTCCGTTGACGATCAGTCAGACTTCTTATCTGATCCTGAAAGAAAGTAAATAATACCACCGTAATCACTGCATAATTGGGTGGGTAAGCTTATTAATGTAAACTAAGCCGGGTGGGATAATCCTCGCCTCCGTATCCTTAATAGAATCGAAAATTCTTGGCGCGATTGCTAGCAAATTTTTGATTTCTATTACAGGACCGGAGGCTTCCGATTATGCTAGTTTAACGCTCTTTAAAAACCACAGAAGTAATATCACCCACCGGCTTATAATAAAACGTCTTAAACGTTGATTCAGAAGACCAATCTGCACCAAGCATAATGTCTTGTATATTAGATCCCAAACTATAGGATTTCGATGCCATAGCGCCTCTCACTGAATGAGCACCAAAGATCTGTGTAACAATACCCGCTTCTTGCATTATGAAGCGAAGCCATCTGGCAATCGTGGCAGCCACCACTGGTCGAAAAGGCTTTTGTAAAGCAATCAATAATTGCGAACAACCTTAAGGCCTCAAGGCCTTTGTCCAATCTTCATATGCCTTTAAACATTGGACTACACATAGTTTTTCATTTTCAGGGAATGCATTATAATCAACGTGTCGCGACAATGTCTTAGTACGACCTGTAATCAAGAAAGAAACCCCTTCTGGGGTAAACACTCTACCTGTAACGTCGAGTGCTCTCACATCCGAAGAACTCCTGCAAGATGATAGACAAAGTAACATGGCAAGTTTGGACGACAACTGCTTCCTAGACAAAAGTGCATTATTAGGCCATCTGTTAAACAAAGATATGACTAAAGAGACATCCCACAGACCCGTATATTTGGGTTTAGGGGGATTAGCAACCCGAATCCCTTTCAGTAACTTGCAAACCACCGGATGCATGCATACCGGTTTCCCGTCTATCTGGGCATGCCCCGCAGAAATGGCTGAACGGAAATTGTTCACTGACCGATGAGCCAGACCGTCAGCTGCCTTCTCCGACAGGAAGTTCAACACGTGGGGTAACTCTGCCCCCACGGGATCCACCTGTCTTCCCACGCACCAATCCACCCAATTCTTCCAGGCCACGGAGTAACGCTTCCTGGTAGATGGTGCCCATGCCTGCTTGATGAATTCTGAAGTTTTGCTCGAAACTCCTGGCAGTTGCCACTGTTCCCTGAAAGCCACCATGCCATCAGCGTTAGCCTGCCCTCCAACAGCAACGGGTGCTGCTCCTAACGAGGGCCCCGCAATAGCCACTCTGAGTCCGGCAGTAACCGGGGGCGGTCGCAGCTCCAGTGCAACAACTTGGGGAAACAAGCTTGGGACGTCCACCATGGAGTCACCAAGACTACTTCCGCCCCCTGTCTGATCACTTGTGTCATTACCCTGGGGATTAACAAAAACGGGGGAAAGGCATACTGAATCCCCTGCGACCAATCCTGGAGGAAGGCATCAGTTGCAGTCGCCATCGGATCCGGCCTCCAGCTGAAGAACCTGGGAATCTGATAGGTCAGCCTGGAGGCAAAGAGGTCCGTTTGAAACGGGCCCCAAACTGTCTGTAACCACTGAAACACTTGGGGAAGCAACTTCCAGTCGCTGTAATCCCCGAGGTGCCTGGAATTCCAGTCCGCTACCTGGTTGGACTGCCCCGGGATATACTCTGCTACCACCGAGGTCTGATTCTCGAGACCATAGTGCCAAAAGTCCTTGGCCATCTGGACAAGAAGCGACGACCTCGTGCCGCCCAACTTTTTGATATACCTCACTGCCGAAACATTGTCCAAATGCATTAGGATGCACAAGAGGTCTGCTTCAGGGATAACGTGCGGATCGCAAACGATCCTGCGAGCAGTTCTAAGCAATTTATGTGTAGCGATAGTTCTTGCGTTGACCATCTGCCGCCTGTGGAGATATCTCCGCAGCGCGCGCCCCAGCCCCATCTGCTGGCATCTGATTCGATTACCACCTCTGGCTGAGATCCGAAGATCGCCCTGCCGTTCCAGGCCTACACGTGACCGAGCCACCACTGTAACTCTGTTCGGACTTCCTCTGACAGAGGAATGGAGTCCGTGTACGATAGTCCTCTCTGAAGATGCTTGATCTTCAGGCGCTGAAGTGCCCTGTAATGAAGGGGCCTGGGAATATTGCCTGAATCGATGAGGCCAAAATTCCCACTACTCTGGCAATCGCCCTGAGTATAACCGTCTGACTGTCCAACAATTTCACAATTTCCCTCTTCAAGTGCCTCAACTTCACCTGAGATAGACACAGTTGTGCCGCCTGGGAGTCTATCGTGAACCCCAGGAAGTCTATCACCTGCATCGGCACCATCACCGACTTCTTCTGATTGATAACAAAACCTAAGCTTTGAAGCAGCGTCGTCGTCATGACCAAGTGCTGCTCGAGCGTGGATTGGCTCTGTGCCAAGATCAAGATGCTGTCTATGTAAATTATAAGTCTGACCCCTCTCTCTCTGAGGTGAGCCACCACTGGTTTCATCGCCTAGGTGAAGCACCAGGGCGCTGAGGAGAGCCCGAAAGGAAGAGCCAAATATTCGTAACACTTGCCGTTCCAGAGAAACTGCAGGAACCTGCGGTGTGGAGGAAAAATTGGTATGGAAAGGTATGCGTCTTTGAGGTCCAATCGGACCAACCAATCTCCCTCCTGCAACAGGTCCGCCAACAGATGGATACCTTCCATTTTGAAATGGTTGTAAGTAAGGTATTGGTTGAAATCCTTGAGGTTGAGCACTAACCTGTTGCCACCCCCTTTCTTCTGAACAATAGAGACGTTGCTGCAGAACCCGCGAGGTCCGCCTAGGTATTGAACAATCGCTCGCTTCTGCAGCAAGTCTGCAATTTCTTCCTCTATGAAACTGCGATCTTGTTGGGGAAAAATGGAGAGTCAGTGGAGGAAAGGCTTGTGTCGGATGAGAATAAAATTCCAACTGAAACCCTTGAACGGTCTGCAATACCCAAGCATCCTGAGTCAGTGCCTGCCACTGTGGAAAACAATGTTTTGTGCGACCCCCCAAAGGAAGTAGAGAGATATCTTGTACACTCACCTGCATTTTGCTGGGACTTGAAATTCGCCCTGTTGTTTCCCGACTGGAAACGACCCTTGTTGAAGCGTCTGCAAGACGGGTAGAAGGTACCTCCACGGGTGGAGTCCCACTCTCCTCTTCCGCGACCATAGTCGCCGTGCTGGGAGCCTTGCTGAAAGCCTCGGCCTGACGAGCGGCCCCCGCCTCGCCCGGCCCTGTTGAAAACATCCTGAGTAAGGGCTCTTTTGATACCGCTCTGTGCCTTGTCCAGTGCGGTGAATGTCCCAGCATATTTGGAAACATCCTTGACGAATCGGTCACCGAACAAGTGACCACCAGCCAGCGGACCTGGTTCTGCCTCTGCCAACTTAGCCAGATTACTGTCCATTCTAAGGAGCAAGGACTTGCGTCTCTCCGAGGAGATCGCACAGTTTGCGTTGCCAATGAGGCAGATAGCGCGCTGGGTCCAGCCTGCCAAAATGTCCGGGTCGACTGGTTTCGCCCATTCCTTGGCCGCCAACGCCATCTCTAGTATTTTCGCCAGGGGCCCCACAACGTCTAGCATTTTATCTTGGCAACCTCGCCAAGCACGGTCCAAACCACGTTTGGGATCTTTAGAGAATGTCTTCAGGAAGGTGAGCATGCTGGCATCGATCTCCGGAGTCTCTGTCACGTTGTCTGGCAGATCCGGACGTGGACACTCTGATTTTAAACGATTGCGGACTTCTCTAGAGAAACATTTCCGCAGGTTTTCGTGGAGATAATCCGACACTGCCGGGGGCGGAATCCAGTCCGATGACCGGGGATGTACAATGTCTGAGGGATCAAATGTGAAAGGAGTGCTAACCTGCTCTGCCGAAGCTTTGGGTGCAACCTTGGCCTTTATTGGAGGAGGCGGTTCCTCTGAGGTATCATCGTCAATGTCCGTGTTGGTGGTAGTCGTATCCGTATAGACCGGAGCCGGGCGCTTAGTTTTCGCTTTCCCACCTGCATAGGCGTGTTCTGCCATACCTGTCACTGGCAAGGCTGCCAGTGTCTGACAAAGTGGCCATTCTTTCTGGGTATTGGAGCTTGTGGCGGTAGATGAGGATTCCCCTGTCTTCGGTTTCTTCTTTTTGTCATACCCATGACGCTTAGCAAAGCCCTCTAGTTGCTTCCTAATAGGGCGTAGGGCCACAGCTAGTGCCTGCTGTACAGTCTGAGGAACTTTAGTCTCCATGGCTTTATTTACTGAAGCCTGGACTGAAGCATCTAAGGCTTCAACAATGTTGTCCTCTAAAACAGCCTCCTGCTGTCCATCACCAATCTCCTCCTCTCCACCATAGTACTCCTCAGGGTCCTGTGCCCACTCCTCCATACTGATAATGCTTGGAGTATTACTAGACAGGGACAGTTCCCTACTGTCCACACTCAGGAGGGGTAATGGGGGGGGGGGGGTTAGCCCACAGCACACTGCAAAATCGTAACGTTACCCAAACCCCCTCAGCAAAGCAGTACTCAATATGGTCAGTGACCTTGGCCAAAGTATCCCAGGAGCGTGTGCACACTCAAAAGGCCTCTTATTTTACACTGAATAACTTCCTGACAGGCGGTCACACAGGGAGGCTTCCGGTGTGAAGAACGCACAGCAAATGCATTCAGTGTATGCTGGGGAATCGCGCCGAGGCGCGCAGCCCAAACGCGACCAAAATCCAACCAAAAACAAGCCCAAATTGGTCGCGTTTGGTGGCACGCGTCGGCCGTGAGCCACCCAGAATTAGCGTGCAGGGCGTACTAGGGAAGCCCAACGCTCGCCGAAGCGCTACCGGAGAACGGGCTCTGCTGGTGAAAGCGACTGGCTCCCTACCGGTCAGAGACCGTGCGATAGACGCGCCCGAAGCGCGAGTTTTAAAAACAAGTGATTGAAACCGGCAAAGAACCAACAACGAAATCTGAGACTCTTAAGCGACGCGGAGCACGGCAACAAGCTCTTTGAAGACTGCACCAACCTTAAAGCATGTATTCACAATACCATACCCTTAAAAACTAACTATAAGACAATCAGTCAGGCAATAAAGCACATAATCATACCATCAGCATTAGATATAAAAGAAAACCCCATGCAAAAGCAGAGTGAGGGGGCCAGTAAATTAGGTGCACTTCACTCTTGCTGTGAGCAGCAAATAAAGAGGATGATGGGAGCACGCAAGGGGTTCTTATGGACTATGGGGGCGTGCCTATACTCATGGGTATCATGGGAAATGTAGTTTGTTTTACTGTTTTTTGTGAAAATATACATTTTCATTAGCTGCTGTGTTTATTGCAGTAAAGATTGAGAAGAATAATCCGAAGCCTCCGGTCATGTAATAGAATTGAGAGTGACACTCACACGGATGTATGATGATACATCGGAAACCGGAACAACGCAAGCAATTACCACGCTGATGTAACATCGTAAAAGGCATTACATCGCATACATTTACTGCGCATGCTGTTACCACGCGATTGTAGTGTCTCTGCTGTTTTGTGTCA
Source organism: Lissotriton vulgaris (assembly GCF_964263255.1). Taxonomy (NCBI): domain Eukaryota; kingdom Metazoa; phylum Chordata; class Amphibia; order Caudata; family Salamandridae; genus Lissotriton; species Lissotriton vulgaris. Next base: position 504,068,304 of record NC_141700.1, on the reverse strand, counting down.
TGACAACGCAGTTCACAAAATCGCCTCCTGTTACATTGTTTTTTCTGTTCTGAGTTTATTAACTCCCTGGGCCGTGATCTTTGCAATCGTGGGGATTTAGGCTTGGGTTTTGTAAGAATAAATCGCCTCAATATGATCACTAATTGAGAATTTTAAAACATTAGTCCGGTATTACAATTAAAACGTGTTTATTGTAGTATGAAGGTTACGTTTTTTTTTGGGAGTAGGAACACGGAAATCTGTACATTTTTTAAGTATTATTAAAACGTTGATTACTGTTTGCAATAGTCTTTACCAAGAGGTGCTTGAGAAAAAATACACTTGAATTAGATCAGCTGTTTAACGGAAGTTCAAGAAACTAGATCACGATTACCAATGCATTTTGGCCACATTTTAAATTAACGGAGTACTTCCCTTAAAGAGACATCACCCATGCCCACTTGTACACATATTCTAGATATAGCAACAATTTGAAAACTGCTGTAGTGCTGACTCTAAACTATCCGGCTGAAATATTTGCACATCGAGGAATCGGATATTGTTTTTAACGTTCTCGACCTGCATACAATCTATTTATTTCTCCATACAATGCCTTTCTCAATGCAAAACCGTTTACATATTTGTTTGCACAACAGGTACATTAGGTGCTTTATGTTTTGTAAATCACATTTGCAGAGCATTTTTTTGGGTGAAAGGGTGGTTGGATGAATGGTGGGTGGATGGTAGGTGAAAGTGTGGTTGGATGAATGGTGGATGGATGGGTGAAAGGGTGGTTGGATGAATGTTGGATGGATGGGGAGAAGGGTGGTTGAATGGTGGATGGGTGGGTGGGTGAAAGGGTGGTTGGATGAATTTTGAATGGGCGAAAGGGTGGTTGGGTGAATGTTGGATGGATGAGTCCTAAGTATTGTGTCAAAACAACAAAAGAGCGATATACAAGACAGTAAAGTATTTAGTCCTGTTCATTCACCCCCTACCAAAACTAATGAAGGTAAAAGGAAGGGGATAGGGCGCTGAAATAAATGAAACAGAGAGATGGAGAAAAAAAGGATGAAAATGAACCCTCAAACACCGGACAAGTAGGTGTAAAATATCATCATTGGGTTCCTTTTCTCAAAGAGGCCCATAGAATTTGTGCCCGAAAGAAATAAAGTGATTAAAAGAAAGCCCAGCAGTTCCCTACAAAAGTTTAATACAGGGATAGCTGTCCTTCAATAAAACCTACAGTGAAAAAAGCGGACACCATTAGGCTGAGTCAATTTGAGCCATAGTGTCCTATCTACATATATATGGTCGACATGTTTCTGCTATAATGAGTAACAATCACTCAGCATTCATCAGGACCGGAAAAATACCCCATATCAGGATTATGCACCTAAAGCATTTCCTGGCTCTTGTGTTGTTTTGATACTGTTTAATACAAGGGGCCTAAGAGCGACTTCTACAGCCCTTTCTCTCCTAGTGTTTTGATCATCTCGTAAGTATTGTGACCATGAAAAAAGGACAATGGTTCGGAAAGGGGCAATGTTTCAGATAAAGTAAGTTGTTAAAATATGTGCAGTAAAGCTATAATTTCTAGCATCTGTAATCTGTGAAACATCTGTCACTGTCACTCAGCATAAAAAAAGTTCAGTTAGTCACTTTAAACCTTGCCCTTTTATAATTTTTATCATCCCTCTCCTCCATTTCTCTGAAAACAATAATGACCTTATTCCCCCTTAAGTAAATGCCTCAAATGTAGGTGTAAATCAGGCATCCCTGGCCCAGTGTAAATGACTTTCTGACTGTTTTCATTAACAACTGAGTCTATTTCAGAAAAGTTCCCTCCCTGCTAACGCACTCTCTAGTAAACTCACACCGTACTATTATAACTCACTTTACTATGTGCTGCAGTACTACCAAGACAAGGGCCTCCAAAAAGCACAGAACACCAGGGGGCATATTATCAAGAAACGGCGATACATTATCGACGCTTTTATCGGCAGGAAACTGCCGCTAAAGTCGCGATAATGGGCTTGTTAATATGCCCTTGTGAATTCCTATAGAAGCCCAGGTTCTGATGTTAATCTGGGCTTCTATGGGAATTCACAAGGGCATATTATCAAGCCCATTATCGCCGCTTTAGCAGCAGTTTCCTCCCGATAAAAGGGGCGATAATGTATTGCCCCTTCTTGATAATATGGCCCCAGATTATTTTTCGCCTATGTCCGCAAGAAAACGCAACAGGTCACCCACACTCACAGAAAATGTCACTGTTCCCTGTGAAACATTGGATCGCCTTTAGGCTTCCATATGTCTAAATGGCTCAGCGCCCACCACATACAAGACTACATACAAAATGATGTGCCATCCAGACCCTTGCGATCTAATTAACTCACCTGCCCCTGCACTCCCAAATCCAAATGCAAATCAAGACAGGCACTTCGCAGTAGCTGGGCCCAGCCATGGTACAACCTCCCTACAAACCGGTGAAGCCAGCAGCAACCTCCTCGCAATCAAACCGGTTCTAATTTTGCTGCCCCATTCCACTGATCGCTTCTCTAATTCCTCTTGTGCAATGAGAAGCTATTTAATTATTCGGTGTGCATTACAAATATGTATAAATAAAATAAATAAATAAGAAGTAATTTTCGGTTATATATAATTTATATTAATTCTGCAAGTCGCACAGAAGTTCTGTCAATGTACCTCCCTATTTTTCACTGAATTCCTCTTTGTCTAGAACCATTTATACAACACGGATTTGGAGTACTTTGTTTCCCATCCTATGCTTTATTAGTAGTGTCTATTACACTTAAAGTAATCAGTTCAGTATGAGTGCTTATAAAATGCCTATAAACTCCCAGTGGCACAGAATACCCTGTCTTTACAAAAGCACTTCCATGAAATATGATAATAACTGCATCGATCTAGTACTTCCTACCAAAATTTTGCTGCATGATAGTGATATAAATATCACACGTTACAGTCGCCAGACTGAGAGACACTCTGTTATGTTAGGTTATTCTCTCTTTTATAGCGCACGAATCACCGGGGGGCATCTCGGCGCTTTACTCTAGGTCACCTCATTGGCGGAGTTATCGGAGAGCAGGAGCTTGTTTAAAACAGAAATGCTTTTAGGTGTTTCCGAAAACTAAGATATGAAGGGATTTCTCGTAGCGATTGAGGGAGGCTGTTCCAGTATTTAGGGGCGATGTACGAGAAAGCCATGCCTCCTGATTGCTGTTGTCTAATGCGGGGCACCTGAAGTAGCTGCAATGAACCAGATCTTAACAGGCGAGATGGAGTGTATCTTACTAGTTTGTCCTGGAGATACTGAGGGCCTTGACCCTGAAGCACGCCGAAAGTGAGGCAGCAGATCTTGAAAAACGCCCTTTGTTTAAATCGGCAGCCAGTGCAGCTGACGTAGCAGTGGTCGAGTGGGGGAGCCTGCCGGCATGTTCAGGACCAGTCTTGCTGCCGTGTTCTGAATGACCTGCAGTTTTTGCAGGGCAGTGGCTCCCACATCAGCCAGCAAAGCATTGCCATAATCCATACGGCTCATGACTAAGGCTTGGGTTACGGTTCTCCGATGTTCCGTGGGGATAAAAGGCAGGATCTTTCGCAGTATTTATTTATTTATTTATTTTAAAAATTTATAAAGAGCAGCATATACCCGTGGGTGTCTTGGCGCTGTGACTCTGCTAATTGTCTCTGTAATAACCATTATCGGACTTCAAAAGTGATACCGTAGAATATTATTGGTCAAACAACCAGGTTTTCAACAATTTTCTAAACTGAAGTAATGAGGGTGAAGATCTAATTATCTTCGGAAGAGTGTTCCAGAGTCTGGCGGCGGTGTTAGTAAAACATCTATCACCCCATGTGACCGTCCTGGTCCGTGACACTGCCAATTGGTGCATCTGTTCAGATCTGAGTGATCTGTTGGGCTGATAGAAAAAAAAAGCTTTTGTTTGAGAAACACCGGGCCATGACCGTTTAGTGCTTTGAAGGTGAGGCACAAGGTTTTAAATCTGATGCGATTTCTCACAGTTAACCAGTGGTAGTTCTTGATTACTTCCTTAATAGAGTGAAATTTAGGAGTACCAGATAATAACCTTGCTGCTGCATTTTGGATAAGTTGTAGCTTGGCCACCACCCGGGCCTGAGCGTTTGCAAATAATCCATTGCAATAATCCAAGGACGAAAGCACCAAGGAGCTCACCACTGTTTTTCTTGCGTTGTCTGGAAGATATGGTAGGATTTTTTTGAGGAGCCTAAGCTTGTGGAAGGCTGATGATGCTACTTGATTGGCCTGGTTAGCAAAATTCAGCTTATCATCAAAAGTTATCCCTAAGTTCCTAACCTTTTGCACAGGTACTGGGGGAGCTCCAAGTGGGGTAGGCCACCAGACTGATAACCTTCCAAAAATCATTACCTCAGTTTTCTCTGAGTTAAGTCTTAGACAGTTCTCCGCCATCCATTCCTTGATTGCCAACATGCCTTCCTGAAACCGAGCGGATACTTCTTCGCCATCATTCTTGATGGCAATCGCCAACTGGGTGTCATCTGCGTATGTGGTCAGGCCCATCCTGTAGTTTTTAATAACCCTGGCTAAGTCCGACACATAGATGTTAAAAAGTGTCGGACTTAGGGATGAGCCTTGCGGAACGCCACATGGTAGGGCAAGATCAACAGATTGAAATGATCCCAATGTCACTGCCTGCGTTCTACCTGACAAAAAAGAAGCCAGTAGAGCCTTAGCCCTTGAGTGAATGCCCATTTCTTCGACACAGTCAATCAGGATAGAGTGATTGACCGTGTCGAAGGCCGCAGATAGATCCAACAGGACCAGAACCGCTGTGCCTCCTTGGTTCCTGATGGTCCTGATATCGTCAGCAGCCTTTATGAGTGCGGTCTCAGTTCCATGCATTTTGCGGAACCCAAATTGAGAGTCATCAAGAAGACTGTTTTGTTCGATATATTCTGACAGTTGTTTATTCATGGCTTTCTCCGCCACTTTGGCCAGGAACGACAGGCTGGCAATTGGTCTGTAATTTTTCAATGTGGTTTTATCTAGACCGATCTTTTTAAGGAGAGGTTTCAGTAAGGTGTTCTTTAACCTATCCGGAAAGACCCCTGAATGGAACATGGCGTTGCAAATTTGAGTTATGACTTCACTAACTAAGTCAATTACAGGGGAGAAAATTTTTGGGGGGCAGGGATCTAAGGCTGAGCCCGTTTTTATAAGCCTCATGAAATCTGCTGTCTCCTCCTTCGATATCTCCCTGAATTGAGAGAATGAGCAATCGAGGGACTTACTTGGTTGCTTAGGTTTAGTATTAACATGGGTTTTGGTTACTGAAAATTCAGAGTAAATATCATTTACTTTTGAGAAGAAAAAGCCTGCCAACGCGTCACAGAATTCCTGCGAAGGGGGAGGGCTCATATCTACCGATTTCCCTGCCAGTGTCTTAACCACCTCGTACAGTGGTCTACTTGAATTTTTGGAATTTTCTATTTGCTGTTCAAAATATTTCTTTTTTTCTTCCTGAATCATTTTTTTATAGATCGCTAGTGTGTCCTTATATATGGATTTGCTTTTGTTATCATAGGTCTTTCGCCAGATTCTTTCCTGATTCCTGCAGATCTGTTTTTGCTTTCTTAGGGTTTCTGAATACCACGGGCCGAAGGGACTTTCCTGTCTGTAGTAACATGCCCCTGATATTGCGGCCACCTGGTCACGCATGGACAGGGACTGATTACGTTTTATGCCCAGATTGTTTACACATGGCTTCGGAATGGGAGGGGGGCCCAGTTGTAATGGCCACCACTCATTGGTCCAGACCGCTTCAGCCTTCCCGAAAAACATGACTTCCGTCTTGCTGGGGTTAAGTTGTAAACAGTTGGAAGTCATCCACTTGGCGATTGCCAAGATCCCTTTAGCAAAGCGGATTCTGTCAGCTTCTGGATGTTGGCCGATGTTAAAAAGCAGCTGGGGGTCATCGGCGTACGATATTATTTCAAACCCCAGGGCTTCTACCACCTTAGCCAACGGAGCCATATAGATATTAAAGAGCGTGGGGCTAAGGCAGGAGCCCTGGGGGACACCCTTATCCAATGAAGGTCTTTTAGATTGGTGGGGACCCAATATGATCGTTTGAAAACGATCTGCTAAAAAATTCCGAAGCCATTTGAAGGCCAGCCCCTGAATGCCGCAGGCGCTTAGCCTCTCCGCGAGCCTAGAATGAGAGATTAAAATAATGCGATTAAAATAATGCTGCTAAATATTTGTTCTATGTATATTTTGCTGCTAGTCTAAAGGTGATCTCTGTCATTGTTTTTATTAAGGAAAATGTAGTACAGTTACCTTATTTTAACTTTGACCATGTACGTAATTATGTGTATGCTTTTATGGATAATGCAATATCCGAATAAAGGTTATTTTAACTTTGAGAGATGGTATCAAAGGCCGCGGAGAGGTCAAGCAAAATCAGGATGGCTGAACCACCTCTGTCCATGTTTATTCTCAAGGAGTCAGTCACAGATAGGAGGGCCGTCTCTGTGCTAAATCCTCTAATTCCATGCATCCAACCACCCATCCACCATGCATCACCCATCATGCATCCATCCACTATTTTGGTCATCCATGCATCCATCCACTCATCCACCCATCCATCATGCATCCACCCATCATGCATCCACCACCCAGGCACCCATCCATCCACCCACCCACCCACCCACCATCCACCCATGCATCCATCCACCCATCCATCCACCCATGCATCCACCCATTCACCCATCCACCGATGATTCATACATCCATGCACCCACCCATGATTCATGCATCCACCCATGCATCCATCCACCCATCATTCATGCATCCATGCACTCACCCACACCATCCACACATCCTCTCCCCTTTTGTGGTCCTTCATGTTTCACATAGTAATACATTTTGCAAGCGTGTGTTTTGTATTTACCAGGTGTTTACAATGCCATTTTTAGCCCAAAAACTGTATGGACGTAATACAAGGCTCAAACCTTGGTTTCCAGCACCAAAGTCGGCCGCGCTAGCCGTCAGACTACATCCTCTCCCCTTATGTGGTCCCTCATTTTTCACATGGTAATACATTTTGCGAACGTGTGTATTGTATTTTGAAGGTGTTTACAAGTATATATGTTTATATATAATACATTTTGCGAGCGTGTGTTTTGTATTTTGAAGGTGTTTACAAGTATATATGTTTATATATTTATATTTATATATATAACGGGTGTATTTATTTTGCGACAGTTTGTTTTGTATTTTGCAGGTGTTTACAATGCTGTGGTTTTCCACATAGTAACCATTTCAAGGCTTAAGTGGGACAGGTTCTAAATCCTAAATCGTCATTGATTCACACACGTTGTCATCGCTAGCGATGTACATGTTGATGCAGCATGCGTCTCGATAGCATGCGTTCTGAAGCCCTCCGCGATGTAATAGCTGCGTTGCGATAGCATGGCAATGCAGTACTTTCGTTGTGATGGGTGTTTCCCCACTCACACAGCAGGGCTTCCTTGGGGTGAAGTGCGCATGTAGGGTTGGACGGGTGCATTGCTTTGTGCAGCCCGACATGCCTACTTGAACCCTCGCCTATCTTCAATTATAGGAGCCCAGGGCGGATTCAAAATTTGCAAACATACGTGACAAGAATTTTCAATTCTATTAAGGACAAGGAGGTGAGGATTATGCTTTTCTCATTTCTTTATAGGAAATGCTCAGCAGCCAATAAACAGTAACCAAAAAACTACAGTACCCATGACCACCAGGGTAACAACCATAGAGTACACAGTATAAAAGGTCCTAATGATAGTCTTTCTTCCTCTTTCTTTGTCGAAGAAACAGTTCAGATCAAACAGGAAAACAAACGTAGACCATCAGGAACGGAAGTAACATACGCCGCAGATGTCCAAACGAACTGGATGCAGGCAGCTGACGAACACTGGATCCCAAAGCCAAGAAAGGGAAACTAAGGCAGTTGGCACTGGCAAAAGCTCTACTTCGGGTCAGAACCTGAAAAGAGACATACAGCCGTAATACACATATAGTGCAGGAACTCAGTAATCCAAATAAGGGGGGGAAAGGAAACAAGGGATGTGAAGAAATCCAACATCAACAATAAAGATCAAAGCAATATAACAATGCAAATCAAGAATAATGGGTGGGATAATCCTCGTCTCCTTGTCCTTAATAGAATTGAAAATTCTTGTCACGTATGTTTGCAAATTTTGAATTCTATTTCAGGACAGGAGGCTCCGATTATGCTTGTTCTAAGCTGATCCACCACTACAGAGGCAATATGATCAATTGGATTATAGTAAAATGTTTTGAAAACAGAATCCGAAGACAATCTCCGGCCTTCATAATGTCAAAAAGAGTGACACTCTTAAAAATTTTACAAAAAAAAAAAAATGAGTGACACTCATGGAGAAAGCTTTAGAAGCCATCGCCCCACGTGCTGAATGTGCACCAAAACCAGAAACATCAATGCCAGCCTCCGACATGAGCCATCGCACCCAGCGCGCTTATGTAGCCGGTGTTACAGGGCGAAAGGGTTTCTGTAAAGCAATTAACAATTGACCATGCATATCTGAATGTAAAGGAGCAGTACTTACTTCGTAATCCTTGACACATTGCACAACGCAAAGATAGGGATGAGTGGGAAAGGATGGATAGGTAATAGAAGTAGTATTAGATTTAGTACGTCTAGAAAGGAGAAATGTAACGCCCTCGGGCGTAAAGCTGCGACCCGCCAGGTCCAATGCCTGAACATCAGACACTCTTTTGCAAGAAACAAGGCACAACAACATAGTTAACTTTGCTGACAGTTGTTTGCGGGACAGCAAAGAATTAGGAGGCCAAGCCTCTAGGAACCGCAGGACGATGGAAACATCCCATAAAGAGACATACTTAGGACACGGCGGTTTCGTTAGATGGATACCTTTAAGCAATTTGGTAATTAAAGAATGCTCACCTGCAGGCTTACCATCTACCTGGATATGCCCTGCCGAAATGGCAGAACGAAAATTGTTGACCATCCTATAAGCCAGACCAGAAGAGGCAAGAGAAGCCAGAAAGTTAATGATCAAGGAGACATCCGCCGAAGTGGGATCAACTTCCCGTTGAACACACCAGTCACACCAAAGCTTCCAAGATCCCTTGTATCGTTTGTGAGTATTGGGAGACCAAGCCTCACTAATGAATCTGGAAGCGTCTCGAGAAATGCCTGGGATCGACCAACGATCCCCGAAATTCGCCACGCCAGCAACTGGAGATTGCCGGACAGAATCAGGGGATGCGGGTCTTCGAGAGGATCCAGCAAGAGATTCCACTTCTGGGGAAGAAGGATTGGCACCGCGCAACACATCTCCAGGAGAACCGGGAACCACGCTTGAGCCCTCCAGAGCGGAGCAATCAGAATCAGTTCTGATTGATAACGTTTTGCTTAAGCCAGGACTCTGGGAATCATCATGAACGGGGGAAATGCATAGCACAGACGTGTTGGCCAAGCCTGAAGAAAGGCATCTGTGGCCAGGTCTTGCCGATCCGGCCTCCAATTGTAAAACAGCGGGAGTTGGGTATTGAGGCGAGAGGCAAACAGGTCGATGTGACACTGGCCCCAGCTCCAAAGGAGAGAACGGAAAACGCGAGGATGAAGCCTCCAGTCGCTGAAATCCTGAAGATGTCTCGAATGCCAATCCACAATCTGATTGTTGCGGCCGGGAAGATACTCTGCAATAACAGCGATCTTCTGTTGCAGGCAATAGTGCCAAAAATCCTTGGCTATCTCCGCCAGAACTTTGGACCGAGTCCCGCCCAGCTTGTTGACATAGCGGACTGCTGATACGTTGTCCATCCGGAGAAGTATGCAGCAATTGGACAGATGGGGAGTAAAACATCTGATCACGAAGGATCCCGCCAGGAGTTCCAGGCAATTGATGTGGAGAGACAACTCCTGAGGAGACCAACGACCCCCCGTCGAGCCTGGACCGCATCGGGCTCCCTAACCCCAGTGACTGGCATCGGACTCTATCACTAGTTCCGGTGACGCACCGAACAGGGCTCGACCATTCCAAGCCTCCATGTGATCCAGCCACCATTGCATCTCCCACCTCACCTCCTTCAACAGAGGAATCAGATCTGAATATCTGAGGCCTTTCTGGAGATGACGGATCTTCAAACGTTGCATTGCTCTGTAATGCAGAGGACCCGGGAAGATCGCCTGTATAGAGGATGCCAACAGACCTACGACAAGTGCTAACGATCTCAATGACACAGTATGTTTGGAAATAATGGAGGTTAACTCCCTCTTGATATACCGAATCTTCTGATTGGGTAACAGAAGCTGGCAAGCAATGGAATCGATCTGGAAGCCCAGGAAATCTATTGTTTGAGTCCGAGTCAAAACAGATTTCTGTACGTTGACCAGAAACCCCAGAGACTGTAACAGGTCGATGGACCACTCTAGATGAGTCAGGACTCTGAGTGGACAATCTGCCAAAATCAGAATGTCGTCCAAGTAAATAATCAGACGCACACCCCGAGCTCGGAGATGCCTACGACAGGCCTCAGAAGCTTCGTGACGCACCAGGGTGCTGACGAGAGGCCGAATGGGAGAACCTGATACTCGTACCAAATTCCTTTCCAAAGGAATTGGAGGAACCGACGAGGAGGACCGAAAACTGGAATCGACAGATATGCGTCTTTGAGGTCCAGACGAACCATCCAATCCCCTTCTCGAAGAAGATCTCTCAACAGATGGATGCCCTCCATCTTGAAGTGTCTGTAAACGACCCCTCCGTTGAAGTCTTTCAGGTTGAGAACAAGGCGCGATCCGCCCCCTTTCTTCTCGACCAGAAACACTGTGCTGACGAACCCCTTGGGATGACGGACAGTGGGATGAATCACCTCTTTTTTGAGTAGAACGTCTATTTCCTGTGAAATGAAGTCCTGATCCCGAAGGGAAAAACTTAGGGGAGTGGGAGAGTGGGCCTGATGCCGGGGCTGGTAAAACTCTATTTTGAAACCTTGAACAGTTTCCAGCACCCATACATCGTTGGAGATCATACGCCAATTTTGGAGAGAAAAACGCACTCTGCCCCCCAAAACCACATTGCAAGCAGGAATCAGGATCCCCTGAAGTGTTGGAGTCCTGGTAATGGGCTTGCTGACCTCTGGAACGTCCTTTTCCGTAGTGACCTCTACCCTTGCGAGAGGGGTAGAAATTTGATCTTGAAGAATACCCGGAGTCCTGACCTCCTCCTCGCTGAGATTGAAAACCTCTGTGGGACTGTTGCTGAGAACCTCGGCCGAACGAGCGTCCTCTATGTCGTCCAGCATTGGCAAAAACCGGACGCATGGCTCGTCGCAACGAAGCCTGCGCTTTCTCTAATCCACTGAAAGCAGCAACAAACTTCGTTAATTCTTTCAAGAAAGGTTGGCCAAACAGTAGGCCCTGTGCCTCTGGACCCGATTCAGATGTAGAGAGCTCAGCCAATTTAGGATCTAGTTTCAAGAGGATAGAACGGCGTCTCTCGCAGGATACTTCACAATTGGCGTTACCGAATTGGCAGATCGCCCTCTGCGCCCACTCAATCAATTCATCAGGATCCACGAGAGCTGAAGATTCCTTGGCCAGGAACCTAAGATCCAGTATTTTGGTCAGTGGACCCAGCAAATCAAGTAATTTGTCTTGACATGAGCGCCAAGATCTGTCAAGCCCCTTTTTTGGGTCCTTGGCGTATTTTTTCAAATAGGAGACCATCGTCGGGTCAACTTCAGGTGTCTCAGCCAAATGGTCTGCAAGATCTGGCCTAGGGCATTCCAAACGAAGCCTGGCCCGAACATCCTTGTCGAAAGGCTGAGGTATGTGCGCCTGGACATATGCAGCGACAGCAGGAGAAGGTAACCAAGACGAAGAATGGGGATGAATAATGTCTGAAGGTTCAAAGGTCAGGACAGAGGGATGCGTAGGAGCATCAACAAAATGTTCTTTGCACACCTTCTTTCTAGTTGGAGGATCGTCGTGATCCGAAGAAGTAGAGGAGTGAGTGTCATCGGTGTCAGTATGTTGAGAAGCGGAGGACATACTCACAGAAGACTTTGAAGCATCTGCCGCCAAAGTTTTAGCCAACTTTTGAAAATCAGACCTGTGGGGGTTTACAGGAGACTTGGAGGACTTTTTGGAAGCAGGCAACCAACCTTGTTGCTGCGCATATTTGTTTAAATGTCGCTTCAGCGGATTGATGGCACGCACCAGTGCCTTATTGACTGACTGTTGGACACCTTTGTCCAATTCTTCGACCAAATCCTGCTCCAGTGAGCCAGAGTCATCCTCTCCATAATAATAGTCATCATCCTCATAGTAATATTCTTCCATGTTACACAAGTGTAAAGTAATGCGCACAAGATGACTTAGATATTTCTAGAATGCCAAAGGCACAATGCAGGGGGAGTGTGAAGAACCCCACAGCAAGCCAACAGCGCAGGAAGAAACCTGGCCACAAGGTATTCAAATGTGGAGGGAGAAAGCCTGCTGCAACGATAGAAACCACACTCTAGGCAATGCCTATGCACAAATTACTGCCCAAGCTCTCTATGAACAAAGGCGTCACACAGGGTTAATATCCTGACAGGCTGTGGGCTTCGACGTCAAAGACGACCTGCAGTTAACCGGCATAGTGAAAAACACTCAAAGCCGGAAATAGCTGGCGCGCATGCGTGACACAGCTGCCGTCAGGATAAACACAGAAGCGCTCGCGCTCTCCGAGCGAGTCACCCAAAACCCCAAACTCCCGCTACACAGCAAGAAAATAAGACCAGGGCAGCAAGCGCCCGGTCTATGGGAGGTGAGCGCACGCTCCCGTAAGGCGCGCACGGAAAGAAATGCGCAGAAATGACAAAAACGGCTATGGTACAATAAACATACAACCGGAGCCAGAGCGCGTTACCGAGACGCAACACACAGCGAGATAGAAGCGCCAAGCACAAAGAAACAGTAACAGAGCACAACAATGCTGCAAAGTCAAGCAAATACAAGTAAGAACAAATAAGCACTTAACTGGCTGCGGAGCAGCAAAGAAAGAGGAAGAAATACTATCATTAGGACCTTTTATACTGTGTACTCTATGGTTGTTACCCTGGTGGTCATGAGTACTGTAGTTTTTTGGTTACTGTTTATTAGCTGCTGAGCATTTTCTATAAAGAAATGAGAAAAGCATAATCGGAGCCTCCTGTCCTGACATAGAATTGCATCCACAGCTCCCATGTCTCCAAAGGGGCGTCGGCAGCCCCTGACCCAGCCAATCCTTGCAGTCTCATGAAGGGAGCAGCGTGAGGATTGGCTCAGAAGTCGCGAGCGATGGGGCTGTTGGACTGTCGGTGAACTCCAATGGAGGCTAAGTGATGAGGGTTCCGGTGCGAGTGGTGAGTTTACCTGCTTACGCATTTATTTTTATTTGCTATACAGCTCTCCGTGTGCTGACTTGGCTTACTCACTCTGTAAAAGATTCAGAGCGTCGATCGGACTGAAAGAGAGCAGCTGCAGACTGTAAGAGTCGAAACCGAGACACAGCGCTCTCCCGTGAAAACGTCTTGCTTCTAGATGTGTGCATCTCGGGTGAAATTCATGCAAAGCTGAAACAAATACCTTTACGGACAGCGGGATCCGAATCCGATTTATACCGTTTGAAACCCTGCTCACATCTCACAGGGGGCTGGGATCAACGAATGTGAACAAATATCACTAAACACTTAGTTCTAGAATGTTCTCTCTGCAGACGTAACGAGACTAACTCTGTCCAGGCCCCTGCTGACTGGCGGATGGCTGACTCTGCCTCAACCCCCAACAGACCTGTCTCTAGCTCCGTCCAAGCCCTTGCTGCCTTTCAGATGACCAACTCTACCCCAGGCCTCTCTGCTGGGAGCCATGATTTGAAAGGAACGCTAAATATTTTCACTTTATGTATTACAAGGTTTCCGATGGCAAAAACGTGTTTACGAATAAAAACAACTGCTGATTTACATCCTTTTGGGTTCTTTCCAAATTACTTGGTTAAACGGAGAGCCTGGTGCCTGCCCCGAACACAAGCTTGAAACCTCGAGCATTCAGAATGCCTAGCTGTCATTCTAAGCCTTCTATCCTGTGCTTGCATTTGGGCAATTACAGCTTACAGAACCTCTGTTATGGTCTGTACAGTACTGCTTTTTAGTCATAAGTGTGCACATCTACTGTATTAACGGGCAAAAGTGTGAAGTTGCTCTCACAACACTTTCTTCATAGGCGTGGGAAGCAGAAAAAAAAGAGTCCACACACGTATAAATAACAAATGCAACACAGTTCAAATATACCCACTTGCGCGTGTGTTTGTATGTGTCTGCGAGGCTGATACTAATATTTGCCTGCATTTATCACAGAATGTGTGAGTAAGCGGGTGGAAAGCGTTGCCGTTTTTATTAGGTCGAGCTGGAGTAAGCATCCGTAGGATGCTCCAGTCCAGTTCGACAACTATAGTTATCAACTTCGGGGGGATTAGGGACAAGAGGGTGCCACGCGCTTTTCCTGTGGATTTGACCTCGTGCACGCGCACGTCGGCTCCGTCCACATTCGCAGAAATTCCCGCGCCGTGCACATCCCCACACATACACACATGCGTGGGCATACACACTGACAGACACTCGCTCGCTCACACACACACACACACTCCCCCCCCCCCCCCAGTCATCGGGCTCTTTTAAACACACACACGCATACACACAGACTCCAAGACACATACACACACGCACGCTCACACACATACAGAGCCCCCCGCCGCCCCACGCACACACACATGCCCCCCGCCCTCGCAGCTCAGCAAAGGCCCCCACTCACCGGTACTCGTCTCCAGGCGAGGGCTCGTTGCAGGCGGCGGCGGTCTCTTCCTTCTGTGCGTGCGAGGCTCTCTCACCTCACGGGAGCCCGCCCGGGCTTCCGGTGTGTCTTGACGTCCCGCCTCCGGCCTGCCTGACTTCCGCCCGGGATTGTAAACCTTGTTTTTCTCGCCGTCTGTCTCGCTGTGTCAGTCTCTCGGTCTCCGTGTCCGGATGCCTCGTATGTCTCTTTCTGCCTCTCTGCTTGTTTATTTAATTATGTAGCTGCGCGATATTCTCACTGGGTACCGGATTTTTTATTTAATTATTTTGCTGCGCGATATTTTTTCACTCCGCGTCTTTACAACCATCGTGTGCCCCTCGCCTGCACGATACTCCCCAAAGGATCTCTTCCCCACAACAACAACCCATTCCACCAATGGATTGGTGGATGGGTACGATATATCAACGATGTCTTTTTTACATAGTCGGGGACCTCGGAACAATTAAATCAGTTCCACAAATGGATCAACAATAGGACAGAGGACATTAAATTCACCCTTCAGACTTCCGAGACAAGAATGTCCTTTTTGGATGTTGAAGTTTACTGTGCCAACGGACAACTGGTTACCACTTTATATAAAAAGAAAACAGATCGTAACAAGGCACTGGATTTTTCAAGCAGTCACCCAAGGAGTCTAAAACAAAATCTACCTGTAGGGCAGTTTCTGCGCATACGCAGAAACTGTTCCTTTAAAGATGAATTCATGGACCATGCTAATGTCCTGAAAGAGAAACTCCTAGCTCGCGGCTACCCAGCTAAACTATTAAAACAAGCGATCAAAAGAGCCTGGTGGACGCCACGGGAAGAAATGCTAGTAAAAAAGCAGAAAAGTCAACAACAACGCATTGTCTGTGTCTCCACATACTGTCCTTCATCCAACATTTTTAAGAAAATGATTCATCAAAACTGGCATTTACTCAAAGACCTTGACACCCAACTGACAAACGTCTCTCTTTTCGCATACAGAAAAGATAAAAGCATAGCGAACCATATTGTTCGAGCAGCCATTCCTAAGCAAAAAGCACTTACAATACGTGATTGTGTGAACCTCCCACCCATAACTGGCCACCGCAAATGTGGCACATGCCTCTGTTGCTCTTCTACTATAGAAGGAAACCTTTTTCAACATGCAGGGATATCGTGGAAGCATGATCAATTTACCAATTGTAAAACAAGGAATGTGGTCTATGGTATACTATGTTCATGCGACAAACTATACATAGGAAAAACAACTCAGGAAGTGAGACAAAGGATGTCCCAACACAAGTCCAGAATAAAGAAAAAAGTTCTTACAACTCCTTTGGTCCAACATTGGATCGATCAATCACATGGAGAACAAGATTTCAAATGGACGATAATATCCAAAATAGACCATGATCCAAGAGGGGGAGACGTAGAGGCCAGGTTGCGACAACGAGAAGCAATGCTGATTCTGAAATTCAACACCACTATACAAGGTCTGAACAAAATGTCCGAACTTTATAACCTGTGAAACCTTTTTACTGCATAACATAAATTCGAGAGGACTCTTTTACATCTGAACATGCTCTATACTTCCAAATCTAATATAGGAATCTGTCATTAAGCAATACTCCTTGCGATTAGTATTTGTTACCCTTTAGAATTTGCACGCAAGTTCGTAACACTCTCACCGACCACCAATGTACTACAAAACGAATGGAACTACAAATCCCGAGTGAAGGACACATACAAACCAGGAAGCGCTTTCCATTTAAGACGATGAGACCCGGAACCACTTCTATCGCGTACACACTTGGTTGCGACTTAGTCTGGAGGAGATGGACGCTTAGCCACAGGTAACCTCATCGCGTAAGAACTTCGAACCTAGGCCCACCGTTTGAGTAGCACACGAGTTATTTAACAGTTCGAGGTATTATTCAGGTCATACGCATTGAGAGCATAGCTGCATAAGATAGATTCCGGCCTCACTCCATGGCGGGACTTTCTCGAGAGTAGTATACCCCCAACGGCTTAAGGAGAGAACGCAAGTCCTCCAGTGGGTCCCGTTTCTGTTTAACCAACGCCACACCCGTTAAGCATTATATTTAGTAAACGTAATGGTCACCTCTGTTTATTATCGACCTTGTGGTTGGTGACGAATTACGCGCAAACTCCGTTGTTTTCATTTTTATTTGTCTTCGAGATTTAATCACGAGGCTTCTCTAAAACCTGACGGACTCGGATCCGGAACTTTTGGATTTTTCAATTCATATTAGGGCATAACAAAACCAACTTATTAGTGAGTATTTCAGACTATCCTCTCCATTATATTTTGGGCAAGTTGTAGCAAACTTTTCCTGATCAAATATCCTCTCGTAATTCCCTTGCAGTTTTTCACAGCTTCAAGCCCTCATAAATTCTTCGACAGGTAATTTACTGAGAATGTGTGCTGTTTTGAATGAAAGTTGAGAGCCTCTCTTTGGAGATGACTGACAGACTGTCTTTTATTTATTATGTCTTACAGATTAAATGTGTATGGTCCTGAAGAGAATCCTTTGATAATGCAAAGATTCGAAACGCGTCGACCAAGGTGTTAGTTGACCGTGGTGTCACTTTTTGAGTGTTTAGACCAATCATTGCTTAACAACTGCAAATCAAGAATTATTGAAGCTTTCTTTGGTCTTTGTTATTTCTCCAATGTATTTGGTTCATTAAATGCACTAGATCATTCCTATGATTGTAAATAGGACGAGGGTTTAACCTTCAGTTGGAATCTAACAATTCAGTTCTTATAATCCTCTTTTGAAAAAAAACTACACCACCAACTACCACCATTTCTCCTGTGATTGATTAGTGTTCACTCATTGTCTCGTGTACATGTTTTTTGTCTAGTATTGTGTCAAATTTTTGTTTAACCTACCCCCACAACCACTTTCCCTGTCCATGAACATGCTTCACTCCTCCGTATTGTTCAATAATGTTTGATGCTTTTTGTTGAAAAAAAGAATATCAATAAACCTAAAAACAGTTCTAATTCTTAAAACAAAATAAAAAATAAAAGTTCAACTAATTTTCTACTGAAATTTTGACTGAAAGAGTGGTCATTGGGGAATGAGCAATTGTGTGCTCATTCATCTATTGTTTACAAAATCGTTGCACAGTACTGGCAATTCGTTCTGTTCATTATCTGATTGGCGCAGCCTTACTGTGCTTTACGCCAGTCCCGTGTTGTTACTTGGCTTATTTAGCGGGCGCCAGCTCGCGAGGTTTGTTGGAGACACTTAAGGTAGTCTCTGTTTTGAATCAGGTCGGGTCCACCTTTGGTGGACTGTGGAAACTATCCACATTGTGTTGTATTGATATACATATTGTTTGTTTATCACTGTACTTTATCATTTACTATTTTTTGTCTATTGTATGGATGTAAGAGAGCTTATAGTGTGAAAGGATCATCAAGAGTGGTTTCATCACACAATATAATCTGTAGATAATGTCAGAAGAACAAACATTCGCATACAGCGAAGATCACATCAAAAAACTCCTGAGCGACCCTCCTTTGTTCGGCTCAGCCACCCTCAGCAATTCTGCTCAGATCAATAACGAATCAGATAAATTAGTCCGCTTAAAGAAAAAGCAAATCCGGACAGACTTACATGGCCACTATTTACTCCAACATCTTAGGTCAGGTACTATACCATCTGGACTGATAGTGAAAAATATACCGGTTATATTCACTGAGGATAGTATTTACAAAAAAGGCTTCAGTTTCATAGAGACTAAATGTAGTCGAGACCTTATGGTCTTAACTATAGAAACAGCTCAACGCCTATCAAAAACCCAACTAGAAGAAATCGAGAAACTAGAGGCTGAAATTAAATCGAACCCCTTGATCCAGGATTCAAAGACCTTACTGGAAAGAGTTGAAAAAGAGATACTTGAATTTAAGGACTTTACTGTTCAACAAAAAGACAGCAATTTCGAGAGAGATAAACGGAATTTTACTTTCGAAAAAGCCTATCCTTACCTCCAACAAGAGTTCTATACTAGACCTGAGGCTAGGCGTTTTCTATCGGACAACCAAGGTAGATCACAAACTAAATACCTTACCTTTTCTGATACCTCATCCTCAGGAGGGAGCGATTCAGACCAAGGGACCTCCCGTCCCCAGTACAATCAAAGAGGCGGCTATCAAAGAAATTATCAACAACAATACCAATCGAATTACCAACCCAACAATCAAAACCAACAACAACAACCTTTTTTAGGACAAGGCCAGCAAAAGCCCCGCGGCAAAACACGATTCCAACAACCATGGGAGATGTCAACGAGGAGGCAAAATTACAAGAACTAGTACCATATGAGAAATCTTCAATCTACAACCTTTCTAAAAAAGTCCTCACCCCAGCAGACATTAGTGTCCTAGAAAAGGGACTATCTTTCGACCATCTAAATTTACGGACTTTGTTTGGCTAAAATTGGAATTCATTGAGTTTTGCCGGAAAATTCGATGGATCACATTCTTTTCAGATAAAGAAACTTTACCTCAATTCGAAACAACTGGTCTCAAGAGAAAATCAAGTTTCTGCCCGCCGGCACATAAAATACCTAAAGAGGTGATTTACTTTGAGAAAACCATCCTCTCAGCTTTGGCTGCTCAAGAAAAGAAGAGAAATGGATTTACCAAACCCAATCTATCTCAGGAACAAAAACAGGCTTTGCAATCTATCAAACAAAATGAAAGTATCATCGTCAAACAAGCCGATAAAGGCGGATCGATTGTAATTTGGGGAACAAATGAGTACATCTCAGAAGCAACTAGACAACTGGCAGACCCTAAATGCTACCGAAAAATCAACATGGATCCCACTTCAGAATTACAAAAAGAACTTGGAATAATTCTCACCAATGGACTTGAACAAGGATTTCTTGGGAAAAACGAATACAATTACTTGCTCAATGAACATCCACGCATTCCATTGTTTTATGTACTCCCGAAAGTACATAAAAACGAAAAAGCACCACCGGGTCGACCTATAATTTCTGGATGTGATTCTTTATTTGAACCAGTCTCGAACTTTATAGATTTTTTTCTGAAGCCATTTACACTCACGGTTAAATCTTTCCTCCAAGACACCACGGACTTCTTAACGAAATTAGACCAATTACCCTTTCAAGAGAACCATGACCTCCTGGTCAGCATGGACATAGTATCACTCTACACCCAAATCCCTCAAGACCAAGCGTTGGAGGTATTATAAATCTATTTGAACAAACGAGAGAGTCCATCAAAAATCCCAACAGAATTTATTCTGAAGCTGGCTAAATTAGCTCTGACAAAAAACTACTTTAAGTTTGGAGAGGATTTCTACTTCCAAATAAAGGGGGTCGCCATGGGCTGCCCTTTTTCCCCGGAAATGGCGATCCTCTTTATGAGTCAATATGAGGATAAATTCATCCACAACAACAACCCATTCCACCAATGGATTGGTGGATGGGGACGATATATCGACGATGTCTTTTTTACATGGTCGGGGACCTCGGAACAATTAAATCAGTTCCACGAATGGATCAACAATAGGACAGAGGACATTAAATTCACCCTTCAGACTTCCGAGACAAGAATGTCCTTTTTGGATGTTGAAGTTTACTGTGCCAACGGACAACTGGTTACCACTTTATATAAAAAGAAAACGGATCGTAACAAGGCACTGGATTTTTCAAGCAGTCACCCAAGGAGTCTACAACAAAATCTACCTGTAGGGCAGTTTCTGCGCATACGCAGAAACTATTCCTTTAAAGATGAATTCATGGACCATGCTAATGTCCTGAAAGAGAAACTCCTAGCTCGCGGCTACCCAGCTAAACTATTAAAACAAGCGATCAAAAGAGCCTGGTGGACGCCACGGGAAGAACTGCTAGTAAAAAAGCAGAAAAGTCAACAACAACGCATTGTCTGTGTCTCCACATACTGTCCTTCATCCAACATTTTTAAGAAAATGATTCATCAAAACTGGCATTTACGGGGGCGTGGCTACGCGGGCGACGATGGTGGACGCAGCTTGTTAGAGCTCCCACCGGCCCGTTCTTTATCCGACATATTATCCTGGCTTCTGGACCTGATTCGTTGCCCACACCAGCGGTGAGCGTAGCGGAGGGCAGGAGGTGTTGTCCGATGCACTTTTCGGTGTTCCCGGACCTTTTGCAGTGTCGGTGGCGGCAGCGGCAGTCTGCGGCCTTGTCCCCGAGGGAGACCCGGGACCTAGAGTTTGGCGCCTCCCGGTCGGGGGGTCTCCGCGCCGGCCGGCTGGGCCTCCACTTCTTCTGGGCCGGCGGGCCCCCCCTTGGCGGCGGAACAGAGAGCTGCTTGGCGGACTCACCGGCAGTGGTGGGTGCACTGCCCTGGTGTACGGGGACGGCTGGAGGGCACCGCGGCCTGCATCGGGGCCGAGAGACCGGGTCCTTGATTTTTGAGGCTCCCAGCCGCAAATACAGAAGCAGTACGGAGGCGGAGGGGGCGGCTGGAGCAGCTGGGGAGACGGTGCCCAGAAGTTTGGTGTGCTCCCTATGCCTAGATCCTGAGTGGACCCGGTGGTGGCGCCTGGCGGGACGATATTCTGGTTGGTGACTCTGGTTGGCAGGGAGGTGCGCCGGCGGCCGGCCCAGGAGAAGACCGGTGAGTGCCCGAGACCTTTGGCCGACAGGGCAGGGGGACCCCCCGGCTTGATATTGGTGGTGACTTGCTGAGTGGACTGGGGTGGCCCCACGAGACACCCCCGCTTGTGGCTGGAGCAAAAGTGGGGTAAAGCAGAGCGGAGCCTGGGTCCGGCTGAAACGCCGAGGTGCACCAATACCTTCGAGACCGCCTCGTGGAGCCCGAGGCCCCCCCCCCCCCCCCCCCTGGCAGCTGACTTGTGGGCCCGGAGATCCTCCTGTGGTGTGTTCTTGCCTCCATTCAGGGGTACAGGGGTAGGCTCCGAGTCTAGCCACAACTGTTCGGACTTTGGTTGCACCCAGGGGTGCTGTGGTCATGACCAGGGGTAGGGGCGGCAGCGGGTCCGCTAGGCAAGGGACCCTGGATAAGTTTACGGGCCAAGTGGAGCGTCGGGTGCCTCGGGCGGAGGCCACGGGTCGGGCCCTGACAACGCGGCATTGATGGCGGCGATTACCCAGTCCAGGGACATGCTGGACGCCAAGATCGGGGCGGTAGGCGCGGATGTGACCCTCCTGCGTCAGGACCTGCGGAACGCTGTGGTGCGCATTACCGAGGCCGAATCCAGGATATTGGTGGTGGAGGACGACGTCGTGACCCTGAAACGGAAAATGGCGGCGATGGAAACTGTCCAGAGAGGCCTTGCGCTCCGCGTGGAAGATGCGGAAGGGCGGGCGCGCAGAAACAACCTACGCTTCGTGGGCTTTCCGGAAGGTTGCGAGAAGGGAAACATGGAACACTTCTTGTCCCAATGGTTGGAGTCCTGGCTTCCCCCCGATGTACTGTCACGATGCTTTGTGATTGAGCGTGCGCATAGGGCCCTGACGCAGAAACCGCCGGCGGGGGAGCGGCCCAGACCGGTGATTGCAAGGATTCTAAACTTCCACGACAGGGACACTATCCTACGGGAGGCAAGGACCAAGGACTCTCTTCTATTTGAAAATCAGAAGATAATGATCTTTCCGGATTACACCAGGATCGTGCAGCAACAGCGCCACTCGTTCATCGCAGCCAAGGCAAAACTGCGAGGTCTGAAGATCCAATACTCCCTCCTGTATCCGGCCCGCCTGCGGGTAATATTCCAGTCGTGAACTCACTTCTTTGACACTCCGGAGGACGTCTTTAAATGGACTGATGAGACAGCAAGGGTCCGGCCGCACGCTCAGCCGGGTCTGAACCCGGGCCACTCGAGGGGCCCCACGCCAGAGCGGGAGGATCCAGCCGCCAAGAGCAGAAGAAATAGAAGGTCAAGGTCGCGAAAACGCTCCCCTTCACGTGGTGGGAAGCGAGATGGCGCGCCCACAGACTCGGACCACTCTGGCAAGGACGGTGGTACCTCAGGGGATTGAAATTGCTCGTGATGATTACAGGCTCCCGCTGGGAGAAGGTTTTCCTAAGGACTGTTGGGGGAGAGGTTCTTGGGGATCCATTGGAGTGGGTGGCCGCTGACCTCCCGTTGGGGGTTAGGGCGCTCCTACACCGCGACAGGTACTTCAATGTTGTTGAGGTATAGGGGAGGGGGGGGTCGGTTTGCTGTGAGTTTGGTTGGGGTTGGGTTTGGGGGTGGGGGAGGGGGGATACACGATGTTTGGGTCCACAGGGGCAACACGTTCACACACGATGGTTCACCAGGTTCACCTCTTGTCATATGAGCAATTGCGCTCTCCTATGCCTGGGCGGCTGCGCCCATTTGCATTGAATGGCGGTTAGGGGTCCTGCCTTGGAGCTCCCCAGAGCTATGTTGAAAATTGTGAGTTGGAACGTGAGGGGCATGCTTGATAAAATCAAACGAGGGGCTGTACTGCGACAGGGGAAAAGGGAAAAGGCTGACGTCCTCCTGCTACAAGAAACTCATCTCCTAGGCACGAAGACCTTGAGTCTGCAGCGTTATGGGTACCACCAGGTATACCATGCAGGTTTTGCCCGGGGGTCCCGGGGGGTGGCCGTCTTGGTCCACCGTAGGGTTTCCTATACCCATTCCTCACAGTGGATAGATGCCCAGGGCAGGTACATCTTCGTCAAAGGAATGATTGGTGAGGAACAAGTGGTGTTTGGTAGTGTGTATGCTCCCCCCCTTGCAATGGTCACTAGTGGAGAAGCTGTTTGCGATCTGGGCCGAGGTGCCGGACGTCTTGTCGGTGATAGGCGGCGACTGGAATGATGTAATGGATGGATCTGCGGATCGCTTCAGGCCTGATGGCGGACAGCTAGTGGCTGCCCCTACGAAACTGAGTGATATGGTCAGGGGTATGGGATGGATGGATGCCTGGCGCTGCCAACACCCACACAGTAAAGAATTCACTTACGTGTCAGCGGTACATCGCTCCTTCTCGCGGCTGGACTATTTGTTTGTCCCGCGCGCCGTCATCGGTAGGGTGGCGTCGACCGCTATTCTGCCCAGGGGGCTTTCAGACCATTCCCCCGTCACAATTGATATCCTCCTTGACAGGCGCCTCTCTACCTGGCATCTGCAACGAGATGATTACCAATCCCATATGCGTGAAGCCATAGCTCACTACTGGGAAGAGAATGAGGGGCCGGACTCAGATGCGGTGACTCTATGGGAGGCCATGAAGCCAACAATCAGAGGAGTAGACATAGCCTGGTGTGCAAGGGCCCGTAGGACTCGGAAGGAAGACCTGGAGAAGGCGGAAGACCGCGTTCGCACTCTGGAAGTGCGGTCTACGGAGACGGGGGCAGAGGAGGATACGCGGCGGCTCCTGCAGGCGCAGAATGATGCTGCTTCTATTTTGCTTGAGGAGTCGCGCCATATATGGCTTGCGACGCAGAGTAGAATATATCAGTGGGGGGATAAATCCAGCTCTATGCTGTACAGGCTGTGCCAGGGCGCGTTCCAAGCTCAGACGCTATCGGCGCTGATGGATGAGGCCGGGACCCCTATCACTGACCCTGGGACCATGGCTGCCAGCTTTGCGCACTACTATGAGGCGCAATACGCCCCCAATGACTCCCTTTCGGCGGCAGATGTGGACAAATTTCTGGCGGATCTCCCGCCGCGGGGGATCTCCGACGAGGAGCGTGATGATCTAGAGCTCCCTCTGTCCACGGAGGAACTGGGCAAAGCATTGGGCGAGCTGAATGCCGGGAAGGCCCCTGGGCCGAACGGCTTCCCGTGCGAGTTTCTGCGGAAATACCACCTTCAGTTAAGGCCCCATTTCAAGAAGGCGTTGGATGCTGCAAGGGAGCGAGGTAGGCTGCCGTCAGATTGGAGACATGCCGAGATAGTGGTGTTCTGCAAGCCGGGGAGACCGCCGGATAGACACGAATCATACCGCCCTATCTCTCTCCTAAATATAGAGGCGAAGGTTCTGGCGAAGGCGCTTGCCAATCGTCTCCTGCCCCTCATTGCCACTCTGGTCCATCCGGACCAGGCTGGTTTCATGCCCCACAGGGCCACTAGGCACAACATCAGGCGGGCTCAAGTAGCTCTGGAGATGATGATGATGAGGAGCTTAAAACCTTCACAGAAGCCCATAACATCTTGCACCCACAGCAATCGGGCTTCCGCTCCGGTCACTCGACCGAAACAGCTTTGATCGAGCTTGCTGATTCTATTAAATTCCTACAGGATGAGGGCAAGCAAGCTGTCCTCATCCTGTTGGATCTCACAGCGGCATTCGACACCATCTCGCATGTTATTTTAATCAATCGAATGCGAGAGATTGGCGTGACAGACTCAGCCCTGGCCTGGATTTCATCATTCCTATCAAATAGGTCCCAGACTGTGGCACTAGGACCACATCTTTCCTGCGAAAAGCCAATTACATCTGGAGTGCCCCAGGGGTCCATATTGAGCCCCTATTTTTTAATATCTACATGGCACCCCTCTTAGCTGTGATAGAATCACATGGGATCCTGGTCACGTCCTACGCTGACGACACTCAATTGGTCGTCACCATTGACAAACAGCGTACGGACGCAGAGCTCCGCTTTAAAAACTGCCTCTCTGATGTCTTTGAATGGCTAAACACTAATCATCTTAGATGCAATAGCGCAAAGACAGAGATCATCCCAATAGGCAAGAATCCTTCTTTTTCCCCTAAAGATTGGTGGCCCACAGGATCCGAGGCCCCTCCTAGTGCAGTTACATCAGCTAGAAATCTGGGCGTACAATTTGACTCTTCCCTTACTTTTGACGACCACGTCAAGATCACTGCCGGTCGATGCTTTGGACTAATAAAATCCCTGAGGACATTTTTTGATTTCCTCCCAATTGCAGCCAGAAAGTCAGTCGCGGTAGCCCTTTTACTTTCCCGACTTGACTACTGCAACGGCCTTATGGCCGGGGTGAAAAAATCTACCCTCAGGAAGTTGCAGAGCTTACAACATGCTGCAGCTCGACTGGTTCTACAACTCCCCAGAAGGTCATCTGCATCTGCAGCCCTGAATTCACTTCACTGGATGCCACTGCACAAAAGAATCTTTTTCAAACTGCTTCTCACAGTCCACAAAACCATGCAAAACACAGGACCCCGTTACTTTGTAAACCGCTTCAAGCGCTACAACCCTTCGCGCTGCTTGAGATCTTCTGGGACTAACCTTGTTCAAATCCCCAGATTTAAATATAAGACCAGAGGAGGAAAATCCTTTAATGTTCTGGCAGCTAAAGCCTGGAACACCTTACCCGCCGACCTTAGAGCCATTAACAATGAGAACAATTTCAGGAAACTTCTCAAGACATGGGTCTACAAACTACCAGACTCCTCTGTCCTGGCTGCCATTTAGCTTTATCTTTCATTCACCACTTTTCCTCAGTTTTTTCCTCCGTAACTCGCCCAGCGCCATGATGCTCCCCTGGGAGCGAACGCTTGCGCTTTACAAATACCCATAAATATCAAATATCAAATATCAAAATGAAAGCCACTGGCACCCAGGCGGCGATCCTATTGGCTGACATTGATAGGGCCTTCGATTCGCTGAGCTGGCCGTACCTACAGGCACTTCTGCCTCGCTTGAATCTTGGCCCTCACTTCCTCTCGTATGTGCGACTGCTCTATACAGACCTGACGGCGTCCGTGCGGGTGGCGGGTGCGATTTCCGACGCCTTTCCCATCGGGCGGGGCACCCGGCAGGGCTGCCCGCTCTCGCCATACCTGTTTGCTCTCGCAATGGAACCCCTTGCGGCATGGGTGCGAATTGATGCACAGATGAGGGGGTTCGAGTGGGAGGCTGGGCCGTCGGACCGCATCGCGCTATATGCGGACGACGTACTGTTTTTTTCTTACAGACCTCGACAGGTCAGGTCCCAGAATTCTTGAGATCATGAGAGTGTTTGGTGAGGTGTCTGGGCTGAATCTCAATGTGAGGAAGTCAGTTTTGTGGACCCTGGGCAGCGGGGTAGCTCCCGGTGCCTGGGCATCGGCTCTACAAATAGCGACGGGAGGCCTTAAGTACCTAGGGGTGTTCCTGACTGACATCCCTGGGGTATCGTGGGAGCGTAATATTGTTCCGGTTTGGGACAGAGTCCGATCGGACATGAAGACGTGGTCCCGTATGCCCTTGAATCTATATGGCCGATCTGCCATCTTTAAGATGGTCGCCCTCCCGCGCCTGCTCTACCAACTACAGAACCACCCATATCCTATCATGCCACAATGGTTCCGCCAGGTCAATTCGGCCCTGGGCCGCTTCATCTGGGCTGGGGGGGCGGTGCGTGTGGCCCTTCGCACCTGCTTCCTGTCTACCTACTGCGGTGGCCTGGCGTCTTCGGACATTCTATCCTACTACCAGGCGTCCCATCTCATGATACTTAATGAATGGTGGTATGGGGATCGGGGCGACCCGGCGTATGCTCTGGAGAGGTACTTAATGGAACCCGACACCCTGCACACACTTCTCTACTCAGCCGGGAAAAGGAAAAAGCTCCCAGTGGTTACGCAAACTGTCTTCCAGGTCTGGCGTCGGGCGCTTGGTCGCATGGGGTGGTGGAATAGGCTGACTAGGGAGACCCCGCTGTGGCAGAATGGCCGCCTGCCGGCCTTGTCAACCCTATCGGGGTTTCGAGGCTGGGACTCGATAGGAATCTCGGCGTTGGGACACGTTATGAAGGGCACGACCATTAAGTCCTTCCAGGAGTTGAGGGACGAGTTCGAAATGCCGAGTACCCAGTTCTTCAAATACCTGCAGTTTCGCCATGCTGTCTCCCCTGCTTTGGAGGGGTTGGACTCCCTACCGGAGTTCAGTCCCATAGAGGCAAAACTGTTCATGGGTGAGTTGACGGAGAAGAAGATATCATGCATATACCAATCCCTAGTCACACACTGTGCATCCTCCTTGGATGGCCTACGGTCTAAATGGGAGAGAGATGTGGGTGAGATTGATGAGGAAGGGTGGAGTGAGGCTCTTGCGGCCCCGAGGGAGGCGGCTGTCACCGTGCGGCTACGCTTTATCCAATTTAAGTATCTACACAGGGCTTATTACAAAAGAGAGAGGCTGTGGCGGGCTGGACTGATTGCATCCCCTGACTGTCTGAGGTGTGGTAGGGAGATGGGCACGTTTTTGCATACGGTGTCGACATGTGGGGCTATAGCCCGATATTGGAAGCGTGTTTGGGACTGCTTGGATGAGGTCCTGGGCTGGCAGCTCCCGCGCACGTCGCAGCTGGGTCTTCTGCATGTCTTGGAGCAGGTGGGCGGCAACATCTATAAGAGGCATCTCTTGCTCCTAGGCCTTACTCTTGCTAAGCGGGACGTGGCCCGTGCATGGAAAGCTCCGGGGGCGCCCCCGATTGGGGTCTGGAAACGGGGCATGGACTATTGCATGGGACTGGAACGCCCCGTGTTTGAGGCCCGTGGCTGCCCCAGAAAACATTATAAAATCTGGAAGAGGTGGGCAGAATATAGGGGGCTGTGGCTGGAGCCGCCGCCGCAGCAGGATACACTAGTGGATCAATTGCCATGAGTACCGGGGCAAGAGTGAGAGTGCATCAACATCTCTGTACAGCTTATGTTGTTTTAGATTCTGGTGACCATGGTGAACGGGGTGGGGGTGGTAATCGGGTGGGGGGATGTTGTGGGGTTGAAGGGGGGGATCCGGGAGGTTAATGTCATTTGTCTTATCCAGCTTTTTATGCTGACTGCTGCAACTGTGATTCTTGATTATTTGCTTACAGCCTATCCAGTGTCTGGAGGGCTGTGAATGTTTCCGCAATCCATATTTGAAATGTCAATAAAATCTGGTTTTGAAAAAAAAAACTGGCATTTACTCAAAGACCTTGACACCCAACTGACAAACGTCCCTCTTTTCGCATACAGAAAAGATAAAAGCATAGCGAACCATATTGTTCGAGCAGCCATTCCTAAGCAAAAAGCACTTACAATACATGATTATGTGAACCTCCCACCCATAACTGGCCACCGCAAATGTGGCACATGCCTCTGTTGCTCTTCTACTATAGAAGGAAACCTTTTTCAACATGCAGGGATATCGTGGAAGCATGATCAATTTACCAATTGTAAAACAAGGAATGTGGTCTATGGTATACTATGTTCATGCGACAAACTATACATAGGAAAAACAACTCAGGAAGTTAGACAAAGGATGTCCCAACACAAGTCCAGAATAAAGAAAAAAGTTCTTACAACTCCTTTGGTCCAACATTGGATCGATCAATCACATGGAGAACAAGATTTCAAATGGACGATAATATCCAAAATAGACCATGATCCAAGAGGGGGAGACGTAGAGGCCAGGTTGCGACAACGAGAAGCAATGCTGATTCTGAAATTCAACACCACTATACAAGGTCTGAACAAAATGTCCGAACTTTATAACCTGTGAAACCTTTTTACTGCATAACATAAATTCGAGAGGACTCTTTTACATCTGAACATGCTCTATACTTCCAAATCTAATATAGGAATCTGTCATTAGGCAATACTCCTTGCGATTAGTATTTGTTACCCTTTAGAATTTGCACGCAAGTTCGTAACACTCTCACCGACCACCAATGTACTACAAAACGAATGGAACTACAAATCCCGAGTGAAGGACACATACAAACCCGGAAGCGCTTTCCATTTAAGACGATGAGACCCGGAACCACTTCTATCGCGTACACACTTGGTTGCGACTTAGTCTGGAGGAGATGGACGCTTAGCCACAGGTAACCTCATTGCGTAAGAACTTCGAACCTAGGCCCACCGTTTGAGTAGCACACGAGTTATTTAACAGTTCGAGGTATTATTCAGGTCATACGCATTGAGAGCATAGCTGCATAAGATAGATTCCGGCCTCACTCCATGGCGGGACTTTCTCGAGAGTAGTATACCCCCAACGGCTTAAGGAGAGAACGCAAGTCGTCCAGTGGGTCCCGTGTCTGTTTAACCAACGCCACACCCGTTAAGCATTATATTTAGTAAACGTAATGGTCACCTCTGTTTATTATCGACCTTGTGGTTGGTGACGAAATACGCGCAAACTCCGTTGTTTTCATTTTTATTTGTCTTCCAGATTTAATCACGAGGCTTCTCTAAAACCTGACGGACTCGGATCCGGAACTTTTGGATTTTTCAATTCATATTAGGGCATAACAAAACCAACTTATTAGTGAGTATTTCAGACTATCCTCTCCATTATATTTTGGGCAAGTTGTAGCAAACTTTTCCTGATCAAATATCCTCTCGTAATTCCCTTGCAGTTTTTCACAGCTTCAAGCCCTCATAAATTCTTCGACAGGTAATTTACTGAGAATGTGTGCTGTTTCGAATGAAAGTTGAGAGCCTCTCTTTGGAGATGACTGACAGACTGTCTTTTATTTATTATGTCTTACAGATTAAATGTGTATGGTCCTGAAGAGAATCCTTTGATAATGCAAGGATTCGAAACGCGTCGACCAAGGTGTTAGTTGACCGTGGTGTCACTTTTTGAGTGTTTAGACCAATCATTGCTTAACAACTGCAAATCAAGAATTATTGAAGCTTTCTTTGGTCTTTGTTATTTCTCCGATGTATTTGGTTCATTAAATGCACTAGATCATTCCTATGATTGTAAATAGGACGAGGGTTTAACCTTCAGTTGGAATCTAACAATTCAGTTCTTATAATCCTCTTTTGAAAAAAACTACACCACCAACTACCACCATTTCTCCTGTGATTGATTAGTGTTCACTCATTGTCTCGTGTACATGTTTTTTGTCTAGTATTGTGTCAAATTTTTGTTTAACCTACCCCCACAACCACTTTCCCTGTCCATGAACATGCTTCACTCCTCCGTATTGTTCAATAATGTTTGATGCTTATTTTGTTGAAAAAAAGAATATCAAAAAACCTAAAAACAGTTTTAATGTTTAAAACAAAATAAAAAATAAAAGTTCAACTAATTTTCTACTGAAATTTTGACTGAAAGAGTGGTCATTGGGGAATGAGAAATTGTGTGCTCATTCATCTATTGTTTAGAAAATCGTTGCACAGTACTGGCAATTCGTTCTGTTCATTAACCCTTTTGAGAGCAGCCTGTCTCCACTGACTGCAGTCTGTCAGAAACACTCTAAGTGAAGCTGTGTGGCCTTCCGAGAGCAGTCTGTCTTCCATGACGTAAGACTGCACGAAGACACTCTCAGTGAAATTGCTCACACTTCTTAATTCCGCTTGTCTCAATGACTTCGGTCTGCTCACATAGACAATGAATAAGGCTGCCCACCCTTCTGAGAGCAGTCTGTCTCCAGTGAGTTCAGT
Source organism: Lissotriton vulgaris (assembly GCF_964263255.1). Classification (NCBI taxonomy): domain Eukaryota; kingdom Metazoa; phylum Chordata; class Amphibia; order Caudata; family Salamandridae; genus Lissotriton; species Lissotriton vulgaris. Next base: position 504,037,003 of record NC_141700.1, on the reverse strand, counting down.
GTGCTCAGAGACACTCCTGGTAAAGTTGCCCATCCTGCCGTGTACAGGCTCCACCATGCCTTCAGCCTGCTCACATATATACTATGGCTAAGCATGCCTACTCTCTTTAGAACAGTCTGTCCCAGTTGGCTTCAATGGGCATGTCCACACGCACTCTAAATGGAGTGAAAGGCTGCCCTGAGGACTGGGGAAGAGGTGAGATCCAACTGGATGATCGGAGCTACAGGCAGGGCTTACTTTGACACGGCGGTTGCAGGTGGTGCCCACCTACACTCATTTATGTGAACCAGCACTTATTTTTCTCATCCGACTTTAACAGGGCTCGAAGGGGGGGGGGGGACAGCCCCTCTCTGTTTAAAAACCACTGCAGCTATAGTTCATTCGACACCACCACTGCCATGCACACACAGACACCACCACTGGCATGCACACACAGACAACACCACTGCCATGCACACACAGACACCACCACTGCCATGCAGACACAGACACCACCACTGGCATGCACACACAGACACCACCACTGGCATGCACACACGGACACCACCACTGCCATGCACACACGGACAACACCACTGCCATGCACACACGGACACCACTACTGCCATGCACACACGGACACCACCACTGCCATGCACACACGGACACCACCACTGCCATGCACACACTGACACCACTACTGCCATGCACACACAGACATCACCACTGCCATGCACACACGGGCACCACCACTGCCATGCACACACGGGCACCACCACTGGCATGCACACACGGACACCACCACTGGCATGCACACACAGACACCACCACTGCCATGCACACACAAACACCACCACTGCCATGCACACACAGACACCACCACTGCCATGCACACATAGACACCACCACTGGCATGCACACAAACACACCACCACTGGCATGCACACACAGACACCACCACTGGCATGGACACACGGACAACACCACTGGCATGCACACACGGACACCACTACTGCCATGCACACACGGACACCACCACTGCCATGCACACATGGACACCACCACTGCCATGCACACACGGACATCACCACTGCCATGCACACACGGACACAACCACTGGCATGCACACACAGACACCACCACTGGCATGCACACACAGACACCACCACTGGCATGCACACACAGACACCACCTCTGGCATGCACACACGGACACCACCACTGGCATGCACACACGGACACCACCACTGCCATGCACACACAGAAACCACCACTGCCATGCACACACAGACACCACCACTGCCATGCACACACGGACACCCAAAAAAAATTTATGCAAAGCATTGTCATTTACAATGCCAGCAACTCAAACTTTAATGATGCGAGACCTATTGCATTGCAAATGCTTGTTATGAAGGCATTTGAGCAGTATGTGCATCTGTGTGTGAAGTTGTGAATGTGTTTGAGTATGTGTGATAGCAAGAAAGTATGTTTATGTGGGGTTTTACACCCAGATATCCCCTGACAGACTTTCTTCCCTTGGTATCCTTTCCCCTCTCCTTGTGAGTCCAGCAGTAAAGTATGTACTTCTGGCCATGTGCCTATCGGCTACAAAATATGGATGCATGTATATTTATTTGTGTATGGCATACCTAATTGTGTACATTTCCTTTTTACAAATCTGTTTATGCCCCAACATGTCAGCTATTATTGGTTTATCTGCACCCATCTCATTTTAAGGGAGACAGATTGAGAATGGTGATACGAATGGGTCTAATTGTGTCAGTCTCAGTAACTAAATATGTGCGCACACTTAGCTAATAGTTTGTTAATAGTGTTCAAGGAACACTTGGTGAGATTTACAAAGGGTATGTAGAAAGAGTCTCACAAAGTGTGGTTTCTGACGTCAGTTAGGGCCTCATTGTTTTCTTTCTTCAGTTATTCTCCAATCTGGGTTAATATTTTGCGTTGTTCTTTGGTGCAGGTGAATGCGTTTAGGGAGGGTTTCCATTTTTAGGTCTCGCCTCTCAATGCGCATGCGCATTGAGCGGAGCAAGACTATAGGGGCTTAAACAAGACTTACCTAGACTGGCGATTTGATGCTGTGCCCGTGCGCTTTTAGGTCAATGCGCAAGCGCATTGACCTAAAATGCGCGTGCACATCATCAAATGCCAGCCATCTGTTCCCCAGCAGCTCTTCCCGCTCCACCCCACAAGCTCCCCCCAGCGTGCGCTCTGCCTTTGCCGCACTCCTCCCACACCTTTGAAGTGAAGCTTAGCTTCACTTCAAAGGCCCCTACTGCTTCACACTATTCAAGGCCGCCAGGCTGTTTCTCTCCCTCATCGCCGCTCTCCCCGCTCCGCCCCCTGCTGCGGCCCTGTCACATTTCTCCTCCCCCCTCCCCACAGCAATGCCCTCCGTCTTGTTCTCCTTCCCAATATTTTTCTCCCTTTATTTTCCTTTTGCTTCTCTCTTTCTGTAGCCCTTTCTCACGTGATTTCCCAAGTTTCTGCACTTTCCTCCTTAATCGTTTTTCCGTTTATCTGTTGGTTCCCCTTGTCTCTCCACCTTCTTCACTGTTGATTCATTCTGCTTTTCCTCCCCTCCCATCTCTTTTGTGGCTCGCCCCTCATCCTCAAGTGGCGTTCTTCCTCTCTTCTTCCTCGCTCGCTTTCTGGACCAGTGAAGGCGTTTGCACACTACAATCCAGGATAGGCCTTGCACGTTGGTTCATGCACCACTGCAACAAAGTGCAGAGGCACGGATAAAATAAAAAAAAGCCTAGCACACCACTGACCTGTGGTTCAAGCAAAAAGATCTGGTCCAAAGCGTACTGATAAAACACATCTTCGTTTTTCTTTAGCTTAATCGAAGGCACTGATCAAACTTAGTACCAACACAATATAAATGGAATGTATTGAATATATAATTATATCACAGTATAGTTATCCACGTTTAATAATGCACTACCACATGATTGCTATCTCCCCAAGCAAAACGTGTTGTCTGCATTGGCTATTTTATACACACATATTTTTTTAATGTTTTCTCAACTGTGGTATCTATAGTAATTACAACGCCCCTGTCCTAACCCATAAATCATAATAGATGGGTTGTAATAATTCAACTCTGATCTGTCCGAGTGGGACAGAAAGAATCAGAAAATAGTGAGCTTTACATTTTACATGTGCAAGAATTACACGTCCCTGATCTGAGCCACTGGAAATGTGCTGTGAACTCACTCAGATTCTGAAGTACCACCCTGCATAAAAAACAGCGTGGTACAAGTCTCCGTCTCTGGAAGTAGTCAGAGTGAGGGCGCTGCAGACCTCAGGACTCCCACGTGGCGACTGATTGGCGTCGTCATGGTGTCGCGTGTCAGTTGCTGCGTACAAGATGCAAAGTTAAGGGAAACCCAGTGAAAGGGAGTCTTGCAGTCTCGGCTCCCCACGTGGTACTTGTCGACAGCTTGCTGTTCAACACAGCACATAGGTGCTAATGAGACCACGCCCTATCCGGCTGCCCCCATGGCAACCTCACCTGTACTTGACCACTGGCTGCGACTCTTGATTGCATGCTTACCATTCTAGCAGGCTAGAATATCAGTTCACTGAGTGCCGAGAGTAACAAGGCACAGTCTGAGAAGCTCTAATTGCCTTTCAGTGCCATGATGTGGGGTACCGACACTGAAATACATTAGACAAACCCCTAATGCGTGGCACTTAGCAGGGCTGGCCACAATCCCCCCCACATCCACAGGCCGTGTAATGGAGTATCTTGGAAGGCTATGGTCAATCACTGGTACCCCTAGCCCCTCTCTTAAGACCTTGCGTGGTACCCCTGCCCTGGCTTGTGCTAAAGGCTTGACGATCCAATTCCATCCTGAATTCACCTCTACTTATATTCCTGATGTCAAGGTTGCCTAACTATTTTGTGGCCTGTTCAAGCTGTCTCCAATTAAATGAAACTGTAGTTCTTTTACTTCTGCTTGTCACACCACTTAATGTAGTAGTACTCTGTGCTGCAGGTAAACCGCAGATGTGGCCTAACGACCAGAGCTGCCATCTAAGTCACGTAAATACAAAACATGTTGCATTACAAATGCTATAGGTGTCACATTTGCGAAAGTTATATCTATTGGCATTGTAAATGACAAAGCTATCAATTTAGCTATTTTAAAAACCAACACATAAATAAAATATTTGTCATTTACAAGACCAATTGCTCCAACTTTTCTAATGCGAGACCTATTGCATTTCCAATGCTTGTTTTATTGCTCTACCTCGTGATCTTCTGCCACCTTCCATATCAACATGTCCAAGTGAATGCCCAGTCACCTTAAGATAGGCGCTTTTTACTTTAGCAAATTAACCCAAAAGTCAGACACTTCTTGGTAGCAACAGTATATAGTGAAGTGCGCCGGGGGAAAGCCATAGACGCTTAGGGGCAGTACGAAACTCGCTGGCAGGAAACATTCACCCTTGGTTGGCGCAGCGGTACTTACCTTAGTCTTAAGTCCCTATACATAGATAGCGTCTATTAAAAAGCGCACGTTCGCGTTGGAGTTCTTGGCGCTGTAACAGGTGGAACTGCTGTGACTGAGGGTGCCCCGCCTCCCCAAACCCCTGAGGTGGCACAACTGGAACAAGACAAGTGTCTGGAAATCCGTAGAATGTCCGGCTGCCTTTCATTCATTCATTCATTTTGTCTTTATTTCGACAAAAAGATGTCATAAAAGAATACAGAATAAAATTTCAACATACATCATTACAATTGTTTAAAAATACAGAAGTACAAAGTGCCGTAAAATTCATTCTTCATAAAAACATTATCTAAAGTTAAAAAGACAATCAGCCCAGAGAACCTCTGGTCACCAATACCCCCAAAAGACCCGAGCATTGTACGTGAATACAATTGATCTCATTTTACCACGTACTTTCTTCTGATATTCCACATGGCAGCCAGGAATTACGTAACAGCAAAAACAATTATTGGGAATAAATCTGTTTTTAATATTCGATAGGAGTGAAAACACTGCCTGCTCCCCAGGTTTTGCAAATAGGAATGATCCACTTCTTCCTAGGAACCTGGTAGGAAGGGCAGAAGAAGACTATGTGCAACTCATTCTCTAACTCCGTAATGCAAGCTGGGCAGTTACTGGGAGCATTGGGGCAGTGGAGGAGTGTGGCTCACTGATTAGAGCGGCAGACCCTGATGCAGAGGTCGGGCCCGGGACCAGGGTTCAATTCCCGACGCGACAGGGTCCTGAGCCCAAAATGTCCACGGACTCGATAATTCTCGCCTCGGTGCCTATTCTAATCATGGGATCCCACGCTGCAACTCTGGGCAATAGCTTGCTTAATCTCCACTACGGCTGCCCACCCGCTGCGGGATGCCTGGCTTACACCTTGGGGATGCCCAGTAGGGGTTATCTCACAGGGAAAAAGTCAGGACGGGTTCCGAAGGCAAGCGCCTTGATGCCTTCGGGTGATACGTGCGCTATATAAGTCGCAATACATTTACATTTACATTTACAACGGCTGGTGAGAGCTCTTATTGGTAGGGAGTCATATCTCCATTGGAGGTACACCTTCCTATGGCCATTAGGGCTGATAGTATCAAAAGCAGAATTTGTAGTGATCTTTTAGTGCCAAGAATGTACTAGTCATTGTCCCCATTTGGGCATTCGTTAAGCTGGGACAAATTATGATCGTAATACAGACTAACTAGCTCCTTACGGGATATACCCCTGCACGCTTGTTCAGGGTTGGTCCATAGTGAAGGGCAACCTAGCCTGTCAAATTCCTGCCTGATATATTTCAGCCAGGGGAAATTCCAGACATTTGGGAATTTTAACAATTCTGCAAGCTTGTGCCTATAACTGGCGAGTTCAGGGGTTACAAATTAAATGTGTAGCCAATGGGTCATTGGCTACATCCCCTCTAGGCACACTGATATTGGTTCCTCTTAAATGAAGACTCCAACCAATTCTTCATTCTATGCTTTTATTGATTATTCATTTGTTTTTTGGCGATTATTTTTGTCATAATCCTTTTTCTAATCATGTTCACATAATTCTTAAACATAATCCATTCCTGGATGCATTTTGCTTTCAGAGCTCCAATGCATTTCGGGCATTGTTTGCCCTTCCTCAGGGAGCAAAATCTGTTGAAAACGTAAAATATAACTAAGATCACAATCTATAGTAATAATCACATCTCTCCAATAATATCAAATGATACAGTATAAACCATGCACAATATCATTATAGTGCTCATATTAACCAGTGTTGGGTATATCGTGACCCGTGTGTTCAAGTCATGCCGGTAAAATAATAATAGGGTAAGTTCTCTCACGTGTAAGTCGCTGTTTGTCGGACTTCAAATGCTGTTGAAAAATGAGGAGAGTATTTGTTATACTAACCGTTCGTGTCAACGCTAGCAGGCTCTAAGTCCCAATGTCGGGTACGTGTAACTGACCTAGGTTCTAGTAATCCCGTTTCATCCGCGCCGTTTGTTCATTCAGTTTTGCGTAGTGGAACGAACCGCTTGCAGTGTTTATATCCCGATGTTGCCGGCAACTTCGATTTACTTCCGTGTCACGTGGACACTGGAAGATAGAAGCTAAAAAAAATCCTCCATGGTAGGGGATGAGAGAGAAAACTTGCGATTCTATGTCGTTGTTCGCAATTGTTTTACCACGATGTGTGTGTTTCAACGAAAGAAACGTTGGAACGAAATTAAAAATAAAAATAACAATAGGAGTAACAAAAAAAGTGGACAGATAAACGGAAAAATTAATTTCCCCAAAATGTTTGGCCCTTGTATAGGCGAACAGCGGGACTGATTCAAAAATGTTATTAAAATCCGGTTCCAGGTTTAACATTGGCCAATGTTTGGTAATGATCTTTTTGAATTTAGTACTGGATGTAGAGAATTTTTTTTTTTTCACAACCAATTTTATTGAGCAAGTAGGTAATAAAATAGTGGCACCCCACAGGTCGGAGATCACCACCAACAGTACAGGCACAGTATATCAGATGAGTAGCAAATGTTTAAGCAGGCACCGAAAACAGGCTCAATATGTATAAACCCCCAACCCACCCTACCCCACAACCCCCGTCCCCCCAACTCCCAGAAACTCCCCCCCATCCCTCCCCCCCACGCACGTGTACAAATAGCAGCAGATAAAGGGTGTAGGTGTAGCGCGACAGGAGTGTCGCAGTATCGGGCCAACAATGTCCGTACAATCAAATGTCTTCTTCTCGCTCCGCTGGGGAATCCAGTGACAGACCCCGGTAGTCGGCCCACCGCTTCCAAATTTGTGTAGTGTTTGCGTGGGCAGCCCCTCGCCTCAAAGATCGGCTTTTCAAGGCCCATGTAATAGTCCAATCCAGCTTTCCACGCAGACAGGGGAGGGGCCCTCACACCCTTCCATGCCCTGGCCAGGTCCCGCTTGGCAACAACAAGCCCCAAAAGCAGCAGATGACGTTTATAAATGTTCCCACCAATGCCCTCCATAACATGCAACAACCCCAGTCGATGGGTGCGGGGAAGGTCCCAGCCCAGAACCTCAGATAGACAGCTCCACACGCCTCTCCAAAAGCCAGACAACCGACCACACGACCACACAGTATGTAACAGGGATCCAGGCACCGCCCCACAGCGCAGGCATTCCGGGGATTCAATCAACCCAGCCCTCCACAATCGTTCACGGGTATAGTAGGCCCGGTGCAGGTACTTAAATTGGATGAGCCGGAGCCGTACAGCAATGGCGGTCCCACGCGGGGATTCTAACGCCTCCCTCCAATCGTCCTCATCTAGAGGGCCTACGTCCACCTCCCAAGCCGCCCGAAGAGAGTGCAGGGTAGAGGAGCAATGAATAACCAGCGTCTGGTATATCCGGGATACCTTCCTATCCCCCAGGTCCCCCATAAAGACCTTCGCCTCGACTGGGCTAAACTCTGGTAGGGAGTCCAGGTTGGCAATGCTCTGGGTGAGGGCGTGGCGCAGCTGCAGGTAACGGAAGAACTGGGACTGAGGCATTTGGAACTCTGTGCGAAGGTCCTCGAATGATTTGAGGGTAGTGCCGGACATGACCTGGCCCAGTAACGAGATACCTATCGCCTCCCAGCCCTCAAAGCCGGCCAGGGCCAAAAGCTCTGGGAGCAGGCCATTATGCCAGAGCGGCGTCTCAGCCGTCAACTTGCCCCACCAACCCATGCGGCGTAGGGCCTGTCTCCACACTGCAAAGACCACTCTGGTGACCCACGGTAGTGCACGACGCAGACGGGCTGAGTATAGAATGGTGTGTAATGTGTTATCGCCCATGAGCGACCGCTCCAATGCATACGCCGGGTCCCCCCTGTCGCTGTACCACCACTCATTAAGAGCAAGCAGTTGGGAAGCCTGGTAGTAAGATAGGAGATCAGAAGTGGCCAGGCCCCCGCAATAAGTAGATAGGAAGCATGTTTTCAACGCTACTCTGGCCGCTCCGCCAGCCCACAGAAAGCGACCCAGCGTCGAGTTAACCTGGCGAAACCACTGCGGGCCGATAGGGTAAGGGAAGTTCTGTAGCTGGTACAACAGGCGTGGAAGCGCCACCATTTTGAAGATGGCCGATCTTCCAAAGATAGTGAGGGGCATTCTGGACCAAGTCTTGACATCGGCCTGGACCCGTTCCAACACCGGCAGGACGCCACGGTCCCAGGCCACGGCGCGCGACTCAGAGAGAAAGACGCCAAGGTATTTCAGCCCATCCGTCACAACGCGTAGTCCCGCAGCCCAGGGGTCCACCACTGCCCCGCCACCCAGCACCCATAAAGTCGATTTGTGAAGGTTGAGCCGAAGGCCGGAGATCTCGCCAAATATGCGCATGACCTCCAGAACCCGGGGACCCGAGCGTTGCAGGTCAGTGAGGAAAAAGAGTAAATCATCCGCATATAACGCGATTCTATCTACCAATTCACCACTCCACATGAACCCTCGTATCTGGGCATCAGCACGCACCCGAGATGCCAGGGGCTCCATCGCCAGGGCAAATAGGTACGGGGACAATGGGCAACCCTGTCGGGTACCCCGACCAATCCGAAAGCGCCCGGACGTGGCCCCGGCCACCCGAACCGAGGCCGTGACATTAGTGTACAGTAGTTTCAGGTACGACAGGAACACAGGACCGAGGTTAAGGCGGGGCAAGAGTGTGAACAAGTATGCCCAACTCACAGAGTCAAAGGCCTTGTCCATATCCGCTAGTAGGAGTGCCGCCTGCTCATCTCGAGCCCCCATGGCATCTACTGCCGCTTGTGCCCGCCGGATATTGTGGTGAGTTGCCCTACGGGGCATGAACCCGGCCTGGTCAGGGTGGACCAGGTCCGTAATATAGGGCAGTAGGCGGTTCGCCAAGGTCTTTGCCAAGATTTTGACCTCTATGTTTAAGAGCGAAATGGGCCGGTATGAGTCGTGCCTGTCCGGGGCCCTGCCCGGTTTCAGAAATACCACGATCTCGGCATGGCGCCAATCTGGCGGTAACTCCCCCAGAGCCCGTGCTGCCTCAAGCGCACGCCTATATTGAGGCCCCAGCTGGAGGTGAAACTTTTTGTAGAATTCGCACGGGTAACCACTCGGGCCTGGCGCCTTCCCTGTATTGAGCTGTCCCAGCGCCTCCCCAAGTTCCTCAGCCGTGAGCGGGGCGTCCAGCGCAGTTCTAGTCTCATCAGAGACGGCCTGTGGCAACAGGTCATCGAGATATGTGGATATCTCCTCCGTCTCCAGGGAGTCCCGGGAGGCATATTGTGCCTCAAAGTAATGGGCAAAGCTAGACGCGAGGCGGGCCGGGTCTGTCATCACCGTGCCATCTTCCGCCGTGATTCCCGGCAACGTGAGAGGCTGGAAGGTAGCCTGACACAGTCTGTGGAGCATCGTGCAGGACTTGTCGCCCCATTGATAAACCCTGCTACGCGTGGCGAGCCACGCCTGTCTGGCCTCATCGTGTAGGACCGAGGCATAGGATTGCTGCGCCTGTAAGAGCTGCCGTATCACAGCCTCACCCCCCCCCCTCACGGCCACGTTGTTCCAAGATCTCTACGCGAGCGGCAGCGGCCAAAATGGCCTCCCGATGCTTCCGTCGGGCGGCTGCACACCAGGCGATATCCACTCCCCGTATCGTGGACTTCAGCGCCTCCCACACCACCACCGCGTCAACGTCTCCCACAAGATTATCACGCCAATAATTATCAACCGCTTCGCGCAAGTGATGCACATATTCAGGTTGCTGTAGGTGCCATGAGGACATCCGCCAACGGAACGGCTGTCGTTTCGTGGGAAGGTCTATGGTAGCCACAACTGGGGAGTGATCAGACAGACCCCTGGGTAGGATAGCAGCGTCACTCACACGGCTCAAACAGGCACCAGGCATAAAGATGTAATCGAGTCTGGAGAAGGAGCCATGCACCGCCGACACATACGTGAACTCACGCGCAGCAGGATGAAAATGGCGCCACACATCCACCCAGCCCAAGCTGTCCGCCGTCCACGCAGTCTAGTATGCGGGGTAGGAGAGGAGGGATCCACAGCCTCAGGCAAACGTCTCTGGCGGTCTGAGCCCACATCCATAACCTCATTCCAATCGCCCCCAACCACCGTCAACACATCCGGGATTTCATCCCACACCGCAAACAGTCTCTCCGACAGGGCCCACTGCATTGGAGGAGGGGCATACACACTACCAAAAACCACTGGTTCGGCACCCATCTGTCCCTTGATAAAGACAAAGCGGCCCTGAGGGTCAATCCACTGCTTTTCATGAACGTATGCCACCCTGCGATGAACCAAAATAGCCACCCCCTCGATCCCCTCGCAAAGCCGGCATGGTAAACTTGCTGAAAGCCGAATCTCTGGAGGCTAAGGACCTTGGAGCCCAGCATATGAGTTTCTTGGAGCAACAGCACATCCACCGCCTCCCTCTTCCCCCAGCGCAAAACAGCTCCACGTTTGATTTTATCCAGCATCCCCCTCACATTCCATGTTACAACACGAATGGCCTTATTAGGAAGCACCGCAGTTTGATCAGCCATCATCTAGGCAGTCCCCCCCATCAGGCCCCCAGCGCACCCCACCATTCACTCGATCCAACATCAATATACACGTGCGGTTCCAACCACCCAACCCCAGACCTCCCCACCCCACCCCAGTCCTGAACCCCCCCTAACAGCAACAAACCAACACTCCCCCCATCCCCGCTCCCCCACCCCCTATACCTCATAGAACACTTAAGCATCTGTCGCGGCATGGATAAACCCGGGTCCAAAACAGAGGACCAAGGGCCAGCCATACCAAAGGATCCCAACACCCCGGTCACCACACACTCACCCCCCCCCCAACAACACCCACAACTCGTGAGGGTCTAAGGCCCTTGGAAGTCGCCTCCCGAGCCCCACAGCGTTCCCACAGGTAGCTTCAAAATGTCTCGAAAGTATACAGTCTGGCATCAACGAAACCCCCATACAACAGCCCCACTAGCTGATCCATCACAAAGTAGGGCAACACATTACCGGAGAGGACCAGGGTCCAGGCCCCACCAGAGTTCAACTGCCAGCCTCTGAGTGTTCAGAGTCCAACGTGCCTCTGGTCTGTGTCGCACTAGCGGAGGCTGACCGTTTGCGTGATCTGGACCTCTGATGTCGTCTTTTTCGGTTTGGGCGGTTCGTCCGCTCCTGCGATGATCCCCTCGCCCTGCCCGGGTCCAGCCCCGGCTGGGCATGCGGCCTGATCCTTACTGCTTCGTCCGTCTACCGAAAGACCTCCTCGGGTGAGTCAGAAAAATGTGTCCGGGACTGGTATACCACCCGCAGGCGGGCCGAGTACAGAAGAGAGTACTGGAGCTTCAGGCCCCGCAACTTGGCCTTGGCGGCCACAAACGACTGTCTCTGCCGCTGCACAAGTTTTGTATAATCAGGGAAGATCATGATAGTGTGATTTTCATAGGAGAGCGGACCCTTGTTCCTTGCCTCCCGAAATATGACATCGCGGTCGTGGTAATTCAAGAGTCTTGCAATGACAGGCCGAGGACGCTCACCCTCCGGCGGCCGCTGTGTCAAGGCCCGGTGTGCACGCTCGATCACGAAACAAGTGGACAGTGCCCCCGCCGGGAGCCAGCCCTCCAGCCATCGGGTCAAAAACTGCTCCATATTATCCTTCTCACATCTCTCCGGAAAACCTATAAAGCGAAGGTTGTTCCTCCGTGCGCGCCCTTCGGCATCTTCCACTCGGGAAGCAAGAGTCTTTTGGGTACGCTCCATCTCCGCCATTCTCTGCTTCAGCGCACCAATGTCCGTCTCCGCCACCGTGATTCGGGATTCGGTCTCTGTAATCCGCTCCACCGCATTGCGGAGATCTTGGCGCAGCAGCGTAACGTCCGCACCCACAGCCCCGATCTTGGCATCGAGCATGTCCCGGGACTGGGTGATGGCCACCAAAATCGTCGCATTATCCGGTCCTGTACCGCTGCCGCCGCTGGGCGCCCCAGAGCCGCCACTGGGCCCTGTAAATTTGTCGATAGGGCCTTGCTTGGGCGGGCCTCCTCTGCCACCCCTGGTCATGGCCGCTTGTAGTCCCAACGTTGCCACTCCGTGGGCAGCCGCCTGCGGCCCCGTCACCGGAGACCGCCACTCAGCCGGGCCGCACACCTCGAGATCAGGGCGGGCACCTTCCGCGACGATTCTCAGCAGATCCCCAGGAGCAGACCCACAGCGGTGGGCGCAGGAAACCTCGGGCCCCGGCCGGGACGCCGCCGCAAGTGTCTTCGGGATGAAGAGCGACAATCACCGCTGCCAGTCCAGGCCAGTCCCAACGTCGCGAAACTTGAAGCCCCGGTCTCACAAGGGCGGGGCAGGCCTCCACCACGCCACGTCGTCTGAAAAGGTTCTCCAAGGCACGGCACCAGAACACAGGGCACCTCTGCGACTCGTAGGCAACTGGAGCTGCAAAGTCGGGCCGGGACCCGCCCAGTTGATGCGACCTCCGGCAATCCGCCACCGACCGCCACCTGGCGTCCTGAAAAACGAGGTCCCGGGTCCGCCGCCAGTCACCAGACCGCACTCCGCTGACGGCGCCTCCAGTCCCCGGGGGAGATGGAATCACGGGATCAGCACACCGGAGGGGTCAGAACACTCCCTGGAACCGATGCCACTCACGTGGTACCAACTGCGGGCTCGGGGGCCAGGATAAATGAGCAAATTGTGTCCGGGCCGGCGGGAGCTCTACAAGGCTGCGACCGCCATCTTCGCCCGCCAAGCCACGCCCCTCCGGATGTAGAGAATTTTAATACTGCTACTATCCTCTGATTGTCTGCTTTGACTTTAGGAGTTAATAGTTCTGCTCTTGTTTTGGTTAATACCTGTTTCTCAGCTTTTTCTATTGTAGATCTTGGGTATCCTCTGTCCCTAAATCGTTCCCCCATTTCTTTTATTCTGGAGGCCCATCATAACATTTCACAATTGAAATGGGTGATTACCCAATATCATGATCTAACTATAGGCATCACAATAATATCGACCAACTTTCCGTTTATTTTTCCGTTTATCTGTCCACTTTTTTTGTTACTCCTATTGTTATTTTTATTTTTAATTTCGTTCCAACGTTTCTTTCGTTGAAACACACACATCGTGGTAAAACAATTGCGAACAACGACATAGAATTGCAAGTTTTCTCTCTCATCCCCTACCATGGAGGATTTTTTTAGTTTCTATCTTCCAGTGTCCACGTGACACGGAAGTAAATCGAAGTTGCCTGCAACATCGGGATATAAACACTGCAAGCGGTTCGTTCTGCTACGCAAAACTGAATGAACAAACGGCGCGGATGAAACGGGATTACCAGAACCTAGGTCAGTTACACGTACCCGACATTGGGACTTAGAGCCTGCTAGCGTTGACACGAACGGTTAGTATAACGAATACTCTCCTCATTTTTCAACAGCATTTGAAGTCCGACAAACAGCGACTTGAACGTGATAGAACTTACCCTATTATTATTTTACCGGCATGACTTGAACACACGGGTCACGATAGACCCAATACTGGTTAATATGAGCACTATAATGATATTGGGCATGGTTTATACTGTATCATTTGATATTATTGGAGAGATGTGATTATTACTATAGATTGTGATCTTAGTTATATTTTACGTTTTCAACAGATTTTGCTCCGTGAGGAAGGGCAAACAATGCCCGAAATGCATTGGAGCTCTGAAAGCAAAATGCATCCAGGAATGGATTAAGTTTAAGAATTATGTGAACATGATTAGAAAAAGGATTATGACAAAAATAATCGCAAAAAACAAATGAATAATCAATAAAAGCATAGAATGAAGAATTGGTTGGAGTCTTCATTTAAGAGGAACCAATATCAGTGTGCCTAGAGGGGATGTAGCCAATGACCCATTGGCTACACATTTAATTTGTTATTCAAAGAAGCCATGGCACGGAGAGCGTCACCCGACAGCAGCACCTTAACTTGAGAAACACCAAGGAAATTAATTAATAACACAGCTGTGCATCAATCCCAATACCAGTACTATGTCATAAAGTTCAGGGGTTACCCAGAGACGCCTCCAGAAAGTTAGAGGCTTAAGTCCTAGTTCCTCCTTAAGTGATCTCAATCCCAGGTCCAACCTAAGGGGAAGTAGGGGCGTACTAGCGGGCAAAGATACCAACTGCCTAAGAAACCTATTTTCCGTGACGGTAATTTCTGCGGGACAACTGTGACCCCGCAGTTCCCCTCCATAGATCACATCTCCCCGTGCCTGCATTTTATAGATTTCAAGAGGTGGGCAAATAGGTTTTGACGTAGATTGTTTTAGGAGTTTGAGGCAAGGATGAGACACGAGGGGAGTTGCAACGGGCAAGCGGGGACCTGTGAGGGGTGGTGAAGGTGTTCAGACATAAACTGGAAAGGCAGCGGGTGGGAGGGGGACGGCGCCGCAAGCTGAGTCAGAAGAAAAAGTAGTGCACCAAAATAAACTAAATGGCCAGAAGTGAACTGATCCATGTAAAAGGGTCATTCCCCAGGGCGGGAACAAAACCGCTAAAAGGCGGGACAAATATAAAACATTTTTTTTTAACAAATCTTTTTATTGACAGATCGCACAAAAGACGCAGCACTCCGTACCCCGGAGGGACTGCAAACAAGCATTTCTTATCATAAGCAGCGATCTATACAGCATCTTAGAACATAACCCCTGACCCCCCGCCCACCTACTCCACCCCTTCCGCCAACAGCCCTCCCCCAACCCAGATCCCCCCCCCCCCCCCCCGGTACAATGTCATTTCGGTCCTGTAGAGAAAAGAAGAAGATTACATACATAAAGCAATGTGTACCATGTCGCCCCCATAACCGCTGGCGGTTCCATCCATAAACCTCTGTAGTCCGCCCATCATTTCCATATTTTGTAATGTTTCCTAGGGCAGCCCCTGGCTTCAAAAACTGCCCGCTCCAACCCCATACAAAAATCAAGGCCCTTTATCCACACCACAACCTTAGGAGCCTGGAGGTCTTTCCAGGCCTGAGCCACATCCCGCTTCGCAACCGTAAGACCCAACTGGAGCAGAGGTCTCTTATATAAATTGCCACCTACTCCTTCGAGGACGTGGAGAAGCCCTAGTTTGGGAGTACGAGGAAGGTCCCAGCCCAGCACTTCGGATAAGGAGTACCACAGCCCGGTTCAAAATCTAGCCAAATTACCACAGCTCCACACCGTATGTAGGAAAGTGCCCACCTCATGACTACATCGCAAGCATTCAGGGGATTCAATCAGTCCAGCCCGCCACAATCTCTCCCTGGTGTAGTAAGCCCTATGTAGGTACTTGAATTGGATAAAGCGCAGGCGTATGGCAATAGCCGCTCCTCTTGGGGCCTCGAGGGCTTCTTGCCAATCTTCTTCCTCTAGCTCCCCACATCCCTTTCCCAGGAATCCTGCAGCTTCTGCAATGAGGAGGAGCAATGTGTGACCAGTGTTTGGTAGATGTAGGATATTTTCTCCTTCTCCAGTTCTCCCATGAACACTTTTGCCTCTATCGGGCTAAACTCGGGCAAGGAGTCCAGTCCCTCCAGGGTAGGTGTAATGGCATGACGGAATTGCAAGTACCTAAAGAACTGCGTTCGGGGCATGTGAAACTCCTTGCTGAGCTCTTGAAAAGATTTAAGTGACGTGCCTTTCAGAACGTGTCCTAATGTGGAGATTCCTATAGAATCCCAACCCCGAAAGCCCTCAGGTGACGCCAGTGCCGGCAGTCGACCATTTTGCCAGAGCGGGGTCTCCTCGGTCAGTCTACCCCACCATCCCATGCGACGCAACGCCTGCCTCCAAATCTGGAAGACCACTTGGGTAACCCTGGGCAACCCTTTCCTCAGCCGTGCTGAGTATAAGATGGTGTGTAGCGTATCGGGTTCCATGAGGTATCTCTCAAGGGCATACGCCGGATCCCCCCTATCCCCATACCACCTTTCATTCAGAATGAGGAGGTGGGACGCCTGGTAATAAGACAGGATATCTGATGTTGCCAACCCTCCGCAGTATGTGGACAAAAAGCAGGTGCGCAAGGCCACTCTTGCAGCCCCCCCTGCCCACAGGAACTGACCCAGAGCCGAGTTTACTTGCCGAAACCATTGCGGCGAGATCGAATATGGGTGATTCTGCAACTGGTACAGCAGGCTTGGAAGGGCAACCATCTTAAAAATAGCCGACCTGCCATAGATATTGAGGGGCATGCGAGACCAAGATTTCATATCTGTCCGAACCCGGTCCCAGACCGGCACTATGTTGCGCTCCCAAGAAATAGCGGGTGAAACCTTTAAAAACACACCCAAATATTTGAGGCCCCCGGTAGCTACCTGCAGTGGCAAAGACCACGAGCCAAGCCCTTCAGAATCTCCCAGAACCCACAGAGTGGATTTACGCGGGTTCAGGTACAATCACAACACTTCGCCGAATACTCTCATGATCTCCAGGACTCGAGGTCCCGACCTATTCACATCTGTAAGGAAGAAAAGGACGTCATCCGCATACAATGCGATTCTGTCTGATGGACCAGCATCCCATTCAAAGCCCCGTAATTGTGCGTCCACTCGGACCCACGCGGCCATCAGCTCCATAGCGAGAGCAAACAGATACGGCGAGAGGGGGCATCCCTGTCGAGTGCCCCGCCTTATGGAAAAGGCCGCAGAATTGGCCCCCGTCACCCTCACCAAGGCCGTCAAATCAGTATACAATAGCTTCAGGTAGGACATAAAGTGTGGCCCAAAGTTAAGGTGTGAGAGGAGTGCAAAGAGGTAGACCCAGCTCAGGGAGTCAAAGGCCCTGTCAATGTCAGCCAGTAACAGTGCCGCCTGGGCCCCGGTGCCCCCAATCGCCTCTACCGCTACATGCGCGCGTCTGATGTTGTGTCTTGTTGCCCTATGGGGCATGAACCCGGCCTGGTCCGAGTAAATCAGGTCCGTTATAAGGGGGAGGAGCCGGTTCGCGAGTGCCTTGGCCAGGATCTTGGCCTCGATATTTAGAAGGGAAATCGGGCGATATGACTCATGTCTGTCCGGGGGTCGTCCGGGCTTGCAGAACACTACAATCTCAGCATGTCTCCAATCTGTCGGCAGGAGTCCGTGCTCTCTCGCCGCTTCTAAGGCATTCTTATAGTGTAACCCTAATTGGAGATGGTATTTCTTGAAGAACTCGCTCAGAAACCCGTTAGGCCCGGGGGCCTTGCCAGTGTTGAGTTCCCTTAGGGCCGTGCCCAGTTCCTCGGCTGACAGCGGAAGTTCGAGGCGCTCTCGCACGTCCTCTGGGAGTGTGCGTGGTGGGAGATCTGCAATAAATGTATCTATGTCCGGCGCAGATAGACACTCCAGTGGGGCATACTGGGCCGCATAGTACCGAGCGAAGCTGTCTGCCAGCTTCTTTGGGGACGAGATCGAGGCCCCAGCTTCATCTCTAAGGCCCGGCCGCGCCTGCGCCCGGAATGTGTTTTGGCAGAGTCTATGCAACATTGTGCTCAATTTGTCGCCCCAGTGATAGATTCTACTCCTTGTCACCAACCACATTTGCCGGGCCTCGTCGAGCAGCAGGGACGCATAAGACTGCTGGGCCAAGAGTAACTGCCCCACCTCCCTACCGTCTCGGGCCACCCCGCATCGAGTCTCCAGCAACTCCACCATTGCTGCGGCCTTCACCAACTCTTCCTTGCGCTTCCTACGAGCCGCCGAGCACCAGGCAATGTCCACTCCACGGAGCGTGGGCTTTAGGGCTTCCTAGAGCGTCACTACATCCGTCACTGAGCCTAGATTATCCTCCCAGTAATGAGCTATGGCTTCCCCCATATGGTTCTGATAATCCTCCTGCTGTAGGTTCCACGCTGATAGGCGCCTTCGAAATGGTTGTCTCACCCTGTCTAGAGTAATGTCTACCGTGACTGGAGAGTGGTCAGATAGCCCCCGTGGTAGGATAGACGCTGAGTCAACTCTCCCTATCACTGCAGTGGGGACAAAGATGTAGTCAAGTCTAGAAAATGATTTATGGACCGCTGAAACATATGTATACTCCTGACTATGTGTGTGTAGATAACGCCACGCGTCTACCCATCCCATTCCCTGCACCATATTTCTCAGTTTAGTGGGTGTGTCTGTAACTTGTTCATCCCCGGGCCTACATCGATCCACTCGACAATGCATACCATCATTCCAATCGCCCCCAACCACAGCCAGTCACTCCGGAATCTCCGCCCACACTGTAAACGGCTTCTCCACTAGTGACCACTGTAAAGGGGGCGGGGCGTACACACTTCCGATCACCAGGGATTCCGCACCAATCATCTCCCTAATAAACACATATCGGCCCTGTGGGTCAATCCACTGTGTCGAGTGGACATAGGACAGTCTACGATGGACCAAAATGGCCCCCCCTCGAGACCCCCTCACAATCCCAGCATGGTAAACTTGGTCATAGCTGTATTTCTTCAGGCTAAGCGTTTTGTTGCCCAACAGATGAGTCTCCTGAAACAAGAGAATGTCCGCTCTCTCCCTTTTCCCCAACCTCAGAACTGCGCCTCTCTTAATTTTATCCAGCATCCCCCGCACATTCCTGCTCAACCCTACAATAGAGGCCTTAGGTGCCTTCAGCCCGAGACTCTCAACCGCCATCCAATCGCAAGCACATCACAGGGCCTAGCAACAGGCATAGTGGGCATGTACACAGCAAGAATGAAGATCTCAACGACATTGTGCAGAGCAACCCCTTCCCCCTCCCAACTCCCATCCCGCCCCCCTTCCCCTCCCCCAACTCCAAGTCCCATACCACCCTCCCAACTCCCCCTCAACTCCCCAGCCTCCCCCCCCATACCTCAGCAACGTTGAAGTATCTGTCGCGGCATAGATTATCCCCGAACCCCAACGGGAGGCCGGAGACCATCTACCCCAATGGATCCCCATGAACTGCCTACCCAATCCCCAACCTGCCCCCCTTAAGGAATGAACTCCTCTGAACTCGGGGAGTGCGTCCGCCCTCCATTCTGTCCCCCCCACCCTCACACGTCCCATGTCAGCAAACCCATAGTCGTCCAAACATGTCTAGTGATGATTCCCAAAGTCTTCGTCAATCCTCAGCCAGGAATCTCGTGGCTTCTCACGCCTCTCACATGTATCTGTGCGCCAAAATTTTGATCAGTACAAATCGAGCCTTCACTGATCCGACATCTGAGTGTCAGGAGCATCAACTGTCTCCACCACAACCTCCTCGGAGGGAGATTGTTTCTTAGGTCGGGATCTCCAGTTACTCCTGCTCCGTGATCGTCGGGGGGTCCGCGATGGCGCCGCCGTGGAAGATGAGTCAGAGTCTCGACCTGGCGGAGTGTGCACCCTGATTCGGACAGTTTCATCGGTCCAAGTGAACACCTCATCTGGAGTGGTAAAGAAGAGGGTACGGGACAGAAATTCCACTCGCAGGCAGGCCGGGTAAAGCAAGGAGTAAGGGATCTTAAGGTCTTGCAAGCGTGCCTTGGCCGCTGTAAAGGATTGCCGTTGTTGTTGCACCAGCTTGGTGTAGTCCGGGAATATCAGGATTTTCTGATTGTCACACATAAGGGGCTCCTTTGCTCGTGCTTGTCGCAGGATAGTGTCCCGGTCATGGTATTTTAGCAGCTTGGCTATCACCGGACGGGGGCGAGCGCCGACAGGCGGTTCTTGATAAGCGCTCTATGTACTTGTTCCATTATGAAGCAGCGTGAGAGGGATTCCGGCGGGAGCCATCCCTCCAGCCACTTAGTCATGAAGGTCTCCATGTTGCCCTTCTCGCAGCCCTCCGGAAAACCAACAAATCTCAGGTTGTTCCGCCGAGCCCGTCCTTCCGCGTCTTCCACCCGGAGTGCCAAGCCCCTCTGAATCCCCTCCATGCTAGCCACCTTCTTCTTCAAGATCGCCACATCGTCCTTCACTCCTGATATTCTGGTCTCAGCTTCTGTTATACGGGCCACAGCATTCCGCAGGTCCTGGCGTAGTAGTGTAACGTCCGTCCCAACCGCCCCAATCTTCGCATCCAGCATATCCCAAGATTGTGTAATTGCCGCCATGAGAGCTGCGTTGTCCGGCCCCGGCGATTACTGGCTTCCTGAGGCCCCCGCACCCCCACTTGGGCCAGACCCCCTGCCCCTCGCACTGCCCAGCCCTCCCGCATTACCTACGATGCCGCCACCCTCCTAGCCCTTAACCCCGGTCGCGCCCCCAACTGCGTCCAAGCCGCTCCTGGACACACCCATGGACCTTTCTCCTGCTACTCCTGCAAATTCAGCGGCACCAACTGCATCTCCGATACGACCACACCACAGATTCACGACCCCAACCACCTACAATGCATCCTTCTCAACACCCGCTCGGTCCACAGACACGCCATTGACCTATGGAATCTTCTAGACACCATCTCTCCAGACGTCGCCTTCCTAACAGAAACATGGATGAACGCGTCCTCCGCCCCAGACATCACCATTGCCATCCCTGAAGACTATAAGATCACACGCAAGGACCGTACCGGCCACACAGGAGGAGGAATCGCTATCGTCCATAAGAAATCTATCCGCATCTCAACCAGCTCTGACGCCAACCTCGCCAACTCCGAACACCTTAACTTCCAAATACACATCGACCCCAAGACCACAATCAGAGGCACCCTCCTCTACAGACCACCAGGACCCCGCGCAAAATTCAGTGAAGACATCTCGGACTTCGTCACTCCACACGCGCTCCCCTCCAAAGACTACATCCTTCTGGGAGACCTCAACTTTCACCTTGAAAAGATCAACGACCGCAACACCACCACCCTCTTGGACAACCTCGCCAACCTCGGACTTAAACAACTAGTCACTTCCCCCACCCACATCGCAGGTCACACACTTGACCCCATCTTCACCTCCAGCAATCATGTCTCCTTCAGCCACACTACGGACCTCCTCTGGACTGACCACAGCTGCGTTCACTTCACCTACAACAAGCCAAAACCCACCAACCACCTCCAACCAACTCTGCAAAGAAACTGGAACAAAATCACCACCGACCAGATCTCCGCATCGCTCCTTCTAAACACCCCAGCCCACTCTTCTAACCCAAACCAAGCCGCCGCCAACCTCACCCTATGGTTATCCAACACCGCCGACACCTTAGCACCACTGAAAAAACGTCAAAGCAAACCTGGCAGCAAGAAGGCCTCATGGTTCAACGATGATCTTAAGAAGTCCAAGAAACTCTGCCGCTCCCTTGAAAAGGCCTGGAAAAAAGACCCAACCTCTAGCACCAAGGACGCCTTCAAAAACGCCACCCGCACTCACCACCAACTAATCCGAAAGGCCAAGAAAACAGCATTCAAGGATCGACTTGACAACAACGCCCACAACAGCAAGGAACTTTTCAACATCGTCAAGGAATTTTCCAACCTCTCGGCCAACTCCAACGACATCACCCCCTCCCAAGCCCTCTGCGACTCCCTAGCCTCATTCTTCCACAACAAGATTGCAGACATCCACAACAGCTTCGACAACCAACCCGGAGACCAACCCACCCAACCATCTGCTGAACACTCTCCCCCCGTGAACACCCTTAACAACTGGAACCCAATCTCCACTGAGGACACCATCCGCCTGATGAACTCCATCCACTCAGGATCCCCCACAGATCCATGTCCTCACCACATCTTCAACAAAGCAGACTCTGTCATAGCACCGCACCTCCGAGACGTCATCAACTGCTCCTTCAACTCCGCCACCTTCCCGGAAGACTGGAAACACGCTGAACTCACCGCCCTTCTGAAAAAACCCACAGCGGACCCCACCGAACTCAAAAATTACCGCCCCATTTCACTCCTTCCTTTCCCGGCCAAAGTCATCGAGAAAGCCGTCAACAACCAGCTCGCCGCTTTCCTCGAAGCCAACAAATCCCTCGACTCCTCACAATCTGGCTTCCGAGCAAAACACAGCACTGAGACCGCCCTCATCGCAGCAACAGACGACATTCGAACTCTACTGGACAATGGAGACACAGTCGCCCTCATCCTCCTCGACCTCTCTGCAGCATTCGACACAGTCTGCCACAGCACCCTGTTACAACGCCTCAATAACATCGGAATACAAGGAAAAGCACTTGAATGGATCACCTCGTTCCTCACCGGAAGAACCCAGAGAGTCCGCCTCCCACCATTCAAGTCCGAGGCCACTGAAGTCATCTGTGGCGTACCACAAGGATCCTCACTCAGCCCCACCCTCTTCAACGTATACATGAGCGGCCATCGCCCGCCAACACAACCTCAACATCATCTCTTACGCGGATGACACTCAACTAATCCTTTCTCTCACCAATGACCCCAGCACCGCCAAAACTAACCTACACGAAGGAATGAAAGAAGTTGCCGAATGGATGAAACAAAGCCGTCTGAAACTGAACTCAGACAAAACAGAAGTCCTCATCTTAGGTACATCCCCCTCTGCATGGGACGACTCTTGGTGGCCGGAAGCCCTTGGAAAAGCACCCATCCCGACAGACCACGCACGGAACCTAGGCGTGATCCTGGATTCTTCACTTTCAATGAACAGACAAGTCAGCGCCGTATCCTCATCCTGCTTCATCATTCTTCGCATGCTCAGGAAAACATTTCGCTGGATCCCCACCGAAACAAGGAAAACAGTCACCCATGCTCTAGTCACGAGCCGACTGGACTACGGAAACACCCTCTACGCAGGTACTACCGCTAAACTCCAGAAGAAACTCCAACGAATCCAAAATGCCTCAGCCAGGATCATATTAGACATCCCGCGCAACGAACACATCTCTGGTCACCTGAAAGACCTCCACTGGCTACCCGTCAATAAGAGAATCACTTTCCGACTGCTAACCCACGCACACAAATCACTCTACGACATCGGACCAGAATGCCTCAACTCACGACTGTCCTTCTACACCCCCTCCGGCCAACTACGTTCTTCCAGCCAAGCCCTCGCCACTGTACCTCGCATCAACAAGACCACCATGGGAGGCAGATCCTTCTCATACCTGGCTGCTAAAACATGGAACTCACTCCCCGTATACCTTCGCCTCACCCAGAACCACCTAGCATTCAGAAAGCAACTTAAAACATGGATATTTGACAAGTAATCCTCCTCCCCTTTCTAAGCGCCTTGAGACCCTCTGGGTAGGTAGTGCGCTATATAAATTCTCTGACTTGACTTGACTATGGTCCCCTGCTTGGAGGCTCCTTCACCACTCCCGCCTCTGGTCATAATTGATGGCGGCTGGGGTCCCCACTCCAGGCCCCGCTGTGCGTATCCCCAGGTTCTTGTTACAGTACTGCCTGAGAGGGGCCACTTCACCAATGCTTCACTCAGTTTCTTGTCCTCGGCTGCAATCGCCCACGGTGCCACTCAGGTCCCCTCCCAGCGTTGTCCACAGGTTCAGCTCCAACTCGGGGCCCGCCCCGGGAACCGTCCAGCGGCCCTATCCGCCCACAGCAGTCCGCGGTCTGGGGCCCACACTTCACTGCCCCTCGTTGCTCCGGGACTCGGGCCCCCTCCACCTGGGCCCTTCTGCAGTCCACCAAGCGACTCCTGGCGTGGGCCCCTGTCCCCTGCAGGCCCCCCGGCGGGCAGATTCCTCTGGCGCGCACAGGGCCAATGGCGAGCAGGGCAGATCACCGCCCGGGTCCCGGAGCGTGCTGCACCTCAATAGTCTGTCCTCACGGGGCAGGGCCCCAGTCCAAGCACCTCATTTGATGTAGGCCCACAGCCGCTCCGACCCTCCACACTATGCCCCCGCGGCCCAAATTAGCCGCTGAGTAATCTAGCGTCAGCCCCGACAGGCCGCCGCACCACCAGGGCCCGCACAGCACTCCCGGGGGACAACACCTCCTCACCTTCGCCCCACAGGGCCAGGCACCACCAGGGAAGGTCGCTGCAGAGACCGACGAGCTGATCACCGCAACTTCAGTCCCCGACTCTGATTCGTCGCGTAGCCCTCACTACGACGCATGTCCCCAGGGCCGTCAGATGGCCACGGCCCCTGCCTCCAATCCACGCAGAGTGAGGTCGGGGGCACCAGTATTGCCACCGGGGCGCCGCGCGGGTCCACTCTGCACCAGCGCTGCCCGACCTCCCGGTCCGGCGCTCTCTGGTAGCTGCCGCCGGGCCTCACGAAACTCGAGGTCCCGGCTGCGCGGCGCGATGTAGGCCTCTCCGCTTCAGGACTCGTGCACCGGCCTTCTGATTTCTGCAGCGCCCCAAAATCACCTGCCAGGCTCGCCGCTTGTTTCCGTTGCCAGAGCGCCCAACTGGGTTAGTGCTGGGTGGGAGAGGGATAGGATGAATCAGCGGATCAATTGTCGGCGGGACGGAGCTCGTCTAGGCTGCGTCCGCCATGCTGGCTTCCTTGGCCACGCCCCCCAAATATAAAGCATTTACCAATGAAACCAAAGGAATTTTGAAAGGCAGGCCAATGAATGAATAAAAGTGTTGGGGGTGGTTAAAACCCACAGAAGTGGATACAGCATGTTGAGAGACCGCAAATGCAAGCTGCCTTGACTCAACCTAACAAGGGGAAACAAAGATATATTACTCCTCGTTAAGAATCTCCTGGGGAGGCGTGTCTTTCTGGCGCATTCCCAGGTTTACAAGGTCTTGGAATGGTTAAACAAGCATTTGCAATGCAATAGGTCTCGCATTAGGAAAGTTTGAGCTATTGGTATTGTAAATAACACATTTTTTATTTATGTGTTAGTTTTGAAAATAGCGAAATTAATAGCTTTGTCATTTACAATGCCAAGAGTTTTAACTTTCGCAAATGTGACACCTATAGCATTTGTAATGCAATATGTGTTGTATTTACATGACTTAGATGTATTGATATTACAAATAACAATGGCTTTTAATTTTTTTAATAATTAATACTTAAATAAAAGTTATTGTAATTTATAATGGCAATAGCTTAAACTTTTGTAAATAACTTTTGTGAAGATTATGTTCAGTGTTTTTTATTGTGACGTAAATCCAAGAACAGAAGGGAAATATTAACATCTTTTTGTGACATTTGTTATTAAGCTTGAAACATTGAGAGAACATATTTTAACCAGTTGTTGTTGAATGGTTGCACAGATTGATGCTGTGGTGGCGCGGAGTGATGTTGTGGTGGCGACAAGTGATGCTGTGGAGTTCAGTGTTGCTGTGGTAGCGCAGAGTGATGTTGTGGTGCCCCTGAGTGATGCTGTGGTGCCCCTGAGTGATGCTGTGGTGCCCCTGAGTGATGCTGTGGTGCCCCTGAGTTATGCTGTGGTGATGCGATAGATAGATAGAGTGAGTGCGGTAGATAGAGTGAGGGCAACAGATAGACAGATAGAGTGAGATAGATAGATAGAGTGAGGGCAATAGATAGAGTGATGGCGATAGATAGAGTGAGTGCAATAGATAGAGTGAGAGATAGAGTGAGGGTGATAGATAGATAGATAGAGTGAGGGCGATAGATAGAGTGAGGGCATTAGATAGACAGAGTGAGGGCGATAGATAGAGTGATGCGATAGAGTGAGGGTGATAGAGTGAGGGCGATAGATAGAGTGAGGGCGATAGATAGAGTGAGGGCGATAGATAGATAGATAGATAGATAGATAGATAGATAGATAGATAGATAGATAGAGGCCGATATATAGATCGAGTGAGGGCAATAGATAGATAGATAGATAGAGTGAGGGAAACAGATAGACAGATAGAGTGAGGGCAATAGATAGAGTGAGGGCGATAGATAGAGTGAGGGCGATAGAGAGAGTGAGGGCAATAGATAGAGAGATAGATAAATAGAGTGAGGGCAATAGATAGAGTGATGGCGATAGATAGAGTGAGTGCGATAGATAGAGTGAGGGTGATAGATAGATAGATAGATAAAGTGAGGGCGATAGATAGAGTGAGGGCATTAGATAGACAGAGTGAGGGCGATAGATAGATAGAGGGCGATAGAGTGAGGGCGATAGATAGAGTGATGCGATAGAGTGAGGGTGATAGAGTGAGGGCGATAGATAGATAGATAGATAGATAGATAGATAGATAGATAGATAGATAGATAGATAGATAGGTAGATAGGTAGATAGATAGATAGATAGATAGATAGATAGAGGCCGATATATAGATCGAGTGAGGGCAATAGATAGATAGATAGAGTGAGGGCGATAGATAGATAGATAGATAGATAGATAGATAGATAGATAGATAGATAGATAGATAGATAGATAGATAGATAGATAGACAGAGTGAGGGCAATAGATAGAGTGAGGGCGATAGAGAGAGTGAGGGCAATAGATAGAGAGATAGATAAATAGAGTGAGGGCAATAGATAGAGTGATGGCGATAGATAGAGTGAGTGCGATAGATAGAGTGAGGGTGATAGATAGATAGATAGATAAAGTGAGGGCGATAGATAGAGTGAGGGCATTAGATAGACAGAGTGAGGGCGATAGATAGATAGAGGGCGATAGAGTGAGGGCGATAGATAGAGTGATGCGATAGAGTGAGGGTGATAGAGTGAGGGCGATAGATAGATAGATAGATAGATAGATAGATAGATAGATAGATAGATAGATAGGTAGATAGGTAGATAGATAGATAGATAGATAGATAGATAGATAGAGGCCGATATATAGATCGAGTG
The DNA here is from genome assembly GCF_964263255.1 of Lissotriton vulgaris. Taxonomy (NCBI): domain Eukaryota; kingdom Metazoa; phylum Chordata; class Amphibia; order Caudata; family Salamandridae; genus Lissotriton; species Lissotriton vulgaris. Next base: position 504,009,822 of record NC_141700.1, on the reverse strand, counting down.
AGGGCAATAGATAGATAGATAGAGTGAGGGCGATAGATAGATAGATAGATAGATAGATAGATAGATAGATAGATAGATAGATAGATAGATAGATAGATAGACAGAGTGAGGGCAATAGATAGAGTGAGGGCGATAGATAGATAGAGTGAGGCCGATAGATAGATAGCCACGTGGCTCACTGAGAACATCAAAGCGGCCGCAAAAGTGCTCCCAAAGCCTGCAGGCTGACAAATGGTGCGCGCGCCCGGCGCACATGCACTGTACCTCATCCGCCTGCAGCTTTTGGGAGCACTTTTGAAAGCCCCTTACTAAACTCTTGCAGAGCAACGCATGCGCGTTAGCTCAGCGAGACCTAAAAACCATGGGAGTTGCGTGGGAATACTCACGCAACGCCCATGGAATGCCAACACAGGGCAGAGTAACAAATGCAGCAATTTGTGCTGCGTTGTGTTACTCCATATTTTTAGAGCCATTCAAAGTGGCTTTGCGTGGCTTTATAAATATGACTTATGGTATCTGTCGCTCTTGCACAAATCGGGTCATAAAAATGGCCCTTAAATGTTTGATGAACAGTGTACATACAGAGATTTCCAATAAACTGTGTAAAGAACATAGAAGTGACCCGCAGATCCATCTAACCGCAGTCAATAATCATTCCGAAGAGCTGCCAGCATCTTAGCCAGAGTCACATCTTGCGTTTGTGTAGAGGGTGCAACGGGTTTAGATCATAAAGATCTAAAATTGGCTGGAGTCCACTAGAGTTTTTCCTTACTGTGTGGACATGCATAGCTGCCAAGTCGTCCCATGTCAAATGTCTCACTCTAGGTCAGTCCTGACCAATTAACTGACATCAGATTGTATTCTGGCACTTGAAATATAGCTGTTAACATTAAAACTATGGACTCAAAAACCCCAGCAGTAAAGTGCAGTGGGGTAAAAAGCCAGGATTAGCTAAAGATGTCACACAAAGCAATGAGGCATCTTGCAACTATGATTTTTGTTGCTACGTGGAAAGTCTTATTTCGTTTTCACCATTATCCTATGTGCACGATGACAGCACTTGTATACCTTTCACTGAATTTTTAAATCCTGGGATGTTTGGCAGTTGAAGTCCTATCAATAGTAACTTGTTATAAAAGGGAACTGATGTATCAAAGGATTTTAACCAACCTGTGGGTAAATGTGGGCAAGTTTCTTATGAGACAGCCATTTCACAAATCAGTAAAATAGTTGAACACTACAAAATCACCAAATGTGATTTTAATATTCTCAGATTCTCTAGATTGTATAAACTAAATAGATGAGACCTAAACCATGTTTCTAAATCTTATACCTTTAATATGAGCACACAAAACTGGAGGAAACTTAAGAAACAGCAACATTTTAGTGACATACTTAAACAACAAAAATCAAGCAGAATAATCTTAGACCAATTTTCTTGCTGCCACCTTGTATGACAAAGTTACATTGTGTTGTCCCCTTCAGGAAGAAATAAAATCACCTCATTCTCTCTCATTTTCCTTTATTTGAATAATGTTTTAGTTTGTAGTTGTGCAGGTGCTTATCAGTGTTTATATGTTTACACAAGCCCATTTTATACTTTGAGATGCTTTAAGAAGAGGACCACCCTCACTGTTAGAGGTACAGGCATGCACAAAGCATATAAATATACCTTTGCCGTAAAACAGCCGGTAATTAGTGAAGAAGCATGGGAGGCCTTGCTGCTAGCGAGTGAGGTCAAATATCAGCAGAGTTTCTGAAAGGTGATACATGCTCCCTATTTTTCAGATAATTATCCACACAAAAAGGATAACTCAATTTTACCCAAAATGTGGGTCAACCATTTTAAGGCTATATATTCATGAAATCTTTTGACGGAAGCAAGCAGCTCTTTTACGGGGGCTAGGAAGAAGCACAAATAAATCCTATCCAGATCTCCTAGGTGGAACAGGCAATAAAAAGTAGTCTCAGTAATAAAGTCCTGGGCCTTGATGAGGTCCTGGTGGATATTTTTAAGGGGAATGTCCAACTTTGGGCGCCTTTACTAACAAATATGTTTAGGGCAGCTATCACACATGGTCTGCCAAGTTCCTAGTCAAAGGCAATGAAAATCCCGTTCTTCAAGAAGGGAGACAGGAACGATAAGAAATGCGACCATTCCATCTCTCTCCTAAACTCTTCTGTAAAGAACTCGGGTAGAGTACTGCTGAATAGATTAGAGACTTAGCCGGAGGAAAAGGGAATATTTTGAGATATTCAGTACAGGTTTAAACACAGGTTTGAACAGTAGAGCAATCTCTGACCCTCTACTTGTTAGCTAGTACGTATGTCTATACGGAGAAGTCCACTGTGTGCCTGGATTTGATGAAACTAATTTCAGCAATTGACAACGCTGATTGAGGGAGTGCGGTCCACGTTTTGCTCGAGGCTGTTGCGGTTCGAGGCTGCCAGAGGCTGCGGTTTGAGGCCGCCAGAGGCTGCGAGGTGGTGACGGCTCTCGGCTGCCGCTGCCGTTGCCGTGTGTCCTGCTGCTGCTGCGTGTTGTGGGGGAGTGAAGTCGCAGTCTGCGAGCCCCCTGCCTGCATGCGGACTCACTGAAACACTCACGGAAACACCGGAAATCGCACCGAAGCCGCCGCCAAGCCAAGCCAAACAAGCATTTACAATGCAATAGGTCTCGGGTTAATTAAGCTTGAGCTATTGGCATTGCTAAATATTGCAACACCAACTGCAACAAAAGTCTATAAATTGTAGGCCAAAAAAATGTGTATTTATTTTTGTAGCAATGGTGGCATGCTGCGCTTTAGATGAATATGTTTAAAAGTAAAGTGTGCCATACTGCGATTGCTACAATAGGTAATTGTGGATGCGTTAACAAATGATGTGTGCAGTGATGGCTGGTGGTATGTGTGCCTGTAGAAATTGTGCACTGATGGCTGGTGGTGTGTGTGCCTGTAGAAATTGTGCACTGATGGCTGGTGGTGTGTGTGCCTGTAGAAATTGTGCACTGATGGCTGGTGGTGTGTGTGTCTGTAGAAATTGTGCACTGATGGCTGGTGGTGTGTGCCTAGTGGAAGTGTGCACTGCCGGCTGGTGGTGTGTGTGCCTGGTGGAAGCATGCACTGACGGCTGGTGGTGTGTGTGACTGATGAAAGCGTGCACTGACGGCTGGTGGGTTGTGTGCTTGGTGAAAGAGTGCACTGACGGCTCGTGGTGTGTGTGTGCCTGGTAAAAGCGTGCACTGATGGCTGGTGGTGTGTGTGTGCCTGGTGAAAGTGTGCACTGACGTCTGGTAGTGTGTGCCTGGTGGAAGCGTCCACTGACGTCTGGTTGTGTTTGTGCCCGGTGAAAGCGTGCACTGACGGCTGGTGGTGTTTGTGCCCGGTGAAATCGTGCACTGACAACTGGTGGTGTGCATGTCTGGTGAAAGTGTGCACTGACGGCTGGAGGAGTGTGCCTGCTGAAAACTTGCACCGCCTACAGCACCACTCAACCCCCAACGCCTACATCACCACTCAATCCCCATCGTGTACAGCACCGCTCAACTCCCCACGCCTACAGCACCGCCCAATCCCCACCATGTACAGCACCACTCAACCCGCAACACCTACATCACCACTCAACCCGCAATGCCTACAGCACCACTCAATCCCCACCACACCTACATCACCACTCAACCTGCAAAGCCTACATCACCACTCAACCCGCAACACCTACAGCACCACTCAATCTACACCATTTACAGCACCACTCAACCCGCAATGCCTACAGCACCACTCAATCCGCAACGCGTACAGCAGCACTCAACCCGCAACGCCTACAGCACCACTCAACCCGCAACGCCTACAGCACCACTCAACCCGCAACGCCTACAGCACCACTCAACCCGCAACGCCTACAGCACCACTCAACCCGCAACGCCTACAGCACCACTCAAGCCCCACCGCGTACAGCACCACTCAACCCGCAATGCTTACATCACCACTCAACCCGCAACGCCTACAGCACCACTTAACCCGCAACGCCTACAGCACCACTTAACCCGCAACGCCTACAGCACCACTCAATCCCCACAGCTTAGAGCACCACTCAACCCGAAACGCCTACAGCACCACTCAATCCCCACCGCGTACAGCACCACTCAACCCACAACGCCTACAGCACCACTCAACCCGCAACGCCTACAGCACCACTCAACCCGCAACGCCTACAGCACCACTCAACCTGCAATGCCTACAGCACCACTCAACCCGCAACGCCTACAGCACCACTCAATCTCCACCGCGTACAGCACCACTCAATCCGCAACACCTACATCACCACTCAACCCGCAACGTCTACATCGCCACTCACCATTCACCTCCTGCACAGGGACATCTTTCGCCCCGGCACCGACTATCCCCGCGCTGCTTCTAATGGAAGACAACTGGGGCATTCAGCTACTGTCAGTGCAACTCATGACCCATCAGATAACCTCCGGCTGCCCAAGTGCAGGTGTAAAGATCTGCCTTCACAATGGGCCCCTGGAGGACAAGGGCTCGGAAGTGCTTACAGCTCTGAACATATCGCTGGACAATGACATCCACGTGTGCATGCACACGCACGAACAGACTCTACTATACAATCAAAAACGTATTCAATAAATGCCCTTTTAAAATGCATGGTTTTTTTTAACCAGGAAACGTGAATCCATACTTTGATAGTTTGCAGTCGTAATGTTATACGATTCTGTTGATGAAGAATTTTAAGCAAAATTAACTGGACCTTGGGATGTTGCGTGATGTTCGTTCGTAGTGTGTGTTTTTTAAGAAATCCCCAGTTTGTTTCCTGCCTTGAAATCCTCTCTGTGGACTCTGTGGCCTTATAAAAGTACACCAAAGTTAAAATAGGCTCTTCTAGCTAGAATGTATACTTTCCAATACACAGTGCGAACGGTGCCGGCAAGGATGAAGGTGCGGATTGTTCTAAGACGCTGCGAACCATGCCGGCAAGGATGAAGGTGCGGATTGTTCTGAGACGCTGCGAACCGTGCCAGCAAGGATGAAGGTGCGGATTGTTCTGACACGCTGCGAACTGTGCTGGCAAGGATGAAGGTGCGGATTGTTCTGTGAGAAGATACGCGGAACTAATATTCGTTTGTGACAAAGTATCATCACAGCGAATCGGTATTCTAACACTTGGCACTTATCAAAGTTCATTAACTGAGTTAAACTGAAGATGCTAATACATGTCAGCAAAGACAATCATAACAAAAGAAAGTATGCAATTAGCAACGTCTGAAAGGGAGGCGAATTCGAAAGTTGCAACAGAAACATGAAAAAACAAGATTTCTCCGAACAGGGGCCCAACATATGCCTGGCCCGGGGTCCCAAAAATTCTCAAGAGAACACTGGCGGGAGTGACACTATACTTTGGGTAAATATGGCCATTGTGAGTGTTGGGGACGGAAGAGGCGTTTTCAGCCCACAGGGGCCCTGGGCTCACCAAGACTAGCCGATGTGGCACAGAGGGGCGTGTGTTGCAAACGGGCTGAGGAATTGTTTTTGTGTTTATCGACTTACTGGGGCCTGTGGGGGAGGTAGCTGACGTGAAGCTATCCTCTGAAATGGGGGCGAGGCAGGTCAGAGGGATAGAAGGTTTTTTAGGTGGTGCAGGTTTGAGGTTTTTATTTTGTCAGAAGACAGGCCCACTTTGGGGGTCAATGGCCGTTCTGCAACCCGCAGAAAGAAGCAAAGGACCCTAGGGGCGGTGTTTATAGCCAGCTATGCCCGGAGGACCGAGGCTGGACATCTCATATTTAGAGGTGTGGCGTGGGTTTCTACCTGCCAACAGATTACGAGATTTGTGGGCTAATAACAGGGTTGCGGCCCGAGATATTCTGCAAACGGCCCACTATCCCTATCCGTTGAATAATGCGGGCTAATCATTAAAGTGTCGGTGAGGGCACATATCATAGGGGTAACAGGCAAGGCAGCGGGTTTGATTTTGTATTTGTCGGCAGATTATTGGGTCTTTGAGGTTAAATAGGCGTTCTGCAGCCCGCTGATGTTCTGCAGCGCATCCCCTGCCGGTTCTGTAATGCGTATTGCACATGAAGTATTGGCTGAGGAAATAGATTGGTGGAGAGAATGGGGTTTTATGGAGGTGTGGGGGGACTCTGTGTTTTACGGCAGATTGAGAGACTTTTGGAAAATAGCCAGTTTCCAGCCTCTTGGTACTCAGACGTGAAGGGTGTGAGTACCACCCAGCACAGCCGTCGGTTGTTCAGGAGTGGGAAAGCAGATTTTGCGTTTATCTGCAAGTTGGTATAACAGCCATTTTGCAGCTGCAGCTTCCTCCGGAGCAATATTCTCTATGTGCGATATGCGAGCTCCCCCCACGCTCTCTAGAATTCTGGGGTGTCTCGGATGGCTGGGGAGGCGGCGTTAGCCAGGAGGGGGATGGTGCTGCTAACCCGGCAGGTGTGTAGGTTAAGGCGCCAAATGTACAGCACTGTCTGTCAGACGCGGAGCAGAGCCACCGCCATCGTCTTGTGCAGTACAGAGAGGGACGGGTGGGTGCGGGGAGAGAGAAGGGCAAGCTGGGTGCGAAGGAAAGAGGGGGCGAACGAAAGGTAACATAGGTCAAACAACGAGGGCAGTTGAGGGGTGTGGGCAACAGAGAGAGATGGGTAGGTGCTGGGGGGCACATGAAAGAAGAGAGGAAACAAGATATCTGGATTGAGAGAAAAAGGGGGCAGGGCGAAAACAACGGGCGGAGGACTCGGCGACTGCAGCGGTCGGGGCAAAATGCCAGAACAAAAGCACCGCCATTTTCGCGATTCGGGGGCGTGTTTTTAGCAGTTGAGTGACGGATGACGTCACGGCTAAAAAACTGCAAAAAACAGGCCCCCGAATCGCAAAAAGACGGGGCTTGAACCGAGTGATGTCCCTCTCCTCCAATGGCTGGCCTCCGTTTAGGAAGCCAGCCAATGGAGAAGAGGGGCAGGTTCAAGCAGCTTTCGCAGTGTGACGCTAGGCCCGAGACCTAAAAAGCTGTGCCCCCGGCAAGCGAGCTAACTCGGAGCTGCGGGGGGGGGGGGGGGAGGTGGGGTGTGAATCCGCCCCGTTGGACTGCTCAACAGGGGGAAGCGCGGAGGAAGAGTCTGCCGACGGCGGCTGCTGAAGCCGCTGTTCTCTCCGGCGGGATCATCCCAAAGCGGGTGAGTGCCCGCTCATAGGAGGAACCTCGAGTCCCCCCAAATGTCTATGTCCTGCTGTTAATGCTTTCTGGTAAATGTTGTATCTCTAGTGCTGACTGATTGATGAGATGTGGAGTGCCGCTAGAGGGAGCAAGAGGGTTGCAAAAGCCAGCAATCAGAAACAACAGAACGCCGAACGCCGAACAGTGAGCGGGACGAGCCACCGCTGCAGAAAACGGGCTGTAGAAACGGGCTACCGGCGCGCCGGCTATTTGACCCCCAAGCCGTGATTTCCCTGCCCTGCCCTGCCCTATCTGCCCTGCCTGCGGGGAAGCCCGCTCAAAAGCCGAGCGGCGAGCGGGTTTGAGCAGAAACGGGCCCCCAGCTCACCTGCTCTCCGGCTTGCCGGCTCTCTGTCAGTCAGAGCCGCACCTGCTCCGTTAGCCGTTAGCCTTTGATGGGAAGCCCACCGTAGCCTACAGGAGTCCGCAGAAGCTCACCCCACGCCTGGTCCTTTTGTCTGGCCCCGTGTTTGCCACTGACCGTGCTCTTCATGTGTGGTGTGACGTGCTGTACTCCACGGGGCTGAGTGGGCTGAGCAGGAGCGGAGCTGCTGGTCTGTGGTGCTGTGGTACTGGGAGCCAGGCTAGGCTGGGAGCTCACGGGGGGAGCCCAGAACCTGAGAGCTCGCCCGGGAGGATTTGCAGCAGGGCTGCGGTCTGCAGTGGCAAGAGGGCAGGAGGGCAGCTGGCTTGAACTCCGGTGGGCGCCCCCGTGGAACAGGGCAGAGCAGAAACAGAGTCCACAGAACCACGGATACAGCCCAGATCAGTCAGCAGAGTCGACCCGGCCCTACCATAGATGTGTCTGTCCCCTCCCGCTTTCGCCCGCTGAGAGGCGGAAGGGCTCCAAGAGGAGGCAAACAAAAACAAAAGAGGGCCGAGAAGCCCTCAGGAGTTTTGGATCATAGAGCAAAAACCCCACCACTCACTGCCAAAGCTCCAGCCAAAAAACAAACAAACACAAGGAGTATCTCCATTGGGAAGGATCACCTCCTCATTGGTGAGGCGTACATCTGGAGCTGGCCACTTCGCCTCGCCATCTCTGCCTACCAAATTGTCCGACCACTAAAGTTGACCTTTCGCCACCACCTCAGCCACGTCCACCACCATTACCGAAACGGCTACCTTTCCTGACGGCAGCTGCTCAAATTAGGTCACCGTCACACTGCCACGCATCTGATGCCATACTGAACAGCTAGTCTGCGACAATCAGTGGGCTGGTGCCCTGAAGAGCAGACAGGCAATCTGAACAGGGGCACCGATGCATCCAACAACTACACAGATGGTCCCCTGGAGCGAAGTAAGCCGTGGTGTTTTGTCTGGTGTGTTTGTTGGATAGGGGGAGAAGGGGGAAAAGGTCTCCCTGAGTCGAACACAGGGAACAGGGCGCAGGGACAAGAGATAAGGAAAAAAAGGCTATTTCAGGAGGCAAAGGAGCCACAGCAGTACTGGCAGAAGGAGTAGAGTGAAAGAGAGAGTAGGTGCAGTGTGATCCCACCCAGAGCTGGTGCGTCAGAGCAAGCAAACAACAGGGTTTTAAATCACCTTAACATCAGGAGGCATCAGAAAAGTCATCATTAGAGAGTCACTTAAGAAAATCGACATTTTCTAGCCTGACTCCCAGACAGCCTAAACGCTAGAGCCAGCCAAAATATCGCTCACACAGGAAGGAAATCCCATACCACGCACAAGTTTCAAATCTAGGAACCCAAGTCAGCCACTAGTAGGAAATCATTTTGAGAAACTGTAATAAGACCATGAGGTCAGGAAAAATTCGACAGGTACCAATACACAAACATAAGAAAAGAGCTGCTACTAAAGACCAAAGTAAGCAAGCAAACAAAAACAAAACAAAGGAGACTGCCGGGAAGGAGCCAAAGAGCCTGATTCCTATCCCCACTCCAGAACCTTTCAAGTTCAGGGAGAAAAACATAAGGCACAAATTTCATTTTCTAAAAGATCAAATGGCGGCAATATACGCAAGAACGGAAGAGAAAAGCTTACAAAGCCCATTAAAACCAATAAACTTAATCACACCAAGTAAAGGGGAAGGAAAAGGGCTGGTACGGCGAGAAAATCAGTCTATACATAACCAAAGAAAGGAATTGGAAGGCAGCAAGAGTACACAGCCCGGAGAAAAATCAACGATTAAAAACTGGTTGTTAGAAACAACAGCTCAGATCCATGCACCGATCTGCCAACTTATGTCCACACCGGACAAGATAAACATGGAAGAAAAGGGAAATAGCCTAACTTTAAAAAATGATCAAAGCCAAATTGGATGTCAAGCGAATCCTAAAGGGAATACATACAAGATAAACTGGACAAGATCTTTCTCAATTTTCGAGGAAGAAGAACTGCTGAAGATGCTAGAGGTAAACACACAAAAATCAGTGGAATCAGAGGGGAAAAAGCAAGGACATAGAGCAATCGATAAACTGGCCACTTTACCAGCTATCTTGTCAGAAATCCTACGTGTGACACGCACAACAAGGACATTTGGAGAAACCTCATTTCAAGAAACAAAGAGCGAAGTGTTAAAGACCAAAAAGCAAAAAGGTAAAAGTTCATTCATTGAAAAATAAATTTTACCTGAAGAAAGGGAAACAAACGAAAAAGGTCAAGACGAAAGTAAAACACATACGTCAGCGGTCATAACTGAAACTCAATCCAAAAGACAACGTAAATGAGCACGGAAAGCCAGGAAGAATGCTTCCAAAACCAAACAAGAAAGTAAAAATTATCCTATATTTGCACAAAGAAGAAATAAGAGTTCAATAGATCAGAGAGAAGAATCAGACATAATAGAAGCAATAAACCAAGAGACTTACACAGAAGAAAACACTGAACAGCCAAAAAACTCAAAAGTATGCAAAGACAATGCCTAACACCAAACGAATTCCAAAAGACGATGGAATCACAAAAATAAATTCAGCAAATAAAACAAAAAGAATAGTGGGTGATCCAGCAAAACCACAAGGTGGTTTGGGAAATAAACAACAATTACCACAGGTAAAAGTGCAAATACAAGAAAATCTCCAAGAACCTAAAACGCAAGACAAGCAAAAGTTGCCTATAGGGGAATGCGACAGAATCAAATCTAATCAATCTGAAAAAGAAATTAAACACAAAACTCAAACAGAGCAATTAGAGCAATCAATGAGCATGAATACCAAATTAACAATCACGTTGGAAACTATGAGGGGGCAAATAATGCCCCCCAGCAGGCAACTCAAAGGTATTTTGAGAGGATGACTTCAACGCCTAGGCCAGTTGAACCAGCACCATGGTACCACAAAGAAGCGGAGTCATCACCAAGATCGAATCCAGTAGAAATATCCAGTGTTAAACTCCTAAGGCAAGTCACCCACCGTGACCAAACAGAGGAAAGAAGTGAACCCAGTCGGACTCAGAAAGCCCAAACAGTTCTCATAGAGACAGGTCATAAATTACTATTCAAGCCAGAATACTCGACAAAAGGTAATATGGACACGCTGAACCGGGGGAATATACTAAGGCTATTCAAAGAGATTCCGAAACTAAGGAAAATAACAACCAACGAACTCATAGCAGTAGAGTTTGTTCAAACGAATAAGGACCCTGACTGTGAAATAAGTAGTACCACATGGGCATCAAAGGAGACAATGGACCTTATCTTTTCCACAAGATCTGACTTTGAGGCATGGGGCATAACACTTGAATATCCCACTCCAATAAAGTATCCATACCCACTATTAAACAGCACGGCCCCCCTAGCAACAAATATAAAAGTAAAAACATCTTCCATTTTAAGAGGAGCAAGAAATGAGACAATCACCCAACATATAAGGAGAGAACCTGTGTCTACCAGTACAAAACCAGGACTACTAAACCATCGACCAGATGTAGACCAGGACTGGTCCTGGATCCCACAAGTATTGAATTCGCATCGATCCTGATGGAAGCAGTTCAGAAGGAAAAAAGCGAGCAAGAAATATCGTGGATCGAAAGAAAGTGGAAAGAAAATAAGAATCTGCTCTTGGAATGTTCATGGTTTTAAAGACATGGAACAAGATCGTGAGACAATTGCCTTCCTGGGTTCTTTCGACATAATTCTCTTGCAAGAAACATGGAATGTTACCCACAGACAAATCGCCGGATATGAGGAACACCATGTGATGGCGGAAAAAATAGCAAAATATGGTCATCCAAGGGGGGGTTTGTCCACATTTATAACAAACACGTTCAAGTGGAAGGCAGAGATAATGGACTCAGGGGTAAATTGGATACAAATCACAAAGTTAGAAAACAATCAATCAACAATAGAAGATGGGTGGAAGTTACTGATTTTAAATGTCTACATTCACCCTGAGAGGACCACAAAAATCAATAAACTGTTAGAACTTCTAAATTTAATAAAAATATTACAAATAACTCATCAATTCTACGGGATGCTTTTACAGGTGATTTCAACAGTAACTTAACAAGAGTAAAGAATAACAAATGCAAAATTCAAACAATAAGGAACGAACTGGAATCATTGGGCCTAATGACGCTAAACGGAAATATAAAGGGTGACCAACCTGCAAAAATAACTTACATGTGCGGAAATAAAAAATCCATAATAAATTACACATTAATTAGTAAAGAGTTCATACAACTGGTTAATCATTTTGGCATCATAATACGACCTGAAAGCGACCACTTCCCGCAAGAAACTATACTGAACTTAAACTCCCTACAAAAAGCTAGTATTGCGTCAATAGCTATAATCCCGGAAGTTTACAATTTAAGGAAACTCAAATGGAGAGGCGCCATAACAAACACGATAATGGAAACAGTGTATATGCAAGTAGAAAATACACCGACACCGGAACTTCACTTGCTTGCAAAAAATTGGGAAAATCTACATACACTTTTGCTAGAAAAATTTCCGGCAAAGCCAACAGCGAAACATGCATATGACGCCCACAAACTGCCATGGTATACCACAAACCTAAGAGACAAAAAAGGAAATTGCTAAAGAATTAAGACATAAGGCCGCAATAAACAGACAGGGAGTGGTTATAGACAATAGCGTGTTACAGAACATGCGGAAAGAATATAAAAAAGATTGTGGAAATGCAAAAAGGCTATACAGGGGGAAAATATGGGTAGACCTGCTAAGGACAAGTAAACTCCCAAATAGCAGTGAATTCTGGGGCCTAATCAACAAATTATCAAAAGGACCTGGTGTGCAGCAAAACATAGGAATAAGTGAAACCTCATGGCTGAAACACATAGACACCCTATACAACAACCATACGTTGCATCCTCCGTGCACAGAATCAAGGAAGGAAACAAGCAAGGGAAAGGACGTGGGAAATGAAGTAGCAACATACGGAAAAGACAAATGGGAAAAAGAAACACCAAACGGGACACCTATGGAGCCATCCCCATTGACAACAGTGAAACAAACGAATCTATTGATAAAACAATTGAAAGCCGAAGGCGCAGCTGGCCCCAATGGGCTACCAAACGCCCTATTTAAACAAGACCCTGACTTCTGGGCAAATTATCTTACCCCACTCTTCAACCAACTCTTCACTGATAAAAAGATACTACAGTCCTGGTATGGTAACATCTTCCACCCTATTTATAAAAAAGGGAGCAGATTGGAACCCGGGAACTACAGGCTGATAGCCCTCATCGACGTAGAGGCAAAACTTTTTTCCTCATGTATATTACGCCATCTACAGGAATGGATAAATAAAAACAAAATAGTCCCAAAGTTCCAAACGGGTTTTAGAGAAGGCATGGGATGCACTACAAACCTCACCGTCCTATCTTTGTTAATAGAAAGAGCAGAAAAAAAGAAGGCAGGTCTTCTGGCATGCTATATCGATCTAAAATCTGCGTTCGACAGAGTGCCAAAAGACCGGCTGTGGAAAAAGCTAGAATCTTGGGAGCTCCCTCAGAAACTAATAGACATAATAATCGCCTTATACAGCGAAACATGGGCCAAAGTAAAACTTGGAGATGGGAGAAGGATATCACAACAAACAAATATAAGAAATTGACTTAAACAGGGCTATGTGCTCTCTCCAAGTTTATTTAATGTGTATCTAGCATACCTAAACAGTTACCTGCTACAGGCAAATGGTCACCCCCCGAAACTGGCAAATGAATCAATTCAGTGTCTGCAATATGCAGATGATATTGTGGTTTTAAGTCACACACCGATAGGGCTACAAAGGGTCATAAACAAATTAACAGAGTACTTCGACCTAGTAGGTTTGGAACTCAACAATAAAAAAAACAAAGGTCGTGAGAGTGGCGGGCCCGAGCAAAGGATCTTTTAGATGGTATGCAAAGAACATTCAAATTGAGGAGACAACCACATGTAAATATTTGGGTATCAAACTGTGCAGAAACATGTCCATGGTGGAACAAAAACGAGATATCACAGCTAAAGCACAACCGTTGACCTTCGCCTATAAACTACTCCAAAAGAAAATTCAATGCCCCTCATACAGTCATCTTCTAAAGGTCATGGCAGCCCAACTGTTACCTACCTTGTCTTATGGGTTGGAAATATGGCACGGGAAAGAAATCGACATCCTAAATAAATTACAGATTAGTGTATATAAATCTGTATTTAATCTTTTTAAAGGATCGTCCCCAGCACAAATACGCCTGGAATTTGGATTACAAAATCAAATCTACCAGAGGAAAGCAATCTTTGCAAAATGGTGTGGGAAACTTAGAGCATCAGAAACAGGATCACTAAACAACCTATGCTGGCTGGAAATTAAGAAACAATATGAAGAAAAAGAACCAAACACTTGGGGCACTTATTTGGGAACTGCCCTGGAGTCACTAAAAATCGAGGAGGTTTGGAACAGCCATTTGGAACGAACATCGTTCAACAAAGTTTGCAAACTAAATACAAAGTCACTATCCTTGATAGAAGACAAAAGAATTTTAGCCAAACGCCGTCATGCTTGGTCCGTAATCAACTCATACAAAAGATTAAAACCACAACTTTACCTTGAAGCGCACTTTCGGCTATCGCTAAAAATAAAATTCATGGCATATAGACTGGGTGATCATTGCTCAAAAGATTTTATTCCAACATGGAAAAGCAAACAGCAAGAAAAGACATGCCGCCTTTGTGGGTACCACACAGAAAGTTTGTACCATCTAATGTGCACGTGCGAGACAGTAAAAAACGAAAGAAGATATTTATTGAAATCAATCCTAAACGTTTTAAGAATTCGCACCTGCAGGCAGGCGGTCACTAGCTGGTTGGGCGCGTCATCGAACATCCTCATATGCCGTGGAGTAAAATTCATGACTCTGGTAGAGACTTTACTCACGAAATGTGAAACAGAATAAACTTGGGCGATCTTTTTAGGCTTTGTAAATTTAAAAAAAATACAAATGTTATCTTGTTTTTATACTGATGGTCATTTTTATACATGTATACTTTAAGGTTGTGACAAACCAAATTAAGTTAATTTTTGAAGCGGAGTCCCCCCAACGGAAGGAGGCACCCACAGCAGCAGGAGTTGCTTGAGTATAAGCATAAGCCATAAGCACTCACAGCAGCAGGAGCTAAGCCACAAGCCATAATACATAAGACATACGAGATACCCCCATCGCTAGGGTGCAAGGAGCTTGGAATCACAAAAGCCCCCCCCTGCCATAAGTCACAGTTATAAGTCCCAAGCAGCAAGCTCAGGAGCCCAGGAGCTGTGCCAGGAGCTGTGCGAGGCGAGGCAGGGCAGGCAGTGCCTCTAGAACTGCCCAATCATGGTAGCCTCCCAGCAGAACCTCCACAGCATTTCACGGCCCTCCTAACGGCATCAGCAGGGGTAGTGGGTGCAGCGGTGAGAATCTCCTCAGCAACAGCAAGGACCCTGGTGAATCCCGCCGTGCCCAGCTGTGGTGCTGGCCTGGCGTCGGAGTCAACGTTGGCCTTGCACGGGGTTTCAAGTACTTTTACGCGCCCGCTGCACTTCAGGCTGACCAAGACACAATCTACATCAACCCCTAAGGAGCATTCACCCGATCACCTACCATTCACCTGGTCAGCCTTAAATTTCAACCATAAGAGTACGGTCGCGAGTTTAATCAGCATCAATTAAACAGTGCTTCTCAACAAGCGCTCCTAAAACACAGTCTAACCAAACTAAATCAAACAAAAGTACCAACCATCGCTTTATCTGAGCAGCTACCAATTCATTATAACCAGCAAAGGAAATTAATCAACTGTTTGCCCCCCGTGCGGTATAACTGAGCCACGACCCCCCTGGGAGATAACCTCTGGCGCACAGATCATCTTAAGCAGAGAGTAGCTGGGTCAGTAGAGGCGAACGAGGATCATCTTTAATCCTTACCCCAACGTCCCCCAGCGATGAGATCCTGGAAAACTAGGAAAGCTCCATCTAATCCTTCAAAAAAAGATATTGAAAAGAAGGCTTCAAACGAAATGGCAGCAGAGCAATTGTCACTCGATTATCCCGGCAAAATCTAACGATTTACAGTTGCAACAGGGTACTGCTACAGAAACAGCTACAGACACAGTTTCGGATATTTCATTCAAATCCCAACCCTCCCAGTCCACATTCCAAGTCCAGCCTCCCCCCGTCCATCAAACAATAAGCGGAGCGGGTGGAGCCGCTGTGCCCAAGGAAAATCAAACCCGCAAAGATACACACTTGAGATTTCTAGCCCTTCCAGTTTCGTCATTGGAAGAAATGTCTTTGAGGGACTATTTTAGAAGCTCCGTATCCTCCTCGAAGCTAAGATCAACCTCACTCATCATACCTCAGCCTCCTGCCGCAACGGCTTCGCTTTGACTCTCAGTCCCACTCCAGCATCAAAGACTGGTTCAGCCCATGCTCCACGCATGCGCCAGCGATAAAGGTCTGTGTTTACCCCGCAAGGAGCAACCAGGGCAAACAAGCAACCAAGTAACCCCCCAACGTCATCACCAACTGCTAATAGCTGTCAACAAAAGATCAATACAGGCTGGGGCAACAGCACAATTCCCAACACTCACCTGGACTTATCCTTCTTCACCAAAGAACCCAACAGATTACCTGTTAGCCCTGCATCCCGTGATCTAAATGCGCTCTAGTTACAACTCCTCCGAACCCTCCATTCTACAGTGTCAGCACTGAATTATCACTCAGACAAAATGGATCAACAAGGTAGATTTATTAAATAATCTTGCCGTGTACACCTTAGGAATAGGCCAAACAATGGAGGCGCTTAATTCGCTGATAATCAAGGCCCAATCACAAGTGCAACTAGTCCAATCAGTATGCTGTTGCTCTCCCATCATTGACTCCTTATCCTCATTGCCCCAATTTCTGTAATCTGTTCTAACAGAAATTCAGAGGATCCCAGAGTCCAGGCATCCTGATTCTGCGTCACTGGTCCCACCCCACGGCAAATGTTCTACTCAGGAGCATACACTCGACAATCCACCACTGGTTTCATCACCATCGTCTAAAGCAACAGCAGTGTCCATCGCTCCTACCGATTCAATAACTAACGACAAATCACCCCAGTCACCTGCTCACCAATTATCAAAGCGGGAAAAAAGACTTTGGAAATCCCGTAAAAGGCTCATAGAAGCACCCAAAAAAACAATTTGTAATTATTTCACAAACAACAAATTAGCGACAGCACAGGTATTGAGCACAGTGCCCTCTGTCTCCTCCGGTCAGATGAAAGTAGCCCAGCTCCGAACACCCCAAAAAGGACTTCTACAACCAAAATGCTCAATAAAAACGGAGTCATCACAAGCTTCAAGGCACTCCCCAAACCCAGGACAAAACTGGAGTTAATGAAAGAAAGCAATTACAAATAAATGAGGCGCAAATAAGAGTCACCAGGCCGGTTGCAACGACGCTGCCCACAAAGCTTCTACCATCAGCCGAATCGTCTTCCCTACTCCATGACGATTATCATCCAAGGCTCACATAGTGCAGTTAACCTCGCCAAAGAAGCGAATCATAAGTTCCGGCAATCCAACCCAGTATACCTCCTTTGGCAAGCACGTGCAAAACAGTTTTTACTTCAGCACCAGTTAACCAAGCAAGTGAGCAAGCCCCCCTCAAGCAGCGGATATCAACCTTTGAACGATCGTTAGTAGGCAAGTTTACGTTATCCAAGTCCACACCCGCTGACATACAAACTCTGGCCATAGACTCCAACGAAACTAAACTACTGTTAACACCAGAGTACACCTCTCAAGGCCCGCACAACATATTAAACTGAGGGAACATAATCCGGCTCTTCAAATCAAACCCAGATCTGTGCAAACTGGAATCAAAAGACATCCTTGCCATTGAATTCAAACCCACCACTGGCCCCCACATGGGACAATGAACCTTAATAACATTAGCATCTAAAGCCATAAGGGAACTGGTTCAATCAAAAGCTGATCAATTAAAAAACTGGGGAATGCCCCGAGTTCCCCGATATCATTCAATACTTGCTCCCAGCAAGGCCTCAGTTTTAAGCACAAGCCATATCCCTTTTTCAATTTTAAAGTCAGCCAGAAGTCGCTCCTTAGTAGCCAACGATGAGTGCAGTGAAGTTCAGCAAACCACCAGAAGCACAGATTGGTCATGGCTGCCAGCAGCCCTTTCCCAAAGCAGGACCAATTGAAATAACACAGAACACAGTCTAACAATCTGCTCCCGTAACATCAACGGGCTTTTGTCAAAACTGCAATCTCCGTACACAGTCAGATTCTTCAAAAAACACGACATCATGTTTCTCCAGGAAACCTGGCTATCAGCAAGCAACCCACTCGAAGGGTATCTGGAATTTACACTGCCAGCCACAAGGCAGAGCAAGTATGGCAGACAGCGTGACGGGCTGTCTATTTACGTGGCCTCTAGATTGTCAGTTCGTATTAGACACCTAAAATTTGATCTTGACAAGGTCACTGGCATCTTGGCCGACAATCTTCCTTCAGAGAACAAGCTACTATTGCTAAATGTCTACATCTCTCCATGCCCTAGCGAGAAAAAATCCAAACTGGACCGCCTGATTGAAATCCTATGTAACATCTTAAGCACATACAGCAGTAAACCATGTCTAATCTCTGGAGATTTTAACACCAACCTTTTCTACGACCAGTTTGAAGGCTTAGGAATCACCTTCCCAGCGGTCCCCCCACATCTCGCCACACAAACATTACCGCCCGGTCTTAGACCATCCAAACTGGGCGAATACGCAGTTCTTTAACTCAGCAAAGTAGGCTAAATAATAATAAATGGTCGCTCATCCACAGATACCCCTCCGGCCTGGACAAGAATTAACGGGCGATCCCACTCATTTCTGGACTTCACATAGGCAAACAGCGAAATGTTCACCCTAATTGAGTGCCATCACATCGCAGCACTGGGGGAAGTGATCATCGACCCCAAACAATAACATTATCCCTCACCATCACGCACTTGCTCACACTACATCAGACTGTTACACGGAGAATCTAAGATGAATGAAATGGACGTCAAGTGTTGTCCCTACAGTCATGGAGAAATGCGGTAATTTTCTATGTTCAAAAGGTGAAACAGACGTGCCTATTATCATCGGATGGGAAGCATTTGTGAACAGTTTATTAAATGAATACCCGACTAAATCCCTTTCCCGGCTAGATCCACCTCAACCCCGGATTTCTTGCGCAACAAAAACGCTAAAAACACAAAGAAATGCTGCTTTGCGCTGGACTAGAATAAGCCCTGGAAACGTAATTTTATTCAATCGTTACAAACAAGCTCAAAAAGCATTTAAGGCATCTGTCCATAGAGACAAACAGTAAGCGTCAGACAAATTCTGGATGAAGTTAGTCCATGCCAGCAAACAGTCCAACACAAAGTTATTTTGGACCCTTGTGAACAGAGGCCCGCTAGGAGGCAGAGGATTCACCACCGCAAACATATGTGCAGACGATTGGACTAAGTTTCTATTCAACCACTTCAGAGAAAATTCATGTGGGCAAGAGCCCCCTAGTCTTCAATTGACATTCAAATCCAGGCCATTATCCACGGATGATTATTCCTCAGGAAACACTGGGCCTACTACCAAGGCTGAAGGTGTCATGGATACACCATCCCTCGAGGAGTCATGAAACAACTCCACCCCAGGAACACTGTCGACTGATGGAATTTTAATAAACAACATCGCCCGGATTATCAGGAAGGGCAGGTTAGACGGAGCACCCAGCCCCAACGGACTACCTCAGGCCTTGTTCAAATCAGATGAAACGTTATGGTCAGGTCTCCTCGCACCCCTATTCTTACACTGCAAGCTTAATGATCACATCCCGGATTCTTGAAAAGGTGACATCATTCATCCCATCTACAAAAGTGGTAAAAGAAACGACCCAAAAAATTATAGAATGATCGCTCTCCTTGACATTGAATCCAAATATTATGCCAGTATCCTACTAGAAGAACTGACATCATGGGTTGAATTAACACAGCGTCTTCCCTTCAACCAGACCGGATTTGTAGCTAAGTCAGGCACAACCAGCAACTTACTCGCATTATCTGTATTAATGGAGAAGGCCGACGTCCGTCGTATGCAACTATATTGCTTCTTTGTTGACTTTAAGGCGGCTTTCGACCGAATGCCACGCGGCCACCTATGGCAAAAATTGGTGCGCTGAGGTATACCGCCGGCCCTCCTACAAGCTATCATCCAACTCCACACACAGACCTGGATAAGGTTTAAGTTGGGCGACGGGTCCCATGTCTCAAACAGGAAGTGGCGTCAAACAAGGATGCGTTTTGGCGCCCCTTCTTTTTAACCTATTTATTTCTGACCTATCCCCCATACTTGACAAGGCCAACTCCCATCCGCCCCAATTGGACAGGACCCGCATCAGCAACCTGCTATACACCGACGACCTCGTGTTATTGAGTCACACAAAGGTTGGTTTGCAGAGGCTTCTTGACAAACTTCTAGCTTATACATCTGAAAACGCCCTTGAATTGAACCTGTCAAAAACAAAAATAATTCATTTTAGCAAACAGAAGCATCAGAAAAGCAGGTGGTTCTTTAATAACAAAAGCATCGACACAGTGCCACACTACAAATATTTAGGAATTTTTCTTGAGTCCAGAGCTACTTTCACCAAACAAAAAGACACCATCAAGGCCAAGGCACTGTCTCTGGAGGTTGCGTCGGCAAAACTCTCAAAACACCTACTAGGACCAAGGCTAACCCCTCTGCTCAAGGTGATGAAGGCCAAGATCAAAAATTCTCTATCACATGGCCACGAGATTATGATGGGCTCAGCAAATATCGTACTTAATAAATCAATCACCAGAATCTTCAAGCGAGCATGGCGTTTACCGAGGTCTTCATCTCCGGCACAAATCAGACTAGAACTCGGTCTGCTAGACCATAAAGTTGTCGAGGCTGGTGCTTTCATTAAGTTCTGCAACAAACTGCGTAATTCCAGGGAAAATAGTCTTGAGATCAAACTCTGTAACAAAATATTGACCACTGCCTCCAGCCACAAACATCGGTACCACTTGGACCAATCCCTCCAGCTCCTCGGAGCCCCAGGAATACTGGGGATCAAACCCCTCATAACAGGCATTAAAGAGCGTAATCAAGCGAAGCGTTCGATCCTGGTCCTTCCACTCTGACAGGGCAAAACTATCCAGAAGGAAGCACGCTTGGGCCGTCGTCTCAGACTATAAACCGGAAATTGAGTCATCCTACCTATCAAGTACTTACTCAATCTTCTGGAAGATCAAATTTATGGCCCTAAGGTAAGGCGAATGGCCCTTTTTAAAACATCTATCACAACGGCGGCGCCTTAATCACAAAATCGAATGTAGGGAATGTGGCTACCACTCCGAAAGCCTGGAACATATAGCCTGGGCATGTCCCGCTCTGTTACATGACAGAAGGACCCTATTGAAAGCGGAGTGGATTAAATTAGGCACTCGTACATGTCACCAGGCAATAATGGCACCTATGAACCAGGAAAATATAAAGCTGAACATTCGGTTTACCAAATTTGTTGCCAGAGCTGCAAAAATGTTGGGGAAAGAAAAGGCAGCAATCCTTTCGCCAGTTGGTCCAGATATCATCCTGAAATAAAAACTCAAGCAGCCACCGGCCCCTTCCAGCAAGGTCCACATGGACACTGTGTTCAGCATTTTAAAACCAGCTGTCACATTGACTTGTTCCCCTCTTTTAAATCTTTTTAAAACCATTCCGTGACTGCCATGTTACTTAATGAGCTTGATCTGTAAAAGATAAATGCATATTCCGACAATTTTTAAATGTTATCTAATTTTATTGTTAATCTATTGCACTACTGTTGTACAAATCAAAGTTCCTCTTTGCTCCTTTTTAAATTAACACATGTATAGGTGAGTTATATGGTCTTAACATTTTTGTTATGATTTTAAGTAACCAAACAATAAACTTGAATTTGAATTTGAAAATGTGATAGATCAAAACTATGGGGATAATGTTAGAGATGGGGATTGTGGGTCCATTTATTAACTTATTGGATGAGATGCTCAGGGAAGTCTAAGCTAGGATCCATTATGGCCAAATTGGGGAATTAACACCTTGGCTGCTAATGGTTTTCCCCTCCTGTGCTGATCCTCATCGTACCCCATTGTTCATGACGAGCTCAGCTCGTCATAAGCACAGCTCCACTGTGCCGCATGACGAGCTGAGCTTGTCATGAGCATGGAAGGGGTTAACTGAATCATTGTACATACATCTAATTGATTTTTTCCCTCCAAGGGTCATTATAGGCCCCATTTTTGTTCTCTCTTTATATAAATCACTTAGAGAACTTTCCTCTGCAGCAAGGAGGAGACTTCCCCCAGGTTGATATAAGATCTATGCCTGTAATGCTTTATGCACATGACGTGGTACTACTGACCAGAACCCCAAAAGGGCTGCAAAAATTATATGATTCTTTTAATTTGTTGATGGGTAATCTAGGGCTGTCAACAAACCTGTCCAAAGTGTACGTGATAAGATGTGGCACAAACATGTCTAAACCAAGGACATACCATATTAGTGGCTCTATATTGAACACTCTCACCTTTTTTTAATTATCTAGGGCTCACTTTCAATATCATTTTAGCATGGGACCATGCAATTAATGCCGGAAACCAGCAATTCAACAGAGCAATTAAAACAATGTTTAGATTTGTTGCTAAATTGGGCCAAAAACCTCTTCTCCAGATGTTGAAGTTGAGTAAATCTAAATGTCAATCAATATACTTTATTCGATCAATAAATGTATCTCAGTGGAGACTTATAGGGCAGAATATGGGGTAACCAACTCCTGCAAATTTCAGAAGACCAAACGGCAATTATTTAAAGAAGTTACTGGCCACCTCAAAGTCATGCTCTGTTTTTTATATTTCACAAGGTACTGGGGGTACCATATGTAAAGGATGTTTTAAAGCTTAAACCTTTGCTACTATGGGTGGCAGTATGGGACAAGCCAGGAGTGGGTTAACTATAATGAAGGACTTACTGTTATTAGACAAAAGCCTTACAATCCTGTGGCTACATTACTTAGAGTTCTTTTACTAATTTGGTGGTGGGAGATTTTTTTTTTACTAATCTAGATCTATTAAATCAATCATCTAGAGATATATTGAAAAAACATACAAGAGTTCGTTGTGTGTCAGTCAAGTAAGTAGACACCTGCCATTATTTCCACCTCTTGTGTCATTGAGCCTCGCCATATGAATATGATGAGTACCCCAGCAAGGTTTTACTTGACTTGTTTCAGGCTTATTCTAGTGTACCACCTAGTAATGGATCAGTCAGATGGTCACGGGTACAAAAGAACGAGTTACTTACCTTCGGTAAAGATGTATCTGCTAGAGACACTGTCTAGCTGCAGATTCCTTAACTGAGAATATCCCCCAGGCGTCAGGCTGAATCCGGAAAGCCTTTTCCCCCGCAGTATCTCTGCCCGCCAGGGGGTTGGCGTCGCCCGGCTCTCCGTCCTGACGTCGTCCACAGAAGTGATGTCAATGGAGCCATATAAGACCCCCCCGGAGTGCTGACGTCAGTTTTCCTTCTTTTCCGCGTCCCGACGCGGATCCGGAGAAGCAGGTTCCTCCGGCCTGTTTTTATTTTTCAGGCTTTCTCAATGCCTTTTGGCGTCCGGGAACAGTGTATGATGCCTTTGGGCTTCAAAGCGTGTGAATCCTGTACTCAGCAGATGTCGGCGACGGATCCACACACACTCTGTATGTGGTGCTTGGGAGAGCACCACGACTCCGAGGAGTGCGACGCCTGCCACCGGCTGATGCCAAAGTCCCTGCTGGAACATTGCATGAAGTTGCTGTCTGCCCGGATGTCCCGTTCAGAGTCCTTGCGCCGCGGGTCTCCTTCTCGTGCAGGTGGATTGGTTCGAGACAGGTCGCGGAGTCGTTCCTGCAGATGTAGCTCTCCTGCTGCAGGTAAGCACAAGAAAAAGAAGTCGCAGAGGTCGCCGCCCTCAAGAGATGGCGGGGCCCGATACTCCCCATCTTCGCCGGACGCGGGCCCTCAGGAGTCGATCCCCACTTACCCGCCATTTCCTTGTACTGGGGCGACTCGGGCCCTGATGGAGGCCTATTCCCTGGCCTTACTAGCCATCCTTGGGTCACCCCCTCTCCCTGGCATGCCTTCGGGCCCCATAGAGGGGATAGGGGCTCAGATCGGCACTTTGCCGGCAGGTTTGCAGTCAGCACCGGTTGAGCACCCTGACTCCGGTTCAAGAGTCACTGCGACGTTGGGACGCAGCCCGGAAGGGCATTCTACTTGCACGTCCATACCTTCCATGTCGTCTCCGCCCAGCCCTGTGTTCAGAGCACACGGGGCTTTATTTTACTCTGTAAATTTGATATAGGTCAGAGGAGGAGATACTTGTTACCAATTCTACGGGCGGCCAACTTGAGACAATGCCACAAGGCCCTGATCATTTTACAGGCACTTCCTTCATCATTTATTGCACCATTGATTGTGTAATTTATTAAAGTTCCTATTAAGATCCGGAAAAGATCTACCGGTGACAGAAAGCGCAAACAAGCTATTTAAATGTAATAATCTGATAAATTCGACTTGGCCCAGATCAAACCCCATGCTTTTCATAGTTTCAATTAAACGGGTCGGTCTACAACTTCAAGAGCACTTTTCAAATTGAGAAATACTTGGCAAAAGGTCCCTTTTAAGCTAGGCATATTGCATAATAAGGGACTGAAGGTTTAACGCTTGGTCTGTTGTCACCAAACCCTTGCTAAACCCAGTCTGAGTGGGAGTCAGAATCCTTGGTAATCTGCTACTTCCTGGAGCCTCTGGAGGATCAGTCTCCCTCACGTTATCCTGAGGCTCTTTAAAAGTGACACAGAAGAGTTATTTCCCTGGTCAGGATCATACTTGTAAAGATCCCCAACACTTTGTCCAAACTTGGCATTTTTCCCTGCTTAAAAGAGGCTAATACTCTATCTACCTTTGAGTAGCTGAATAAGTCTACTCATCAAGGGCGTCAATATTAGGAACACTTGACCAGTAGTCGGTGCCTTTAGGTTTAGCAACCAAACCACTTCTCAAATCCTGGAACTCCAAAGTCTCCAAAGGCCTAGACCATCTTTTTTCTGTATAACATTATGAAAGGACGCTAGAGATCATTGTTTTTGAATAATTGAGTTGCCATTTACTTGTTTTCAGGTTAGGTATAAAGTCTGTGCCTATGTTCACGGCTTCCAGCTCACTAGACTGACACTGGTTTAGGTAGATTTAGCCAGACAAGCAATGGATCATCGTCACTATCGACCGTAAATACACCCCACAGTCGTTTAGCACTGACCAATGTTCAATGCTTACTAATATATATCAATCAAACTTTCTCTGGCTGCGCAGCGGAAAATGGATTTCTGTTTAATAATGAGTACATTTATACTATTGACTAAAGGGCATATTTATGATAGGCTTGTGTCACGTTTGCACCATGCAAAGTAGTTCATGCATGACGCAATCCTCTAAGTCAGATTTATGAAGCCACGCAAAGCCACATTGCGTAGCTTTGAATGGCTTCTTAAATCTGGAGTAAGGCAACGCAGCACAAATAACTGCGTTGCCTTACTCTGTGCAAGAGAGGCGTTCTGGTGGGTGTTCCCATGCAACCCATGGTTTTTGATGCATTCCGTGGGAATGTGCCAAAATCGTACCCCTCCCCAGAGGGTGTTTTTTGGAGGCAATCCCTAGTTACGTGTGGATCTTTTACAGCTTTTTCAAGATATGTTGCCATCATATCAATGGTTGTTTTACTCAGAAACAAAAGCAGTAGGCTTCGGGCTGCTTTGATTTTTTTTTACTAGGGTGTCCATACCTTGAATCCTGAATTTGTCGATGTTTGAACAAATTAACTTTGAAATATGATGTGAATGAAATGAAACAAACTGCATGTGCATCATCTAAAGACCCATCAGGCTTCCTGATAAAGTTGACTTACCTAATGCCTCTTGATGTATTCTGTATGAAGTATATTGAGATGCCGCAGTTGGTTCATTAGCAGATAGGACTGCACATGGGGGAACTGGTCGCTGAACTGCACATCAAGGCCTAGATCTAATGTGTGCTCAGTTACAGGCCGCCTCAGCCTACCCTTTGTTCTGGCTCTCTTGTGTAGACAGCTTCTGGTCTTCAGATTGTGTTGTTTGGCATGAAACGTACCTTAGGGTCTTAGGCCTTGTGCTAGTGTTTCACTAACGAAAGGAATGAATGACTTTAGGATTCATAGATTTTATGGAAAAAAAGTAGTGTGGTCGGGTCTAAATTAATGTATACTTTTTCAGTTTTATCCTTACTGACACTTATGGCTTTATCATCCTGACAGCGAGCTTGCTATTGTGTATATATCCGGGGGGCAGTTCTTTGCTGCATAAGCTCTGGCCAAATGGCGACATTCTTCAAAGCTTTGGACTTGGATTTTTACTTCCCTGTAAAATTCCTTCTAGCTAAAGAATAAGTCATGCTCAAATCTCAAGGCCTTGGATGATACATTTTGTATTTACTATGCCTGTTCCTGACCTTTTTGTAGGCTTTTCCCACAGTTTCTTTAGCACAGCATTCCTTTTATGGTGCAACGAGTGAGTAACCTGTTTCTTCCTACTGAGTGTTTCACTTTTTAAAAGTTGGGGTAGGAGGGAATACTTCACAAATATTTACCCTTAGACTGTAAGAGCTATCCTTCACTTCAGTGATGATATTGGTACATGGTATAGTGCTTTTAATGGATTATTACAGAATCCTTATTTAGACCAACATGTTTGATAGAAGAATTTATAATGTGGGTTCCACAGTTCATGTCAGATCAGTTTATCCTTGCTGAGGGGTGCAGTTCACAGAGAGAATGATGGATGGAAATGATATTGGAATTACTAGAAGTAGCAGGTGTGGGGGACTTTCAGGTCAAGTTTTATTACTGCATGTAAGATAGTGGTTAAAGTCATGAATGGTCCACTACCACCAGCTGCTTCTGCAGTAATCTGACCTACATTTCCTCAGCCGCTTGGATCAAGGCCATCTTAGTTGGAATTGGAGGTTCAGGCAATCGAGGAACGTTAATGGAGATTTTTAACAGCACAGGAGTCGATTCAATCCTAAATGAATGAGGCATACAGCGTAATAATGCGTGGTTAGGCTAGATAGACAGCGATGAATTGGGGTGTATACTATCAGGGCTAGAAGTGGAAATGGACACATTTTCAGAAAAGTTCTTGGTTGACTTATTAGGAAGCTGTGTGGACAGAAAGAAGAGGCATTTGGTAGAATATATTCAAAACCTAATCTCGGTTAGGCGTTGTTGCTTGCCAGATTCACATTGGCTGGCAATAAAGATTATGCTAAACATTTGCAGATAAGGGAAGATGGTTTCTAGCAGTGAATAAGATTGTGTTGAACGTTGGAACGATAGATAATACATGTCATGGTTTAAACCCCATATCTTCTCAATATTGGGAGTGGTCTCCTTTCCCTCTCCTAATAGCAGGGGTTCTCACCTTATTACTTAAAGTGCAGATTCACTTTCCCTGGCCTGCTTCTGTCTTCTAGGGCTGTGATAGTTCTTTAAGGCCGAGTTTGTTATTTGGATCATAGTACTAAGTTACTATGCATTGTCATAATTGTTTTGTACAAAATATTGCAAGGCTGCAATGCACCTGGCTCAAAACATATAGCAATCAAGACATACTTCATCTGCACAAACGTAACAGAATATAAAAGTCAACAATCAAAAAAGCTTAAAAAATAAATAATTAATATTCAGTCAGAATTCAAAATGCTAAATGTGCAAATAAAGAATTTTATAACATTTTTACAGAATTTATTTTTTAATGTGTTTATTCATATTTTCAGTATAAAACGTACAGTGTTTCAACTGCAGTATTATCACATCTTATATGTAAAGAAGAAGGGGTTTCCCCGACTAGAGTTCCTAATTCGGGATGGATATAGTATTTGAAAAGAAATAATTAGGAACTAATATTTAGACAGAGACGGACTAATGACAGCACAAACTGTGATTAAACAAAATGCATGGTACAAAATTATTTTATTAAATATTCATTATGGTAAAAAACATTGTTATTTAAATATACATGATTATTGCGTGCATGCCTCCATTATACATGTGACTTTTTATCTACATATATAGACATATATTGTTAGATCCTATACATATTTCATGATTTATAAATTGAGGTCTGTGCGGAGGCTTGTTTTAGCACATATGTACATTAAAACATGGCTAAGTATGTCTTCATACAGGTCTACACTGAGGTGGTTGTTCTTACTAATAATGTTGATGTCTAGAAACTCAACATGTTTCTGGCTGGATGTGACAGTGAAATGCATGTTTATGTCACATAAGTTTAGCCATGATACAAAGGTGGATAGTGGTTCTGTTTCTGAGGTCCAGATGAAAAAAATGTCATCAATATAGCGAGCCCAAGATGAAATGGACTCGCTAAAAGGGGCAATTTCATTATATATGAATTTGGACTCAAATTCAGCCATATAAATATTGGCTACGGTGGGCGCTCATGAAGCCCCCATGCTGACGCCCTTGGTTTGTTGATAGAGCGAGCCGTTAAAGTCAAATGTGTTTTCTGATAGGACTATTTTTAGACAGTCCAGGTCAAGGTGTTACCACCTTAGGCCGAAAAGATGGCCTAGTACGGAGCAATATTTTGTCCGAAAGACAGTCGGGTAAGGAAGTTGTGATGACAATGCCTGCAATTCGCTCACCTGTCTCGCAGAAGTTATTGCCACTAATAAGGCTATTTTCCTAGTGAGCAGCCAAAGTTAAAATTGTGCAGGGTTTCAAACGGTGCACACATCAAAAAGGTAAGGAGCAAATTCAGGTCCCATTGTGGCACAATAAAAAGAGAAGGGGGAACAGATGGGTAAGCCCTTCAAAAATCTCTGCACCACAGGAGATTTAAAAAGTGATGGCTGATCTGGTAGCCAAAGGAAAGCAGACAGGGCTGAAAGGTAGCCCTTCAGAGAGCCCAAAGCAGAGCCCTGATGGGCCAAGGAGAAAATAAAAAGAACTTCTGATAGAGAGGCAGACAAAGAATCAACAGATCGTTCTGTACAATATTTACAAAATGTTTGCCATCGGCAGGCATATATCAACTTGGTGGAGGGATGCCTGGCTGCCAGAATAACCTCACAGACTTCGGCAGGAAGGTCGAAAGCTGTCAACTGTTGCCGCTCAATCTCCAAGCAAGGAGGCAGATAGTGGACAGGTTTGGGTGGACACCCTCCCCTACTGCTAGCACAGAAGATCCTCCCGAAGACGCACCCTGGCCGGATGATCGATGCTCTTTTGCAGAAGCTTGGGATACCAGACTCTCCTTGCTCAGTCCAGAGCCACAAGGATGACTTGGGCCCAGTCGCTCCTGGTCTTCTTGAGCACTCTGGGGAGGAGTGGTAGGGGCAGAAAGGCATACAGGAAGCCTGTGCTCCACTCGCGATGAAAAGACACACCGACTGAGAGCCGCCTGGGAAACTTCAAAGCGAAATATTGCTGACATTATTCGTTCTCTTCAGGGGCAAATAGATCTAACCGAGGACCTCCCCACTGTTGAAAGAGACCTTGCACAGCCTCTGGATGGAGACGCCACTCATGATCCACAAGGCACTGGCAGCTGAGTTTATCCTCTCCGGATTTCAGAGAACCATCCAGATGTTGAACCACCAGGGAAGTTCCAGCGAAGTCCAGAGATGCAGGGCCTCTTTAAAGAAAGTCTACGATCCCATCTGCCTTATTTGTTGCAATACCACATGGCGGTTGTGTTGTACAAGTTACTTACTTTCAGTAACGATATATCTCTAAGAAACATAGGTTAGTTATAGATTAGTTATAGATTCCTTACCTTAGAATTACCCCCAGGCGTCAGACTGGATCCGGAATTTTTTTGTCAGCAGTACCCCTGCTTGTCGGAAGGTGGCGCCGGTCGACTCCACGTTCGTCGGAATCGCCAGGATGACGTTGCTGTAGCTACATGGACGCCACCCTCGGGTGGTGACGTCAGTACTGTACACAACTTTCCGTGCCAGAAGTGCAGAGCCATGCAAGACACTGACACTGAAGCCGTCTCTCCGAACTTGGCTGTCCAGGCAGTAGTGTTTGGTGATCATGTACCTGCCTGACCGATGTTATTTAGGGGGACTCCTTGTCCCAAAACAGTGGTGGCTGCCGAAGCCCTGGTGTTATTGGCATGCAGTCTCACTGGAGGCTCCTTCTTTGCCAAAGAATAGCAAGCGTTGATGCACAGAACGACCCACCTGGAGATGGTATGTTTGTGCACAGCCCGACCTTTCTTAGCGCCAAGTAACCAACAAAGAGCTGGTCGTCCAACCGGAATTGTTTGGTGCGATCCAAGTTGAAGGAAAGCGCACGTTCTGGATCAAGACGTTGGAACCTCTCTTCCTCTTTTGAAGGATGCGGAGGCAGAAAGAAGGTGGGCAAAGTGATGGTTTGGCCAATGTGGAAAGAAGTAACCACCTGGGGAAGAAAGGAAGGTCTACTTCTAAGGACGACTTTGTCTGGATGGACAGTCAGAAAGGGATGCTTGGAAGAAAGAGCTTGTAGCTCACTCACCCTACGTGCAGAGGTGATGGCCACCAGAAAGGCAGTTTTCAAAGTGAGAAGTCTGAGAGGACAGTTATGTAGCGGCTCTAAAGGAGCGCACATGAGGTAGGTAAGAACCAAGTTCAAGTCCCACTGAGGCATTACGAATGGAATAGGAGCAAAAAGATGAGTAATGCCCTTAAGGAATCTATTTACAACAGGGGACTTGAAAAGAGAAGGCTGATCAGTAAGCCTAAGGAAGGCTGAAATGGCCGAGAGGTAGCCCTTTAGAGAGCTTTAGAGTGCACAGAGCAGAGCCTTGCTGAGCCAAAGAAAGGAGGAACATCAGAACCTCAGAAAGAGTGGCGAAAAGGGGATCCACAGGCTTTGCTTTGCACCATGCCACAAATTTGTTCCATCTGCAGGCGTATACCGTCTTAGTGGAAGGACGCCTGGCTGCCAAGATAACATCACAGACTTCAGGAGGCAGGTCAAACAACGTCAACTGCGGCCACTCAATCTCCACGCAAGGAGGTGAAGGCTGGACAGGTTCGGGCGGAGGGCCGTCCCCCGCTGCTGCGACAGAAGACCTTCCCGAAGAGGCAGTCTGATCGGAGGACTGATGGCCATGTTGAGCAGCTCAGGATACCAGACTATTTGTGCCCAATCCGGAGCCACAAGAACAACTTGGGCCCGGTCACACTTGATCTTCTTCTTTAGCACTCAGGGCAGAAGTGGTATAGGCGGAAAGACGTATAGATGACCGCAACTCCACTTGCGACGAAGGGGAGCACAGTGAACTGAAAGAGTTCATAGCCTACCGTGTACCACATGTAATGCCGGTGGGCCGGCAGGACGGGGATGTGAAACTAAGCATCCTGCAAGTCCAACGCTAACATCGAGTCTCCAGGGTCGAGGGCAGACAAGACCTGAGCGAGCGTCAACATTTTGAACTTCTCCTTCCGTAGGAAGCGGTTGACGTTCCTGAGATCCAAGATAGGACGCAGGCCTTTGTCCTTCTTGGGCACCAGAAAGTAGTGGGAATAGCAACCACGACCTACTTCTGGGGCAGGAACGCGCTCAATGGCTCCCTTGTCCAAGAGTGCCGAAAACTTCCTGTTTGAGAAGGGCCAGATGATCCTCCGACATGCGATGGTACTGAAGTGGCATTGATGGAGGGTTAGTCTCGAAGGGGATGGAGTAGCCCTTTCGGACTATTTGCAAAACCCACCTGTCCAAGGTATTCGTGCACCAGTGGAGGAGGTGATGGAGAAACTTGCCGCTCACTGCCGTATGGTGGCCCTGAAAGGTTGGACTAGGAGGGTTTGGAGGCAAAGGGGACTCTAGTGGACTGGCCCGCCCGCTGGCCCCCAGAACCACAGCGCTGTTTCCCACGTCCCCGGCCGCTCGGAGGCTGACCAGCTTGCGCCAGCCTGTGGCTCTGGTTGGGACATGGCGGGGCACCCCTCCGTAGCCATGAAAGAGGCAAAAAGCAGACTGCGCAGGGCGGGTGGTGAAGAGGGCCAAGGCCCTGGCCGTAGCCCGAAAGTCCTTAAAGCGCTCCAGCGCTTTGTCTGCCTTGTCGCCAAAAAGGCAATGACCATCAAAGGGCATGTCCATAAGAGTGGATTGGACATCCCTGGTAAAACAAGTCGACCGCAACCAGGTGTAGCGTCGAAGGGCTACTGACAAGGAAATCGTCCTTCCTAGTGAGTCGGCGGTATCCAGCCCACTGCGGATGGTAAACTTCGCTGTGTCTCCCCTCAGCAACTGCACGGGAGAGCACAGGGGAAGCACCTGACCTACCGTATCCCACACAGAGTGGGAGTAATGGCCCAACAGACATGCAGAGTTTACCGACTGCAGTCCCAAGCTGGAGGAAGAAAAGATTTATTTCCAAACGTGGTACAGCTTTTTTGATTCCCTATCGGGTGGTGCGTTAGGGAATGCAACTTTGGAGGTTGAGGCTTGGATCACCAAGCTCTCAGGGGTGGGGTGTTGGGAGAGTCAAGTGGGGTCGTCCGGGGCCGGGCGATGGCGTCGTGCAATCATCCTGTCCACAGGAGGCCCTGAGTTGGGTCCGTGAGGGCTTCATTAAACGGCTACAGGGGCTCCAAAGAGCTTGCTGCTGGTTGAAGCACCTGCCAGGAGGTTAGTCCTGACTGCCACCATAGGTAGCTCGAGGTGGAGAGCCTCGGCCGCCCTACGCAACACCACTGCGTATGACGCTTCCTCCTCCGTAGCCACGGTAGGAGGAGACAACATGTCAAGGTCTTGTGAGGTATACAGACCACTAGCTTCCCCCAGTTCCTGTCTCTAGTCCTGTTCATAAACCACAGGTTGGTTAAAGGGTCCCCAGACCCCTCCCAGTCCTCCTCACCCTCCTCTGGCTGGCATTCTGGTCTCAAAGAGCCAGGGTCGGAGTACGACTTGGGGTCGTGGTTGCACTCCAGGCAGTAGAGGCACACACGGTGGGGATCCGTCAACAACATCAGTTGGTGACAGGAACCGCAAGCCTTGAAGCCGGGCATCCCTCGTGCACCAGAAGTCGATGGACTCAGAAAACGAAGTCTACAAAAGTCGAGAAAAAATCAGTCTAAAAGTGACTGGTGGTGCCGCTCTCTCTGGATCTGTGCTTGCTGGTGCGAAAAAAGAAATAACTGACGTCAGCGCGCAAGGGCAGTGTCTATGTAGCTACGTTACAATATCCCAGCGACCACTGCGCTGATGACGAATACGGAGTCAACCGATGCCACCTTTCGACGCGCAAGGGTACTGCTGACAAAAAACTTTCAGGATCCAGTCTGATGCCTGGGGGTAGTTTTAAGGTAAGGAATCTATAACTAACTGTTTCTGTCAGATATCTGTGAACACTTGAACTAGCCTCCGCTTGAGAGATGGTAAGAAGGCTTTCAGTGCCCATCGGATCGCATGAAGCTCCAACAAGTTGATTTGGGGCCCGGCTTCTGCTGGAGAACAGAGTCCCCTTATCTACACCTTCACCTCCACAGGAAGGCAGACTCCAGACACACCCAAAGAATATGCCTACTTTGTTCAAAGCCTAGACCTAAGACAGAAAGCGATACTTGCCAATTCATTAAATATGAATTACCAATATCTAGATGAACTCTCGAAACCTACTGGAAATCCAGTTCTGCCCCCATATTATCAAATGATGCCGTAATCTATGGCATTTGGCTGAAGCGGAGGATAAGGCAAGGCGCCGCCAGTATAAACTGGGGTGTGTAGTGGGATTGTTGGGATGAGAAACCAACCTACTGACATCATCATCAAACTTGGACAACAAACCACCATGAATTTTCTTGCACAATAATGACAATGTTTTAAACAATGTTTATCATCTGATTTAACTGTACAACCGAATATTGTTTGTAGCCTAGCCAGGGCTTTTATCTGTTATCGGTCAAAAGGCTTGCAGTGCCTGCCAAACTGATTTTTGATGGAAGGTGCTTTATTCCAATCAATTAAGACCGTTCTCTTGTCTTCTCCTTTTTTTCTTATACGTTTTTAAATCAATAAGCGAATAAAAAAACATATTTTAATTTCTGCAGTTTGAAATATTTGATAGAATTGAAATAGAAATGATTTTTATTCATACACATTTTATTAATAAACATTTGAATTATAAATACAAACCAATGTTAACATTTATCTGAAAAATCAATAGTTACATGACTGTGCTTAATGCACCATGCCCTGTACCAACTTTTCGTTAAATACGTTTTTTGACATACAATGAAAACTCACTCACAAACTCAATGTTCAACATCTGGGGGAGAATTCTGGGGTTTGCCCTGGGGCACAATAGGGGCCAGTCGTACATCACCATTTAAGTACAAAAGTGGCAAAGAGATATTTACATTGATTTTTTGAACAGAAAACAAGCCTATAGGTTTTACTGAACACTGCACATGGGAGACAAGAGCTCAACGGGTAAAACAGCCTTAACCTAACCAATCTAACCACTGAAGTCTGATTAACCTCACTTATTAAAAACCAGAACCAAATCTATTCTCTTTACCTCACCTGGGATGAGGTAGGCCTTAACATACAAAACTCTGTACTTTTGTTGGAGTTTAGAAACTTTACCTCTACATTTTTATTATTTGTCATTTGACTGAAATTGAATTATTTTAAGTAAATAGAAATCTAAAATTTCAAGTATGGGGAAATATAGTTTGCCTAGTTCTTTTAGTCCAGAGTTTTCAAGTCAAAACTTTATATTTTTGGTTCCAAAATATAGCTGGTTGGCTCCTTGCTAGAGTTCTATTAAATAGTGTATAAAAATGGGGAACTTCTTTAAATACCTTAAAATGGTCATCAGGAAATTGGACCATGATCCGAATGAAGGTCAGAATTCTGACCACAAACAAAAGTAGGCTGAACACTGGATCTGGTGGCACTGCGCTAGCTAGTACAGAATAGACATGCACCGGGCGACATTATTGGCTGCAAGAACACTTCATGTGGTATTTTCATTCTAAGCAAAAGTCAGGCCCAGGGGTACACCTCGTCCATTGTGCACATTTACTGAGCACAGCTACTAATTGCGCAATTCTCCTCTTTGCTACTAAAGGGCTGGGCCAAGAGAAGTCAACAATAAGAACTCAGGTATACAAATGCTCAAAGCTCACATGGTCGAGAAAGGACGAGATGGAAGCTTCACAGCCTGGGCTGGCTAGTCTCTACAGACAGTAGAGGACAGAAATACGCGCACCACGCCTACTCCTACTCTGCTGTATTTACCAGTGACAACCACTGACAAAGGGATGGCTCTAGAGTACAGCACCGAGCTGAAAGGAGACAGTTTACAAAAAAAGTGCATGAAGAAGCATGTAGACTGAGGTGGCTCAAAGCAAGGAGCACATCTACTGCAGGACCACTTTGTTGCCACTTGTAGCCACGGGAATCAGCAGCCTTCTGTATTCCAGTGGCAGATAGCGCTCAATGAGGACAGTCATAGGCATCTCGTCCGTCACCAGGCCTTGTCTGAGAGAGGAAAGAAGAGAAGAAATATGTCAATTCAAGATCTGTTCTTTACCTTACACTCCTCAGAGACGAAATCAGGCAAGGAGACGCAATATGGGGCATTGCTAGCAAGTTTGAGGCTGTGCTTCAAATTCATTTATTTAAAGACTGAACAACCCCACGCATTTTCTTTATGGTCCTATTGGGCCAAAGCAGCATTATTCAGGAGAGGAGGTGGCCACTGTCAAATGAATGAACCACTCCTCAATTATCCAACTGCCCACATAACCAACCAAGACTGAGGGTTCAGTTAAAAAAACTCCTTTAGCACACACTTTATTTCACTTACCTGCACCATATACTATCTGAACGGCACTTTTACCTAGAAGGAACGTGCGTTCTGTATTACTTTATTAATTTAAATTACAACCATACAAAAAATAAGTCTTAGCAGTGAATCATCAACAGACATCCATTTACTACTATTGCCTCTAATTTACACCTAAGGGCAGACGTCATGCAAAATCTCTCTTTATGTGCAGTAGCGGATCTGCTATCATTAGAATCAAATATTGTTAAAATGATGTTGAACCCTCGCTCACTAGCCAGTGACCAGCTTCACCACATGGTTTGCTATGGAGTAAGAATCCACTTAAGATGCGAGGCATGTGCTGGGATTGTCAGAGATAGTCAAAAGTTACAGTCAATCTTTCTTCGAGAATTCCTTGCTTCTCCACCCTATGCGCAAATATCGCTAAGAATGTGTGATCTACATCTTCTAGCCGTACCTAATTTATACTCCCCAAATCTAACATTGTGTTTGACTGGGTAAATGTAATGTTTGGAACTCTAATGCCATAAGGTTAAGAACAACAAAGGGAGTGTGAATTACTAACCATCCTTATTAGTATGTGTCAACATGTTTCAATTTCTATTCAACGCTATTGGGTCAAGCACATACATCAGGACTTCACATGCTGTTTTTTAATTTTTATTTAACGAGGGCATATGACCATACAATAAAAACAGGTGAATATATCATCCAATTTCAATTTATGGCACTGTAGCACAAGTTACTTATCTTCAGTAACAATATATCTTTAAGGAACATTAGTTAGTTATAGATTCCTTACCTTAGAATGTCCCCCAGGCGTCAGACTGGATCTGGAAAGTTTTTTTTCGTCAGGAGTACCTCTGCAAGTCGGAAGGTGGCGTCGGTCGGCTCCGCGTCAGTCGTCGGCATCGTGGTCGCCGGGATGACATTGCGGCAGCTACTTAGATGCCGCCCTCGCACGCTGTCAGTTCTGTACACGACTTTCCCCTCCAGAAACGCAGAGCCATGCAAGACACTGACCATTGGTGCACAAAACTAGAGCCCTGAAAGGACATCCTAGAAATCAGTTCGCAGAACGGGGAGGATGGGTGGGGTGGTAAGGGATCTATAACTAACTAATGTTTCTTACGGATATATCATTACGAAAGGTAGGTAACTTGTGCATCTGAAAGAAACACAATAGTTATAGATTCCTTACCTTAGAATAGATACCCCAGCAATACCAACCCCGGTGGGTCTGCGAACCAAGATCACACCAGAAAGTCCTGGAGGACAGAATGGCCAAATAAGCCGTCTCTCCGGAATTGGCTGTCCAGGCAGTAGTGTTTGGTGAACGTGTGCAGCGATGCCCACGTGGCTGCCTGGCATATGTCATTCAGAGGCACTCCCCTTTCCAAGGCAGTAGTGGCTGCCGTCGCCCTGGTGGAGTGAGCGCATAGCCTGACCGGAGGCTCCCTTTTAGCCAGAGAGTAACACGCTTTCATACATAACACGATCCATCGAGAAATTGTACGATTGTGTATGGCCCGATCCTTCTTTGAACCCACGTAACCAACAAAAAATTGATCCTCCACCCGGAATTGTTTTGTGCGATCCAGGTAGAAGGAGAGCGCACGTTTTGGGTCCAGACGGTAGAGCCTCTCTTCTTCCTTTGAAGGATGTGGAGGCGGTAAGAAGGTGGGCAAAGTAATGGTCTCCCTGATGTGAAAGGCAGTGACCACCTTAGGAAGAAATGATGGAAGGGTCCGAAGAACCACCTTATCCGGATGGACAGATAGAAAAGGAGGTTTCGAAGAAAGAGCCTGGAGCTCACTCAATCTTGTAGCAGAGGTGATGGCTACCAGGAAATCAGTTTCATGAGTCAGAAGGCGTAAAGGACAGTTATGCAATGGCTCTAAGGGAGCACACATGAGATAGGTTAGCACAAGGTTCAAGTCCCACTGAGGCATAACATAGGTGATTGGAGGAAACAGATGCGTTAAGCCTTTGAGGAAACGGTTAACTACCGGGGACTTGAAAAGAGAAGGCTTATCTGGCAACTGAAGGAAGGCAGAAATGGCTGAAAGATAGCCCTTGATAATGCCCAGAGCAGAGCCCTGAGAGAAGAAACAATAGTACTTCAGAAAGAAGGGAAGAAAGGGGATCCACAGCCTTTGCTGTGCACCATGCCACAAATTTGGTCCACCTGCAGGCGAATACCGTCTTAGAGGAGGGACGCCTGGCTGACAAGATTACATCACATACTTCGGGAGGCAGGTCGAAAGACGTCAACTGCCGCTGCTCAATCTCCACACAAGGAGGTGGAGACTGGACAGGTTCGGGTGGAGAACCGTCCCCTGATGCTGCGACAGAGGATCCTCCTGAAGAGGCAGTCTGATCGGGGAATCATTGGCCATGTTGAGCAGCTGGCGATTCAATACTCTTCGTGCTCAATCCGGAGCCACAAGAATGACTTGGGCCTGGTCGCGCCTGATCTTCTTTAGCACTCTGCGCAGGAGTGGTATAGGGGGAAGGCGTACAACAGACCACAACTCCACTCGCAACGAAAAGCGTTGCTGAGCGAGTGCCGCCTTGGAAAATCCAACACGCAGAATCGCTGACATTGCGCATTCTCTTCGGTGGCGAATAGATCTAACCAAGGCTTTCCGCACTGTTGAAAGAGACCTTGCACCACCTTTAAGTGAAGACGCCATTCGTGATCCATCATGCATCTGTGGCGGCTGAGTTAGTCTGCCCTGGCGTTCAGAGAACCGGCCAGGTGTTGAACCTCCAAAGAAATGCCTTGATGTTACAGCCATGTCCAGAGGCGGAGGGCCTCCTGACAGAGTCCACGACCCCACCCCGCCATGTTTGCAATACCACATGGTGGTGGTGGTGTCCGTGAACACCTGCACTACTCTTCACCGGACAGAGGGAGGGAATGCCTTCAGTGCAAGAAGAATCGCCCAGAGCTCCAGAAGGTTGTTTGGGAGCTCGGACTCCACCGGAGACCAGAGCACTGTGATCTCCGCCTCTTCCATGTGGTCACCCCATCCCAGAAGGGCGGCATCCGTCACCACAGTGTTGTCTGGTTGGGGAAGGGAGAGGGATCAGCTGTTGACCCAATCCTGGTTCGTAAGCCACCACTGCAGTTGTTGAGCAGTGCCCTCTGAGATCTGAACACAATCAGACAGATTCCCCTGATGCTGCGCCCATTGGAACACCAGGTCCCACTGCAGAGACCGCATATGCCATCTGGCGTCATCGATCAGCAGGATGCAGGAGGCCATGAGGCCCAGCAGCCTCAGGGTCATTCTGACCGAAACCTTGGACAGAGGCTGAAAGATCGGAATCATAGCCCGAATATCCCGGACTTGCTGTTCGGGAGGATAGACCCGAAACCGCGTTGTGTCCAGAACCGCTCGGGTGAAGAGGAGCTTCGGAGAGGGAATCAGATGCGACTTCGGCACATTGATGGAGAACCCTAGCATATGCAGAAGGTCGACCGTAGTCTGGAGGTGGGAAACGAGTGCCTGGGGCGAGACCGCCTTCAACAGCCAGTCGTTGAGATAGGTGAAGACTGAAACCCCTGATTAGCGCAGATGAGCTGCGACCACCGCCATCCCTTTCGTGAACACCCGAGAGGCACTGGTAAGGCCAAAGGGGAGCATGGTAAACTGAAAGTGATTGCGGCCTACCGTGAACCACAGGTAACACTGGTGTGCCGGCAGGACGGGGATGTGAAAATAAGATTCCTTCAAGTCCAACGCCACCATCCAGTCTGGTCGAGGGAAGACAAGACCCGAGCCAGCATCAACATTTTGAACTTCTCCTTCCGGAGGAAGCGATTGATGTCCCTGAGGTCCAAGATAGGACGCAGGCCCTTGTCCTTCTTGGGAACCAGAAAGTTGTGGGAGCAACAACCACAACCTACTTCTGGGACAGGGACGTGCTCGATGGCTCCCTTGGCCAAGAGAGTAGTAACTTCCTGCTGGATAAGGGCCAGATGATCCTCCGACATGCGGTGGTATCGCGGTGGCATGGCTGGAGGGGTAGTCTCGAAGGGGAGGGAGTAGCCCCTCTGGACTATCTGCTAAACCCACCTGTCCGAAGTGATGGTGCGCCAGTGGTGGAAGTGATGGCGAATCCGGACGCCCACTGGCGTTTGAAGGGCCTGAAAGGACGGACTAGGAGGGTTTGGAGGCTGCTGCAGAGGTAGGTGGACTGGCCCGCCAGCTGGGCCCCGGAACCTCGCCAGTTGTGTCCACATCCCCGGCGTCGTGAAAACTGGGTAACTTGCTGCGTCCTGTGGCCCTGGGTGGGATGTAGCGGGGTACCCCTTCCGTAGCCACGAAAGGGGCGAAAAGCAGACTGCGCCGGATGGTAGGAGAGGCCCAAGGACTTGGCCGTAGCCCATGTGTCCTTGAGGGCGTTGTCTGCTTTGTCGCCAAAAAGGCAACGGTCATCAAAGGGTATGTCCATCAGAGTGTTCTGGATATTCCCTGAGAAGCCAGTGGACCTCATCCAGGCGTAGCAGACCGACGTTGAAATGGTCCTGCCCAGATAGTTGGTGGTGTCCAGTTCACGGATCGTAAACATCACTGCATCTCTCCCCGCGGCCACAGCCTGGGAGAGCACTGCCTGGGCCTCCTCTAGACACTGAGGCAGCACTTGGGTCACCGTATTCCACACAAAGTGCGAATAACGTCCCAAGAGACAAGTGGTATTTACGGACTGCAGTCCTAAGCTGGCGGAAGAGAAGAAATGCGTTACTTACCTGTAACAGCAGTTATCCAGTATTGGTGTCTTTCATAGATTCACATGCCTGAATCATTCCCCGTCGCCGAGACGGGAGCCTCCGGTACATAAAAAAGTAATGTCCTAAGGACATACATAGAGAACATAGGCCGAAGGGCCTCCCCTTTGGGGCCTTTCCACGTCCTTATGTAAAAAGGACCGAACTCTCATCGTTAGCCAATCAGCTCCGACCTCCCTCTAGAACCTTCCCGGGAGGAGCCTCCGTCCCTCAGATTTTCGTACGCACCCAGCTAGGGTGTCGCAACTAGACATAGAGGTACGTGAGTCCTTACCGGGGAGGCGGGAGGGTTGCATGTGAATCTATGAAAGACACCAATACTGGATAACTGCTGTTACAGGTAAGTAACGCATTTCTTATCCAGTATTTGGGTGTCTTTCATAGATTCACATGCCTGAATCAGAGTAGCCAGCAGTTATACATGCATAATGGTAAAGCACATTCTCACCTCCAGCAGATCTGCATAAATTACAGACAACATGAGAGAACATGGTAATATACAGTCATGCATATAGCAGAAAAACCATGAAGAATGTGCATACCTGGATGGCGGGACGAGGTAAGGCTCACCTTATTGGAAGATATGGCGCAGCACCGCTTGTCCCACTGCAGCATCCTTCTGCAGTTCGATGTCCAGGCAGTAATGCCTGGAAAAGGTGTGCGGGGACTTCCAGGTCGCCGCTCGGCAAATGTCCAGGACCGTCACTCCAGCGAAGAGCGCCGCCGACGCGGACATCGCTCTGGTAGAGTGGGCAGCCACTCGGTCCGTTAAAGGCCGTCCGGCCTGATCATGGCAAAACGCAATCGCTGATGAAATCCAGCGGGAGATGCTCTGTTTTGTTAGGGGCAAACCCATTCGCGGGTTGCTGTAGGCTACAAACAGTTGAGAAGACTTTCGTACATCTTTGGTTCTGTCCAAGTAGAATTTGAGACATCTTTTAAGGTCCAAGGAATGCAGCGCCCTTTCTGCCGCTGTGGAAGGGTTCGCAAAAAAGGACTTGAGGACAATTGGTTCGTTCAGATGAAAGTCTGAAGGCACTTTAGGTATGAATTTAGGGTTGGGCCTGAGTACCACTCGGTCGTGCCTGAATTGGAGATACGGTTCCTGAATAGACAGTGCCTGAAGTTCGCTGACCCTCCTGGCTGACGTCAGGGCGAGCAGGAGTGCCGTTTTCCAGGAGAGATGTTTGAGAGAGGCCCGGTGTATGGGCTCGAATGGGTGTTTCATGAGTTGGTTGAGCACCAAGTTCAACTGCCAGGTTGGAGGGACTTTCCGAGGCCTCGGAAAGGATCTGTAGAGCCCCTTCAGAAATTGCTTTATCAGCCGACTGGACCATAGGGAAGGCCCTGATGAGGTCCTGGTGAATCTAGAAATCGCAGCCAGATGAACCTTAATGGAGGCGTGAGCCAGCCCCGATTGAGCCAGGTGGAGGAGGTACGGTAGCAGCTGCACTGGGGTGACCCGTAGAGGGTGTAAGCCCTGTTCCGAACACCACAAGCAGAACCTCTTCCACTTCAGCGAGTAGGTCTTGTTCATGCTGCCCGCCCTCGCTTTGGCTAGGACGGCCCTGCAGTCCTGCGGGATCTCTAGGTCTCCGAACTCTCGGTGCTCAGGAGCCAGGCCGATAATTTGAGAGAGCGGAGGTTCGGGTGGTGTACCTGGCCTCCGGACATCGTTAAGAGGTTCGGGTGTTGTTGCAGGTGAATCGGGGGCCTGATGGAGAGGCGAAGCAGGTCCGAGAACCAGTGTTGTCTCGGCCAGTACGGAGCAATCAGGATCAGGGTGCACGGCTCCGTCTTCACTTCCGGAGGAGCCTCGGTATCATCGGGAACGGAGGAAAAGCGTACGCAAACACGCTGAACCAGCCGATGGAAAAAGCATTTCCCAACGACCCCTGTTGGGGATGCCAGCTTGCGTAGCTTGGGCATTTGGCGTTCCCTGCTGTCGCGAAGAGATCGATCTTCGTGGCTCCCCATTGCGAGAAGAGGTGGGCCACTGTGTCGCCGTGCAGCTCCCATTCGTGGGAGAGAGAGGTCTGCCTGCTGAGGGCGTCCGCGATGGTATTGTCCTTCCCAGGAACGTACTCCGCCTTGAGGGAGAGCCCGTGCGCCACCAACCAGTTCCAGATTTTCTGCGATTCTCGTGAGAGAGAGAGAGATCGCGTTCCCCCTTGTTTGTTCAGGTAGTGCATCGTCGTGGTGTTGTCCGTTTTGACGAGCACCGGGGAAGTTCCGATACGTGGCAGGAATGCTTGCAGAGCCAGATACACCGCCCTCAGCTCCAAGAGGTTGATGTGTAGTAGTTTCTCTTGGGCCTCCCATTTGCCGCTGACTCGAAGGTCCAATAGAACAGCGCCCCAGCCTTCCAGGGAGGCATCTGTCGTGATGACCAGAGGTGCCGGCGGCAGGAGGAACTGCAAGCCGGCCGTCAGGTGTTTCCGCCTTCTCCACCACAGAAGGGCCTTTATGATGGCCGGTGTGATCCTGATAACGTCCTCGAACGAGCCGGAACTCTGTTTCCATTGCAGCGCCAGAGCCTCCTGCAGGGGACGCATGCGGAGCCGGCAGTGCGGTATGAGGAGAATACAGGAGGACATCATCCCTAGCAGGGAGGTGAATGTCCTGACTTTGATGCGAGATTTCTTGGCCACCGCCGCGGCCAGAGACAGTATTTTGCTGGTCCTGTCCTCCGAGGGGAAGGCCTTTGCGCAATCCGTGTCTAAGGTAGCCCCTAGGAAGGTGATCCTCGTGGATGGAGTAGTGCAGGATTTTTTGAGGTTGATCGTCAGACCCAGCTGTTGAAAAAGTGCGCTGCAGGCGTTGGAGGAAGCGGTCGCGCCCCCCGGAGAAGGCGCCTTCACCAGCCAGTCGTCCAGGTAGGGGAATACCTGGTGACCTCTTTGCCGCAGGAAGGCTGCCACCGGTGCCAAGCACTTCGTGAAGATACGTGGCGCGGACTTGAGGCCGAAGGGCAAGACCTTGAACTGGTAATGTCTGCCTGCTACCTCGAACCGCAGGAACCTCCTGTGCCTTGTGAGGATGGGGATATGGTAGTAGGCGTCCTGTAAGTCCAGGGAGACCATCGAGTCTCCCCTCTCCAGCGCTCCCAGGATCTCCTGTAACGTTACCATCCGGAAGGACTGACTCCGAAGGAAGGCGTTGAGCGCCCGGAGGTCCAGGATTGGTCTCCACTTGTCTCCCTTCTGTTGTACCAGGAAGAAGTGGGAATAAAATCCAGTCCCCTTCTGGGACGCTGGGACCCTCTCGATGGCTCCTTTTACCAACATGGCGGAGACTTCCTTGAGAAGGAGGTGCAGGTGTTTGTGAGCACGCTTCAGCGGAGGTGTGTTGGGAGGGGTGTTGATAATTTCGAGGGAATGTCCAAATTGAATTATCTGTAGTACCCACCGATCCGTAGTGATTTGTCGCCAATTGGGGAGGAAGTGGGTCAGTTTTCCTCCAATTTGAAAGGATTGAGACGGTGGTGGGACTGGCTGGAGTAAATGGTCACTGGCGGCCGCCAGCGCCCTTCTTGGCGGATTTGCCTCTGAAGGACGACCTCCCATAGGACGACTGTCGGTTCTG
Organism: Lissotriton vulgaris; assembly: GCF_964263255.1. NCBI lineage: Eukaryota > Metazoa > Chordata > Amphibia > Caudata > Salamandridae > Lissotriton > Lissotriton vulgaris. The sequence continues at coordinate 503,965,767 of NC_141700.1, read as the reverse complement.
TTGTTTGTGCTGGGGCTGGTTCCTGTTGCCGTAGGAGTAGGACGACCTATTTTGGTAGGAACCTCTGTAGGAATACTGGCCTCTGGAGCGGCCACCCCGAAAGGACTGGTTCCGGGACTGGAGGGAGCCCAGCGCCCTTGCTGTGTCAGTATCCTTCTTAATGGCCTGGAGTGCTTCGTCTATCTTTTCCCCAAAAAGAAATTGACCGTCGAATGGCATGTCCAGTACCTTAGATTGGACCTCTTGTCGAAAGGACGTTGCCTTGAGCCAGCCCTGGCGCCGGAGCACGGCAGCCCCGGCCAACTGGCGGAATCCAGTCATGGCTGCGTCGATGGCGCAGTCGATGATCTCTGCAGCTGAGTTTTGTCCTTCCGCCAGGAGAGCTTTCACCTCGTCCTGGACCGTGGCGGGCAGGTCTTGCAGGTAGGGGGCAATGTCTTCCCATAGCTGGCAGTTGTAGCGCCCTAGCAGGGCGATGGAATTTGCCACCTTGATGGTCATGGCGGACGTGGTAGAGAACCGCTTGCCAATGGTGTCCAATTTTCTGCCCTCCTTGTCCGGGGGTGCGGACAGTGGCGAGGATGGGTTGCGGGATTGTTTTGGAGCCGCCTGAGTCACTACCGAATCCGGTTTGGGGTGGCCGGTAAGGCAGGCCGGCGCGGTAAGCGGGGCCTTATATTTTTTGTCCAGGCGCGGAACAACCGCAGGCACCGAGGCAGGTGTAAGCATCATCTTCTTGCCTTGTTCCCACAGAAAGTCTATAACTGGAATGGACTTGGCCGACTTCTGGCTGTGTTCTTTGAAATCATGGAGGAAGCATTCCGTTTCCGTGGATTCCACCGCCATGTGGAACCTCTTAGCCGCCCTGTCCACTAGCCTGTGGAACCCCCCGACGTCCGTCGCTTCGGTTTGGCGCGGTTGTGGGGACGCCGGGGTTGACGAATGCTGGGATGACGCAGCATCGGCGTCGTCGTTTCTCTGGTCCGAGTCGACGTCTTGCACTTCACCTTCCTCCAAGTCCGCCTCCCCCTCCTCATCCTCAGAGGAGTCCTCTACCTGAGGCTGGGGCCGAGCACGAGGTTGGGGTTGGTTCCGAGGCCGGGCCTGGAGAGCGGAAGGACGCGAGGCAGACGGCTGCGCCTGGGTGACCGGTGCCTGGGTTCCGCTGTCGGCATCCGGGAATCTCTGCTTATAGTCCTGCACTAGGCAGCGCAAATCGTTGACCAGGGATACGGGCAAACAGATCATCGGGGTGGTTTCCGTGCGGACACTTGAGTGTACGGAACGTTCCTGATACATGACTTCCTCCTGGTCCTCGTGATTGTCCGATAGGGAGGTGGCCGGATCGGGCTGGTTCTCCTCATCGGAATCCTCACTCTGCAGAGCTACCTGCTCCTGATCGGGTGGCAACCCCTTCGTTGGGGGAACCGAGGAGGGTGGAATCGAGTGAGAGGAGACCTCGACCAATCTTGATTCCTTCCAAGATGGCGCCGGGGTCCCTTCCGACGACGTGCGCGAAGATGGCGCGCCCGCCGCCTGGGTTGGCGACAGCAACGATTCCGATATTGTCGATGGAACCAAAGTCTGCGGGGACAATTGAACCGTGGACTTACTGGTGGTAGAGCCTTCAACTCGAGATTGCTTGGGTGAAGGCGGGCCTTTCGAACCTGACCTTGACTGTTTAGGTGACGATCCTTCTGTTTGAGATTTCTTCGGCGAAGGCCGACCTTTCGAACTTGACTTGGATCTCTTAGGCGACGATGACGCAGACAGTGGGGACACCGTCGATGATCCTGTTTTGGTCTTGGACGAAGACTTCAGAGGAATGGTAGAGGAGACCGGTGCGCCTGAGGACGCAGTGGTGGTCGTCGTGGCCGTCGCGGAGGGCGATGAGGCCGTAGTGGTCGACACGGTGGTCGAGACCGAGGTGGTCCGCTTAGTAGATGGAGCGGGTTTCTTGAACCTCTGGTCGTCTCGAGCAGACACGGAGGAGGTGGTGGAACGTGCCTCCGAAGGCTTCCTGTGCGCCTTCTTGGGAGGAGTGTCTGTCTCTCCAGGGGACTGCTCCCTGGGTCTCTTCTTGGAGACTTTTGAGGACACGGAGACACTACCCTCGGAAGATTCCAGAGTGTCTCGGTCCTTAAGCCTGTCGAGCCATTCGAGAAGGCGAGCCTCTCTTTCCTTTACAGTCTTCTTTGGGAAGGCTCTACACACCCTACACTTGTCAGAGACGTGGTCAGGGTACAGGCAATACAAGCACAGATCGTGCTTATCCTCCGCTTGAATCCGCTTCTTGCCGCAGGAGGAACAGGCCCTGAGAAGGGCTTTCTTTTGCGAGTCTGCCATGGATGAAGCCTTTTTATTGGATTCCGACATGGGAGACGGCAGTCGAAGATAGGATAATCATTCCTTTGAACAGAGGGATTTTCCAGAGAAGTTTGAGACTTCGAAGCAATAAACCTGAAGAGCTCAGGTTGGAGACTCCCTAGCACAACGTGCGGTAGAAAATCTGAGGGACGGAGGCTCCTCCCGGGAAGGGTCTAGAGGGAGGTCGGAGCTGATTGGCTAACGATGAGAGTTCGGTCCTTTTTACATAAGGACGTGGAAAGGCCCCAAAGGGGAGGCCCTTCGGCCTATGTTCTCTATGTATGTCCTTAGGACATTACTTTTTTATGTACCGGAGGCTCCCGTCTCGGCGACGGGGAATGATTCAGGCATGTGAATCTATGAAAGACACCCAAATACTGGATAAAATGTTCTTGCCAAGGTGGTCCAGATTCTTCGATTCCCTTTTGGTGGAGCGGTAGGGAAAGCGCTTTTGGAGGTGGAGGCTTGGACCACCAAGTTCTCCGGGATGGGGTATAGGAAGAGGAAAGTGTGGTTGCCCAGAGCCGGGCGGTGGCGTCTGGCGATCATCCTGTCCACAGGAGCCCCCGTATTGGGCCTGGACCATGTGCCCAAAATGACATCAGTGAGGGCCTCATTAAATGGCAGCAGGGGCTCCGAAGAGCTTGCTGTCGGTTGAAGCACCTCAGTCAGGAGGTTAGTCCTGACCGCCACCGTAGGAAGCTCGAGGTTAAGAGCCTCGGCCGCCCTACGCAACACCACAGCGTCTGACGCTCCCTCCTCCATAGCCACGGTAGGAGGAGACAACATGCCAAGGTCTGGTAAAGTGTCAAGACTACTGGCATACCCCAGTTCCTCTCTCCAGTCCTGCTCAGTCTCTAGCTGGTCAGTTAAATGGTCAGCTGACCCCTCCCAGTCCTCCTCACCCTCCTCTGGCTGCCAAACAGGCTGAAATTGGCATGGGTGGAACACAGGGACAAAAGTACCCATCAGCGTCGGATCCGGCATCGACTGACGCTGGTCCGGCTCCGTGTCCACGTTGGGACGGGATGGAGGTCAGGGTTGACGCCGGTCGGGGATCCGACCGGCACCGAATGCGGTAGTGATGATGGAGGAAGCGGCGCCGGCAGAGGTGTAATGAGGTCAACCGATACGGATCCAGGTCTGGATCCAAGGGGGGCCTGCGGCGTCGCGGCCGCAGCCAGCGGCAGCAAAGACCTAGGCTCCCCAACTGAGTCCTCAGGGCCTGAATGCATGCCAGCGGGTCGGTACACCCAAAGATGGCATGCATTGCGTCTTAGAACGTACGAAGCTGGGCAGGAGTCGCTATGGGCCCCAGAAAGGGAGGGAAGCCCGGAGCCGACTCAACAGGCTCCGCGCGCGGAGTAGTGGGAGGGGCACCACCTGCGGGCCTCGTCGGGTCGGCCGACTGATGAGGAGAAGTCGAAGAGCGACAATGCTTCTTCGACTTCTTCTTATGCTTCGACTTACCCGACCACGAATGCGAAGACTTCGATGACTTGTCCGAATGGGGATGGCTACGGGACCGGTCCCTCGACCTCCCTCTTGACCGGGACTTTGAACGGCGCGGAGCCAGCTTTGGGACTGCTCCCGCAAAGCCTTCAGCCTCAACAACTGACAGTTGGAGCACGACTTGAGGTCGTGGTCGCTGTAGGAAGGTGGATACCTGACTATGGTTGCCCCCAACTTTTTGCCTGGTGTTTTGCTGGTTTTCAAACTTAGTTGACCTGGGACCCTGCTATTCAGGGCCCGAGGCCTACTGCTCTCTCTGTAAAATGGATTCCATGTACCTTAGGTACATATCTAATTGGTACTGGGCCACCTTATCAGACCCTGTCACTCAGGGCATAGGTGTACCCAGGGCCTACCAGGGGCTGCAGCATGTATTATGCCATCCCTGGCTGGCCATCTCAATCTGACACAACTGGCTGCACGACAGCTGGGGCAAGGTGGTGTAATCACCCTTTGCTTTAGATATAGTATACCTATATCTAACCCTAAAATGGACACATGTATTCCTATCAGTCACTCATATGGCAGGCCTTAACAATCCTGAAGGCAGAGTGCTTGGAATCCTGTTAGATGGTGCTCTGGCATGAGCTGAGCCCGTTTGCAGCTTGCGGAACCAAGTCCTAATAGCTGTTCCATGATAACGCATACCATATACTCTTATGTGTATTATAATCCTCGCGGTTATATGCCAACTCTGGTATCGCTTTATCAAAACATGTCGAGTAAGGTGTCATACGAATTGGAATACTAACCCCTCGCCAATTCTGGCGACGGGGTTAGCATTCCACCCTTCTAGAGGGACACGACATGTGTGTAACTGTGAACCCCGGTTAAAGTTAACTCAAGCCTCAGCATCACAAAATGGATGCTGCCACCACAGACACAAGTCTGACCTCCTGCAGCTGGGAGTCCTTCCAGCGAGGAGAGCTTGGACAAAGGGTTTCCTGTCAGGGGCGGTGCTAGCACCATCCCAGACAGGGTTTTGTGTATCCTGGGTAGGCAGGGCTGAATAGGAAGGTGACTGCAAGTGGCACCCCGGTGCTCACTATGCATAGGCCGGCTAGAACCAGTTCCAGGGGCACACCAGCCCCATAGTTGGGGAAAGTCCGGCATGGGAGAGGGGTGTAACCAACCCCCTTCCTGGTCCCACACATGGGCAGGATCTAGTCCCGTACCAGCCCCTTTCTTTAGTATAAAGGTGGGAGCGGGGACCCTTCCAAATTAGATCATCTTTTAATCCTGAAACTACTTTCTACGAAAGGAACTCAAGACTTCTTCCTAAGATTTCTCCCTTGTGACTAAGGAGTAGTCACCCTACATCTGCGGGCACCAACTAAGTAACCTGCGGTTTGCTGCACGTCCTTCCTCCGGAACCAGACCGACCAGCACGACGAGACCCGGCTTCCCTGGCACCTCTGACCTCTACCTGCATCATCAGCCCAGCTGAGATTCGTGGGTGTGACGAGACCTCGAGGGACCGGCCATCTTCAGAACTGCACTACACTTATCCAGCACGACTGCCGAGGGATCCTCGAGTGAGTGCTTTGGGGTTTGAGAAGCCCTAACCCTGAGCAGCTCCAGCACCGAAGTGCAGCCCCCCAGCATCCACGAGATCTGCGTGGGGCCCTTCTGCTCTTTGCTGCTCACCGCGTTGTCCGGCCACTTGCCTGCTGGCTTGTAGCCCTCTTGACGACGAATGACGACAACTACATCGCTGGTCTGGTTGCTCCAGACTGGCCCTTGCTCCCCTCCAACAGTGAAGCACCCCGGATCCTCCTGGTCCACTCCAGACGCCATTTTGAGTCCACCGCGTGGGCTTGCATTTGCCAAGAGTTGTTGCCCCAATCCTGGGTCCAGCGACGTCGACAGCAGATACCATCGTGGGACAGCTTGCACCTCCATCCTGGTCGCCGACAACGCCTCCTGGTCCGAGAGACTGCAGAGCCCAGCGTCGCCCACTCACCTGGTCGAGGTGACTTCGTCCGGTGCCATCCTGGTGCCCATCTAATCACTGGCTAGTGATTCAGAACTTGGTCCCCTCTGCTTACAGGTATCCTTCATCATCGATCCAGGCTTGGATCACATCGAACTTCATCACTGGTCGCCTGCCAGCAACTTCTTCTTTCAGGCTCCATAGACTGCAACGAGGCATCCCAACGTCTTTTCAGCCCTATGCAGCCGCAGCCCCTGGGCTAGGTAACCTGAGCATTTCGGTGCTCCAGCATAGCTTAACTATCTAAGTGTCCAGATCCTTTTTCATTTCAGCTCTACCTAGTCAGATTCGTCCGATAACACTAACTTTACGAAATCTAGCATCCATAGACTTTGTCCCGCATCCCGCGTGAGAGTGCACACTCTGCACCCGATCTCCCTAGGCCTCCTGCTCGTAATCTGAAGGTTCAGTAGTCCAGTCCTAGCGATCCTAAAGCCTTTGAGACTAGTTACTTACCTGCTAGTATTTCGCATTCCACTTTTGTAGTATATGGTTTTCCGTGCCCCTCGGGCATTTGTGTAAATTGTGCGACTTTCAGAAATTCTTTAAGAGCTTTGTATTGTGCTTAGCACCCTGTCCTCATAAAGAGTCCAGGGTTGTTGTGTTCTAAATAAATATCCTTTTATTTTCATAACAACTTGTGTGGTGTCCTTTCACTTGGTGTTCAAGGGGTATATATGATGGTATAACAGCTGGCTTAACACGCCCTCTAGAGTTTAGCCTAAAGACTGCTCTTGTCCATGCTACTAGGATAGCTGGTCTATAAGGTTGACTTACAACCAATCATCAATAAGGGTCATTTGGACTGATACATAGTGATCACTAGAATAGTGAGCACTGCATATCAGGCCAACTTCTCACATTCGCGCTCCAGGCAAAAGAGGCACACGCGGTGTGGATCCGTCACCAATATCAGCCGGTTACAGGAACCATAGGCTTTAAAACCAGGCATCCCTCATGCACCTGTTCGGAGTTGAAGACTCGAAACACAACGTCGACAAAAAGTCGAGAATAACGTAATCAAAAAATGACTGAGGTGCCGCTCTTCCCGGATCTTCTCTGGCGTGGAAAAAGAAAAATCTGACGTCACCGCGCAAGGGTGGCATCTAAGTAGCTGCCGCAACGTCATCCCGGCAACCACGATACCGGACATGGAGCCGACCAACGCCACCTTCCGACGAGCAGAGGTACTGCTGACGAATAAACTTTCCGGATTCAGTCTGAAGCCTGGGGGTATTTCTAGGGTACGGAATCTATAACTAACGTGTTTCTTTCAGATTAGAGGCCCAGTCAATGCAGGTTAATAGCATGGCTGGCGATGGTACTTGTGTTGGTAATGACAACTGTACTAATTAACTATATTACCTTACGAAAAGGAACTTTTTATGCCCCTTCACTGCTATTTGCCCATGGTTTGCGGGATTGTTTTTGAGCCGCCTGAGTCACTACCGAATCCGGTTTGGGGTGGCCGGTAAGGCAGGCCGGCGCGGTAAGCGGGGCCTTATATTTTTTGTCCAGGCGCGGAACAACCGCAGGCACCGAGGCAGGTGTAAGCATCATCTTCTTGCCTTGTTCCCACAGAAAGTCTATAACTGGAATGGACTTGGCCGACTTCTGGCTGTGTTCTTTGAAATCATGGAGGAAGCATTCCGTTTCCGTGGATTCCACCGCCATGTGGAACCTCTTAGCCGCCCTGTCCACTAGCCTGTGGAACCCCCCGACGTCCGTCGCTTCGGTTTGGCGCGGTTGTGGGGACGCCGGGGTTGACGAATGCTGGGATGACGCAGCATCGGCGTCGTCGTTTCTCTGGTCCGAGTCGACGTCTTGCACTTCACCTTCCTCCAAGTCCGCCTCCCCCTCCTCATCCTCAGAGGAGTCCTCTACCTGAGGCTGGGGCCGAGCACGAGGTTGGGGTTGGTTCCGAGGCCGGGCCTGGAGAGCGGAAGGACGCGAGGCAGACGGCTGCGCCTGGGTGACCGGTGCCTGGGTTCCGCTGTCGGCATCCGGGAATCTCTGCTTATAGTCCTGCACTAGGCAGCGCAAATCGTTGACCAGGGATACGGGCAAACAGATCATCGGGGTGGTTTCCGTGCGGACACTTGAGTGTACGGAACGTTCCTGATACATGACTTCCTCCTGGTCCTCGTGATTGTCTGATAGGGAGGTGGCCGGATCGGGCTGGTTCTCCTCATCGGAATCCTCACTCTGCAGAGCTACCTGCTCCTGATCGGGTGGCAACCCCTTCGTTGGGGGAACCGAGGAGGGTGGAATCGAGTGAGAGGAGACCTCGACCAATCTTGATTCCTTCCAAGATGGCGCCGGGGTCCCTTCCGACGACGTGCGCGAAGATGGCGCGCCCGCCGCCTGGGTTGGCGACAGCAACGATTCCGATATTGTCGATGGAACCAAAGTCTGCGGGGACAATTGAACCGTGGACTTACTGGTGGTAGAGCCTTCAACTCGAGATTGCTTGGGTGAAGGCGGGCCTTTCGAACCTGACCTTGACTGTTTAGGTGACGATCCTTCTGTTTGAGATTTCTTCGGCGAAGGCCGACCTTTCGAACTTGACTTGGATCTCTTAGGCGACGATGACGCAGACAGTGGGGACACCGTCGATGATCCTGTTTTGGTCTTGGACGAAGACTTCAGAGGAATGGTAGAGGAGACCGGTGCGCCTGAGGACGCAGTGGTGGTCGTCGTGGCCGTCGCGGAGGGCGATGAGGCCGTAGTGGTCGACACGGTGGTCGAGACCGAGGTGGTCCGCTTAGTAGATGGAGCGGGTTTCTTGAACCTCTGGTCGTCTCGAGCAGACACGGAGGAGGTGGTGGAACGTGCCTCCGAAGGCTTCCTGTGCGCCTTCTTGGGAGGAGTGTCTGTCTCTCCAGGGGACTGCTCCCTGGGTCTCTTCTTGGAGACTTTTGAGGACACGGAGACACTACCCTCGGAAGATTCCAGAGTGTCTCGGTCCTTAAGCCTGTCGAGCCATTCGAGAAGGCGAGCCTCTCTTTCCTTTACAGTCTTCTTTGGGAAGGCTCTACACACCCTACACTTGTCAGAGACGTGGTCAGGGTACAGGCAATACAAGCACAGATCGTGCTTATCCTCCGCTTGAATCCGCTTCTTGCCGCAGGAGGAACAGGCCCTGAGAAGGGCTTTCTTTTGCGAGTCTGCCATGGATGAAGCCTTTTTATTGGATTCCGACATGGGAGACGGCAGTCGAAGATAGGATAATCATTCCTTTGAACAGAGGGATTTTCCAGAGAAGTTTGAGACTTCGAAGCAATAAACCTGAAGAGCTCAGGTTGGAGACTCCCTAGCACAACGTGCGGTAGAAAATCTGAGGGACGGAGGCTCCTCCCGGGAAGGTTCTAGAGGGAGGTCGGAGCTGATTGGCTAACGATGAGAGTTCGGTCCTTTTTACATAAGGACGTGGAAAGGCCCCAAAGGGGAGGCCCTTCGGCCTATGTTCTCTATGTATGTCCTTAGGACATTACTTTTTTATGTACCGGAGGCTCCCGTCTCGGCGACGGGGAATGATTCAGGCATGTGAATCTATGAAAGACACCCAAATACTGGATAAAATGTTCTTGCCAAGGTGGTCCAGATTCTTCGATTCCCTTTTGGTGGAGCGGTAGGGAAAGCGCTTTTGGAGGTGGAGGCTTGGACCACCAAGTTCTCCGGGATGGGGTATAGGAAGAGGAAAGTGTGGTTGCCCAGAGCCGGGCGGTGGCGTCTGGCGATCATCCTGTCCACAGGAGCCCCCGTATTGGGCCTGGACCATGTGCCCAAAATGACATCAGTGAGGGCCTCATTAAATGGCAGCAGGGGCTCCGAAGAGCTTGCTGTCGGTTGAAGCACCTCAGTCAGGAGGTTAGTCCTGACCGCCACCGTAGGAAGCTCGAGGTTAAGAGCCTCGGCCGCCCTACGCAACACCACAGCGTCTGACGCTCCCTCCTCCATAGCCACGGTAGGAGGAGACAACATGCCAAGGTCTGGTAAAGTGTCAAGACTACTGGCATACCCCAGTTCCTCTCTCCAGTCCTGCTCAGTCTCTAGCTGGTCAGTTAAATGGTCAGCTGACCCCTCCCAGTCCTCCTCACCCTCCTCTGGCTGCCAAACAGGCTGAAATTGGCATGGGTGGAACACAGGGACAAAAGTACCCATCAGCGTCGGATCCGGCATCGACTGACGCTGGTCCGGCTCCGTGTCCACGTTGGGACGGGATGGAGGTCAGGGTTGACGCCGGTCGGGGATCCGACCGGCACCGAATGCGGTAGTGATGATGGAGGAAGCGGCGCCGGCAGAGGTGTAATGAGGTCAACCGATACGGATCCAGGTCTGGATCCAAGGGGGGCCTGCGGCGTCGCGGCCGCAGCCAGCGGCAGCAAAGACCTAGGCTCCCCAACTGAGTCCTCAGGGCCTGAATGCATGCCAGCGGGTCGGTACACCCAAAGATGGCATGCATTGCGTCTTAGAACGTACGAAGCTGGGCAGGAGTCGCTATGGGCCCCAGAAAGGGAGGGAAGCCCGGAGCCGACTCAACAGGCTCCGCGCGCGGAGTAGTGGGAGGGGCACCACCTGCAGGCCTCGTCGGGTCGGCCGACTGATGAGGAGAAGTCGAAGAGCGACAATGCTTCTTCGACTTCTTCTTATGCTTCGACTTACCCGACCACGAATGCGAAGACTTCGATGACTTGTCGGAATGGGGATGGCTACGGGACCGGTCCCTCGACCTCCCTCTTGACCGGGACTTTGAACGGCGCGGAGCCAGCTTTGGGACTGCTCCCGCAAAGCCTTCAGCCTCAACAACTGACAGTTGGAGCACGACTTGAGGTCGTGGTCGCTGTAGGAAGGTGGATACCTGACTATGGTTGCCCCCAACTTTTTGCCTGGTGTTTTGCTGGTTTTCAAACTTAGTTGACCTGGGACCCTGCTATTCAGGGCCCGAGGCCTACTGCTCTCTCTGTAAAATGGATTCCATGTACCTTAGGTACATATCTAATTGGTACTGGGCCACCTTATCAGACCCTGTCACTCAGGGCATAGGTGTACCCAGGGCCTACCAGGGGCTGCAGCATGTATTATGCCATCCCTGGCTGGCCATCTCAATCTGACACAACTGGCTGCACGACAGCTGGGGCAAGGTGGTGTAATCACCCTTTGCTTTAGATATAGTATACCTATATCTAACCCTAAAATGGACACATGTATTCCTATCAGTCACTCCTATGGCAGGCCTTAACAATCCTGAAGGCAGAGTGCTTGGAATCCTGTGAGATGGTGCTCTGGCATGAGCTGAGCCCGTTTGCAGCTTGCGGAACCAAGTCCTAATAGCTGTTCCATGATAACGCATACCATATACTCTTATGTGTATTATAATCCTCGCGGTTATATGCCAACTCTGGTATCGCTTTATCAAAACATGTCGAGTAAGGTGTCATACGAATTGGAATACTAACCCCTCGCCAATTCTGGCGACGGGGTTAGCATTCCACCCTTCTAGAGGGACACGACATGTGTGTAACTGTGAACCCCGGTTAAAGTTAACTCAAGCCTCAGCATCACAAAATGGATGCTGCCACCACAGACACAAGTCTGACCTCCTGCAGCTGGGAGTCCTTCCAGCGAGGAGAGCTTGGACAAAGGGTTTCCTGTCAGGGGCGGTGCTAGCACCATCCCAGACAGGGTTTTGTGTATCCTGGGTAGGCAGGGCTGAATAGGAAGGTGACTGCAAGTGGCACCCCGGTGCTCACTATGCATAGGCCGGCTAGAACCAGTTCCAGGGGCACACCAGCCCCATAGTTGGGGAAAGTCCGGCATGGGAGAGGGGTGTAACCAACCCCCTTCCTGGTCCCACACATGGGCAGGATCTAGTCCCGTACCAGCCCCTTTCTTTAGTATAAAGGTGGGAGCGGGGACCCTTCCAAATTAGATCATCTTTTAATCCTGAAACTACTTTCTACGAAAGGAACTCAAGACTTCTTCCTAAGATTTCTCCCTTGTGACTAAGGAGTAGTCACCCTACATCTGCGGGCACCAACTAAGTAACCTGCGGTTTGCTGCACGTCCTTCCTCCGGAACCAGACCGACCAGCACGACGAGACCCGGCTTCCCTGGCACCTCTGACCTCTACCTGCATCATCAGCCCAGCTGAGATTCGTGGGTGTGACGAGACCTCGAGGGACCGGCCAGCTTCAGAACTGCACTACACTTATCCAGCACGACTGCCGAGGGATCCTCGAGTGAGTGCTTTGGGGTTTGAGAAGCCCTAACCCTGAGCAGCTCCAGCACCGAAGTGCAGCCCCCCAGCATCCACGAGATCTGCGTGGGGCCCTTCTGCTCTTTGCTGCTCACCGCGTTGTCCGGCCACTTGCCTGCTGGCTTGTAGCCCTCTTGACGACGAATGACGACAACTACATCGCTGGTCTGGTTGCTCCAGACTGGCCCTTGCTCCCCTCCAACAGTGAAGCACCCCGGATCCTCCTGGTCCACTCCAGACGCCATTTTGAGTCCACCGCGTGGGCTTGCATTTGCCAAGAGTTGTTGCCCCAATCCTGGGTCCAGCGACGTCGACAGCAGATACCATCGTGGGACAGCTTGCACCTCCATCCTGGTCGCCGACAACGCCTCCTGGTCCGAGAGACTGCAGAGCCCAGCGTCGCCCACTCACCTGGTCGAGGTGACTTCGTCCGGTGCCATCCTGGTGCCCATCTAATCACTGGCTAGTGATTCAGAACTTGGTCCCCTCTGCTTACAGGTATCCTTCATCATCGATCCAGGCTTGGATCACATCGAACTTCATCACTGGTCGCCTGCCAGCAACTTCTTCTTTCAGGCTCCATAGACTGCAACGAGGCATCCCGACGTCTTTTCAGCCCTATGCAGCCGCAGCCCCTGGGCTAGGTAACCTGAGCATTTCGGTGCTCCAGCATAGCTTAACTATCTAAGTGTCCAGATCCTTTTTCATTTCAGCTCTACCTAGTCAGATTCGTCCGATAACACTAACTTTACGAAATCTAGCATCCATAGACTTTGTCCCGCATCCCGCGTGAGAGTGCACACTCTGCACCCGATCTCCCTAGGCCTCCTGCTCGTAATCTGAAGGTTCAGTAGTCCAGTCCTAGCGATCCTAAAGCCTTTGAGACTAGTTACTTACCTGCTAGTATTTCGCATTCCACTTTTGTAGTATATGGTTTTCCGTGCCCCTCGGGCATTTGTGTAAATTGTGCGACTTTCAGAAATTCTTTAAGAGCTTTGTATTGTGCTTAGCACCCTGTCCTCATAAAGAGTCCAGGGTTGTTGTGTTCTAAATAAATATCCTTTTATTTTCATAACAACTTGTGTGGTGTCCTTTCACTTGGTGTTCAAGGGGTATATATGATGGTATAACAGCTGGCTTAACACGCCCTCTAGAGTTTAGCCTAAAGACTGCTCTTGTCCATGCTACTAGGATAGCTGGTCTATAAGGTTGACTTACAACCAATCATCAATAAGGGTCATTTGGACTGATACATAGTGATCACTAGAATAGTGAGCACTGCATATCAGGCCAACTTCTCACATTCGCGCTCCAGGCAAAAGAGGCACACGCGGTGTGGATCCGTCACCAATATCAGCCGGTTACAGGAACCATAGGCCTTAAAACCAGGCATCCCTCATGCACCTGTTCGGAGTTGAAGACTCGAAACACAACGTCGACAAAAAGTCGAGAATAACGTAATCAAAAAATGACTGAGGTGCCGCTCTTCCCGGATCTTCTCTGGCGTGGAAAAAGAAAAATCTGACGTCACCGCGCAAGGGTGGCATCTAAGTAGCTGCCGCAACGTCATCCCGGCAACCACGATACCGGACATGGAGCCGACCAACGCCACCTTCCGACGAGCAGAGGTACTGCTGACGAATAAACTTTCCGGATTCAGTCTGAAGCCTGGGGGTATTTCTAGGGTACGGAATCTATAACTAACGTGTTTCTTTCAGATTAGAGGCCCAGTCAATGCAGGTTAATAGCATGGCTGGCGATGGTACTTGTGTTGGTAATGACAACTGTACTAATTAACTATATTACCTTACGAAAAGGAACTTTTTATGCCCCTTCACTGCTATTTGCCCATGGTTTTTTTTATCAGAAGAATGCTCAAAAGTATAGCTATGTTCACATAGCAAGAGGCTAGTACAGTGAGGTGATGGCCGACCATGCTCCTTTACTTCGTTTGTCATACAATTCAACTGCACTTCAGAGACAAGAGAATTGCATACTTGCGAAAACTCATATTACAAATCTATAAGCAAACAGCTTATCCTCATCGATGCTTGAGATATTCTTCTCCTGTGCTGGGCCATAATAGAACTGGGTGTGGTCATGACGAGCTCAGCTCGTCATGAGCACACGAGCACCGTGCCTCATGACGAGCTGAGCTGGTCATGAGCATCGAAGGGGTTATACCCAGAGAGGTGGTGGGAGACTGACAATGGTTCTGGAACACAAAAAATGTATCTATGAGAGACTGAAACAAAAGTTTAGAAATTTCCTCTTTTTAAATTGACCACCTTCTCTTGCAAATTCCTATTGTTTTAAATGACTCCAAGAGAAGTGCCCTGGTGGAACGCACAAAGCAACAAGAACATCGATCTAGTACAAGAACCTTTGCTCTGAAATACTTCAGCCCTTTTGACCTAAGCAGGGCTTCTCTCTTGCCACCAAATCATACAGCAATACTTTTTAGTAATGGAACACTTACTTGCAGCACTAATGTTGCATAATAATCCCTTGCTCAATAAGCTTTGATCACCCCCAATACCTTCTTTTTCAGCCAGTCTAAAACATGTTTGGATTCGTACGACAGTCTGTGAACTCATGAACTGTTATGAGACATCTAATCTCTTCATGGTCCCATACAAATCCCACACACAGATAAACATGCACTTGTAACTCTTGAATCCATGAAAAACAAGAGAAAAGGACTCGCTTGGCATCCAATAGGTGGAACTTCTCATCAACCAAAGAGAAATGAAGGAATAGAAATAAAAATATAACCAGATGGATGTTCAGATAGATGAAACTCAGAAGACACAAAGCGTACAGGATGGATTCACTTGTAGCCAAGTTAAGATCCAATGTAAACTTAGGTAATGGCTTTGCAACAAAGCTATTCATCAGCCCTTTCAGACATTATAACTGCAAAGCGGATTGACTGCGACTCCACCAAGCCTGAGGTATAGACGGGTTTATGCCAAAGGCCATCTCCATCTCGCCCAGGTGGTTTCTCCTGCCCAGTAAGGAAAATGCTAGTTACCAGTATGCATTTGCTCTTGGCATGTAGAGCTGCAGATTCTCACACTGAGCATTAGATCGCCATCTGGTGTTGGGCTCGGATGATTGCATGTTGTTGTCGTCTTGGAAGACGTCTTTGTAGTCACGAGATAGGTGACTCCTCCCTTGGACGATAGAGCGCATGGGCATCGACTCCATCCTTAGATTGTTTTTCGCCATGATGGGAAATGATAGAGTTAGTAGAAAGAAAAAAGCGTGTCCATGCGTGTATATCTAAGTAAGATAGAACTGGAACAGATACAGGTCCCGGGGAGGCAGGTGGGGGTGTGAGAATCTGCAGCTTTACATGCCAAGAACAGATGCATACTGGTAAGTAGCATTTCCCGTTAGAGGCATATGAGCTGCAGATCTCACACTGAGCATCGATTATACAGCAGCATTTTCCCGAGCGGTGGTCACATGTATCAGCTGCAGTAGTTTGAAAAAGAGTTTTGAGGACAGCTTGGCCTACAGCAGCTTGCTGCTTGGCTGGCACATCAACACAATAGTGTTTAGTGAAGGTATGTGTTGTAGATCATGTTGCTGCCTTGCAGATGTCTTCTAGGGGAATTTTCCCTTAGAAAGCCATAGAGGCTCCTAGTTTGCGTGTTGAGTGCGCTCTAGGAGGAATGTTTAATGTACGTTTTGCTTTCTGATAGCATATTTGATGGGGTTGCCCTTATGGGGTGGAGAGAAAGCTACAAACAATTGCTTTGTTTTGCGAAAGGATTTGGTTCTGTCAATGTAATGTAATAAATGTAATAAAGAAGGGCTCTTTTCACGTCTAAGGTGTGTAGAGCTCTTTCTGCTACAGAGTCAGGGTTTCGAAAAAACACTGGCAACTCTACTGATTGGTTTAAATGAAATGGAGTAATGCCTTTAGGAAGGAATTTGGGATTTGTTCTTAGGACCACTTTGGTATGGTGTAACTGTACAAATGATTCCTGTATAGTGAAAGCTTGAATCTCACTCACTCTCCTAAGAGAGGTAATAGGAACAAGGAAAGCTGTTTTCCATGTGAGGAATTGCAATTCACATTTGTGTAAAGTTTCAAAAGGGGGTCCCATAAGCCTGGAAGAACAATGTTTAGGTTCCACACTGGAGAGGGTGGTAACCTAGGAGGAATGATTCTTTTGACTCCTTCCATAAATGCTTTAATTGCAGGCACTCTAAATAATGACAGATGTTGTCTATTTTGTAAGTACGCAGCAATTGCTGCAAGATGTAGACATATAGATGAATATGCCAGATTACATCTTTGTAAGTGTAGAAGATAGCAGATGATATTCTGGATGGAAGCATCCAGGGGATTAATCTGATTGTTGGTGCAGTAAATGGCAAATCTTTTCCATTTTGCAGCATGGCAAGCTCTAGTAGTAGGTCTCCTGGCGTCCTTAATGATATTGATACAGTCTGGTGGCAGGTTAAGGTAATCAAACTCTAAGACTTCAGGAGCCAGATCGCCAGATTCAGTTGACTTGGATCTGGATGTCTAATGTCTCCATGGATCTGCGTTAGCATGGATGGGGTTAGACACAGTCTTTGGTGTGGAACTAAAGATAGTTCTAGCAGCGTTGTGAACCACAGTTAGCATGCCCATGTGGGAGCTACTAAGATCAGTTTGAGAGACTGTTGTTGGAGCTTGCGCACTACTAGTGGTATTAGAGGGAGTGGCGGAAAAGCTTACACAAATCTGCCTGGCCAGTTCATCCATATCGCATTGCCTTTGGACAGCAGGTGTGGAAACCTGGCGGCGAAGGTTGGGCATTTTGCGTTTTCGTGTGTGGCGAACAGATTTATGTCTGGATGACCCCACTTGTGAAAAAATGGTAGAAGAACTTGCGGATGTAGTTCCCATTCTTGAATCTGTTGTGTCTGTCGACTTAACAGATCTGCAATCTGATTGTGAACTCCTTGAAGGTGTTCGGCTAATAGATATATTTTTTGTGGAATGGCCCATCTCCAAATGTTCTGTGCAAGCTGGGACACTTGCAGAGAATGTGTGCCTCCTTGTTTTTGTATGTAGTACATGGCTGTCATGTTGTCCGTCCGGTGGAGGACAGCTTTGTTTTGTACATGTACTTGGAAGGATTTTAGTGCTAGGAATATTGCTAGCAGCTCTAGGTTATTGGTGTGGAGCACTTTTTGTTGAGTGGTCCATCTTCCCCGAGTTGTATGTTGTAGGAGATGGGCTCCCCGTCCTGTAAGAGATGCGTCCGTTGTACGTACTCTCTGTGGAACAGGTTCGAGGAACTGCCGCCCTCTGGACAAGTTTTTGGTGTTCCACCACTGCAGAGAGCGATGTGTGCGGCTGTCCACCAACACCAGGTCTGTAAGTTGTCCTTGAGCCTGGTTCCACTGATGTGCTTGTAATGGACGCATTTGCAGTCTTGCATAAGGTACAATAAAAATGCAAGATGCCATCATGCCTATGAGTTGCATGAACACTCTGGCTGGGAGAGAGTGTTGGTCTTGAAATCTTGTGACTAAGGTTTGAATGCTCTGTATCCTGGCTGGACTGGGATAAGCTAGAGCTGTAGAAGTGTTTATCGTAGCCCCTAGATATTGATGTACATGAGAGGGCTGGAGATGCGACTTGGTGTAGTTGATTGTAAACCCCAAGTTGTGCAATGTTTGAATTGTCTGACGTGTGTTGGACACACTGATTGAATGACTTGGCTTTGATGAGCCAGTCGTCTAGATATGGGAAAACATGGATGTGTTGTCTTCTGAGATGTGCTGCTACTACTGCTAGGCACTTTTTAAACACTCTTGGTGCAGTTGTGACCCCGAATGGAAGGACTTTGAACTGATAGTGTTGTCCTTCTAGTACAAACCTTAGATACTTCCTGTGAGAAGGATGTATGTGGAAGTAGGCGCCCTTGAGATCTAGGGTAGTAAACTAAACTAAAATTAACTTTATTGCATGATTAAAAAAACCTTTGCAAATTACAGAATTAAAAAAAATATATATATCAAGAAATGCATCTAAAAGAGAATATAAGATCATATGCGTTATGAAGATGATTAAAATATATCAAGATATACTTGTAAAAAAAAGAGCTAAAGTTCATGTCCGTTATACAGTAAGGTGGTAGTTGGAACTAGCCTAGTAATTATGCTGGTGAAGATTCGCATACTTGGGTCCCCTTACAAAGTTTTTTTTCTGCTTGTTCCAAAAACCTTACTAGGGCACAGTTTAATTTGGTGTTCCGAGGTTCAAAGCAAGCCAAAACTGCTGCTCTGCACAATCTAATCATGTTTGTGTTCCAGAGTTTCCTCAGGAGGGACCGTCTTTCGTTCAGCAGGTTTGGACAGAGACATAGAATGTGTATTATGTCTTCTTTGTGGTTCCCGCAAAGTCTGCAGTGTTCCTGACCATGGGCTCTTTTCCATTTTGGCAAGTGGACCAGCAGGTTGATGACTCCCAATCTCAACTTTAAAAAACTTAATTTTGTTCGTGCAGTGAATGGTAGAATTAGGAACTCCTGTGGGGTCAACTGAACGTAGGATTGCAAGGACATCTATCCGTGACTTCTTTTTGCTAGCCGAGCCTCGTCTTCCACTGAAGAGAGCTTTTTTGTGCTTATTTTCGCTAGGCGTTTGAATTCATTATGGCTTACTTGCATGCCCCAAAGGTCTTTCAGGCCTAGAGTTTTTAAGCCTCTTTCCCAATATTCATGCCCTGCTCGCCATAGATTCGTTTGAAGGCAAGACCATATGTGTTGCCCTAGGCTGCCTTC
Source organism: Lissotriton vulgaris (assembly GCF_964263255.1). NCBI lineage: Eukaryota > Metazoa > Chordata > Amphibia > Caudata > Salamandridae > Lissotriton > Lissotriton vulgaris. The sequence goes on along the minus strand of NC_141700.1, from coordinate 503,946,842 downwards.
CTTCGATGACCTCAATTTGTGACAGCACGTTAGAAAACTCATGGCTCTGGCAAGTGGTTGGTGACAGATTCCCAGTTCCAACCTGATTTGGGCCGATGATGTTTGAGTTGGTAGCTTGAACACTGTTCTATACATTTTTGTAATAATTTTGTCCAGTTGGCCGCTGTCCAAGCCTTTAAGGACCTCGCTTCCATAGGCTAATGTGGGAATAATTTTTGCTTGCGCTACCTGGATTGTAGGAGAAAATGTTGGGCCTTGTAGTTTCTTATGTATGGAACTAATTGTGAAAGCAAGCGCAGCACCCTTCTTTTTTTGATCTTCTAAATGAGTTTTGTATCTACCGTTGTTATTAAAAGAGACACCAAGGTACTTATGGCATTTGGATTTAGCAATCCTTTCTTGATTCAAGACCCAAACCAGCTTCTTGGCCTTTCCTGTACGTACCGCCAACATTTTTGTCTTCTTGCTGTTTATCTGGGGCTCATTCTTGTTTGAATAGTCAGAGGTGGCGTCCATGAGTCTTTGCAGGCCGATCTTTGTTTTGCTAAGAAGGACGACATCATCGGCGTATAGAAGATTTGACAACAAGAAACCAGCTACTTTGGGAGCATGAGAATTTACCTTATTTAAGGCTTCAGGAAGGTCAGATAGGATCAAATTAAACAGTATAGGGGCAAGGACACATCCTTGTTTAAGCCCTTTTGTCGTCGGAATTGGGCGTGATAGTCTAGAGCCATCCCCAATCTTTATCCTGACCCATGTGACCTGATGGAGAAGCTGTATGGCTCTTAAGAGGTCATTTGGGATGTTTAGTCTGGGCAGCTTCTGCCAGAGCTTGGCTGTGTTCACCTTGTCGAAGGCGGTTTTGTAATCAATAAATCCCATATAGAGTGGGCAAGTGCTAACCTCCGCCTGGTCAATCAGACAAGAGAGGGTCATAAGGTTGACCAAGGTGCCAGTGTTACTTGTAAAGCCAGTTTGGTTCGGAGGAATTACAGAATGATTATCGGCCCATGCCCTAAGTGAGTTAAGAAGCAAACCAGCAAAATACTTTGCTTCATTGTCGATGAGGGCTATGAGGCGGTAATTCCCGGGAGATTTTTTGTCCCCACCTTTGAAGATTGGTGCCAGAATTGATCACTGCCAGGAGGGTGGAATGATGTTATTTTGCAGGATACAGTTAAAGAGAGTGGTTAGCTTCGAGGCCCAGAAGGTTGTGTCCCCCTTAAACAAAGCCTGAGGAATTCCACCAGGGCCTGGGGCACCGTCCTTCCGACCTTTTTTGATCAGTTTTTGGATTTGGGCCTTCTGGATTGTTGTAAGTTCTTTGCTAATTTGCATCGTGGGGCACTCATTTGATGGTACAATTTTCTGGCCAACATTGAAAGATTCCTTTGTTGAAGGGGATTTGATGTTACAATCACTTGGCCTAACTGCCACTTTTTGAGCAGAAATTACTTCAACGATGGGATTCTGGTGAAAGGTTTTTTCTTTTTGTTCGTTAAAGTGAAGATACAAGGAGTCGACCCACTCGGTCTCCAGTATGCATGAAGACGTGACTTTCGGGGCTCGCCCAGAAATGCTGTTAATAGTTCGCCAGAACCTAGCGGAATTGTTTGGAACTCCTTCTGGGCTAGGCTGCAGCAAGACATTAAAACAGAGAGTTCTCCGTTGTTCTCTTTTAGCCTTCTTTAGATAGCTGCGAGCCTCTCTCAATTTTCTTATTAACTGAGAGTCCGTTGGATTTGTTTTTAAAGCCCGCCATGTCCGATTCATGTTTCTTGTAGCAGATTGTATTGCGGGGTTACGACAGGGCGTCTGCCTTTGCCCGTTCAGGTTCACCTGCCTTATTGGTTTTGCGTGTTTATCAATCAGTTCGATTGCAAATGTTGACCAGTTGGCAATTTCATCATTAGTGGACCTAATGGTGCTCTCCATAATTAGTTTGGCATCTTTTGCTATTTGTTGAAAATTGCTGAAGGAGCACTTGATTCGTTTTAAGTTGATCGAGTAGCTGTCAGATGGCAGTGCCCTGTCTTCTTCATGTTGAATTAGTCTGGTCCTAAGCGATATTTCTTGCGGACAGTGGTCGCTTTCGGTTCTACTTCCAAGGCTAAAACCTGTTATTTGGTGGAGAAGTGAGAGGCTGACAAAGGTATAATCAATTAACGAAGCACCATTTCTCGTCAGATAGGAGAAGCAAGGTGGCTTGTCTGGAAGGAAGCACCCATTTAAGGCTCTGAGGCCCAGATTTTCAAGGTTGCCTTGTAAGTAACGTCCCTTCGAGTCGTACTTGTGCTAACCTGGGGGGTCCTGCAGTGGGTTGACCCAAATGCTTTCATGTGATTTAGTTATCTCGTTTTTGCCTAGGTCAGACATTAGCCACATATTGAAATCACCTGATATGATTATTTCTGGATTGAGGGATCCGGTTTTCACTCTTAGTACAGTTGCTATTGCTTCTTCTGCGAAAGATTGCCTTGATGCTGAATTTGGACGGACATAGGCATTCATTAAGAACAGGGTCCTGCGCTGGTCTTTGTCAGAGGTGAAGGATATTCCCACGCACTGAAGGAAATGTGATGAACCTGCTAAATCCCATGAAGCGATTGCATTTTTATTGGATATGTAAATTGCTAGGCCACCACTGCCTCTTCCCGAAGATTTCTGTTTTTGTGCTGGGATGTGATGAGTTTTGAAGCCTTCTATTTGCTGTGGTTCAAGAAGCCATGTCTCTTGTAGTAATAATATCTCGAATTTCTGAAGATAAGAGATTATGGCTTTATCTTCCAGTTTGTTGGCTAGTCCTTTAATATTCCAAGAACATATCTTTAGAGGACACATGTTTAAGTCCTTTTCACTGTTGTTCTGTCAGCGTAACAGGTGAGTTGTATTTAGGGTGCCTGCCAACCATGACCATGTACCGACCTCTTCCGGATCCCTATTTGGTATGATCCCTTCTTCTCTCAATTTTCTTTGTTTGTGGTCGAGGGTGGGAGTTTTGTTGCATGCACCCCTGAGGACTGAATACACTTCTCCCCTTTCTACCCGTGTGTACTTAGGTTCCTGACTTGCCAGCAAGATGTGTGGGTATCCCGCTTCCCTACCAGGTTGTAACAGTATGCCCCACTGCTTGAAAGTGTCTGTATGCCCTAAGATGGTGTTCATTACCTCTGCCAATCTCCAAGTGACCTTTGTGGTTTCGTTTATTTAGCCATGACTTGGTGCAATGAATTCTATCGATGTAATATCTTGTGAGGTTATGCCATTTAACAGGCCAGTAGCTTGTGTCAGTTTTATGATGTTCCCACGATTGAGAATGTTGTGGCTGCCTCTGGACTTGTACTCCGGGTAAAAGAGTGTAAAGGTGGAGTCGCCACTTGAAGCGGCCCTAATCAGCCTTGAGTTTGCCTCTAATGTTTGGACACAAAGCCTATGGTCTGTTCTTATCGAAGGGCCAAGGTTCTGTGCCTCCTTCTGATCGCTAGGGCACTTTTGAGTTTTTCCCCCTGCCACAGCTCCCCTATCACTCGCCGGGCTTGCGCCCAGATGGTTTTTGACAGAACTGTTGGTATGCACCTGATTTGGAGTGATACTCCTACCAAGCTGGTTTGCGAAGTGGCTAGAGTTTTAGCCCTACACTTTTACGTTCTGTGGAAGAGGTGTATTTGAAGGAGCCGTGTGGGTAATTGTCGTTTGCTCAATTGACCCGCTGACCGCCTTTTTTCCTGAAGGTGTCCGTACTGATACCTTTTCTATTGGCGGAGGGGAACGCCACTCGTCCTGTTTTTCCTTTCCAGCAATGTTGGTAGTTCTTCTAATTTAGTTCTTGACTTCTCAATATCTTTTGGGTTATCACACTCTGTGGCTGCAGGACGTCGGAGGGTGTTGAACATCAGGTAAAGGCTCAGTTCTTGTTTGCGCTTACCCAGTTTATTCCGGCCTTTCTGCTTCCTTTGTCTTTTCCCCTTTCCGCGGGATCTCCCCAAGCTTGTTCGATTGGAGATGGAGGGGTGGAATTTGCTCTATCGGCAATTGGAGATTTTTGATGTACACTCTTTTGGCAGACAGTCCCCGTTATATAATTTGATTGAGAGAAATCATTTTCTGTGTCTCCTCGTTGCCTCAAGTTTGTTCCCATTTTTACTATGTTGTCCTCGCTTAGGACGCCGTCACTGCCGTTTCCCGGGAAGGGCTTTAGATTTGTGATTTCTTTTAGATCTGCCAAAAGTTTTTCCATTATCCCTGGGAGTGTGCTGAGTTTCTTTATTATTGGCGAACAGTCACATCCTTGTTGCGGGAGGTCTACTGCTGCCTGGGCCCGTCTGATCAAACTGTTTAGGTTTGAGATCTTGTCGTCACTTTTGACTACAAACACGGCCAGTGTGTTCAAGAGGCTGATTTGGATATCCATTTTATTAGCTTGATAGGTCATTGCTTCGGCTGACCTTTGGAGAATATCTAAGGCAGTGGCCCATGCCTTTTCTTGAGTGAAGTCCTCATTTTTCACTTTCTTTGGTGAGGACGATGCCCGAGGATGACCAGGGATGGCATTTCGGTATGAGAACAGCATTTTTTCCCATTCCTTTGACTCAAGATAGGAAAGATCTTTCTCAGCTGGATCAGTGTCCTCTATAAATGTCTTGGTCTCAGACACTCTGGCTGTGGGTTGTTCCCGTTGGGCATGATCAGTTTCGCCGTCTCCAGAAGGCGGAAAAATGTCAAATACTTCCTCCTTCGTTTCCTTTTTGCTAACCTATTTAGGATGAATTGCAGAATCGCAGATTTGACTGCTCGGTATAGTGAAACTTGCCTCGTGAAGGACAGGGTTGGTTACTACTGAGTTTCTCGTTATCCCTCCATTAGGTTCGATTTGGACGTCCTTTTTACTATGGGCAGCATTGGACAACTCTTGGTGGGTTGGGGATGGGCTCAATTATTAGACTTCCCAGAATCTTGTCTTCTGGTTGAGCTGCCACTTCAGACTTACTGGTGCCTGACGGATGACTGCTAACCACGTTTCCACCAAGACTGCCCTTTTTGATGTTCACTATGGGGCTCAGGGGGATTGGCAAGCCCACGATGTCCATATTACTTGAAAAAACAACTGACCCGGCGTCGTTCAGAAGAGCAAATTTTGATGTTATTTTTGGTTGGTTACTAAAACGTTTTCGGGCCAGCCTGTCAGAACCCTTCACGGGAAATTGAGAAATATTGTCTGTCATGTTTTCAGGGTCGCTCAGCGACAGATTTACAATCTGGTCAGAATCCATACTTGTCAGCGCAATTTCCCCTCTACGTTTCTTTTTCTTTTGTGGTGCTGTTGTCCTCAGCCTGCCGGATCTCATCCCGAGTGGACAAGATAGAGTAGGAGGATGGAAAAAGTGATCAAGTGGCTGAGTGGGAGGGTGGCAAAGTGGATTTAAAGACAGAGAAGAGACTAAATTTTCCAAGTGCTATGCTGATTCTGTTGATAATTCTGTTGCCTCCTTTATTCTACCTGCGCCTTTTCCTTTGCCTTCATTGCCCCCTATGACCACTTTGGAAGTAGGATAAAGCGTTAAGGGTTTAGCTGGCCCCTCAGCTGAGATTTTTAGAGTTTGCGTCTCAATATGCGGTCGTAGCGGGCGAAATTCCCCCTCACGCAACTTTACCCCCCGCCTCTCCCGTGCCTTTTACCTTTAGCCTTGCGCCGCTTTGCCGTTGAAAGACACGGGGTGGGGGGTAGGCAGCAGACGTAGGTCGTGAAGAAGATGATCTGTCCTGCAGCAGTCCCAGGGTGCACACAGGCACACCGTTGTGTGCCGCTATGCGCCGCTTTCATCCACTATCTCCCTGCTCTCCACTGCTCCGTTCCCCCACACTTTCTGGCTTTTGGTCACAGGCTCCTGCCTCCTGTCACCTTTTCTGGATGCTCCTCCACCAAAGCACGAAGAGAGATGGAGCTAGAGGCAGCCTGGGCCCGAACCCCACTCGTCCCTCTCCCCACTCACCACACTTTTTTCCACCAGCACTGTCACCAGGCAGCGGAAAAGCAGGACAGCGGGCAGCGGCTTGCGGGAGCTTAGGGGGGCTCTTCGTGCCTCAGGCTCCACAGCACCACGGTACCGCGCCTCCTCGCCCCCTACGGCCACGGCTAAGCAAGGCTGCAGCAGCGGCAGCGGGGTTACGAGGTTACGGTGCGGTAGCAATCTCGTGGCAGCTGGTGGGCGGGCGGGCAGGCTGCGGGCTCAGTGCGCAGCGCAGGGTGCCGGTAGATTAGGTGAACCAGGTTTTTGGCGATACGGAGCGGCAGACCAAATGTAGGCTCCTAGCTTCTCGCTCCTCTAACTGCACCGGGTAGTAGGGTAGTAAGGAAATCGCCTTGTTGCAACAATGCGAGCACATGTTGTAACGTGATCATGTGAAAATGATCGGAGTGTATATACAGATTGAGGGGCCTGAGGTCGAGAATTGGTCTTAGTGTCCCGCCCTTTTTGGGTATTAGGAAATACACTCTCTAATAAAAGAGAGGGACCCAAGTACCAAAGGGAATGGGTACCAAAAGGACAAATGTCAGTAAATCAGGCTTCCCCTTGGACTTATTAACTCTAGTACAAACACTTACAAATATTCACAGACCACAGTCACATTAATACACATATAACAAATACGGAGGCATTGCAACACATCTAAAACAGTTAGATGTACTTCATAATTTAGTTCAAGTAGATACAAGTAACCAATATGGTTAATAGATACCAAATTATTTCACAATACATTAAAAACACATATACTGTTAAAATAGATGCTCTACAGGGACAGACAAAAGGAAAAGTAGATTCCTATTAGTAAACAAGGAGATATTCCTCCTTTCTTTAAAGCATCAATGATGCTTTAAAAGAAAGGAGGAATACTTCAAGCTTTGAGAGATAGCAATTCTGATGCTAAACTGAATTGATCTCATCATTCTCTGTATCTCCTTGTTTACTAATAGGAATCTACTTTTCCTTTTTTGTCTGTCCCTGTAGAGCATCTATTTTAACAGTATATGCGTTTTTAATGTATTGTGAAATAATTTGGTATCTATTAACCATATCGGTTATTTGTATCTACTTGAAATAAATTAGGAAGTACATCTAACTGTTTTAGATTTGTTGCAATGCCTCCGTATTTGTTACATGTGTATTAATGTGACTGTGGTCTGTGAATATTTGTAAGTGTTTGTACTAGAGTTAATAAGTCCAAGGGGAAGCCTATTTACTGATATTAGTAAATACAGCAAGTAAACCCCTGTCCCTTGATGTTGTAATGGAACTATCTCGATTTCGTCTTTCTGAAGCAATGAGAGAACATCTTGTTTGAGCAGCGTAAGATGTTCTGTGGACATTGGATGCTGTCTGGGTGGTGTATGTGGAGGGGTAGCTGTAAGTTCTAGGCAGTAACCATACTGGATAATCTGTCTTACCCACTTGTCTGTTGTGATGGAAATCCAGACATGTAGGAACTGTGTTAGTCTCCCCCCTACAGGAGTGGAATGCTGTTGGGGGAGCGGAAGGAAGTCACTGTTTTGTGATGGGAGAGGTTCGATTGTTGTTATTACCTCAACCTCTTCCCTTGGTGTTGTTTTCTCTGTAGCCTCCTCTAAAATATCCTCTATTGGAGGATGTTTGTGTATTGGTTTTAAAGGGAGCTGAATTGTCTGCTCCAGCTTGTTTGCAGCCTCCTCTATAGAAGAAGCGAAGAAAGGAGCCTCTTGTTTGTGGGGACTGCAAAGCTCCCATAGATTTGGCAGTGTCAGTGTCCTTTTTCATTTTTTCAAGTGCTGTGTCTACAGCTGGCCCAAAAGGCTGCTGTTGGTTAAATGGCTGATTTAAGATGGTAGTTTGCACTTCTTACTTAAAGCCTGAAATGCGTAGCCATGCATGGCGTCTAAGGAGGACGCTAGTGTTCATCGCTCTAGATTCAGTGTCTGCTGCATCAAGTGCGCACGTGATTGATGCACTGGAGATTAGCTTACCCTCTTGGATAAGGTCATTAGCTTATGCTTTATATTGGTCAGGTAGATGCTGTAAAAGTGTTCCTAACTGATCATAATGAGCCCTGTCATATCTTGAGAGGAGGGCTTGTATGTTCGCTATGTGCCATGTATTGCTTACTTGGGCAGCTATTCTTTTGCCTGAAGCATCTATCTTTATCAGGAGGTGGCGCTTCACCTGAGGTTTGGGAGTTTGCGTGTTTTCTAGCGTTGGAAACGACTAGGGAATCGAAGGGTAGCTGTCCCTTAATGTAGGCAGGATTTCCAGGAGCAGGCCTATATTTCTTTTCTATTCTGGGGTTTATGATCCTAGCACGTACAGGATCTTTGAACACTTCTGGTGCATGCTTAATGACCCCTTTAATCATAGGTAGTATATGAACTGACTTTTGGGATTGTTCAATAGTACCTAGTAAAAAATCTTCTGCCTCATCTGAGTGTATTGTGACACCATGATAGATGGCTGCTGCAAAAACAACAATTGATGGACAGAATGCAGAACAATGTCATACATTCACCCCAGTACAGAGATCTGGGCCTAAATCCATCATTTTTTTGCACTCCACACCACCCCAGTTCAGACATAGCCATATGCAAATCAGCCTTGACCCTGTGCCTCATGGGAACAGTCCAGCCCGAACTGCCAAGCCATGTCTTTCCTGGACCGGAATCAATCATCCTAGGACCGGTTTCTGGCTATCAGCCGTCTTCAGCCAGGATAGCTTGACTCCAGTGGTGTGGAGAGCATGGGACTCACGTCTGAGCATACCCATCCCACTTGGGGTGACAAATGCAAAAACAACAATTGATGGACAGAATGCAGAACAATGTCATACATTCACCCCAGTACAGAGATCTGGGCCTAAATCCATCGTGTTTTTGCACTCCACACCACCCCAGTTCAGACATGGCCATATGCAAATCCGCCTTGACCCTGTGCCTCATGGGAACAGTGCAGCCCGAACTGCCAAGCCATGTCTTTCCTTGACCGGAATCAATCATCCTAGGACCGGTTTCTGGCTATCAGCTATCAGCCGTCTTCAGCCAGGATAGCTTGACTCCAGTGGTGTGGAGAGCATGGGACTCACGTCTGAGCATACCCATCCCACTTGGGGTGACAAATGCAAAAACAAAAATTGATGGACAGAATGCAGAACAATGTCATACATTCACCCCAGTACAGAGATCTGGGCCTAAATCCATCGTGTTTTTGCACTCCACACCACCCCAGTTCAGACATGGCCATATGCAAATCCGCCTTGACCCTGTGCCTCATGGGAACAGTGCAGCCCGAACTGCCAAGCCATGTCTTTCCTGGACCGGAATCAAGCATCCCTGGACCGGTTTCTGGCTATCAGCCGCCTTCAGCCAGGATAGCTTAACTCCAGTGGTGTGGAGAGCATGGGACTCACGTCTGAGCATACCCATCCCACTCGGGGAGACAAATGCAAAAACAACAATTGATGGACAGAATGCAGAACAATGTCATTCATTCACCCCAGTACAGAGATCTGGGCCTAAATCCATAGTTTTTTTGCACTCCACACCACCCCAGTTCAGACATGGCCATATGCAAATCAGCCTTGACTCAGTGCCTCATGGGAACAGTCCAGCCCGAACAGCCAAGCCATGTTAACTATACTTTATCCAAAATGGCTCCAACTAACGTGAACATCTAGTGTGATTTTGGCATATTTGTAGTGAACCTCAATGATAGAAGGTTCGTCGTCTGGAGGTGTTTGACAACTGCCTGGGGCGAGCTGACTTTCAACAGACTGTAGTCGATTTAGGGTAAGATTGTTACCCCGACTCTGAAGGTGTGTCACAACTAACGCCATCACGTTTGTGAACACCGAGTGGCAGTAATGAGGCCAAAAGGGAGCACTGTGAAGTGAAAATGCTCTCACGTTCACTGTAAACCTCCAGTTTACCTTTGGGCCTGCAGGATGGCGACGTGGAAATAAGCATCCTGCAGGTCCAATGCCACCATCCAACAGTGTCTAGGGAAGACAGGACCTAGACTAGTATGAGCAACTTGAATTTCTCCTTCTGCAGGAAGGCATTGAGAGGTTGAAGATGGAAAATAGGACAAAGGAATCAGTCCTTCTTAAGCAGGACTAACGCCCAAATACTACTTCCAAGGTTGGAACACTCTTGATGGCCTTTTTGGCAAAAGGACCAAAACTTCCTGCTGCAAAACAGATATGATCCTCCATCAGCCTTCCTGATTGTGGTGGAATATGCAGTGGGGTAGGAAGAAACATAAGGGCACAGCCCAATCAAACATTTGGAGGACCCACTTGTTTGACGTAACGGTTTGCCACCAGTGGAGGAAATGCTGGATTCTGCCCAACAGGGTGGCTGTGTGCCATGAAAGACACACTAAAGAGGCTGTGTAGCTGCAGCAGCTTATGGGAAGAGGCAGGAGAATAAGCAAGCAGTCTTGGTCCCTGATGGCCTGGGTGTTGCCTTTGCAGTCATTGCCACAAAAGAGCTGGGAGACCTGTTGCACTGGCAGCAGGGTTTGACATTGCTGGAACTGGAAACCCCTACTGTAGGCACTATGCAATCCATCCACTCCAGAGCCATACCAGACCCTTGCTCCACAATGCCACAAAAAGGACCACAACCCATCAGAGTGGCAATCACCTCGATCCTGAATGCAGCCACATCATCGGTCACCTTCCTGGACATCTGGAAAATCGCCACAGCACTCCTTGAGCCCTCTGTGCACCCAGCAATGGTCTCCAATTACAGGCCCATCTCCCTGCGACGTCCCCAGTCAAATTCCTGGAAAAACTTAACATATGTCTCACCAACCATCTCAACAACCACCAACTCCTTGACACCACACAATTTGGCTTCAGACCCCACCACATAACAGAAACAGCCCTCATCGCTGTTTCTGACAACATACTTTGGACCCTGGACCGAGATGACAAGGCTGCACTCATCCTACTGGACCTCTATGAGACATTCAACATGGTATCCTACCTCATCTTCATTGAGGCACCTACACGAGATGGCAATACAAGGACCCACTCTGCACTGGACCTGCTACTTCCACACTGGAAGAAGACAGTCCGCTTTTCCCCCCTAACTTTCAGACACCTGCAACAACACCTGTGCAGTTCCGCAAGGATCCTCACTCAGTCCAACCCTCTTTAATGCTTATATAATGCCTCTAGAAAACACCAATTGTCAGAAAAAGATTCCCCTTTGGGTACAACGTTATGTAATAGAGCAAATAGTAAATAGAATAGAATGGGGACCCCCTCTCAGTTTCACTTCAGGTCAGGGAGTAGAGGGGAAGAGATAAACCAGAACAACTGAAAGACTCCCTCATGACCTATAAATACTTTTGTCACAGGAAATACCTCTTAACCACAGGGCATACACAAAACATATCTTCACTTTTTGGGGGATTTACTCATTTATTTCGTTTTTTCTAAATATAAAACTTCTCTACCTGGTTTAGTGGAATTGATTTTGTTTTTAGAATATATGAATTTGTGTAACCTATGTTCTGGACATATATTGAAGGTCCTAATGTGTTGATATAATACCTTTAATGAGTCTTTTTGAGCAATGCATATTTAATAACTTTTGTATTTAGAAAAAAAGATATAAAGAAATGGAAAAAAAGTTTTATTTTTAAACCCAGATCTGTTGACTGGGTGTGAGTGTTTGATTGATTCAGATGCTCCGTCCATCACCACCCACTTTTGTACCGCTTTTGGCCGCCATAAGTGTGGCAGGGTATGCTCAGACGTGAGTCCCTTGCTCACTTTGCCACTGGATTCAAGCAAGCCAGGCTGAAGACGGCTGGAATGCCAGAAACCGGTCCTCGGAAGCTTGTTTCCGGTCCAGGGAAGAAATGGCTTGGCAGTTCGGGCTGGACTGTTCCCATGAGGCACAGGGTCAGACTGATTTGCATATAGCCATGTCTGAACTGGGGTGGCAGAGAGGGTTAAAGAACGGTGATGGATTAAACCCAGATCTGTTGACTGGGTGTGAGTGTTTGATTGAATCAGATGCTCCGTCCATCACCACCCCCTTTTGTACCGCTTTTGGCTGCCATAAGTGTGGCAGGGTATGCTCAGACGTGAGTCCCTTGCTCACTTTGCCACTGGATTCAAGCAAGCCAGGCTGAAGACGGCTGGAATGCCATAAACCGGTCCTCGGAAGCTTGTTTCCGGTCCAGGGAAGACATGGCTTGGCAGTTTGGGCTGGACTGTTCCCTTGAGGCACAGGGACAGACTGATTTGCATATAGCCATGTCTGAACTGGAGTGGAAGAGTGGGCTAAAGAACGGTGATGGATTAAACCCAGATCTGTTGACTGGGTGTGAGTGTTTGATTGATTCAGATGCTCCGTCCATCACCAACCCCTTTTGTACCGCTTTTGGCCGCCATAAGTGTGGCAGGGTATGCTCAGACGTGAGTCCCTTGCTCACTTTGCCACTGGATTCAAGCAAGCCGGGCTGAAGACGGCTGAAATGCCAGAAACTGGTCCTCGGAAGCTTGTTTCCGCTCCAGGGAAGACATGGCTTGGCAGTTCGGGCTGGACTGTTCCCATGAGGCACAGGGTCAGACTGATTTGCATATAGCCATGTCTGAACTGGGGTGGCAGAGTGGGCTAAAGAACAGTGATGGATTAAACCCAGATCTGTTGACTGGGTGTGAGTGTTTGATTGATTCAGATGCTCCGTCCATCACCACCCCCTTTTGTACCGCTTTTGGCCGCCGTAAGTGTAGCAGGGTATGCTCAGACGTGAGTCCCTTGCTCACTTTGCCACTGGATTCAAGCAAGCCGGGCTGAAGATGGCTGGAATGCCAGAAACCGGTCCTCGGAAGCTTGTTTCCGGTCCAGGGAAGACATGGCTTGGCAGTTCGGGCTGGACTGTTCCCATGAGGCACAGGGTCAGACTGATTTGCATATAGCCATGTCTGAACTGGGGTGGCAGAGTGGGCTAAAGAACGGTGATGGATTAAACCCAGATCTGTTGACTGGGTGTGAGTGTTTGATTGATTCAGATGCTCCGTCCATCACCACCCCCTTTTGTACCGCTACTGGCTCAAATTAAGCACCTCTTAAACACGGTATATAACACCAATCCAATAACAAGGGAGAAGTAAACATCCCACAAGGCTTTGCTCTGAAATATTTTCATCAAGTAATTTCAGAAAGTGATATCTTCTAGAGGCTTACAGTTCCAGCCCTTGCTAACTTGTTGGTACACATTTTGAAGGAATGCTTGCGATATATGGTCCAGTGGATAAACTATACTTGGCTTAAATTCAATTGCGCAAAAAAGAAAGCTATTGACTGTGTTCTCGTGAGCTGCGAAGGTTAAAAAAGAAACATTCCTGGACACCTACCTTATCCCATCTCACCTACTGGGTCTTCACCCAAACACACAAAAAGTGATGGGAGGCATGCATGCAATAATTCTAACCATTAGCAGCTGCTTGTCGTTGTATTCCTACTCATTGTTCTTTCACCTACAATGCCATTTCAGTTGTTAACCCCCCACATGTAATTCAGTCTTGACCCTGCTCGAATAGGAACAACTCCAGCCTGAATTGCCATGCCAGGTCATCCCTGAACCAGAACACAAGCAACCCAAGACCTATTTCTTCCTGGTTGAGGTTCATCAGTCAGGTATAGCTTGGTTCCAGTAGTGTACACAAAACCCAAGTCTGGGCATACCCTTGCCACTTAGGGCGCTGCATCAAACTCACAAAATGGTCTAATCGGAGGTGGGAGGATGTTCAATCGAACGACGGTTGACTGCTATCTGAATGATTGCCAGTGGTTAAGACTTATTGCGAGCATTCCTGGCACCACCATTTGTCTGTTTGATGTAATGCCCTAAGGGGCTATGGGTATGACAAGCTGTGGGTCCATGCTCACTGGACTACTTTATCCAAACTACACCTAACTGACGAGCTGAACCTTAGCTCAATGTAACTTTCTTTTTTTGTGGAATGTCACTGCATTGTATAGAATTGGTTTCTTATAATGATGGCTCCGAAGTGTGTTCCAGGGCAGCTGTCCCACGCAAAATCTCATGTATAGACAAATAAACAAACCAATAAACAAAGAAGGCAGGAAAAAAGGGATCCCATCTCTTCTGGCTCAAATAATGTCTGCATGTAAGGCTGTTTTCAGTCTTTTCCAATCATGGACAATAAACTAGAAACTCAAGCCCAAAGATACAAAGCACTAGCTGCGCCTACCCATGACAGACACTTTAATAAATTAAATTCAACGTGAGTGTAATGTTGAACTGCCTTTACCATAATGCATCTGGAAGAACTGGTGTTGCCAAGCAGTGTGCTCCCCTCCCCCATGACTGTGTTTAGTATTAACACATGTAAAAGGCAAAATTAAACAGCTCAAAAAGAATCAAAGTCATAAAAATACACACTACGTTAAAGCCTTGAAATGGCAAGAAAAGTAGGTGGGAATATGTTCCTTAAATCCTCTAGAAATGGGAACAATCAGCAACTAAAGAAATCACCCGAGCTATTGAGAGCAGAGTAGTACAAGGAAAATGCTACTTACCACTATGCATCTGTTCTTGGCATGTAGGGCTGCTGACAATTATATCTTAGCATAGATCGCCACCTAGTGTTGGGTCCGGATGTTTGCACCTTGTTGTCCTGGAAGAGTCTTCGAAGTATCACGAGATAGGTGACTCCTCCCCTGGACTACAGTGCGCATGGGCATCTTCTCCATCTTCAGATTGTTTTTCGCCATTGTGGCAAAGATGGATTATAGAAAAGTAAGAGATACCATGTAAATGTATGTAGAAAGAATTACTGCAGCTGTGACAGGCACCGAGGAGGAGGGTGGGCGATATGAATGTCAGCAGCCCTACATGCCAAGAACAGATGCATACTGGTAAGTAGCATTTTCCGTTCGAGGCATGTGGGCTGCTGAATTCATATCTTAGCATAGACTGTATAGCAGTATCTTCTCTAGAGGTGGTCAACTGTACCAGCTGCAGCAGTTTGAAAAAGAGTTTTGAGGACAGACTGGCCTACAGCAGCTTGCTGCTTTGCTTGCACGTCCACACAGTAGTGTTTAGTGAAAGTGTGTATGGTAGACCAAGTAGCCGCCCTACATATGTCTTCTACTGGAATATTTCCTAGGAAAGCCATGGATGCCCCCATTTTGCGCGTTGAGCGGGCTTTTGGGGGGACTGTTAGAGTGCGCTTAGCCTTTTGATAGCATATTTGAATGCATTTAACTATCCATCTGGCTATCCCCGTTTTTGAAATGGGGTTACCCTTATGTTGTGGTGAAAAAGCAACAAATAGTTGTTTTGTCTTTCTGAATGATTTAGTTCTGTCAACGTAATATAGCAGAGCCCTTTTTACATCTACTGCAGGTTTTGGAAGAAAACTGGCAATTCTATTGACTGATTGATATGAAAAGTGGATATAACTTTGGGCATAAACTTAGGGTTAGTACGGAGCACTACCTTATTGTGGTGTATTTGCATGAAAGGTTCTTGAATGGTTAGTGCTTGTAGCTTACTCACTCGCCTGAGGGAGGTAATGGCAATTAAAAATGACACCTTCCATGTTAAGAATTGTAATTCACACGAAAGGAGTGGTTCGAAAGGTGGCCCCATAAGTCTGGTAAGTACTACGTTTAAGTTCCAGACTGGCGAAGGTGGATGTTTTGAAGGGATAATTCTTTTAAGTCCTTCCATAAAAGCTTTGATAGGTGGTATTCTGAACAGGGACATGTGTTGTCTGTTTTGGGGAAATGCTGCTATAGCAGCAAGGTGTAGCCTTATGGAAGAGTATGCCAGATTGCATCTTTGCAGATGTAACAAGTAACAGATTATGTTTTGGATGGAGGCATATAATGGATTGATTTGGTTATTATTGCAATGAATTACAAATCTTTTCAATTTAGCTGCGTAGCATGCTCTAGTAGTTGGGAGTCTTGCTTCCTTGATAATGTTCATACAGTCTGGAGGCAAGTTAAGATATCCGAACTCTAAGACTTCAGGAGCCAGATCGCTAGGTTCACCTGATTGGGATCTGGGTGCCTGATTTCTCCATGGTTCTGAGTTATTTGCTGTGGCGATAGGTGCAGGCTTTGGTGGGGAACTACTGAGAGTTCTAGGAGCGTTGTGTACCATGGCTGTCTTGCCCATGTGGGAGCAACCAGGTTCATTGTGAGTGACTGTTGCTTTAGTTTGCGTGCCACTAATGGAATCAGTGGTGTTGGTGGAAAAGCGTACGCAAATCTGCCTTACCAGTTCATCCATATCGCATTGCCTTGTGACAACGGTTGTTGGAACCTGGCGGCAAAGGACTGGCATTTTGAGTTTTCTTTTGTGGCAAACAGATCTATCTCTGATGCCCCCACTTTTGGAAGAATGGTTGGAGAACTTGAGGGTGAATCTCCCTTTCGTGTATCTGTTGGCTGTGTCTGCTTAGTAGATCTGCAATCTGATTGTCTATTCCTGGGAGGTGTTATGCCATGAGAAAGATATTTTTTGGAATTGTCCACCTCCATATGCTCTGTGCTAGGTGAGACAGCTGCGGAGAGTGTGTCCCTCCCTGTTTCTGGATGTAGTAATTGGCTGTCATGTTGTCCGTCTGGATTAACACAGCCTTGTTGTACAAGTATTTCTGGAAGACTTTCGTTGCTAGAAATACTGCTAGCAACTCTAAGTGGTTTATATGCAGTGTCTTTTGCTTGATTGTCCAGAGCCCTTGGACTGTGTATTGAAGAAGGTGGGCTCCCCAACCTGTTAGTGATGCGTCCGCTGTTAATACTACTTGTGGAACTGGTTCTTGGAACAGTCGCCCCTTGGAAAGGTTTTGTGGGTTCTACCACTGCAGAGAGTTGTAAGTGCGACTGTCTACCAACACTAGGTCTTTTAGTTGTCTTTGAGCTTGGTTCCACTGTCGTGCTAGGCATTCCTGCAATGGACGCATTTGAAGTCGGGTATGAGGGACAATGAATATGCAGGAGGCCATCATGCCTATAAGCTGCATGAACACTCGAGCTGGCAAGGAGTGTTGTGGCTGAAATCTTTGAATCAGAGACTGCATGTTGGCGATCCTGGCTGGATTTGGATATGCCTTTGCCACTGAGGCATCTATTGTTGCTCCCAGATATTGTTGTATGTGGGAGGGCTGCAGATGTGATTTTGGGTAATTTATGGAAAATCCCAGACTGTGCAGTAGCTGGATTGTCTGAGACGTATGGTTTGCACACTGTGTGTATGAGTTGGCTTTTATGAGCCAATCGTACAGGTAGGGGAACACATGGATGTGTTGCCTTCTGAGGTGTGCTGCTACTACTGCTAGGCATTTTGTAAAAACCCTTGGTGCTGTAGTTACCCCGAAGGGGAGAACTTTGAATTGATAGTGGTGACCTTCTATTGTGAACCTGAGGTATTTCCTGTGAGCTGGATGTATAGGTGTGTGAAAATATGCATCTTTGAGGTCTAATGTAACGAGGAAGTCGCCTTGCTGGAGTAACAGGAGTACTTGTTGTAGAGTGATCATATGGAAATGCTCTGAGAGTATGTATTGGTTCAGAGGTCTGAGGTCCAATATTGGTCTGAGGGACCCGTCTTTTTTGGGAATACGAAAGTATAGGGAGTATACTCCTGTCCCCTGATGTTGAATAGGGACTGGCTCTATGGCTCCCTTTTCCAGCATGGATGTCACCTTTTGTTGTAACAGCGTGATGTGTTCTTTGGACATTGGACGGTGTTTGGGTGGTATGTTGGGTGGAGTAGAAGTGAGTTCCAGGCAATAACGATACTGGATAATTTGTCTCACCCACCTGTCTTTGGTAATTGCGCTCCAGACTGGTAGGAATTGTGTTAGTCTGCCTCCGACTGGTGTTGTGTGGTTTGGAGGGAGTGTGAACAAGTCACTGTTTGGTGGCGGTGGAGGCTCTGGTGTTGTTGCCGCCACGCCCTCTGCCCTTGTTATTGTTGCCTCTATAACCTCCTCTGTTGGAGCCTTTATTAAAGGTGCTCTGAGTATTACTTTTGAATGTAGAGGAAGTTGGGATGTGTTGCCTCTACCTGAGCCTCGAAAGGAGGAGCGGCGAAAGGAACTCCTATATTGTTGAAACTAAAGTGCGCCCATAGACTTAGCAGTATCAGTATCTTTTTTCATCTTTTCCAAGATGGTGTCTACTGCAGGGCCAAACAAGAAATCTTGGTTAACTGGCTGGTTGAGGATGGTTGATTGCACTTCATTCTTAAATCCGGAAATGCGTAGCCACGCATGCCGGCGTAGTAATACCCTAGTGTAGATGGACCTGGCTGCTGTGTCAGCTGCGTCAAGTGCACATTTAATGGAAGCGTTTGTGATAAATTTGCCTTTCTGTATTAGGTCGTTAGCTTTAGCTTTAAAAGGTTCTGGCAGGTGTTGTAGTAAACCCTCCAGTTGGTCATAATGTGCCTATCGTAGCATGCTAATAGAGCTTGTGTGTTTGCAATTCTCCAAGTATTTGCTGCTTGGGATGCCACTCTTGCCTGAGGCTTCTAATATCTTTGACTCCTTGTCAGGAGGGGGAGCATCTCCTGTTTGTGAATTAGCTCGCTTTCGAGCATTTGATACAACTAGGGAATCTAAAGGCAACTGTAACTTAATATAAGAAGGGTCTGTAGGGGCTGCTTTATACTTTTTCTCAATTCTGGGATTGAGGACGCGCTCTGGCTGGGTCTTTAAATATATCTGGTGCGTGTTTTAGTACCCCTTTTAACATAGGAAGTGTACGTATAATCTTTTCTGAAGTTGGAAAAGTGTCAAATAGAAAATCCTCTTCTATTGGGTCAGTGTGCATGTCTACATTATGATATTTAGCTGCCCTATCCACTAGTTGGTTGAAGACAATGGTGTCGTCAGTAGGCGGCAGCTTTGTAGGATATGTAGAGGTGTCAGGGATGGGTTGTGGGTCGTATGCATCATAAGGATCATTCTGGTCATCCCATGTGTTATCCTGTATATCTTGATCCTCAGGGTCTACAAAATTATCTTGAGGATCTTCTCCTATGTTTTCTGTCTCATCATAACCTGATGTAGGCGAGTAAGGCACAAAAGGCATGTTAGGAAAGAAAGGAGGAGGAGTAAAAGGCCTTGAAGGGGATGTTCTAAAGTCTTTTTTCTTCGGAGGACCAGGGGAAGAAGTGTCAGTGTCCAATGGTCTTTTTTTCCTGTGGTAAACTGTTACGCGTGCTGTTTCAGGGTCTATATACAGTTTAGGTTGTTCTGCGCTCACTGGATCAGGTTGGAAAAGTTCTTCCTCAACTGTTCGTGGTTTTGGCGCCGATGTTTTT
Organism: Lissotriton vulgaris; assembly: GCF_964263255.1. Lineage (NCBI taxonomy): Eukaryota > Metazoa > Chordata > Amphibia > Caudata > Salamandridae > Lissotriton > Lissotriton vulgaris. Next base: position 503,927,490 of record NC_141700.1, on the reverse strand, counting down.
GGCTTAGGCACTTGTTTGTGGTGAGTCGTTGGCTCGAGGGCCTTCGGCTGTGGAGCTTTTTTCGGCTCGAATGCTGTTTTCGGGTCGGCAACTCTTTTTTGTTCGACGATTTTTGTTAGCTGTACTGCCTTTTTTGTTTCGGCGACCTTCTTTGGTTCGACGACCTCTTTCGGATCGACAGGTTTTTTCGGTTCGATAACCTTTTTCGGATCTACCGTTTTTTTTTGTAGACTCAACTGCCTTCTTCGGGTTGACAGGATTTTTAGTGTGACCTGTTTTTTGTAGGTCAACACTCTTTTTTGGCTCTGCGGCCTTTGTCGGGTCGACTATTCTTTTGGGATCGACGACCCTTTTTGTTTCTACGCCCTTTTTTGTATCGACGAGTTTCTTCGGCTCGACAACCTTTTTCAGTTCTGCTGCCTTTTTGGGAAGAGTGTAGCTCGTTCCCGGGGTATCTGAAGGCTTGGGATTGGGCAGCCCAAATTACTCGAACAGCATCTCTTTATATGCTCCACAGTTAGCCTATTGCTAGTAACGAAAAGGGGCAAACTTCAGAATTGCTGCAACTCTACCAAAGCAACGCAACAAAATGTAAGAAAATGCCTCCAAAATCACAACAGGATCTACAAATCATGCATCAAGAATGAAAAAATTCTTTAGAACTCCACATGGCTCTCCAAGACAAAATGCCAGTCGAAGTAACTACACAGGATCCTCTAAATTCTGCAACTTATAGTGCACTATCGCAAGAATGTCATATGCCTTATGCAACAGAATCACAAACTAGCCTGAAACCAAAACAAAGAATCTGGAAGACTATGCCAGGAGCAAGCATACCAACATCTAGTCAACAAAAACATGACAAACAAACCACAGGGACAGACAGATGCCAAATTGAAAGAACGGGTCAAGGCAAGTGGACCTTTTTGCTGCCTGTCAGACCACTTTCCAGAATAAACCTTTATACCTATTCTTCTTACCACAGGTGTTTCTCTCCGGCAAAACACACACTCAACAATTCTATAGCCTACCTAATCTTCGTTTTGACAGTCAAGAACCTGAAAGTGTCAGATCCAGCCAAATTTGACCGGGAAAAAACACAATAAATAATGGAATGAATTGTCATCACCCAAATCTCTGATACAGTGGAAGGAAACAATACACTCTGAATAACCAACAGCCTTCCACACAGGAATCCACCTTGATCTAAATTTGCGATGATCTCACATTGGTGGACAGAAACGAAGTGGCAGCACTATTATAAGTGGACCTACTGTAGTTTTGGAGACCTTTTACCAGCAGTCACTAGTACTGTGAGTAGATACGTTTGACATTCATTGAAATATTCTAAGCTAAATCTCCTCTCTCCAAGGCATGCACATCAGCTCGCTATTCGGTTTGCATGAAATACTATCATCAAATACCGGGGACTATGCCAAGGCTATGTCAACTCTTTACTACTGTCATACCTAAACTGTGCTTTCAACTTAGCCTGCAACAACAGAGCTGACAACACACAGCACCTAGAATTGAAAACCCTAAGGAGGTGGAACCATCAAGGCCTGAATACTGTCTCCTTGTCATTGATGACGGGATGGGGAATAAACAAATAACTCAACTTTAGTAAAACTGAGTTTTACCCCTGTGAACACTAGAGAAACTACCAACCAAGAAACTAGAGACCTCCATCACCTTCAGAGTAAGTAGGAATTTTGGGACTGATTATAAATTCTAACTTGCTTTTGATCCTTCAAGTTAATCCAGTAACAAGCAGCATCTTATACACAACGTAAAAACTTCAAGGCATCTACGCTTGCCCTACAAGAAAATGTTGACACCAATCTTGAGAAAGCACCAAACTTGTTATCCAAGTACTTCACTAGCTTCTGCAGCCATACCCGTTTGACTTTAAGGCGCTTTTCATAGTACACAGAGCAATCTAAAACAAGGGTCCTTTCTCCACCTGAGCGAATTCCCAAAGATACACACAGAACAGAAAACTCTGCTCTAGATTAGCAACTCAACTGTCCAACATCTTACCCCCGAAAAATCTCACACACACACACAAAAAGTACAGCATTGGTCAAGTCTTATTTCCTCAACAAGTTGCAAACCTATGTTACAGCCTCTCAGCAAAGGCTACAAACATGGAAATCATCTGAAATTCAGGAAGAATGTAAAGACCTGGCTCTTCCATTATCAATGGCGTAGAAATACACAGATCTCTTTTCCCTATGTAAGCTAAATATTTATTAAATCTATCCCAACAGAGAACAGAAGCATAAAAAAAGGTTTTCCTGGTTGATCTCCCAGGCTGACCACTCAGACAACATGAATCTTGGCCACCTCAAGCTAATTAATGCCAAGCTCTGCCCTGGCTGCTTATTATATACCTAAAGGGGTGTATGGTATTAGTAGGAGCTGACTATTAGGTCACAACACACCCGATTAGAAACTCCCTACACTGGCTTGTCTTCTGGTTAGGTTCTTTGTTAGGGACTGCACACCTGGACTGTGCCATGGAACCCTGTCTGTTGCAGGACAATGCCTGTGGAAACTATCAGCCTTAGGCATGCCACCTATACTGTTGGATTTAATACAGGATCTCCATACAGATACATGGTGCCGTATAATGATGGGAGGGGAAAGAGGTTTGTCACACCCCATCCCTTCTGCCAATGGTCTTAAACAAGGATGCCTACTGGCCCCCTTATTATTTTCCCTCTATGTGTATGATCTCCCTCAAGCTTTGTCTCTGAGTAGTGGTATTGCCCCTGTTTTGGGAGATAAAGCCATCGCATGTTTAATGTATGCTGACGATATTTTGCTATTAGATCTGACTCCGAAAGGTTTACAAAATCGTCTGCATGCATTACAGGTGTTTGCAGAGTTGCATTTTTTACAGATTAACATTTCCAAAAGCAAGGTTATGTGTTTGACTGGTAAGAAAAGATATTCTCATGGGAATTTCACGTGGTCAATAGGCGGCCAAAAGTTAGAAATTGTGAAATCCTATATGTTTTTAGGGAAAATAATATGTGGTAATATGAGCAATAAGGCTCACATTGAGAATAACAGGCGTAAGGCTCTGATGCAGGGTAAGGGCCTAAATGCACTCTATAAAGCCACAGGAAAACGGCATTTTCCCTATTTGCTTGAAGCTTTTCGCGCAAAAATTCCTGCTTCCCTGCTTTATGGCACTGAACTTATCGAAGTGAGTAGTTGGGGTTTTCTTCACACTGTTGAAGGTAGTCTCCTGCGTCAACTAACCTCTGTTAATACCCCCTGCTCTGTAGCCTCTCTTAGGCTTGAGTATGGCTTGAGAAGTAGTTGGGTTCAGGGCCTAGCTTGAATAGTGAGATGGATCTTTCATCTAGCTAAATGTGACCCATCCTCATTAAGACATCTTATCCAAAAGGAATTATTAGGTCCTTTAAAGGAGTTTTCACCAATTGTAAAAAACTTCAGAAAGGCGGTCATGTTATTGCAATTGGAGGAATCTACCCTTTTTTCTCTTTCCCTCTATCAGTTAAAAGCTTCCTTAAAATTTGCAACGTGGAAGCTAAGTTTTTCGTTGGATAGAGATCAGATAAGGACAAAGAAAGGTGATTTGCCCGTTATTAATTCCCTTAGTCTTAAAACTATGCAACTCTACACTACCTGGAATCTCCCACACGGCATTCGCCGTTTTTGGTTCTTATTAAGGCAAGATATGTTACCACTGAATAACCTTTTAGCTAAGTGGAATGGTTCCTCTAACAAATGTACCTTGTGCAATGTTTCGATCCAAGATCTCACCCATGTCTTATTTATATGTCCGGCTTTGAAAAAATCCCGTCATAAATGGGTGAGACCAATTTGTTTAGAACTCGGAATTTTATCTGCCGGTGCCTTTTCTGATGCCATTCTCTCGCCCCCTAATGAAATATTCTGTTCTAGAATCTTCAACTTTTTTAAATGCTTCTTAGATTTGTATTAATCATGTGTATAAGTTTCTCTTTTTGTATACTATTGGAGTGCTATTGTGTATGTAAATTTTATGTGGACCTCTTACGAGTTCCAAAACATAAATAAAAATAAATTGAAATTGAAATTGCCTGTGGATTGCCCTTCTGTGAAGTTCTTGGGTACTCTCTAATGTGTACTTAATAGGATTGTGTTTAGTCTGTGAATGCGTAAAAGATGCACTTCATTACTCTTGGGTGGATGCACGCGATCTAGAATTAAGGTCTGTAACCAGTGCATGTCAGTGAGTCGCTCTCTTGACACTCTTTGGTCTCCATAGGATGGCAAGATTTTGGAGAAAAAAGGGACATTCTATAAACATATGAGTGGGACTACAATTTTGCCATGGGGAATAAAATAAATGAATCAACAGCACTCGCCAACATGGAGAACACAAGACATTAAACCAAACTTTTACACAGTATCAGCTGCCTTAATTAAATTGTTCTCTTAAACTGGTGTACATGAATACAAGTCTGCCTGTGTGGTTAATTTCACTCTTTAATAAAAGAGACATTTGCAGAAATCTAAAGAGATAAATATGGAAAAACAGAACTGTCCAGGCAAATCCAGGACGTCTGGTTACCCTACCCATACAGCATTTACTCTGCCAGCTGAGAATCAATTCACCTCTGTGACTCGCTTCACTGTCACTCATGAGTAGCCGAAAGAATTATCATAGCTGCATTACTCTGGTGTATGTATGTGAGTCACTCATTTTCACTCCTGGATGGACTTGAGAACATGCACTACGGGTACCTGATTCCAGAGCATGCCCGTTGGTCAGTATCTTGTAGTCACTTAGTGGACCCAATACAGCTGTTTACAGTGCATGCCTGTGGGTAGCTTATCTGTTTGTGCAAGAGAGATTATATAGAGCAACTTCCATGACTGTGTATGCTGTATCTCCTTAGTCCTTCCTGAGTTAACGTTTTAGAAAGCCGCTCTGTCAGACAACCACAAGTTAAGTAACCTCTAAGTGTTCTATCCACCACTACATGCCTAAGTGCAGTGACCCAAGACACGAAAAGAGCATTACTTTGGTGAATCATACATGACATCAAAAGGTGTTTTACCTAGGTAAAACTGCTACCAAGCATTCCCCCTATGTGTAGCAGACCACCTGTCTACTAATGTGCTTCGGTTCCTAATCAAGTGTACAAAGTGCTATACAAATGGAACTGCAATACAATACCTTAACTTAAGATTTGGGATAAGTGAGTCAATGAAACATACTAAAGCTGTAGAACCATCGCTAAAATTAAGTAACATTATTTTTCAGTATTGATCTATGGAGATTAACTTGCTTGAATTATGACTTCAAAAGTAATTATAACAAATGGCGAACGAGGGCCGAGGCAGAAATGAACTACCGCACCTGTGAAAATACAAGTCTGGGGAAGTGAGACTGGTGCAGGTCGCTGATTTGCAAATGTATTAAAGGAATGTCTGCAAAAGTGCTTCTGAAATAATCATACCTCTAATAGTGTCTCCACTTTGTGCCATGGTAGCCTGTCGGAGTAACGCACGGGGTAAACCACCAAGCTATCCCCACTTAAATCTGTCTTTGTTGGAACGACAAATGGAAACGAATAGTTGGTCAGATTGCTAAAAAGCATTTTGTTTTGCTAATGGAGAACTTCAAAGATCTTTTAGGAGTGACATAGGTGACGGGTGTGGAAAGAACGTAAGTAGATGGATTAGATGGAGCTTTTTATTAGAAGAGATGCAGCTGATACATTTGGTTTAAAATGTGAATTTGCACTATTACCTTTGTTTTTATAGAACTTGAGAAATGGTACTTTGATAGAGAACACTTACAGTTCTCCTACTTGCCTGACCAAAGCAGTGGCCACTATGAACACGCATTCCAGGTTAGCCCTGTGGATGGGCTCATCAAGGTTTCCTATTAGTGCTCCTATGACTGTGTTGAGCTCCCCTGGAGGAAGGCATCTTGGTACATTTAGCAAGGTTTGAAACAACACTCAAAATCATTCAACTCACTAAAGAGTGAATGTTTGTCAAGAGATCATAACTATATAGAGATTACAGTTCTAATGAATAGTTCAGGTCTGCTTCTCCGTGGAGCAACAGATGGGATGGAATTTCATATTTAGGAAAAACATAAAAGTGTTTAGTGAAATGGTTGACTACATCTCAGCCACTGGCAATTACCCGGAGCTGCATTCCATCTCACAGTTTTTCATCCTCAATGCCGCTCCAGTGTTTCTGCTAGAGGGGTTTTGGGCTAGACAGTTCAACTGCAGCAGAACCAAGTATGATTTGCATATGGCCAATCTCTGTTGTGAGTGGCGTAGTGTGACATTAAATACTTTGAATAGAGTGACTTTCAGAAATTACTAATGGATGAGATTCATTCAAGAATTCTATTCCTGACTTTTCCTTGTCTAAGAGCAACACTGAATAAAGTCTCTATTCTTTTGTCATGTATTTAATTTCAACAAAGTGTTTGTTAGGAGGGTTCTCAAGATTTCCTCCGAAAGACCGTTCAAATGTCATTGGTGTTCCTTTCTGGGAGTTCTGACCAGAGATTTTTGGAGGACTTAAGTGAATGACCAATCAAATTAGGTCGAGAACGCAGCGATCGGAACTGATGTTTTGCGGACGTGAATTAACCCCTCAGACCTGATCACAGCAGTATGGGATGAGAAGGGTTAACGCAGATAGTCAAGTTTGTATCAAACTCCACCTGAAAAGCCCCCTTTTCCTTTTTTTTGCGCAATTGGGCTTTTTCATTGTGCTCTAGTTTACTTCCTGTAGGAAAGGTTCTGGCTACAGTATCCCTTACTGTCTCTTGGTCAAAATGTAGCCGCAGTGGAGATATAGTTGCTTATTTGTATGTAGTGTTGTCTATCAGTTCAGTATGATTGGTGTTGCTGAAGAGTGCAGCAGCATCCATTTTAATTGTCTGCAGCGCCTCATCATCCTATTAATAAAAAATCCTGGGTGTATCAAACTGGTTATTCAAAATTTGTGATTACACCTGCAGATAGAGCAATGTATTATGAAGCCAGCAGTATTTGCTCAGTACCACTCCATTGATCTTTAGCTGGAAACTTGTGTTAGTGTTATCCATTGAGGAATCTATTCAGGCATTGCCCAGCACACTGCATTCATCTGTTAACTTGTCCAAAAAGAATACTAGGCTGTGCCATGGCTGTCTGTTTAATCTGAATAAGACTGCACAGACAGTTATCATTTTTCCCCAAAAATAATGTGTTACTTTTTCCCTCACAGGCCCGTGGCACTGTGCCTGTGGGTAAAGGATTACAGAATCTTTTATGTGCTGCTTCTGAGACTGCAGAACTGGTTTTGACCTCAATAAGGAGGCAATCTGACAACCAATCGGTTGCACCATGCTACTTACCTTGCAATATCGATCAAGTCTATGGTGGTAGTCTTCATGTAAGAAAATAAATTACTTACCTGTAACTACGGTTCTCCAGTATCTTTCATAAATTCACATGCTTGAATCATCCCAGTCATCATAGTGGGAGTCCCACGGTATCATTATAAAAGTAGTAGATAGTACTATCATAGGTTACAATGCAATGAACAGTCACTGCAACAGCCTATCTACCTTCTTTTGTAAAAAGGACCAAACTTAAACAACAACCCCCAGAAACATAGACAGGTCCTGGTTTATCTGGATAGGCACAATATCCACAGTCATGATCCAAGAAACGCACATGGCACCCAGAGCAGACTCTACATTTTCCTCTCGATGGGCGGCACATAGAGGTTTTTCCACGTACTCCACATACACCAGAGGCATGGCGATACCAATAAAGAAGAAAACGGCATAAGAGGCAGTGGGGTTGATGCAGGATGCATAGGTTCGATATAGCATCACATGGGGAAGGTTGGTGACATACTATGTCACACTGGTGTGCTGCTACGGACCATATGTAGACGATCCGACATTTTACAATGTCCTCTGGGGAAGGTGTTGGACATAGGGTCCACAGATGCGCAATGGGGGGAGGAATCCGACCTTGGAACCTCATAAGGACAGATCAAACCCTCAACCACATCATTACACAGCTACACAGAGGCAGATGCAGCAGATCATTGCAGACCGCTGTCTAACAGATGCATCAAGACACCTGCACACTCAGCTAGAAGAAGGCACTCAATACTCCACACTACACTCAACCTGGCCCAGAATAGACTACTGGATAGTATCCAGAGGGAATGGAACAGGGGTGACACACGATCAGCACCTGGCTCAAACTTCGGCGGATCATTCCCTGGTCCTCCCCACCGTGTGGGACCCCTTCAAGTCCTATTAGGGTCATATGCATCACAAAAGAAGGAGGAGTGCTGCGGGATATACGCAATACCCTCACCCGCCTAGAGGTGAACCTTAAGAGGTTGGAACAAGAGCTCACAGATTCCCTTACAGCGACTATACAAATAGCCTTCAGGGATAAGCTAAAGGAGTACAGGGAAACAGCAGACAGGGAATGCCTGTTTTGGGGGCGGTATTTCACAGTGCACAGATATGGATTGGGAGAGAGGTCAGGGAAAGGACTTGTGGACCAAGTTTGCCGCTCTTGATTTGCCAATTACGTGCTAGAGATAAGAGATGTGAATGATAACCTACATAAGGACACGGCCAATATCCTACAGACTTTCACCACATTCTACTCAACATCATACTCCACTAGAGGGCAGCAGGCTATCTCCTAGGATACATATTTGGAAGATGTGGCGGTGAGGTGGCTCGGAAGGCACAAAGGGAGTTCCTGGCGGTGGAGATCGAGGAGGATGAGAATAGAGCAGCAGTAATGCAGCTTTGATGTGGCAAGGCACCCAGCTCGGATGGCCTGCCGGACGATTTTTATAAGTCATATGTAGATTACTGGGTCCCGATACTTAAGAAGGTATAAGACGAAGCTAGGGAGGAGGGAATCCTTCCTCAGTCCATGAGAGAAGCGACCATAGTCTCACTATTAAAGAAGGGGAAGACTGAGGATAGGCGAGTGTCATATCGACCATTATCCCTTCTAAATTGTGAAAACATTTTAGTCAAGGTGCTCGCGAATAGGCTAAGCCTCCTTATGAACTCTCTAGTACTGTCTGATCAGGCGTGGTTCATTCCGGGGCGCTCAACGTCACAAATCTGCGTACTCTATTTTAATGCTACAGGTTGTAGAGCCGGAACATAGAAGCGGTAGCTGTCTTTTTAGACACCACCAAGGCGTTTGATTAAGTGGAATGGGGTACCTCCTTGGGGTGCTAGGACGGATGGGGTTCCACTCTGGTTTCCTCTCCTGGATAACGCTACTATACCAGCAGCCACAGGTCAGGGTGTCGGTGAATGGTGGGTGTTCCGCCCCATTTTCAGTATCACGAGGGACGAAACAGAGGTGCCTGTTATTGCCTCTATTATTTGCGTTGGCTGTAGAGCCACTAGCAGCAAGGATCCGTCAAAAATATCTGGAACATGCAATACGGATATTTTGATATCCCTTTATGTGGATGATATTACTTTATATGTCCGGAATCCGCAGATTAGCCTAAACCGCATATTACGGGAATTTACTGCTTTTGGAGGGATTTCAGAAATTACAATTAACTGGGCAAAGACGCAAATGTTTCCACTAACCAAAGCCACTTGACCGTACCCTCTGGATTATCCTATAGAATGGATCCAGGCAGAGGTAAAGTATTTAGGAATAACTATCACTAGGGATAAGACAGAACTGATATGGGCCAATTATGGTCATGCCGTGACGTCCCTGATAACGCGTTGGATCGAGCTGCCTTCCTCTATGGTGAGATGCAGATCATTGAACAAAATGATAATACTGCCCAAACTGCTGTACCTGTTTCTAAACATACTATACAGCCTGGTTCGAAATTAGAAAGAAAAAAATGCTCTAATAACAACTGATGAGGCTGGCGTGGGGAGGGAGACAATCCAGGCTCAAATGGGACACATTAACTCGCCCCTTTTCATAGAGTGGCTTAGAGGCTACGGACATGATACTATATTATATATGTGCACAGGCACACTTTGCCACATACTGGTTTCACCCTTCCCAAAACATGCCGCCCCTAGCCATTGAGCAGGGATTTATGGGCCGTATCCCACTAGCGGGATTCATTGCATATAGACCTAGGGTCAGGGATTTGGATCCCACCACTGTAGACTGCACTAATGCGGCATGGAGGGACATTGCTGCTAGACTTGAAATACTGATGCTATATTCACCAAGCCTGCAACTTTCACAGGATCCGGACCTTGAGGAAACGAGAAAAGTGGTTTGTCAGCGAATGCTGCAAAAATTCACAATGGACACAAGGGGCGGGACCTCTATAACAATGGACTTTTTAAAATTAAGGAACAATTCTTTCACCACAGTGAACCTACATCCATGGAGCTGTTCATGTATGTGAGACTCTGCCAGAGTATTAAGGCCATCACACCTGATTTCCGTCGAGAGCCACCAACACGGGGCCCACTACACACAATTTTACAGTGCGCTTCCCCGTTTCACATAATCTCCATGCTATAGCACCACACACAGGCATCTTTGACACAGGCCCCAGCTGCCTCTAGGACTTGATGGGAGGCATATCCCTCTCAGATAAACAGTGAACATATAGCTGTAATCAGACTGCTATTAGCCTCTTGAGGATAATACATTACAAGTTTCTCCACCATATGTATTACAACCCAGCTAAGATGCGTAGATTTCAGAGTCTGGCAGATAATACATGTGACAGGTGTGGGAACGCAGACTTCCTGCACTTAGCGTGGGAATGTGCACCTATCATGGCATACTGGCGGCAGATCCTGGCGGTGCTCGGAGAGATGTTAGGGACCTCGCTGCTGATGTCCTCCATTATGGCCATGCTGGGATATACTGAAGAAATTGAAGCTACTTATAGGTAATGTACAGCACTAAGGAGAAGGGTGGCGTGTAGGTGGGGGCGGGGCAGAGCACCAAAATGTAAGGACTGGAACCAGGACCTTCTACTGTGGCAGGAACAATCTCTCATATATGCCGAGCTCCTCCCGCCAGGCCGAGTTATTTTTCAAATATGGCATGTCCTTGTTCGACCATTGCTTAACAACGTTGATGCAGATTTCTTATTTGTTGTTTGTATCATGAGACTTCAATAAATAAACTTAATAAAAAAATAAAAACATCACACAAGTGTCCATCCTCCTTTGAATGACAGGCAGTGGTTTCCCAGTAATACTGGTAATAGGAGTAAAATACTTGTGATTGGCTATCCACCACATAGCCCTCTGCTGTTGTATGATGGTGCAGCACGAATATGTTAAGCAACAGAGATTGGAAGCACCTGACTACTTGGCACTTCGTATACTGGGGAATTGAACAATTTTAAGTCGGTATGTGGAAACAGACTGTGTAGCAACCTTAACTTAATTGTTTTTGGGTTAACGACAGTTAGTGGCTAGTTTGCTTTGTAAGAAGTTATGGTTTTTATATTGAAACTTATTTCTTTAGTGACAAAAAGAATACCTGTTAAAAAAATATTTAGAGTGATATTGGTCAACTATTTTTAGGAACAGCGACAAGAAGTCATGTAATTTTTCTTTTTTTTTTACTGACAAGTTATTTTACTTTGTTTTGTCCTACTCAGAGCAAAGAGGATCCCACTTACCGTCTCATCAGCAGTTCAACATCTGATGCTTCCACAGTGGTCCTTCCAGCATGGGCAGCGAAGGCCTCCAGATCAGCACTCAGCTGCTCTAAGTAGCTGCTCACGCTATGTATACAAACAGAGTAAAGATAAGTTTGCCAACAAAAGACAATTCAGAGTCCTTCTAGGCACAGCAATATAATGAAGAACATTTACTCACTACAAATGACTGCCTACAATGTTGAGTTCAACTGGAGGGTAGCATGGTAGTGGAAAACAGACTCAATATCCTGAGTGCTAGCCTCAAACATATAAGAACAGCAAAGAAACGAACAGACTTTTTTTTTAACTTTATTTTTCATTTTGATCACACTATGAGCATCACATTCAACAATTCTCGCAGTCATAGAAAAATTACCAGTTGCCAAGGTACAGTAGTGGTAGAATGCCTAAGGTTACCTGCCAATCAGAGCCAAGGTTTACCATATGTCCAGTCTATAACGGTAATCCGTGCCAAGCTTGCACAGGGTTTTTACTGCCCGTGGCCGACAGTCTTTAAGCGTAGGTATACATGTCAAGGTTAGCATTAAAACACATTCAGTACTTTCCCCCACTTTTCCACCCCAAACCAGTAGGGCACTACCCCTCTAATCAGTTGCGTTGGCAGGACTTTTTGCTGGGAGGACAGAAAAATCTTTAACAGGCCCAAAACATCCCAAGGTCGAGAGGAGGATAGTCGTGGCATATTCATTGCTGTGCGTATTGCCAGTGACCATGCTGTGCAGCCAGCTCTGTATGGTAGGGACTGATTTACTACCCCAGTGGAGCGCTATCTCTCTTTTGGCCAATAAGAAACTAATAGCCGCGAATTTCCGCAGTTTTTTAGGGAAGTTGACCATGTAACCTACGAAGAAACAAACAGACTTCATATTTTTCTAGGATTTAAGGAAGAAGGAGGTTAATGTTGGTGCATGATGGCAAAGTGCACTTTTGGCAAAAGTGAAACCGGGAGCCATCTAAGTAAGCATCGTTATGAAAAATCATAAGGGAGTGGGAGAGCTGGCAGAGTAATCCGACTGAGTAACAGGCCTGCACAGAAGTGCAGAGCTGTAGCTTTTTATGCTACCATTGCTTAATTACCGTACAGTGAAGAACCAGACTCATTTACGGTGCTCAATGTGAATGGTGGACTCAACAACTTGACTAAGGCGCAATGGGGAACTTAGAACGCGAAGTAGGCATGATATCAAAGCACAGACCACTGCTGGAAGGCTATATTGTTTTCATAATTGATGAGAACCAGGTCATAAGAGGTATACGTGGGGGTTTGTCTTGGGTGATGTTATATGTGGGATGGATTTAGTGAAAGGAGGTTGGCAGAAGCGCGGCTGGTCTCTGCTCCTTTGCAGGGTTTCATCTCAATCCCTTGATGTCACTACAATATAGTGGAAGGAAGTGCTGGAAAAGCAGAGCGATCTCTTTGAAGACCCATTTGGAATGCAAGTATTGGAGAAGATCAAGATGCCCCAAGACACCTTTGAATACACGTTCACAGACTTATTGCTGCCTCAATAAAGAATTATAACGGGGTAATGAAGACCAGAACTGTTGAGTACTCTTCAAGGTTTGGAAAAACACAACTACTGGAAATGTGGAAGGTGCAGAATGTGGACTTTAGGACAGGTTCCAGAACAGAAATAAAAAGAGATGCCAAGGACTCAGCAATGGAATAGCAAGGAATACTACATGTTAGTACTGGACTGTTAGGCAAGGGACAGCAGTGACCGCAGATTAGTACTGAAGATCGGCTACGGTTGAACAACAAAGAAGCAAAGATGCATTCGACTGCCACTAAAAGGGTACAGTATACTAACTGTGACGATAAAACAGCCCAAAATTCATGGCAGAAAAAGGTCTTTGAGTCCAAAATTTATTGAAGGAGTGCCCTGCAGGTCAGTACTGACTGGTACTGGCAGATCAGGACAAAGGGTGCGAACCCCATATGAGCAGAAATGGAAGCTTCAGATCACATTGCTGGAAAGACAGGAAGGAGTTGGAGGACAGCACTGAAGAGCGTTTACAGAGCAGTGTTCAGGCCACCTTTTATTGTCAAATACTGCACAATACTCTGTTACATTCATGTACTAGACAAAGTACATGTAAGTAGGCCAGTGGTTCATTTGTACAAAAAAGAAAATGCCGGGGCTCTTGTCAGGAGGCAGCTTCTACCAGCCCATTTCTCGTGTTAGCGCCGCCTACAACAGAAGCCACGAAACCCTACAAGATGTGGTGTAATGGCCAGAACTGCCGACCTCGGAGCTGGGGATCCAGGTTTCAGTCTCGGGATTGGTAACATCCTGTGCTTCTCCCCGAATCACTTCATCTCCCTGTGCCTACCAAAAATTAATGCATCCTTGTTAGAACCGGAGTCTCTAGTTGGCAGGGGTATGCACCCTAGTCCAAGTAGGGACCACCGCTTCCGACCTGGTAGCTTGGCGCAGAGCAGCAAAGGTGTAACTTCAGAGGCAATGTGTAAAGTATTTGTGCAACACGCAGCAGCAGTGACGCAATAAGAAACACTCACAAAAGGACACCACACCAGTTGTTGAGAAAAAAATATAAAATATCTTTATAAAAGCTTCAGGCAAGATCAATCATCAAATAAATGCAGTTGCCGGCAAGATCAATAATAAAGGTGAAGCCGGTTGCATATAGGAGAGGTAACGTTATCCCTATCTAAAAATGGCGCAAGATAACAAGGAAGCAATAAGGCTCCACAGGTATATATATGATCAAAAAGGGGTCAGTGGAATGTCTTTGGGGATGTAGAACAGTCCCTCTAATACAGAAGCTTGTGTCACTGTGGTGGAACAGTTCTTTGCATTGAAGACTCACAGAGCTGAAATCCACCTGGGTCCCACTAGGGACAATACGGTAATGTTATCCTTCGGCGTGGGGGAGTATCAGACACAGGCCGTAATGAGCACTCAAAGCAGGGCCCACAACTGCCTCCGTGCCCCACCCGCTTTCTGCCCGCAGTCTTGTAATCACAGCCCCCAGCAGTCCGCTTTTACTCACTTTCTCCCGGGGTTCCCCTAGCCAGCCCCCGCAGTCTTGTAATCGCCCCAGAGTCTCTCTATGCCCCCACGGCAGTTCACTGTGCAACGCTGGCCATTACCTGGGGATAGCGTCCTGTTCGTGGATTCCGCCGTCAGCTACAAGGCTTTGTCGCACCCCGGTCCTCTGTCTCCACCAGCGCAGGACCGGGGAGGAGCGAGACAGCCCCTCCCGTTCCCAGCCCCGTCTACCACGGCCTAAGAGGAGCGTCCCCAGTTGCTAGGCGACACTTCCGCCCTGGAGCCAATCCCAGCGCGGCTCCCGGCCCTGACATCAGCGGTGCAGGGACGGAGTTCCCCAGCCGGGGGGCGGTGATCACGGGAAAGTTCCCTGTGTTGTGAATCTGGCGCCGGCGGCGAAGATTATGGGGCCAGTGCTTCTCTACCCCTAAATCGGGGTCCCGTCCAGTGCAGCCACCACGCCCCGCACCACGGGGGCAAATTCAGATCTTGCGCTCAGTATGGGCCGGCGGCGGTGATTCCGGCATGTAGCGCTTCTCTCCTCCCAGCGCTTTCCAGCCCAGCTAAGTCCCGGGTGATTGCAGTGACCTCTGGGGTAGTTTCAGTAGCGGCTCGCCTCTGGCCCGCGGCGATGATGTCAGGGGGCACAGCGCTTCACAGTGCCCCAGGGGACCCGGGAGCTGGTGGCGATTTGTAGTATCACAGCGCTTCAATTCCCTTCACAGCGCTAAGTGGCACAGTTCGGTCCCGGGCAGCGGCGGTGACTTTGGGGGTGCTAGATAAAAGGATTCCACACCTCCCTGGGCGGCAGAGGCAGTTTTTAAAGGTCCCAGGGCCAGTGGGGTTGATGGCAAACACAGAGGTGCAGTGACAAGTCCTTATAAGAGTTGTTTTCCCCAACAGGCAGTCCTTAATATGATGTTGTCCACAGAAAGGTAGTTTTCTTCAAATTAAAAAGGGGTGCAGTCCCAAAGATAAGGCAGTCCTTATGAATATGGTGAAGACACTCTGGTGGTGTTTTCTTCAGTCTCCTCTTGCAGGGCAGGATCAGCAGACAGTAGGGCAGCTCAGCAGGTTGTGGGGCAGCAGTTCCTTGGAGCAGTCAGCCTCCTTCCCAGTGGCAATCCTCTTGCGCAACAGGCCGTTAAGGCTCCAGTGGGCAGCCCATCACAGCTCATCCCAGGGAAGAAGGTGTGAATCATCACTCCCACCTCCCAACCCAGGCAGGCTATCAGTATGCAGAGGGGAGGGGGGAGTCTGCAGAGCCTAATCTAAGTGTAGGCAGGAAAAGGTTCACTTTATAAAAGTGGGATCCCTAGCGTAGTAATGCCCAAACCCTATATATCATTGGAAAGGGTTCCCCGCCCCGAGTCCAACAAGACCAAACATGACAGACTTATTAGGTCCCTGTCAGAAGTTATCACATAAGGAGAGGTTCCCAATATTAGCCTATGGAGGATTAGCCTTACTGCGGTAGCAGCGGCTTGTGGCGGATATGCCAGCCTCACAAGGTTTTTAGGGGAGAGCACCCGCACCTCAGCACTGTTTAGCAGTGGTGAGGCGCCCAGAGTCCTAAGTCCAACAAAATGTAAGGTCAAAATGGGAGGCAAATAGGGCAAAAATGTAGGGGAGACCACCCAAAGGCTGACAGGTCTAACAGTCCTTAATTGGTGCTCAAGCACCGGTGCTGAAGAATAAATGCTGGTGCTGAGCACCAGAAACCACCGGCTCAAATTAAAGACTGAAGTAGGATCACATCAATTACTGTATTCTGGTAAGCTCCAAGGCCCGTCTTATAGGTGATTTCAAGCATTCATAAATCTCACAATTTTTATTTAGAAGTAACCTTGAGAATTTCCTACTACACGCACTGCTACACAAATCTCTACATTTCATTCAAATGCACCATAACACAGATTCTCTGTTATTCCCAGTGCCTATACATAAACTCTGTCAGTGGGACAGAAAAACGTAAATTTTCACAAATAACTGAAAAAATCTCAGAATCTGGAACTCTCTACTAACATTCATCCAAATCCAAATAACTGCCTTACAGGTCTGTTGTTAACCATTTTTAAAATATGGATTATTGAGAATAAAAGGCAATTCATTACAGCTGATTTACTTAACCATTACCCTTTTAAATGGAGAATCAGTAATAACCAGCTTAGGTATCGCTTATGGATAGCTTTGAACTGTATTGTTGAAGATCTACTGTGGTCAATAACAATATTTACAGTTGGATTTAGGCCTGCCCATTGCTTACCATCTTTGGTTTTCATGGCAATCTAATTTGCTTACTTCTTATCTCTCTTTTTCTAATGTGTGTCCCCAGGAGAACCCTTCCTTACCATGCTCTTGAACAGATGACTTGGATCATTCCAATGTCCACATTCTGGGACTTCTTTTTTCATTTCTTTGTTAACCTCAGGTGACTGCATGTATCTTATTGCTATCTCCTTTGTTTTTGAGTGTCCCACCTCAAATAGCCTCCCATTGTCCCCTCCAGTCTAATTTTTTTTAAACATTTTTTTCACTTCATTTTTCTCCCCACATCCTCAGGTTTCTCCCTTACTCACCTGCACCCACCAGCCACTCTTTTGTTGCTTTTTAGTTCTCGGCCTGCGTAGGCTGCGCTTGCACAGTCTCGCCGGCGAGATCTTATGTTTCTTAGTGTGGGGCTTGAACCCGCCCCTCTTCTCCCTTTGCTGGCTTCCTAAACGGAGGTCAGCCATTGGAGAAGAGGAGCGTCTGTCCATTTAAGCCCAGTCTTTTTGGGATTGAGGGGTGTGTTTTTTTCGTTTCTTTCTCTCCTCTTCCCATTGGCTGGAATTTTACATTGCAGCCAATGAGAAGAGGAGAGAAAGAAAAACACGCCCCCCAGTAGGAAAATGACGGGGCTTTTCGGAAAGATATTTCTGCTTGACCGCCGCCGGAGAAGTAAGGTAGAACGTCTGAGTCCTACGCCCCAGCCGGTGAGTGCTAGCTTTTCTTGCCTCTGCCCAGTTTGTGCTTGCTTTTCTTGCCTCTGCCCCCCCTTCTGCTCTGCTGGGGGTACCTTGCACGCCCACCGAAGCACTGTTGTGTACCGGTGTGTCGGTGTCTGTCTCTCTCGATCTCATTAAAATGGGAGCCGCCTCTGATCATTGCGGTTTCCTTTCTCTCCCCAGGGTCCCGGCCAAGAATTCGCCCCTCGCTAGGTATCGGGATCCCTCTGGATGCACTCAGCCCTGCACCTCTGCACCTCTTATTGGACCTCTTATGCCTTTCTGTGCATCCCACGCTGTATTTTCACGAGTGCCTGTTGTCGCCCTGGCTCGCAGCGTCTTTTTTTTATTTTTTAAAATGGTGGCCCCCTGTGCAGTTGCGGTTTCGCTTCCCACCATGGCCCTGACAATGGCCAGAGCACCCTGGCCACTCCAGCATCCTGCCAGCTTGCGACGGCTTTGAAGAAGCGCTCTGGAGGTGGCGGGCCCCGGGGACGGGCACCCGGCTGGCGAGGGGGCTTTGGAGAGGTGTCAGAGACAGACGAGGCTTTAACTATAAAGTGCCATTGGATGCGTGTCTGGATAGCTTTGGGATGGAGTCAGAGGGAGTTGGATCCCATAGGGAGGGGCCCCTCCACACGCGTGTGTTACAGAAGCTGCCCCTCCCCTTGCAGGGCTGGAATGCGGTAGGTTTAAGGGAGACCCCCAGTTCACCCACCGCTGGGGCTTGAAGGATTATTCGAATGTTCATACGGAGGCATCTCTTTGATGCCCGGCCAGGCCCTGTTGTTCCAGTTACACTTTCTTTTCCGTTCTCTCCCTCGCCAGCTTTCTCCCTGCTGTCATCACCGGGCTGTGTGCCAGGGGGGCTGGCGGTGTGCCAGATGCCAGCTGTGGAGCTGGCTCTGGGTCTTGCATGCCAAGGTGCGCGCTCTGAGCCCTGTGAGCTGCCTGCAATGAGGCCCCTCCAGCCCTTTGGCAATGCCTCCCTGGTACAACTATGGGGCTTACTGCAGGGCCTAACGCCCCAATAGCTTCCTGGCAAGGTCTGGTGCCCCTGCAGGCGCTACCAGCTGCCTGTCAATGCCCGATCCCACTCCAGCCCCTGCCAGCTGCCTGCTATGGGCCCCACTCCACCCTCTGCCAGCTGCCTGCTATGGGTCCCACTCCAGCCCCTGCCAGCTTCCTGAGGTGGTGCTTCCCTGAAGCTATGCCCTGGTGCCACCCCAGACTGAGTAGCCCAGCAGGGTGCCCCCCCCTCATGCCTTTCCAGGTGCTTACCATGAAGCCCCACTAGCTATGATGCCTTCTTGAGGCCCTTGGTATTGCATGCTATGGCACGAGTTCTGTGCCTTGGGAGCAGCCTGCCAATGGCCACCTTTGGGCCCTGTCAGTGGCTGTCATGGTGCCTACCTGCAGTGACTTTGAGGTGCCAGCTCAGGGGCAAATCGGAGGTCCTGCAGGGAGCCTGCCTTCGGGAGCACTCCAGGGTCTTCCAGGCACCCGACGGGGGCCTGTTCTGGACCTCTGAGCTGTCTGCTTGGGTGCTTGCTCCAGGCTTTACCCAGTGTTTGCTTAAGGTCATGTTATTCCCCTGCTCTGGGGCCTGTGCATCAGGGGAGGGTTCCGAAGGGAGCCCTCACCTCTCTTCCTGGAGTGCGAGCACCACTACAGCTCGGTATCTCTTCTGGGCGCCATATCGTCAGACTCCACCTTGAGCCCTCAAAGCTTTCTTTGAAGGCCTCACCTTGCATCTTTCGCTTGTTCTTGGAGCCATCGCCTCCCCGTTCTCATCCCGCCTCATTTTTAGATTCCACCTTGGAGCTCTCATACTTGCTGTCTAATCTGTTTCTCTCTTCAGTTCTCACATTCCACCAGGGGCGTCATATCTCCTCACTCTGTGTGTGTGTGTGTGTGTGTGTGTGTGTGTGGCTCTCTGTGTGTGTGTGGCTCTCTGTGTATGTGTGGCTCTCTGTGTATGTGTGGCTCTCTGTGTGTATGTGTCTCTGTGTGTGTGTGTGGCTCTGTGTGTGTGTGTGGCTCTGTGTGTATGTGTGTGTGGCTCTGTGTGTGTGGCTCTGTGTGCACTTATACTCTCTACTACTCTCTAATGCTCACCTATTGCCATTGTAAATGACAATACCATTTATTTGTTTAAAAAAAAAAATGAAAAAAATGCCATTTGCAATGCCAATAGCTCTAACTTTAACAAAGCCGAGACCATTGCATTGTAAAGGCTTGTTTATTTACTGCTCCAATATTGGTGCCCACTATCTTGGAACAGTGAATAAAAAGAATAACAAAATTATGGCTGCATCATGGCCTCATACCTCATCAATCTGTTGCGCCAGAGTCATGACGCATATGCTTGCATCCATGATCATGCATGTTCATGTAAACTCCATTGCACTTCTTTTTTGTTTCCAGACGATTCTCCACAGCATTAGCAAAAGCAATTTTCTATGTGCAAAATGCATTGGCAATGACAAGGGGAGATCTAGTTGCTTTGCCAATTTTTGATTTTGGATTGATTTTAAGGCTTGTCCTAAGCTTTCTATTAACTAGTGTTTTGATGCGAGAATATAATAGTGCTCATTTTATTGACCTCCAAGGAATGAAAGGCAGATCTCGAAAGCCTGGGATTTAAATTCCTAACCTGATAATAATACACAGTTGTGAACAGGGAACATTAAGTCACTGCGCTGACATGTACACTCCAACTGGATTCTGGGCTTGCATAAAATAAAACGAAGGATGAGTGACATGATCTACACATTTAGGGATTGGTTAAGCCTCTTAGTTTCTTAATTTTTTTAATGAAGCCAGAATAATGATTTTGAAGCTGCTTGAAAAACATCTACATATAAAAGTAATAGCTCTGAAAATACATTAAAAAGGGGCATGCTCATTTTTAGGACATTTATCCTGCTAAACATTAAGCAGGGATTGCTAAACTGGTCAAGATGTTGACTAGTTTCTTTAAGTGGCGGACAAACATTAATTTACTAAAAGCAAGATGGGTCTGTGGATTTAATACTAAGATATCAGCCACACGATTATATTTTGAGGGACTGAGAGGTCAACAACTCCATCAGTAAGAATTGAGATTTATGAAAACAATGTCCCATATTTCTGTATAGTCGTATAAACTGAAGCAAGGGATTGGGACTGATTTGTAATGAAAAACACATTTTATCTGCGGGACTACTATGAGATGCTCCAAATGGACTATTAGATGTTTTTGTTTTTAGTAGAGGTGTTCAAAGTATAGGCAAACAGTGCAGGTAGAAATGCAGACCCCTGGTGCATGCATCTTTAGATAGCAATGGGATACAAAGCTTTACCATTCACAATATTCGTAATAAGTCCCACATATAGGTTTTTAGTAGACTGCGAAAACAGTATTTTAAAGCCTTCACATGAAAACGCTGCTAACAGACCAAATCTAATGCCTTCTCTGCAACCAAAGCAGCAGTTCGGGATATCTTATGCTGCTGAAGAAGTGGATGGCTTAGTTAAGGGGGTTGGTGATGCTGTAATTGGCGGTGAAGCCACCTGTCACTCAATTGCCATAACTAGGGTAGTCAGGATGCTATGAAGGATTTTTCTTCTTCCATTTGGAAGAACATGAGACGTAGGATGGGCACATAGTACACCCCAACTTTGTGAGTGTGGAGGTCTTCATAGCAAATGGTATGGGCAAGACAGACAGGGCCCACCATCAGATGTAGGCAGGGTTCCCTTTACAAGCAGGGCAAAAACGGGTGCAGAAATGATAGAATGACAGTAACAGATTACCAATGGAAGGGGTACGTCAGTCCTACAGTAAATATTTCAATTGCTGAAAAAGCCCCAATCTCGGTTATCTCACTCCAATTTCCCAGACAGCGCTCATCATGCAACCTGCAGCCACTTGTTTGGGTGTTCTCATAATGTCTTTGCTGCACCTGGCCACATGATAAATGAGGATTACTGAGCCTGGTGCTCTCCTACTGTGGAATGTTTTTCTAGATGTTCAGCTGGAATGTCATGGCCAAGGTACAATATGTGCATGTTGACATTACCATGGCTTCAGTGGTAAGGATGTCTCATCAATATGAAGCTACTCCCAAATGAAAATACAGACTCCCATCCCACACGCACATGCACATGTGGAAGCAATCTGGACTTCAATGCTTTCAAGGTGTCGGCCTTATTTTCTTCCATCACTAGACAATCGCATTACGAGCGTTCTCTAGAGAACTTTGATTTGCATTTCCGTTTTGTTATCGGTTTATATTTTATTTTCGCATTTCAAGAAAAGCACATACAACATTGCATTTCCATTTTGTGCATCATTAGAACTGTTATGTTGCAATTAAATTATCAATGGAGCCAACTTTTTTAGGTATATAAAACATTTATCATTCTATGTATAACACACCCCATGATGGCACGCCTTTTGCTTCCTGTTATCACTGATCATAAGCATATATTCTGTACTAATATACTTATTTTGCAGCTTGGGGAGTGTTTAATGCGTGGCACTTGAAAAGGAAAAATAATATGTTTGTAGTTCATAATCCCGGCGGCCTCCCAGTCAATATGTGCTATTTCAAGTCCACAAAAAGAAATATGTTGTCCACAATGGAGCAAATTAGAGGAAAAGTAGGAGCTTCGAGGCAGCTGCACATGCTGTCAAGTGACTAATTCACATTTTCATTTGTGCACCGGAGTGTTGGTGGTGACCATGACAAAAGTGAGGTGCGCTTTGAGGACTTGTCACGTCTCATTTGACGCGCATTTGTGAAGGATGCAATAACAGAGACCACAATTCAGGCTCAGTGGGAAGTTTTCTGTTACAGTGGTTTCAGGAGTTTGAATACCAAAACATGAAGTGCAATGGTGATGGATCACTGAAATTTAAAACTGAGAGATCACTGAAATGTAATAGGGCAGTTGGTACAAGTGATATAGTGACAGGGAATAAAGTGAGGGAAAGTAATCGATTCACCTGGGAACCGTGAGAAAGAAAACTACAAGAAACATGAACAAAGAACTTACCTATTTTCCACCACTTCGTACGCATCTTTCGCCACTTTCATCTTGGCGTAATGGGCAAATGTCTGCTTGATAAAACTACTTGGCAAACGAGGCTCCTTTTTCGGCAATACGTTTTTCTTAGGTGCAACTCGCAGCTTTTTCGTCACCCTTGTGGAAGGAGAGAGGCAGGTTAATATTACAGTACCCCACAGCACAGGTCCTCTGCATTTGGACCTGCTAAAAACAGCATGTCCTAATATGCTCAGTTAGAGGTGACACATACTTTCAGATTTTAATTCAGTAAATCATTTTCAACTGCATGTATTTTCGCTGTCAGGGAAAGGCATGGAGCTTCCAGACACACACTCCTCTGACTCCTGTGTTCCGGAAAAATACAAATAAGGCCGTATTTAGCAAGCCTGCCTATGGCGAATGCAAAATGGTTTGTCACTGTGCACATATGTATTTTTACTGCACCAACTCTGACCTTATATTCACAACTAAATTCATGATTTTGTATTTTACAGGGGCTGATTCACAAATATTTAAGGGATGCACAGTTGTACAGAACAAGAAGGTGGTGAACCAACGGAGTCAATTTATTTGTTACTTAACTGCACAAAAAGTGACAACACACCAATGTTTAGCATTGAGTGATTGACTTAACTACTGTGAAACATCAGGAACGAAAATGTATACCTTACTCAGTACATAAAAATAAAAAAATTATATAGATTAATAACAATATCTACAATCTAAGATTCACTTCCCATATTCACAAAAAGGAAATTGAATTCCTTGATGTTAAGGTCTTTGTCCATAATGACAGATTTGAAAGCACCCTTCATAGGAAAGCTACTTCTGGTAACATTACCTTACACGCAACCAGCTCCCACCCAAAACACCTCATTGCCAGTATTCCTTATGGAGAAATCCTACGTATAAAACGAATCTGTAGCAATGAGGATGAGTTTAACAAATGCCAAGATGAGCTGGTGGCTAGACTTAAAATCAGGGGGTACTCTCAACAAATCCTACAGGAAGCAATCGAGAAGGCTAAAACTAGATCTAGAACAAGTCTTTTTGCTCCTGATAAAGATAGCTCTGCCACGGTATACAACCTTTAGCACACATTTTTTACAACGCACTACCATTACAACGCAGGCATTACCACGCATACCATTACAACGCATTGCGCTGGGGGGCGCTCTAGGATAGGGAATAAGTTTCATTTTCTATCCAACACCTTCCCTAGTGTCCACGGGGACTGGAGTTGGAATAGAAAATTATACTTACCACTATCCAGCACCTCTAAGCGCTATGCGTTGTAACGGTATTCGTTGTAAATACCGCGTTGTAAAGGTATGCGAGGTAAAAGTATGCGTGGTAACGTCGTACATCCCTCTGCCACACCCAATACTGCTGTTACCTCTACTATGACTGACACTCCTAGATTAATCACTACCTATAACAGAGAGGAGCGACAGATAAGAGCGATAGTGAACAAACACTGTCCAGTGGTGTTAACAGACAACATTCTTCAAAGTAGAATTGCAGCGAAACCTGTGGTTACATTTAGAAGAAGTAGCACCATGGGCACTACATTAGATCGAGAATCACCCGAGATCAAAAAGGTAACTACCTGGTTGGCACCCAAGAAAGGCTTTACTAAGTGCACGTCATGCCGTGCTTGTAAATTTGGTTGCAATATGTCAACATACTCTACACCTTTCAGGACCACTCCTACTCTGATAATGGGAAATTACAATTGTAAAACTGAATATGCTGTATATGTCCTGACGTGCACCTGTGGGCTTAGCTACGTGGGTAGCACGAAGCTACAGGTGCACGTCAGGATTTTGCAGCATATTAGGGCCATTCTCCATAGCGACGCAACATATCCTGTTGCTAGACATTTTAAGAGAGTACATGCCAATAACATCAACTGCTTATCTTATTATGTAATAGACGCTGTGGCTAGGAAAAGGAGAGGTGGCAACAGAGAGCCCCAACTCCGCCAGCTCGAAACAAAATATATTCTAGAGCTAGACTGTAAATGGCCCAACGGTTTGAACATGACTTAAGATATGAGCAGCTTTTTGTAAGTCAATTATAGCTGCAATATTGTGTTTCCCCTTTTTTACTAGAGGAGTCATTTGTAAATAATACTATGAAATACGTCCATTTGTAAATATAATGTAAATGCATTAACAGTCAAAATTTGAATGCATTTGGTCTTTCTCTCGTATTGATTTCTCAAAGTGTATCTACATATTTTTTACATACAATCAAATGTTTTTAGGATCTGAAATTAGCTGTTAACCCTGTATGAATTAGAATTATATTTTTCTCGTGTACAGATGGTTAGACCTGTAATCAACATTAGATTAATTGAGAAATTTGTACTATCTACACTAGCACTTTAGATTTTAAGATATGCACTTATGCACAATGCCTCTCCATATGGTGTTTATACGTGCACATAGAAATAATGATGTTAGAATAGAGACAATATTGAGTACATATTATCTAGCACACGTGACTCACAGGCTGTTTAATCGGATTTAACCGGTAATATGAAAACATCATGACTATCACCATGCAGGCAGTCTTGGATTTATCCAATGAGACCTTTTAAAATGATTTGTATTTATGACTTTACAAATATTTTGACACTTCGCACTTTACATGTTTCTAAATTTTTTTTAAAGCATGTATATATAAACTTGGTGTGTCATATTATATTAATCTGCCTCAATGTATAACTATAAAACGATGGGAGTAGCCATAGTAGTATGTTTTCTGTGCCTATGATCATATGACCTGTGATGTCAAGATCTGGGAGGGGCATCACTCACTTTAAAATAGTAGATGGTGTTTTCACTTATGACACGTGAACAAGGGCTTACGGGCTTGAAACACGTTGTGTTTGGGTCACTTGCAATAAAATCATCTTGCCCACTTGAAAATACCTCGGAGGTCTGTGTCTCTTTCCTCGCCTGTCTGCTGTGGCGGAAATCAGTAGGTGGTTAGAGTTTTCCAGGGGATATGGATATGGATATATATATATATATATATATATATATATATATATATATATATATATATATATATATATATATACACACACACACACACACATACATACTGGTGGCGATGCATCATAATTAAATAAAAAAACTTTCTTCACCTGAAGACTGGGTCAGCTTTCGTTTGTCTGGATTGGAGTTCCCCCGGGACATTGGGGTTTGCTGGTTTGCGCTGAACGAGTGCAGCTAGATATATTATATATATATATATAAAAATAATTACCTACTAGCGGTCGCCAGTAGGTTGTTATAGTTAAACATAGTTATCATAGGAAAAGCATTTTTTGATTTGCTAATAACTTTGGTATTGTGTGACGAATCTTTGCGAAATTCTAAAAAGAAAAAAGTCTATCCAGGTCAGCTCCTATCCTGAAAGTTTGGGGGTGATTCCTAAAACGGGGACTGAGAAAAAAGGGGGGTCCCAAAACGCGTTTTCCCCATGTATTTCCATAGGCTGAACGGAATTACCCCAAATTTTGCAAAAAGGTAGAGCTTGGTTCGGAAAGCAACCTTTTTTTCAATGGTGTAAATCCGTTCAGTAGTTTTTGAGAAATTCAAAAAATAAGAGTCAAAAAATCAATTTCCCATAGGAAACTTTGGGCAAGGCTACAACCGAAACTACTGAACGGAATTACCCCAGATTTGTCAACAAGTTAGTGCTTGGATCAGAAAGCGACCTTTTTTTAAATGGTGTAAATCCATTCAGTAGTTGCTGAGAAATTAGAAAAAGGAAAATGCTACTTACCAGTATGCATCTGTTCTTGGCATGTGGAGCTGCAGAGTCGGACACTTTTGAAATAGATCGCCACCTGGTGTTGGGCTCAGATGATTGCAGGTTGTTGTCTTCTTGGTAGAAGTCTTTGCAGTCACGAGATAGGTGACTCCTCCCTTGGACAATACTGCGCATGGTCATCGACTCCATCCTCAGATTGTTTTTTGCCATGATGGGAAATGATGGAGTTAGTAGAAGTAAAGAGAAAGGCTGTCCATGCGTGTGCATCTAAGTAAGATGAGTACTGGAACAAATACAAGTTCCGGGGAGGCGGGAGGGCGTGTACGACTCTGCAGCTCTACATGCCACGAACAGATGCATACTGGTAAGTAGCATTTTCCGTTCGAGGCATATGAGCTGCAGATCGTACACTTTTGCAACGATTGTGCAGCAGTGTCTCCCCTAGCGGTGGTCGCTTGTATCCATTGCAGCATTCTGAAACAGTGTTCTAAGGACAGCTTGGCCTACTGCAGCTTGCTGCTTGGCTTGCACATCAACACAATAGTGTTTAGTGAAGGTGTGTATTGTAGACCATGTTGCTGCCTTGCATATGTCCTCTAGTGGTATATTTCCTAAGAAAGCCATAGAGGCTCCTAGTTTGCGAGTGGAGTGCGCTCTAGGAGGAACCGTTAGTGTACGTTTAGCTTTTTGATAGCATATTTGTATACACTTTACAATCCATCTGGCAATTCCTCCCTTAGAGATGGGGTTGCCTTTGTGTGGGGGAGAGAAAGATACAAATAGTGTTTTTGTCTTTCTGAAGGATTTAGTCCTGTCTGTGTAGTATAACAGAGCTCTTCTAACATCTAAGGTGTGTAAAGCCCTTTCTGCAACAGAGTCCGGGTTTTGGAAAAACACAGGTAGCTCTACTGATTGGTTAAGGCGAAAAGGAGTAATAACTTTTGGCAGGAATTTAGGATTAGGCCTAAGAACCACTTTGTTAGGATGTATCTGAAAAAATGGTTCTTGTATTGTGAATGTTTATATTTCACTAACTCTTCTGAGAGAGGTGATGGCAGCAAGGAAAGCAGTTTCCAAGTTAGGAATTGCAATTCACACTTGTGTAAAGGCTCGAAAGGGGGTCCCATAAGTCTTGTAAGGACCACGTTTAGGTTCCATACTGGAGCAGGTGGTAACCTAGGGGGGGATTATTCGTTTTAATCCTTCCCCTTTGATTGCAGGTACTCTGAAGAGAGATAGATGTTGTCTATTCTGTAAATAATGTGCAATTGCTGCCAAATGCAGGCGTATGGAAGAATAAGATAAATTGGACCTTTATAGGTTTAAAAGGTAGCAAATAATATTTTGGATGGAAGCATCCAGTAGATCAATGTGATTATTGTTACAATATATTGCACATCTTTTCCACTTAGTGGCATAACATGCTCTGGTAGTGGGTCTTCTAGCTTCTTTAATTATGTTCATACATTCTGGTGGTAGGTTTAAGTAACCAAACTCTAAGACTTCAGGAGCCAGATCGCCAAATTCAGTTGGCTTGGTTCTGGGTGTTTTATTTCTCCATGGTTCTGTGCTAACAGGGATGGCGTGAGCTGTAATTTTTGATGTGGAACCAGTGAGAGATCTAGTACTGTGGTGAACCACGGCTGACGTGCCCATGTGGGAGCTACTAGTACAGTTTGAGAGACTGTTGTCTGAGTTTGCGCACTACTAGTGGAATGAGTGGGAGAGGCAGAAAAGCGTACGCAAATCTGCCTGACCAGTTCCTCCATATCGCATTCCCCTCCGACTGTGGGTGTGGAAACCTGGCGGCGAAGGTTGGGCATTTAGCATTTTCGTGGGTGGCAAACTGATCTATCTGTGGATGCCCCCACATTTGAAAGAATGGTTGAAGAACTTGTGGATGTACCTCCCATTCGTGAATCTGTTGTGACTGTGGACTCAACATATCTGCTATCTGATTGTGAATTCCTGGAAGGTGTTCTACTTTCAGGTGTATGTTTTGAGGAATGGTCCATCTCCAAATATTCTGTGCAAGCTGGGACAGTTGCAGAGAGTGTGTCCCCCCCTGTCTTTGTATGTAATACATGGCTGTCATATTGTCCGTCCGGATTAAGACAGCTTTGTTTTGTACTTGTACTTGAAACGTTTTGAGTGCTAGGAAAATTGCTAGCAGCTCTAGATGGTTGATATGGAACTGTTTTTGTTGGTTGTTCCATTGGCCTTGTGTGGTATAGTGTAAGAGATGGGCTCCCCAACCTGTGAGGGATGCGTCTGTCGTGAGCACTATCTGTGGAACAGGTTCTAGGAACGGCCATCCCTTTGTCAAGTTTTTGGTGTTCCACCATTGCAGAGAGCGATATGTACGGCTGTCTACCAACACCAGGTCTGTGAGCTGACCTTGAGCCTGATTCCACTGCTGTGCTAGACATTCTTGTAATGGGCGCATTAGCAGTCTTGCATGTGGAACTATGAAGATGCAAGACGCCATCATGCCTATCAGTCTCATGAACACTCTGGCTTGGAGAGACTGCTGGTGTTGAAAAATGGAGACTAAGGTCTGAATGCTTTGTATCCTGGCTGGACTGGGATACGCTAGAGATGTAGATGTGTCTATGGTAGCTCTTAGATACTGATGAACGTGCGAAGGCTCTCGGTGCGACTTGGTGTAGTTTATTGTAAACCAGAAGTCGTGCAATGTCTGAATTGTTTGTTTTGTGTGTTGGACACACTAGTTGAACGATTTTGCTTTTATGAGCCAATTGTCGAGGTAAGGGAAGACATGTATCTGTTGTCTTCTGAGATGTGCTGCTACTACTGCTAAGCACTTTGTGAACACTTGTGGTGCTGTTGTGATCCCGAATGGAAGGACTTTGAACTGATAGTGCTGTCCTTGTATGACAAACCTTAGATACTTCCTGTGAGAAGGATGTATAGGAACATGAAAGTAGGCGTCCTTTAGGTCTAGTGTTGAAAGAAAGTCTCCCTGTTGTAGTAGTGGGAGTACTTGTTGTAGAGTGATCATGTGAAAATGATCTGATTGTATGTAATGGTTGAGGGGCCTGAGTTTGAGAATTGGTCTTAGTGTCCCGTCCTTCTTGGGAATTAGGAAGTACAGGGAGTAAACTCCTGTTCCCCGTTCCTCTAAAGGAACTACTTGAATAGTGCTAGAACTTCCTGTTGAAGCATAGTCGTATGTTCTGTGGACATTGGACGCTGCCTGGGTGGTATGTTTGGGGGGGTTGCTGTGAGTTCTAGGCAGTAGCCATGTTGGATAATCTGTCTTACCCACCTGTCTGTTGTGATGGAATTCCAGACAGGTAGGAACTGTGATAATCTGCCCCCCACAGGAGTGGAATGCTGTAGGGGAAGCAGAGGGAAGTCACTGTTTGGGAGTGGAAGAGGAGCAGTTGTTGTTTTACCTCTACCTCTTCCCTTGTTATTATTGCCTCTGTATCCTCCTCTAAAGTAGCCTTTGTTAGAGGAGGTCTGTGTGTGCATTTTAAAAGATGATGTTGTATCTGTGCCGGTTTGCTTAGAGCCTCCTCTGTAAAAGGAGCGGCGAAAAGAACTTCTAGTCTGTGTGGATTGTAATGCACCCATAGACTTAGCTGTGTGTGTCTTTTTTCATCTTTTCTTATGTGTTGTCTACTTCCGGCCCGAACAATTGGTTTTGATTGAAGGGCTGGTTCAAGATGGTAGTCTGTACCGCTGGTTTAAAACCTTAAATGCGTAACCACGCATGCCGTCTGAGTATAACACTAGTATTTACTGCTCTGGATGCTGTGTCAGCTACATCTAGTGCAAATTTAATTGAGGCATTGGATATTAATTTGCCTTCTTGTATGAGCTCTGCTGCCTGATCTTTGTATTGATCTGGGAGGTGCTCCATTAGTTTTCCTAATTGGTCGTAGTGAGCCCTGTCATAACGTGAGAGTAGGGCTTGTGTAGCACAAGTTACTACTTGTGGAACGATATATATCTGTAAGAGACATATGTTAGTGATAGATTCCTTACCTTAGAATATCCACAGGCGTCAGACTGGATCCGGAAATTTTTGCGTAGCAATACCCCTGCGCGCCGTCCGTGGCTCTGCGTCCGTCGTCGGCGTCGTTAGCGCCGGAACGACGTCGTCAGAGTACTTAGACGCTGCCCATGCGCGCTGACGTCAGTTCTGATACACAGCTTTTCCGTGCCAGATACGCAGAGCCATGATAGAACCAACACTGGTGCCATGAAACTAGGGCCCTGAAAGGGGATAACCTTAACCCTAGATATCGGTTTGCAGAACGGGGAGGATGGGCGAGTCGGTAAGGAATCTATCACTAACTAATGTCTCTTACAGATATATCGTTACACAAGTAGTAACGTGTGCATCTGAAAGAGACACGTTAGTGATAGATTCCTTACCTTAGAATAGATACCCCAGCAATACCAACCCCGGTGGTGGGTCTGCGATCCAATAATCACACCAGAAAGTCCGGGAGGACAGAACGGCCAAAGAAGCCATCCCTCCGGACTTGGCTGTCCAGGCAATAATGTCTTGCAAACGTGTGCAGCGAGGCCCACGTAGCTGCTTGGCAAATATCCTGCAAGGGCACACCCGGCCCAGGGCAGTTGTAGTCGCCGTGGCCCGAGTAGAATGGGCCCATAGTCCCACAGGGGGTTCCTTCTTTGCCAAGGAGTAACACGCCTGGATACACAAGATGATCCACCGCAAGATGGTCCGCTTGTGCACTGCCTTTCCCTTCTTAGCGCCCACCCAACCAACAAAGAGTTGGTCATCCACCCGGAACTGGCGTGTGCGATCCAGATAGTAAGAGAGCGCACGTTTTGGGTCCAGACGGTGGAGCCCCTCTTCCTCTTTCGAGGGATGCGGAGGCGGAAAGAAGGTGGGCAAGGTAATGGACTGCCCGATGTGGAAGGCCGTGACAACCTTGGGCAGGAACGAAGGTCTCGTTCGCAACACAACCTTGTCCGGATGAACAGAGAGGAAAGGAGGTGTAGAAGAAAGAGCCTGGAGCTCACTCACTCTCCTAGCAGAGGTGATGGCAACCAGGAAAGCAGTCTTCAATGTAAGAAGACGGAGAGGACAGTTATGGAGCGGCTCAAAGGGAGCACACATTAGGTAAGTAAGTACAAGATTCAAGTCCCACTGGGGCATCACGAAAGGAACAGGAGGGATCATATGAGTGATGCCCTTTAAGAATCTGTTGACAATGAGGGACTTGAACAAACAAGGGTGATCAGGTAGCCTTAAGAAGGCTGAAAGGGCAGAAAGGTAGCCCTTGAGAGTGCCCAGCCAGAACCCTGCTGGGCAAGAGAAAGGAGGAAGAGGAGAACCTCGGAAAGGGGTGCAGAGAGAGGATCCACAGCCTTTGCTGTGCACCATGCCACAAATTTGTTCCACCTGCAGGCGTATACCGACTTTGTGGAGGGACGCCTGGCTGCCAGAATGACATTACAGATTTCGGGAGGCAAGTCAAATGGCCTCAACTGTCGCCGCTCAATCTCCAAGCTTGTAGGTGGAGGCTGGACAGGTTCGGGTGGAGGCCCGTGCCCTGCTGCTGCGAAAGAAGGTCCTCCCGAAGAGGCAGACGAATCGGGGGATCGACTGACATGCTGAGTAGCTCGGGATACCAGTATCTTTGTGCCCAGTCCGGAGCCACAAGGATAACCTGGGCCCGGTCGCGCCTGATCTTCTTCAGCACTCTGGGCAGAAGTGGGATAGGCGGAAAGGCGTACAACAGACCGCAACTCCACTCGCGACGAAAAGCGTCTCAGAGCGAGTGCTGCCTTGGAAATTCCAACGTGCAGAACTGATGACATTGCGTGTTCTCTTCTGTGTCGAATAGATCTAACCAAGGCTCTCCCCACTGCTGAAAGAGGCCTTGCGCCACGTCCGAGTTCAGACGCAATTCGTGATCCATCATGCACAGACGGCTGAGTTCGTCCGCCCTGGCGTTCAGAGAACCTGCCAGGTGTTGAACCACCAGGGTCACGCCCTGATGTTCCAGCCATTGCCAGAGGCGCAGAGCCTCCTGGCATAGGGTCCACAACCCCACCCGCCCTGTTTGTTGCAGTACCACATGGCGGTGGTGTTGTCCGTGAACACCTGCACTACACTCCCTCGGACAGAGGGGAGGAATGCCTTCAGTGCAAGACGAATCGCCCGCAGCTCCAAAAGGTTGATATGGAGCCGGGACTCCGCCGGAGACCAGAGGCCTCTGATCTCCGCCTCTCCCATGTGGCCTGCCTAGCCCTGGAGGGACGCGTCCGTCACAACTACGTGCTCCGGTTGGGGAAGGGAGAGGGATCTTCGCTGACCCAATCGCTGTCCGTGAGCCACCACTGCAGCTGTCTCGCAGTGCCCTCTGAGATCAGGACATGGTCGGACAGGTTGCCCTGATGCTGGGCCCACTGAAACTTCAGGTCCCACTGCAGAGCCCGCATCCGCCACCGGGCGTGATGCACCAGAAGGATGCAGGAGGCCATCAGCCCCAGAAGCCGCAGCGTCAACCTGACCGAGACCCGGGATAAAGGCTTAAAGACCGGAATCAGAGCCTGAATATCCCCAACCCGCTGTTCGGGTGGATAAACCCGAAACTGCACCGAATCCAGAACCGCTCCGATGAAGAGGAGCTTCTGAGAGGGACACAGGTGTGACTTCGGCACGTTGATGGGGAACCCCAGCAGATGCAGGAGATCGGCCGGAGTCTGGAGGTGGCGGACGACTGTCTGGGGCGAGCCCGCCTTCAACAACCAGTCGTCGAGGTAGGGAAAGACTGAAACCCCTAACCTGCGCAGATGGGCTGCGACCACCGCCATCACTTTGGTGAACACCCGTGGGGCGCTGGTAAGGCCGAAGGGGAGCACGGTAAATTGAAAGTGCTCGTGGCCTACCATGAACCTGAGGTAACGCCGGTGGGCTGGCAGGACGGGGATGTGAAAATAGGCGTCCTGCAAGTCCAACGCTACCATCCAGTCTCCTGGGTCCAGGGCAGCTAAGACATGAGCCAGAGTCAGCATCTTGAACTTCTCCTTCTGGAGGAAGCCGTTGACGTTCCGTAGGTCCAAGATCCCTTCTTGGGTACCAGAAAGTAGTGGGAGTAACAACCACACCCTACTTCTGGCCCAGGAACGCGCTCGATGGCCCCCTTGGCCAAGAGGGCCGTGACTTCCTCTTGCAGAAGTTGCAAGTGATCCCCCAACACGGGGAAGGTGTGGACTGGCCACGCCGTTGTCCCCGACCGCGGCCACGGCGGTTTCCACGGCCGCCACCGCGAAGTTGGACATTCTGCCGCGCGAGGCTGGCAGCACGTATGGGGGCGCCCCTTCCTTGGCCACGAAAGGAGCGGAAGGCACCCATTTTCTGTCGAGCGGCCGAGAGGCCCAAGGACTTGGCCGTAGCCCTGGAGTCCTTAAATCGCTCAAGCGCATGGTCTGCCTTTTCGCCAAAGAGGCGACGGCCTTCAAACGGCATGTCCAGCAGAGTGGCCTGGACATCGGCAAAAAAGTTGGCGGACCAGTGAGTCCGTGGTATCCAGCCCACACCGGATGGAATACCGCGCTGCATCTCGACCCTCCGCAAGGGTTTGGGTGAGTTTTGCCCGGACCTCCTCCGGACACTGTGGCATCACGTCCGCGACCGCGTCCCACAGGGTGTGGGTATAGCGGCCCAAGAGGCATGCGGTATTAACTGACCGCAATCCCAAACTGAGGGACGAGAACACCTTCTTCCCGAACTGTTCATACCTCTTGGATTCCCGATCGGGCGGAGCCGTCGGGAATGCGGTCTGGGAAGTGGAGGCCTGGATGACCAGGCTCTCGGGGGTGGGATGGTGGACAAAAAGAGCAAGGGTCGCCCGGGGCCGGGCAGTAGAGTCTGGCCACGTTCCTATCCACAGGCGGACCTGTGGCAGGCTTGGACGAAGTGCCCACAAGAATGTCACACAAGGCCTCATTAAACGGCAGCAGAGGCTCACTGGAGCTTGCCTGCGGTTTAAGGACGTCTGTGAGGAGTTTAGTCCTCACGGCCGCGACAGGGAGCTCAAGGTTTAAGGCCTTGGCTGCCCGTGTCAACACTGCACTTTATGCAGCCCCCTCCTCCGTAGCCACGGTGGTAGGGGAGACAAATCCAGTGTCTGGCGAAGTGTCAATACCACTGGCTACCCCAAGCTCATATGTCCAGTCCTGTGGTGACTGGCACTCCTGTGCCAGAGGGTCCTCAGACACCTCCCAATCACCCTCGTCACCCATCTCCTGTAGCACAGGTTCAACAGATGGGTCCTGTTCATGGAAATAGAAATCTCCAAATGCCGTCGGTAGCGGCGCCCACCGTCGCCGCTCCGGCGCCAGAACCGGACCGAGGGGAGGATCGGGGACGGCGCCCATATTAGGCGCCGGCGGTGACATCCGTAGGGCCGGCGTCGGCGAGGTCGTGAGGTCAACCGGCGACGACCCGGTTCCGGAAGCGGATCCAGAGAGGGCCTGCAGCGCCGGGACCGAAGTCGCCAGCGGCGCCTGGGCCGTAGCACCCGACGGCGTCGGAGCTGAAGCACCCGACACTCTAGGTCCTCCAGCCGGGGCCGTTGGGCCCAAAGGCGCCACGGAACCCGGCTGAGGAGGGAGGGACCTCTTGGCCATGAGGTACCGCTCGATCTCCTCAGGCGTCGCGTCTTGCCCAGGGCCCCCCAAGGTGTGGGGCAGGCGGCGACGACTACGACTCTGGCGGAGACGCGCGGGTGGTGTCACCGAACCCCCGGCCGCATCGTGCGAGCGTCGAGGAGGGTCGGAGGAACGATGATGTCTCTCCGACCTCTTATGCCCCTTACCTGAGGACTTGGATCCCGACGACCGATGTCCACTCCTGGAGCTGCGAGGGCTCCGACCCCGCGACCTGTCCCTCGACCTCCCGTGGGACCTTGGCCGGGACCTGGAGAGGCGCGGGCCGACTGCCAGAGCTCCAGTCGCTTGCGAGACCGCTCTCGCCTAGCCTTAGACGTCAGGGCCCGGCACTCGGAGCAGGTGCGGTCGTCGTGGTCGGGGCCTAAGCACTTGAGGCACCGACGATGGGGGTCGGTAACCGACATCGGTCTGTCGCACCTGGAACAGGGTTTGAACCCGGGCACTGAAGGAGTCGAAGACTCGCGAAAAGATATGATCAAAAAGATCAAAAAGTTTAGTCAAAAAAGACTAAGGGGTAGAGCTTCTCCGGATCTGCGCTAGCTGGTGCGGAAAAAAGAAGAACTGACGTCAGCGCGCATGGGCGGCGTCTAAGTACTTCGACGACGTCATTCCGGCGCTAACGACGCCGACGACGGACACGGAGCCGCGGACGACGCCTGCCGGCGCGCAGGGGTATTGCTACGCAAAAATTTCCGGATCCAGTCTGACGCCTGAGGATATTCTAAGGTAAGGAATCTATCACTAACGTGTCTCTTTCAGATTTTGCTAGGCGCCATATGTTTGTTGCCTGCGCAGCAATCCGTCTCCCTGAAGCATCAATAACTTTAAAATTTTTGTCAGGCTGGGGCGTGTCACCAGAAGTATGGGAATGGCTCTTTTCCGTGCATTAGACACTACTAAAGAGTCTAGTGGCAGATGTCCCTTAATATAGACTGGATCAGCTGGTGCTGATCTATACTTCTTTTCTATTCTTGGATTTAATACCCTACATAGTACCAGGTCTTTAAATATTTCTGGAGCATGTTTAATGACTCCTTTTATCATGGGTAGTATTTGCGTAGACCTTTGTGACTGCTCAAATGTATCCAGTAAAAAATCCTCATCAATGGCATCAGAGTGCATTGAAACCCCGTGGTAAAGGGCAGCTCTATTTAATAGATGATTAAACCCAATACTATCTTCTGGAGGGGAAGGTTTTGTTGGGTAGTACTGAGGATCAGGAGTGTCCGGCACATTGTGTGGTGGGAAACCATATATATCGTCATCTTTAGGATATTCTGGATTGACATCTTCATCCAAAGGATATGCATGTGGCTCTGGTACGTCATCCCCCCCCCTAGATCATACTCTTCGTCAGTGCGGTGTGTTGATGCAGGAAATTGAACAGGAGAAACTGTAGGTTCAATGTAATGAGGGATAGGAGAGGAAGAAGGTGAAGGAGAGGAAGGGTGCATTGGAGAAGTTGCACAATCCTTCTTTTTGGCAGGAACCACAGGTAGAAGTGGTGTGTCTGCTGGTCTCTTCTTGTAAGGAATTGCTTCCACATGTCCAGTTTTTGGATTGATATGGACCTTTCTTTGTTTAGGATCCGCCCTAAACAGTTCTTCCTCCTCTACAATCTTCTTTGGCGTCGATTTTTTCGGGTTGTTTTGTGTTTTTTGCTGTAGGAGGCGTTATTGAGTCCTGTGGCAAATTTTTCAGTGCCGAAGGTGATTTCGGCTTGGTATGCTTGTTAGAGGGTTTAGGTGTCTCTGTATCAGGTCTTGGAGTCTTTGGTACCGAGGTGGGAGATTTTGGAGTGGAGACAGGTCTCGTTGGCCCTGCGGCGCCGGACTTTGGCTTTCCATCTTTATTCTTGGAACCGGAAGGTTTCGGAGTCGAAGCTTTCGGATCCGGTACGGTCTTTGGCTTCGGCACCGATGCATCTTTTGGTTTGGGTGCCGAAGGATCTTTGTCTTTGGGCACCGAAGGGGGTTTTGGCTTCGTTGTCGAAGAGTCCTTCGGTGTCGGAGGATGTTTCGGTGCCAATGGAGGAGGTGGAATTGGCACATGTGGTTTTGTCGGTGCCGAGGCACCGGAAGGCGTAGTCTTTTTCCTCGGAGCCGATATTTCAGTCTCGACTGGGCCCCATGGGCAGAGTGCTGACCGTTGCCTTTGGCTTGGGTAGTGTATGTTGTGCAGGGGCAAGAGTACTCACGGGCTGCCGAGATGGAATCGAGTCGTCTGAGTCCTCTACTCCCGATATGATCTGGAGATCAGGTGAGTCTTCCTCGGCGACGAGTGGAGCCTCGTCCTCAGAGGTCTTCGAGTGGATCCTCGTCCTCGGAGACGTCCTCTTCAACGATCTCCTCCTCAAAGATGGCCTCCGGTGCTGGTCCTGATCTCCTCATCTCGTGTTGACGTGCCCTCCGATCCCGAATGATCTTCTTCGATCGGAAGGATGCACAAGCTGTGCAGGTCGACTCGTCGTGTTCCGGCGATAGACAGAGGTTGCAGACCTCGTGATGGTCGCTATGAGGGAATTTTGCTCGACATACCAGGCATCTCTTGAATGGAGTTCTGTCCATGAGGCGTAGGCCGTATGGCGCCGATAGGCCCAACGGCCCGCGTCGACGCACCGGAATGTAGCTGGTGATGTCAAAAAGTCTATTCGATGTCAAAAATGTTTGTATAAAGTTTCACGCTTCGAAGTTGCTTAAAAAGTATTTTCTAGCCGGAGCGGAAAACTTTCATCCGAACCCAGTGGCGGACAAAAAAAAACAATCGGAGGATGGAGTCGATGACCATGCGCAGTATTGTCCAAGGGAGGAGTCACCTATCTCGTGACTACAAAGACTTCTTCCAAGAAGACAACAACCTGCAATCATCCGAGCCCAACACCAGGTGGCGATCTATTGCAAAAGTGTACGATCTGCAGCTCATATGCCTCGAACAAAAAGGTTCGATATATGGGCTGGGCCGAAGTCCCGAGCGCGAACTTCACTGTGTTTGGCTGCCAACATTCCAAACCAGGAAGTGTTGGCAGCCATCTTGTGACTCTGTAGAAGCGAGTCACCAGAAAGCAGAGAAACAAAGGTATAAAACAAGAGAAGGAGGCATGGTAGAAACACCCTGATCCCCTGGGCCTGCTCAGGGGGTCCCAGAAGGACGCCCAGGGCCAAAAGAAACATAATAAATAATAATAATAATTTGGCACAATTAGCGCTACGGCGGTGGGTTCCAGTATTTTATTTTAATGCGGCCCCTGGATTGGCTAAGTTTCGGTGGTCTTTCTTAAAAAATAATAACGGGGGCTCGCTGGGGCTGCAGGGCCCGCTGGGGTCCCCGCAGCCCAGGACTTTTACTCATGTTGGGAGGGGGGTTTGCACGGCCCCCCTCCTGGAGCCCTCCATGTGCTTATAACTTTGGCGTCGTTTGCCGAATCTTTAAGAAATTTTCCAAAAAGTTTCTCTTTTTTAATCAGCTCCTATCTTGAAAGTTTGGGGGTGATTGGTCATGGGGGGCTGAGAAAAAAGGGGGGGTCCTAAAATGTATTTTCTCAATGCATTTTCCATAGGAAACTTTAGACAAGGCTACAGGTCAAACTGCTTAACTGAATTACGCCAAATTTGGGAGAGAGAAAGGTCTTGGTCCAGAAAGCGTGCTTTTGTTGAAATGGTGTAAATCCATTCAGTAGTTTTTGAGATATTAAAAGAAATATATATATATATATACATCTATATCTGGGCGGAGCCAAACTCCCGAGCACAAGCTTGCTTCTGATTGGCTGCTAACACTTCACACCAGGAAGTGTTAGCAGCCATCTTGTGCCTCGCATCGAGTGAAAATATAAAAGAAAGGTCCCGGGGGCAATTTAATATACCAGTGCTCTGTCTGTGCGAGATAACCCTTTCACGCTCCCTCTGCCCAACAATATCACTTTGTAGCTATGCCTTTAGAACACAGTCCGTCAGCTCGCAGCTCTCTACCTTTGCGAGCTAGTACGCTGTTGTGCCTCTACCACTGCGAGCTACTACGCGCTGCAGTTCCTTTGGGAGCGGAGCTGTGTGAAAAACTGCGATAGCATAGAAACAGTGTGTTAAAAAAGAACAAAATCGTTGAAAAAGCACCCAGTACCCTGAGGAACTGAAAGGAGCTCACAGAGTACGTGCTGTGAGCAAGGGCCCAACAAAATGCCAAGCCGTGCCCAACCTCGAGGGGCAACAAGTGCACCACGAAAGATACGACAAACAAGGCACAGCTTGTCACCACAGGAGTGAAATTAAAGAACCACAATATTGAAGCAACATTTTGCAAGACAAGTGACTAGAAGTGAACGACCACTAGAAAGTGAACAACACACCCTCCAGGGATTGAAGGACTGTAGCACCAAAGAGGAACCCAACCCAACCGACTGCCAGAGAAAGAAGGAGGCATACGTGTGGGCGGTGGGAGGGAATGAAAAACAGAATAACTCCACGCGTGAGGAGCACAGGTGGAACAACATGAGAAGGTAGTAAAAAGTGTAGACCTGAACCACCTTAAATTGTGAACGGAGTGGAGAGCCAAAGGGCTCGAAAGCCAAACCACACCCCCTGCGCCAAAGGAAGGTGCGAGAACATGCCACCAACCAAAACCAGAGGTCGGAGGGGGGTCCGAAGGGCCCCACCCAGAACAACACACCCTACTCCAGAGTGAGGTGCGAAAGCACACCTTCGGAAGACCAAGGCCACCAGAAAGTGGGGTCAGGTGGAAACAACACCCTATGAAAAGACCTTCGCAGAGCGGGGAGGATGGGAGGCCGTTAAGGAATCTGCGGCTAGACTGTGTCTCTACCAGATATATTGTTACCTAAGGTAAGTAACTCTTCCATCTGATAAGACATTTAGCCGCAGATTCCTTATCTTAGAATAGATACCAAAGCTATACCCCATAGGAGGAGGGTCTGCGAGACAACCACCAAATTCCAGGAGAACATATTCGTCCACTGCTGACGAAAAATGGTGGAAATTGCAATGCCAGGACAACAGGCATCAGACCCATGACCCACCTCAAGGAGTACGAACAAGGGATGTTAAAGACACCAAATCCAACAAGGGATGGTGTGAGACCTCTCTCGCCCAGACACAGACGAAAGTTAAACAGAACTATAAGTTCCGTGCCAATGTAAGAAACAATGCAGAGAGACCTTCAAGAAGGATCCAAGCATCGGGTCCTATAATCCAAGAGGAACGAAGTTCCAAGGGTCAAAACAACATGACAACGGCAGAGCATACCGCCTGAGCACACACCACAGTGGAAGCCACAAGAAACAGGGGACAGTTGGAAGACTGTCCACCCCTAGAACACCAGACACAGCATGAGGCCCGTGGGTGTAAGAAAATACACATTAATGTGTACTGCTTAGGACATGTGACAACAGTGCCAGGGCCGAGCCCAGAGCCTAGTGCCAACAGAGACAGAGGAGCAACCACTAAGCAAAGCTCAGGGGGTAGGCATGCAGCCAAACAAATTAAAAGGCACCACTGAGAGTGGATAACCTGCAAAGCTATGAACATATAGAGGACACTATCTCGAAGGAAAGGGTAGCAAGAATGTCTGACACTAATGCAAAAAGACTTAGCATGCGACACCCAGTGGGTATAGAATCCCGATATACCCACAAAGAGACAAAAAAGTCGACACATGTACGTGGAGTGACTAATCCCAAAAGGGTAGTCATGCAAGCAAAACCACGTCACTGTTGTGCTGCATAACAGTTAATATTGCAGAAAACATAACAGGTCGCGTAAGGGGGTGTAGGAGAGTAGGGTCTGCAATCCTATGATCACCCCAGATTTTTGCTTTTTGCTTCACTGGTTTACGACTTTCCCTGGCTCTGGGCCTGCTAATCAGACCCACAGCCTAGCTGTTCTCTCTCTAAATTGACTCACATGTACCTTAGGTGCATTTACCAATTGGTACTGGGCCACCTTATCAGTCCCTGTACAGTATACCTTAGGTATCCAGGGCATAGGTGTACCCAGGGCCTACCAGGGGCTGCAGCATGTATTATGCCACCCCTGGCTGGCCATCTAAATCTGACACAACTGGCTGCACGACAGCTGGGGCAAGGTGGTGTAATCACCCTTTGCTTTAGATATAGTATTCCTATATCTAACCCTAAAATGGACACATATATTCCTATCAGTCACTCCTATGGCAGGCCTTAACAATCCTGAAGGCAGAGTGTTTGGAATTATGTGAGATGGTGCTCTAGCATGAGCTGGGCCCGTTTGCAGCTTGCGGAACCAAGTCCTAATAGCTGTTCCATGATAACGCGTACCATATACTCTTAAGTGCATTATAATCCTCGCGGTTATTTGCTATCTTTGGTATCGCTTTATCAAAACATGTCGAGTAAGGTGTCATACGAATTGGAATACTAACCCCTCGCCAATTCTGGCGACGGGGTTAGTATTTCATCCTTCTAGAGGGACACGATATGTATGTAACTGTGAACCCCGGTTAAAGTTAACTCGAGCCTCAGCATCACAAAATGGATGCTGCCACCACAGACACAAGTCTGACCTCCTGCTGCTGGGAGTCCTTCCAGCGAGGAGAGCTTGGACAAAGGGTTTCCTGTCAGGGGCGGTGCTAGCACCATCCCAGACAGGGTATTGTGTATCCCAGGTAGGCAGGGCTGAATGGAAGGTGACTGCAAGTGGCACCCCGGTGCTCACTATGCATCTGCCGGTTGGAACCAGTTCCAGGGGCACACCAGCCCCTGAGCTGGGGAAAGTCCGGACAAGGGAGAGGGGTGTAACCACCCCCCTCCTGGTCCCACCCATGGGCAGGACCTAGTCGCGTGCCTGCCCCTTTTTCTTGAATAAAGGTAGGAGCGGCCCCCTTCCCAAATTAGATAATTCTGAATCTTGATGACTTTCCACGAAAGAACTCTTGAACCTTTCTGAAGACTCTCCCTTGTGGCTAAGGAGTACCTGCACCAGCGGGCACCATCTAAGCGCATGCGGTTTGCTGCAAGTCCATCCTCCGGATCAAGACTGCCCAGCTCGACGAGACCCGGATTCCCTGGCACCTCTGACCTCTACCTACATCATCAGCCCAGCTGAGATTCGTGGGTGTGACGAGACCTCAAGGGACCGGCCATCTTCAGAACTGCACGACGCTTATCCAGCACGACCGCCGAGGGATCCTCGAGTGAGTGCTTTGGGGTTTGAGAAGCCCTAACCCTGAGCAGCTCCAGCACCGAAGTCCAGCCCCCCAGCATCCACGAGATCTGCGTGGGGCCCTTCTGCTCTTTGCTGCTCACCGCGTTGTCCGGCTACTCGCCTGCTGGCTTGTGGCCCTCCTGACGATGAACCACAACACTTCCATCGCTGGTCTGGTTGCCCCAGACTGGCCCTAGCTCCCCTCCAACAGTGGAGCACCCCGGACCCTCCTGGTCCACTCCAGACGCCATCTTGAGTCCACCGCGTGGGCTTGCCTTTGCCAAGGCTTGTTGCTCCAATCCTGGTTTCAGCAGCGCCGACAGCAGACACCTTCGTGGGACAGCTCGCACCTCCATCCTGGTCGCCGACAACGCCTCCTGGTCCGAGAGACTGCAGAGCCCAGCGTCGCCCACTCACCTGGTCGAGGTGACTTCATCCGGTGCCATCCTTGTGCCCACCTAATCACTGGCTAGTGATTAAGAACTGAGTCCCCTCTGCTTTCAGGTCGTCTCCATCTTCGATCCAGGCTTGGATCACTCCGGACATCATCACTGGTCGCCTGCCAGCAACTTCTTCTTTCAGGCTCCATAGACTGTAACGAGGATTCCCGACGTCTTTTGAACCCTATGCAGCCGCAGCCCCTGGGCTAGGTAACTTGAGTATTTCGGTGCTCCAACATAGGTTCCCTATCTAAGTGTCCAGATCCTTTTTCGTTTTCAGCCTAGCTAGTCGGATTCGTCCGATAACACTAACTTTACGAAATCTAGCATCCATAGACTTTGTCCCGCATCCCGCGTGAGAGCGCACACTCTGCACCCGATCCCCCTAGGCCTCCTGCTCCTAACCTGAAGGTTCAGTAGTGTAGTCCTAGCGATCCTAAAGCCTCTGGATCTTGGTACTTACCTGCTAGTATTTCGCATTCCACTTTTGTAGTATATGGTTTTTCGGGCCCCTCGGGCATTTGTTTAAATTGTGCAACTTAAAGTATTTTCTTAAGAGTTTTGTTGTGTGCTTAGCTCCCTGACTCATAAAGAGTTCAGGGTTGACTTGTTATAAATAAATATCCTTTTATTTTCATAACAACCTGTGTGGTGTCCTTTCACTTGGTGTTCAAGGGGTATATGTGATGGTATAACAGCTGGCTTAACACGCCCTCTAGAGTTTAGCCTAAAGACTGCTCTTGTCCATGCTACTAGGATAGCTGGTCTATAAGGTTGACTTACAACCAATCATCAATAAGGGTCGTTTGGAATGATACACAGTGATCACTAGAATAGTGAGCACTACATATCAGGCCAACTTCTCACAGGGGGAAAAAATCCTGGTCTCCCTTGAGACAGCGGAAACATAGACCACAAGACCACTCATAAAGGAAAGAAAGAAGGCACAAACAGAAGCCCCGCTCCAAAAGCCTACACCTCCAAAGACCAACACCGTCCACCAAATCGAGAACGTCAAGAAGAATAGACACAGATTAATGCAACCTAAAGATGCACCTGTGCCAGAATGGGAATAAGACCTCACACCCCGAAAAACAGCAGGGGTGGAGCACAGATCCAGAGGCAGAAGGGCATGGACCAGAGCCACTCCCTGAGAACTAGGAATATGCACAGGACAGGAAGGGACAAACCAGACCCTGTGTTCTGTCGGATACCGTTCCAGGGCAGACCACGCGTGGCGACGTATGGCAACCGACCTAGCCATAGTACGACCCACAATGTCCGTGGTGTCTATGGCAGACCGAATTGAAAAGTGCGCCACATCATGGCCATCGCTGATTAGGCGGGCCAGATCGGCATGCGAGATCCCGGCAAGGAGGGGAGGAACTGGTCAAATGTAGCCGGAGCGAAAACACACAACGTGTTGAGGGACCGGAGTCCCAAGCTGGCGGATGCAAACACATCGCAGCCATATGACTCCAAACCCAGAGAATCCGAGTGGGCGCCCTGGTGGAAAATATCCAGCAAAAGCTCAGACGGAC
Source organism: Lissotriton vulgaris (assembly GCF_964263255.1). NCBI lineage: Eukaryota > Metazoa > Chordata > Amphibia > Caudata > Salamandridae > Lissotriton > Lissotriton vulgaris. The sequence goes on along the minus strand of NC_141700.1, from coordinate 503,883,077 downwards.
TAGAGACTGACGGCAGGCCCCATCCTTAAAATGCCTGCATCCCTACAAACAGCTCTGACGAACGTCCACTAGCCTCCGTGGTCCCGCGAGGCTTTGAAAGCAAGTCATCAGTACCGTCCGAGTCAAGCCCGCGACCCTTGAAAAGTTCTCGACCCCTCGAGTGAAGCCGGCGACCTCCAAAGAGGCCTCGACTCCTCAAGTTGTGCCGGCGCCCTCTGAAAAGGCCTGGACTCCTCAAGTCGAGCCGGAGACCTCCGAAAAGATCCCAACCACTAGGAGACTGACCAGCGAAGTCTCATTCCCCGAGGGGGAGAGAGAGTACGCCTAAGCGGTGTCGTGCACCGTGCCGCAGCCACCTCTAGTGAAGCTGCAGAGAGCCTGCGACAGCGCTATGGAAGGGCTAAACGGTGTGGGATGCCCCTATGGGCTATGTCCCGACGTTGCGGTGACTCTGGTGTCAGAGTCAGTGCACTCGGTTGGAGCCAAAGATAAACCCGCCAGCAGTGTCCCAATCTGAGTCCCTACCCCCCAGGCCGAGGTATTACTTTCGTGGATCCGCGTTAGGTAGCGGAAAAGAAGAAAACTGACGTCAGCATGCCGGGAGGGACTTATATGGCTCCATTGAAGTAACTTCCGTGGACAACGTCAGGACAGAGCAGGGAGACGCTGCATCAGCTTTCGACTTAACCCATTCTTATCTATGGAGGATCATGAACGAAATGGGGGTAGACCAAGGGTTAATTTCTTATATTGCCAGCTGTATGTAAAGGCTGAGGCATGTGTACGGTATGGGCATAAAGGGGAGTGAACTAGATGGTTTTCAATTTCCAGGGGTTTCCGTCAAGGATGCGTTCTTGCTCTTTTCCTGTTTTCACGGTATACAAACGGGGTAGAGGCCAAATTATTGGAATTAACCCTAGATGTTCCTAGAATAAATAAGACCCGCATTCCAACATGCAGATGGTGCAGTTTCAATTGCGCGAACGTGAAAGGCCCTCCAGAAAATGCTAGACACCTATGTAAAGTTCATGCAAAACCTTGACCTACAAACCTATGAGTCAAAGTCGTTTATTTTAGTGGCAATCCGAAAATTGAAGAATCCTCCCTCTTTTTTCATTTCTGACCGTAAAGTGGCGCAGACGGAGATGTTTTCATATGTAGAGGTGACCTTTGATGATAAACCATTGTCATCTAAGATGGTGACGAATCGAGGGCTTATTCTAGAAAACAGTACTAATGCTATATACACTTGTTTTCCAAAAACTTGGCACAAAACATATAGAAATTGCAAAAAAGGTTTACAGGGCCAAATCCAGCGCCGTAGCTTCCTATGGTGCTGGAGTATGGGGCTATGCTAATGTAAAAGCACTACAAACAATAGAAGACTCCTTTTGGAAAACAATGATGACCCTTCCCATCAGTTGCTATAATTTTAAATTACACCTTGAGTTGAACATCCCTTATGTCACTGATTTGATAAATGTAGCACCTAACCTCCTCTGGCACTCAATATGGAAAAGGGACCCTGTGATGCTCACTCAACAAATTATCAAGGATTGCCTATTATTGGATAATACCCAGAGCATTCAATGGTTAGCGTACGTAAAAAAAAGTAAACTTTATTCATTAGATTTAGGTAGCTTTTTTGAAATACCAAGAAATTGTGCGTTATATTAAAAAAAAGTCAACATTTTTTTCAAATTAAGGAACAAGGCAAGAATGACCAACCAGCACAGCAAATTTATGGCCAGTGAGTATCTGGAGGGGTCCCTACAGGGCGAGTGGGTACAGTCCTACCAGGAATTTGTCACAAACCATTGTCATAGATTTATTTTGTTAAGTTTTCGTCTCAACCATATTACATATGTGGGGCTTTCCTACTGGCTTATATTCTATTAACGATCTCCTATGTTGCCCATGTGATGGGTCATCGCCTCAAAATGATTTGCACATAATTTTTTTAGGTAACTTTTATTGCAATCACTGCAGGAAATACTTAATTTAATTTCAGGCAATGCCGACCAGCTTTATACTTTTTACGAATGCTGCCAGACCCCTTAGCCTGTTTTGGTGTCGCTTCCATTTTGTGTCTATTGTTGAAAACTAGGACACTGCACATTTGCTAATATGAACTGAATTTTAACTAGCTACTTTAATATTGGTTTTTTTAACTGTTTTTTAAAATATTTTTCGCAGCATGCATAATTGTGATGTTTCTATGAACTTTTATGATTAATAATGTATTAATCGAATAAAGTAATTTAACTGAACTGAGTGCAATTGGTATTCTGAGTTGGTCCCGGACATCTAAAGTACGCCTCAGAAAACGCCTTCTGGAAAGGCCTCATTGGCACCACAGTTTACGTACTAGTGTGCAGCGGCTTAAACATGATCTAGACCACCTTGGGGAAAACATTGCTAATTCCATGCAGCTACCTCCAGCAGTGAATACATTATGCCACATTGGGACTGCTTTTGTTTAGTGACAGTCCGAGTGAGCTGAGCCCTATTAACTCTGACAGTATTTCAGGAGGCTCTGTTTGGGGGGAAAGAGATCAGCGTGATGGGAGTTAATGGGCACAAAGCAGATTTTCCAAAATTGGCAGTTTCCTATCTGCAGTACAAAACTGTACTAACCCATTCCTTTCCCAGAGGTGTAGTGACACCTAATAGTCTAAAGAAAGGGGTCTGCAACGTTGTAGTATCTGTAGAACAGCTAAAGTAGCAATCTTTTGTACACTGCTCAAATCCTTACAAACACTTCTGCACAAAGATATATAGTTAAGCATGCACATATCAACAGTCACGTGTACTATTATTTTGCTTTAATGCGTCTAAGTCCTGTAACAGATTTTAAGACTTTCATTACTTGTTCCTCTGACATAATCCCATCAGCACATACAGTGGAAATCACATGGGTGGGTAATGTTGGGTCTTAGAGATGGATGCAAAATAAAACTAGGGACATAAAAGCTCTACCTGCAAACATTTCAAGTTTGTTCATTTAATCAAGATGTTGTGTGGGATCTGAGTTGCAGCCCACACCTGTGCAGAGTAAATAACCAGTTTTACGTTTGTGCCCATTATCTTGTGGTAGTGGGTAATCAAATGATGGTTTCCATACCTAGGGAGACAAATTCTCATCTGCTTTCCTGTAAAATTAGGCCACTTTGTAAAAAAAAGAAAAAACTTGCTGCACTTTGATAATTAACAATTAATTAGGCATTATTTATTACTTACTTTGCATTTGAAGGTTTAAGATAGTTTGGGGTTTTCAATGTTGAAGACAACTGAGATCCTTTCCTCATCTGTCCGCGTAGGAAATCGTCTTTATCCATTGAGAGTTCTGGCAATGAGATACTTGTTAAAATGGTAGAGTGATCAAATAGCAACAAAATATAAATCACATTTCCTATACATTTATCAACTTTGATTCTTACTCCCCATTCACCTAGACCCATAGGATGTTCTAGTCTCAGGCAGAGGTACTGAAATATCCCTTCTGCTGCAAAGAACAAAATTGTCAATGGAGCTCCTTCATCATCTTCAATCAGACAATACATCACCATTTGGCTAGAAGACTCTCCTGAAACCCAGGACACATTATCAGTAGCCTATAACATGGACTGCCATTATACTTACTACTGATATCGATCTTTCAGTTAAGGCAACATTGTTGTGTATCAAAAGGGTTTAACATCTACTACACCAATCAAAATCCACTATATAAATTGAAACTGCCACAGCAAATGCATCTATTTTCCATCTTTGAGGTAGGTTGCTCTGTTTGACTACTATGAGATTCAATTCTTGTGGGAATCCGATGTCCCCAATCAGTCTCCATTGAACTACAAGTTTTAGAGTATCTAGAATGTAATCTCTTATATTCAGGTCTGTCTAAAAGACTGCTTTTTTGCGGTCTGTTGTTGTATTGAGGAAAAAATCAATACTGACAGCTGTCTCTGGGTCAGTCCAGTGCTAACCACTGGTTGGCTTCCTTGTCCGCCTTATTTGCTTACTTCTCATTCAATGGCTTTCTTTCGCTTCTTGCGTCTGTCCCGCCCTGAATTGTAGCTTCTCCACCATCATTTCTGAATGAATGCCTTGTATCTTCCAAAGCTTATATTCAAGGAATGTTTTTCCACTGAAACCCCACTCCTTTTGCTCTGTGTTGCTTCCCCTCCTCCCTCTGGTTGTTTGTTGCTTCTCCCAACCCACCCGCCCCAGCAGTTCAGCTTTCTTGCTTTTTCATTTCCATTTCCCCCTACTGAGCTCCCCTTGTATACCTACTATCTTGCTGTTCCATCCTTGCTCCCCCAGGCTTGTTTAAATAAAAACAAATATCTTTTTTAAAGTGTTAAGCAGCTGCAATTTGCTGCCAGGCCGCTCAGTAGTAGAAAAATTACTCTTAGGGACTCTATGTTTTTTTTATTTTTATTTACAGTGCCGGGATTGGTGTCCTACAAATGGGAATGGTAAAAAAAAAAGAAAAGAATGGCAGTCTTTTCATGATCATGCATGCATATGTATCATCACACTTTTTTTTGCTGATGCGGACCTATTGGCTTTACTAATGCTTGTTACAGTATACTCCCTGTCACATTTCTCATGTTGTCACCTAATTTTTGGGTCTTTCAGTCTTTAGACCCGTCCATGCGTCCTTTTCCTCTCTATGTTTTACTAACTGCTGTAGCAGATGTATACCAAAATGCCATTTCACCGCTCTGTGAAATAACTATCAGATGACCAAGTCTTCCCGCACTACTTTACTCAAAAAAGTAACTTAAGCATATGTTGTCTTAGGATGACGTAAATGCATCAGAAATGTTAACATTTAAAGGAAAAATGCTGGGGAGAAAAATAAACATCCCTATGACACATTTGCAGACACCACTCCCACTCACAGACTGGCTGCATAAGCTCTTGGGGTTACTAGGCATGGAGAAATTGACTGCCGTCATGGAGGACACCCTCTCAGGCTTTGATGAAACTTTGGGTGCATGTATCCAGTTTCTGGCACCGGGGTTTCACACGCTTACCTGTCCGGACTATGTCTGGGTGCTCAATTTAACTATAGTTGGACAGCTACCATGCAACACAACATGCTGACCATTGGGCCTGACATATACCACGCCAGCAGATGGATCCACCGAACTGATAGCGGCACAAAGTACTCTGGTAACAGACTCTTCACCTGCCCTGTCCCTTGCCTACTCTCATACCCTAAGCTGACTTCTTGTACGCATAGGTTTGTTGTCCCCTAATTTTTTTTAGGTTTCGCCTCGCCGAAGGCTGCACACTGCGCAGCTTTTCGGCGCAGGCGAAATCTAATGTTAGAACAGTGTGGCTTGGAATCTGCCCCTCTGTTCCATTGGCTAGCTCCATAAATGGAGGCTAGCCATTGGAACAGAGATCTGTCCGTCATTGCCGGACCAGATTCGTGGGCGTTCCCGTGATTTCTTCCCTCCACAACGTCATGCGGCCGTGGGCGGGGTTTATTTTTTTTTGTCTTGCAGAAATGAAGGGGTGTTTTAACTCAGACATCCTCCCTTGCACGGAGTATGACTAGCTGCAGATGGACAAGTTGCTTTAAAGCGAGGCTACGTGGAGCAGAAATGACGGGGTGTTTTAACTCAGACAGGCGGCCTCTCTCTCTCCACATAAGCACACTCCAGGCAGTCCCCTCTCCTCAGTATTTGATAAAATTGAGTGCAGAGTGTGAGTGCAGAGTGCAAAGTGAGTGTGCAGAGTAGTGAGTGCAGAGTGAGTGAACAGAGTAGTGAGTGGAGAGTGCAGAGTGGAGAGTGGGGAGTGCAGAGTGCAGAGTGCATAGGGAGTGCAGAGTGCATGGGGAGTGCATAGGGAGTGCAGAGTGCATAGGGAGTGCAGAGTGCATAGGGAGTGCAGAGTGCATAGGGAGTGCAGAGTGCATAGGGAGTGCAGAGTGCATAGGGAGTGCAGAGTGCATAGGGAGTGCAGAGTGCATAGGGAGTGCGGAGTGCATAGGGAGTGCGGAGTGCATAGGGAGTGCAGAGTGCATAGTGCATAGGGAGTGCAGAGTGCATAGTGCATAGGGAGTGCAGAGTGCATGCAGAGTGCAGAGTGCATAGGGAGTGCAGAGTGCATAGTGCATAGGGAGTGCAGAGTGCATAGTGCATAAGGAGTGCATAGTGCATAGGGAGTGCAGAGTGCATAGGGAGTGCAGAGTGCATAGGGAGTGCAGAGTGCATAGGGAGTGCAGAGTGCATAGGGAGTGCAGAGTGCATAGGGAGTGCAGAGTGCATAGTGCATAGTGCATAAGAAGTGCAGAGTGCAGAGTGCACAGGGAGTGCAGAGTGCATAGGGAGTGCATAGTGCATAGGGAGTGCATAGTGCATCGGGAGTGCAGAGTGCATAGGGAGTGCAGAGTGCATAGGGAGTGCAGAGTGCATAGAGAGTGCATAGAGAGTGCATAGAGAGTGCATAGGGAGTGCAGAGTGCATAGGGAGTGCAGAGTGCATAGTGCACAGGGAGTGCAGAGTGCATAGTGCATAGGGAGTGCAGAGTGCATAGGGAGTGCAGAGTGCATAGTGCATCGGGAGTGCAGAGTGCATAGGGAGTGCAGAGTGCATAGGGAGTGCAGAGTGCATAGGGAGTGCAGAGTGCAGAGTGCATAGGGAGTGCAGAGGGAGTGCAGACTGCATAGGGAGTGCAGAGTGCATAGGGAGTGCAGAGTGCATAGGGAGTGCAGAGTGCATAGTGCATAAGGAGTGCAGAGTACATAGGGAGTGCAGAGTGCATAGGGAGTGCAGAGTGCATAGGCAGTGCAGAGTGCATAGGGAGTGCAAAGTGTAGAGTGCATAGTGCAGAGTGCATAGGGAGTGCAGAGTGCATAGGGAGTGCAGAGTGCATAGGCATAGGGAGTGCAGAGTGCATAGTGCATAGTGCATAGGGAGTGCATAGTGCATAGGGAGTGCAGAGTGCATAGGGAGTGCAGAGTGCATAGGGAGTGCAGAGTGCAGAGTGCATAGGGAGTGCAGAGGGAGTGCAGAGTGCATAGGGAGTGCAGAGTGCATAGGGAGTGCATAGGGAGTGCAGAGTGCATAGGGAGTGCATAGGGAGTGCAGAGTGCATAGGGAGTGCAGAGTGCATAGGGAGTGCAGAGTGCATAGGGAGTGCAGAGTGCATAGGGAGTGCAGAGTGCATAAGGAGTGCAGAGTGCATAGGGAGTGCAGAGTGCATAGGGAGTGCAGAGTGCATAGGGAGTGCAGAGTGCATGGGGAGTGCAGAGTGCATGGGGAGTGCAGAGTGCATGGGGAGTGCAGAGTGCATAGGGAGTGCAGAGTGCATAGTGCATAGGGAGTGCAGAGTGCATAGTGCATAGGGAGTGCAGAGTGCAGAGTACATAGGGAGTGCAGAGTGCATAGGGAGTGCATAGTGCATAGGGAGTGCAGAGTGCACAGGGAGTGCAGAGTGCATAGTGCATAGGGAGCCCAGAGTGCATAGTGCATAGGGAGTGCATAGTGCATAGGGAGTGCATAGTGCATCGGGAGTGCAGAGTGCATAGGGAGTGCATAGGGAGTGCAGAGTGCATAGGGAGTGCAGAGTGCATAGTGCACAGGGAGTGCAGAGTGCATAGTGCATAGGGAGTGCAGAGTGCATAGGGAGTGCATAGTGCATAGGGAGTGCAGAGTGCATAGGGAGTGCAGAGTGCATAGGGAGTGCAGAGTGCATAGGGAGTGCAGAGTGCATAGGGAGTGCAGAGTGCATAGGGAGTGCAGAGTACATAGGGAGTGCAGAGTGCATAGGGAGTGCAGAGTGCATAGGGAGTGCAGAGTGCATAGGCAGTGCAGACTGACTCTCGGAGGGGACGGGCGGCTCCACCATCTTGGGCGGGTCTGGCCTCGGCGCTGCTGCGCTTTGGCTCCTCCACCCCCTGTCACGCCCCTTTGACCCTCTCTCTTCATTTGTCGTCCCCACATAACTCTTCCTGTCTTCCGGCGGCGCAGCGGGCGGGCGCAGCGGGCGCGACGAAGGCACACCGAAGTTGCGCCTAAGTTAAGCCCGTCTGCGCTGGTCCGCGACGGGCCGGGACTAGGGGCAACACACTCTGCCTCTCGCCTGGTTTACACTGCTGCCCAACTTACTGCACTATCTGCCTTTCCCTCTCTTGCCCCACTCCCCCTTCATCACCTACAATCACTTGGTATTCTCTCTTCTCCCCTACTTCACCCGATTCTTTTCTCTTCCGACTCCCCTCCTCTCCCCTCTATTTCACCCCCGGTTCCTCGTTCCCCTTTGGCCCCTACGGTTGCCTCTGCTTACCTACTCAACACCCGGTCCGCAGTTAAACACCAGACAGCACTTTTTAATCTTTTAACCACTGATTTCCCAGACCTTTTATTTCTGACTGAAACCTGGTTCACTATTGACTCTCTCCCTGATCTTCTAGCCATCCTCCCTGACACCTACTATGCCCTCTGAGCTGACCGCCCGGATGGCAAGGCTGGCGGGGGGGTGGCGATGATTGTCCGGTCGCCACTTAAATTTCAGCTCCTTCCTCACCCCCCCATTTCTAATGTGGACTACCTGGTGGCCCGTTCCCTCAACCTTCCTTCCCCCCTCACTGTGGTTCTTGTCTATCGCCCCCCTCAATCGATGCCTTCTTTTGTAGCCTCCATCCAGGAGTTGCTGGCCACCATGGTGGTCAACAACTCCTCTGTGATCCTTCTTGGTGACTTTAACTTCTGGCCAGGAGACCCTAAGGAAGATCTTTCTTCCAAAGACTTCTCTGCCACTCTTCAATGTCTGAACCTTACCTCTTATGTCACAGCCCCGGCCCACGTGCATGGCCATATACTTGACCAAATCTGGTCGTCTTGTCCCCTTGCCTCACCTCCCTCCATCTCTCCTTGTGTCTGGTCCGATCACTCTATTATTTCCTTTTCTGTTCACTTAGGTGTGGTTGACAAACCTTCTCCCCCTAAAAAAAACCTTCTAGCCCGTAACTGGAATCAAACCGACCTTGATTCCCTTTCACTCTCTTTGGTTTCTTCCGCTCCTGATCTTACTTGTTTCCCCCTTGAATCCCAGGCCAAAGCCTTAAGTACATGGCTTGCTGCTTCGTGTGACCGTGTGGCCCCGCTTAAAAAGATCAAAGCGGTTCGTCCATACGACGCGCACAAATGGTTCTCCACTGAGCTCAAAGCACTAAAACTTGATTTCAGACGGGCGGAACGCCTCTGGAGACGTCAGTATTCCCCTCCTCTGCGCGTTCAGTACAGACAACTCCTTACCAACTACAAAAAAGCAGTCCTTAATGCCAAAACCTCTTATTTCACGGAGAGAGTATCGCTCTCCGTGAATAAACCCCGCGAAATTTTCTCTTTGGTTCGCAATCTTGCCACTTCTGATCGCTCCTCCCCCGGCTTGGTTCCCTCCCAATCCCTCTGTCTTTCACTCAATAACTTTTTTATCGACAAGATTGCGAAAATTAAAGCTAACATTCCAACTGTGCCTCAGCCTATCCTCACCAGCCCTGCCACTCCCCCTTCCTCTTCCCTCGACACTTTCCCCCCTATTTCCCCTGACTTGTTTCACAACTACCTGTCTAAAGTTAAATCTGGTTCTCCTTTGGACGCTGCTCCTGCGCGTATCCTCAAAATCCTTTTCACTAATTGTCCTGGTCCTCCCCTCACTCTTCTCAACTCCTCATTGGCCTCCGGTGCTGTCCCCTCTTCCTTTAAATCTGCTGTTGTTCTCCCTATTCTAAAAAAAACCTGGTCTAGATCCTTCCCTCCCCGCTAATTTCCGCCCCATTTCCCTTCTCCCCTACCTGGGTAAGATCCTAGAGACCCACGTCACCTCCTGCCTCTCCTCATACATCGAGGACAATGGCCTTTTAGCTTCCCACCAGGCGGGCTTCCGCCCTGGCCATTCTACAGAAGCGGTGGTTCTCGCGGTCTTGGATGAACTCAAGGGCAAGGCAGATGTTAACCTTCCCCCAAGCCTTGGTGCTTCTCGACTTGTCCGCTGCGTTTGACACGGTCGACCATTCCATTCTTCTCGACCGTGTCTGCGCAGCGGGCATTCGGGGCGCGGCCTTCTCCTGGCTAGCATCCTTTCTTCAGGATAGGCATCAGGCTGTTCATCTCTCTGGTTTCTCTGCCCCCTCCTGTCCGGTCACCTGTGGTGTTCCTCAGGGCTTCTCTCTTTCCCCTCTCCTCTTTAATCTGTACATCTGTCCCTTGTTTCTTCTCTTCTCAAGCTGGGGGTCTCTGTATATAATTACGCAGATGACCTCCAGCTTGTCTTTGATCTGTCTTCTTCTCCCGATTCCATTCCCAAGTTCAGTTCCACCCTTATCTTTATCTCTGAGTGGATGAGCGCCAACCATCTTAAGCTCAACGCCGATAAGACGGAACTTGTCCTCACGGGTGGCCCTTCTAACCCTTGGTCCCCTGCACATTGGCCCCCTTCTTTTGGCCCTCCCCCCACGCCCTCTTCCACTGTTCGTACCCTTGGCATTAAAGTCAGCTCTGACTTAACCATGCACAGCCAGATCAGCTCTGTTGTGTCTTCATGTTTCCTTTCCCTCCGTCTTATTCGGAAAATATCTCGCTTTTTCACCATCGACGCGCTTAAAACCATAGTCTTGGCTTTAGTCATCTCTCGCCTCGACTACGGCCATTCAAAACCAGGCTGCCCGTCTCATTCTCTCCCTCCCCAAATCCTCTCACATTACCCCGGCTTTGAAATCCCTTCACTGGCTCCCCATCCGCTTCAGATCCCTTTTCAAACTTGCTTGCTTTGCTATTCGTGCCCACTCTCGCTCTGCCCCTGCTTACATCACTTCCCTCATTTCTTCCTATGTTCCCAGTCGCACCCTCCGGTCTTCCTCTCTCTCCCTTCTTCACATTCCCCGCTTCCGCAAATCCAGATCCGGGGGCACTCGTCTTTCCGTCTTGGCTCCCCAGTTCTGGAATAGTCTCCCACTTCATCTTCGCTCCATTCCTATTTTTAGCCATTTCCGTAAAGCCTTAAAAACGTTTCTTTTTTCGTTGGCTTTCCCTTCTTAGGTTCCCTTGTGTCCCCCTCTGTGAGTTCTGACCCAGTTCCCCCAGCGCCAGGAAGCCGCTTGGCAGCAGTGCGCTTTATTAAATATTGTTTTCATTCATTCATTCATTCATTCATTCATTCATTCATTCATTCATAGGGAGTGCAAAGTGTAGAGTGCATAGGGAGTGCAGAGTGCATAGGGAGTGCAGAGTGCATAGGGAGTGCAGAGTGCATAGGGAGTGCAGAGTGCATAGGGAGTGCAGAGTGCATAGTGCATAGGGAGTGCAGAGTGCATAGTGCATAGGGAGTGCAGAGTGCATAGTGCATAGGGAGTGCAGAGTGCATAGGGAGTGCAGAGTGCATAGGGAGTGCAGAGTGCATAGGGAGTGCAGAGTGCATAGGGAGTGCAGAGTGCAGAGGGAGTGCAGAGTGCAGAGGGAGTGCAGAGTGCATAGGGAGTGCAGAGTGCATAGGGAGTGCGGAGTGCAGCGTGCAGAGTGCATAGGGAGTGCAGAGTGCATAGGAAGTGCATAGGGAGTGCAGAGTGCATAGGGAGTGCAGAGTGCATGCAGTGGATATAAACATCAGAATCCCCCGTCCGCGCAGCGGGCGGGCGCAGCGGGCGCGCCGGCGGCGCGCCGAAGGCGTGCCAAAGGCAAGCCCGTCTGCGCCCGTCCGCGACCGGACGGGACCAGGGGCCATACCCCCTGTGCAAGGCGGACCAGAATGTAGCAGATCGATAAGGTATGACTCCACCACTTTAAAAAACTTAATGCCCCCAATGAATCATACCTGTCAGCATTCTATCCATCCCGACTCTCCTTCTGGGATCTGCTCTCACTGTAAATTCTCACAGTCCAGCTATCAAGATAAGCCACACTCTGTCAAAACCTACAAAATGTTTCTTTTAAATTGTCGGTCATTGACTAAACATGCTGTGCAAATGTCTCTCCTGCTAGAGGAGAATGAGCCAGATGTAATATTCCTGACAGAGACGTGGTTAAAAGACGCTTCTGACCCTGATATTACTTCCATCTTGCAAATGGGATACACTTTGCAGAGATTAGATAGATTAGAAGGTAGAGGAGGTGGCTTAGGCATCCTTCTAAAAAGTCACTACCTCTGTAGGACCTCATCGGCCGCTATCTCTAACTGTGAGAGTATGCTCTTTACACTTGAATTCTCACCTACAGACTCATTTTCTGGTGCTCTTATCTACCGCCCCCCTAATCAAGTAGGAGATTTTATTGATTCACTTCAATCTAAAATAGCCGACTTAGTGGTTAGTAGATCCTATTTCTCAATATTAGGAGATATAAATATCCACTTACATGACCCCAACAACTCTACGGCTAGTGCATTTTTGGATAGTATGGCAGCTCTCCAGATCATACAGAAAGGCTTTGAGCCTACACACGAAAAGGGTCACCTTCTTGATGGGGTACTCAGTAATGATAATAGACTGGAAGTAGGGACCCCACTGCCTCTTACCTGGACAGACCACTATTTAATACCCATACAGTGGACTCCAGCTATGTCACTACAGCCCCCCCCTCGCACTACCCTATTTGGGAGAGACTGGTCCAAAGTCTCCCCAGTCCAATGGGCTAACTTGCTCTCCGCGGCCCCCCCCCCAAAATGTGACCGACCCGGCACTGCAGTATGAGAACTACATCAATTGGCTGTGTACAGCCCTGGACTTTATTGCACCTATTAAAGCCCTCAAAGAAAAAACAAAATCCAAGGACTCACCCTGGTACACTCCCCAACTTGAAGAACTAAAAAGGGTGTGCAGAAGACTTGAAAGAAATTGGAGGATTTCTCGTAGTAAGATAGATAAAACCACTCATCTTGAAGCCATCAAAAAATATAAAATAGAAATTAGACGTACTAAAACCTTATACTTCGAGGAAAAAATCTTAACTGCCTCCAACTCTTCCAGAGAAATCTTTCAGATAGCAAAATTCCTGATTGACATCCCCCCGGTTCCTGCTGATCCGAGTAAAGCTCAGGATCGCTGTGGGAGTCAAGCTGAGTACTTTCATAGCAAAATACAAAAAATTGCCTCTGCTTTTAAATCACCTAATCTATCCCAGGATATGGGAACCATTTCACTAAACGTCATGGCTCCAAAATTAGATGAGTTTCCACTGTTGGATGAGAACTCACTTGGGGCTATCATGTTGAAAATTAAATCAGGATCTCCTACGGACCCTGCCCCTCCCTGCCAGCTAGTAAAAATTGAGAATACTGTCAAACCTGTTATCCTTAACATTTTAAATACTTCTATTACTACAGGCTCAGTACCCACTGCGTGGAAATGTGCACAAGTTAAGGCTTTGCTGAAGAAACCCACCCTGGACCCAGAAAATATGGCCAACTTTCGGCCTATTTCCCTCCTTCCGTGGATCAGTAAACTCTTAGAAAAACACATCAACACGTCTATTACTCAATTTTTAGAGAATCATCATCTCCTCCACGATTCCCAAGCTGGTTTTCGTCCCAAATTGGGAACTGAGGCGGCCCTCCTGGCGGTAACTGAGCTGGCCAGGAAACAAATGGACCAAGGTGGCACCACAGCAATCATGCTACTCGACCTTAGTGCCGCCTTCGACACTGTTAACACCAGCATTCTCCTTCACCGCCTCCATCAGATGGGAATTTCTGGGAAGGCCATGCACTGGCTCCAGTCCTTTCTGGAGAATCGTTCCTTTAGGGTTGTTGAGGGCACTACCTATTCAAAAGTCTGGCCCTTGGATCAAGGTGTACCCCAGGGCTCTTCATTGAGCCCTACTCTTTTTAATATTTATATGCAGCCTTTAGCTGATATAGTGCACTCATTCGGCCTTGATATAGTAACCTATGCCGATGATACGCAATTAGTCGTATCTATGAATCAGGCAGACTCTCCCTCTTCCAATCTAAGTAACTGTCTGGTAGCGGTGGCTCAGTGGATGGCTATCTCGCATTTAAAATTGAATGGCGAGAAAACTGAGCTCATGGTGTTAGGCAATTCAGCCATTCCCAGTCCTTTGTCAGACTGGCCACCGTGTATGGGCCCCACGCCCCAACCAAAGTCCCATATAAAGAGCCTAGGTATTTGGTTGGACTCCAACCTCAGCTTCATGCAGCAAGCTACTACTCTCTCCGCCATATGCTTCGGGCTCATGCGTATGCTGATAAAGGTGCTGCCTCTTCTCCCCTTTGAAGCTCGCAGAATAATGGTTCAAGCCATTATTTTGTCCCGCTTGGATTATGGGAACTCCCTATACTTAGGCGCCCCCTCATTTACAATAAAAAAGCTACAGGTGACACAAAACGCTGCAGCCCGCCTCCTATTAGGCCTCAACAAACGAGAATCAGCTACCATGGCCCTGAGGAAACTGCACTGGCTTCCTGTTAAGGCCAGAGTGCTGTTTAAATCTCTTTGTATCATGCACAAAGCAATGTCAAGAATGCTCCCACTATGATCTGCTCCCTGGCAAAACCCTACCTTCCTCACAGATCCCTGAGATCTAGTACTGCTTTCCTGGCTACTGTCAATAAAATCAGACGTACCAGATGGGGCGGACGTTCCTTCTCCTGGAATGCCGCAAAGGAATGGAACTCTCTGCCCACTCTCCTTCGCAGTGAACCTAGCCTTTTAAAATTTGGGAAGGATCTGAAAACCTACCTGTTCATTTAATTTCTTCCCTTTTTTAGTATGACGGTACTTAGCGCTACGAGGCCTCCGGGTTGTTTGCGCTCTATAAAACCCGATTAATAATAATAATAATAGGGAGTGCAGAGTGCATAAGGAGTGCAGAGTGCATAGGGAGTGCAGAGTGCATAGGGAGTGCAGAGTGCATAGGGAGTGCAGAGTGCATAGGGAGTGCAGAGTACATGGGGAGTGCAGAGTGCATGGGGAGTGCAGAGTGCATGGGGAGTGCAGAGTGCATAGGGAGTGCAGAGTGCATAGGGAGTGCATAGCGCATAGGGAGTGCAGAGTGCATAGGGAGTGCATAGGGAGTGCAGAGTGCATAGGGAGTGCAGAGTACAGAGTGCATAGGGGGTGCATAGGGAGTGCAGAGTGCATAGTGCATAGGGAGTGCATAGGGAGTGCATAGTGCATAGGGAGTGCATAGGGAGTGCAGAGTGCATAGGGAGTGCAGAGTGCATAGGGAGTGCATAGGGAGTGCAGAGTGCATAGGGAGTGCATAGGGAGTGCAGAGTGCATAGGGAGTGCATAGGGAGTGCAGAGTGCATAGGGAATGCAGAGTGCATAGGGAATGCAGAGTGCATAGGGAGTGCAGAGTGCATAGGGAGTGCAGAGTGCATAGGGAGTGCAGAGTGCATAGTGAGTGCAGAGTGCATAGGGAGTGCAGAGTGCATAGGGAGTGCAGAGTGCATAGGGAGTGCAGAGTGCATAAGGAGTGCAGAGTGCATAGGGATTGCAGAGTGCATAGGGATTGCAGAGTGCACAGGGATTGCAGAGTGCATAGGGAGTGCAGAGTGCATAGGGAGTGTAGAGTGCATAGGGAGTGTAGAGTGCATAGGGAGTACAGAGTGCAGAGTGCATAGGGAGATCAGAGTGCATAGGGAGTGCAGAGTGCATAGGGAGTGCAGAGTGCATAGGGAGTGCAGAGTGCATAGTGTTGGACAGGCCTCGTGAAAGGGCCGCTCCCTCACCGCCTGATAAGGCCCGAACGCCGGCTCTCCCGGTGGCCCCAGAAGAACCACCCCGGCAACCCACCGAAGCAACCCGCAACCTGTCCCCAATGGGACGCCTGCTCCCGAACATCCCAGCATCGGCTGTCCCGGGCCCCCGTCAGCACCATTGCCCCGGCCCAGCCGCCATCTTGGACACTGCACCACGAGGCCGCGTGGCCTCAGCTCGACCCCAACCCTGGGCCTGGCCAGGCCCCGACATCGAGGCACCACCATCCACCCAGGAGGTGAAGAGACCACTTGGCAGGTCAATGGGAGAAAGGAGTGTCGATGGCTCTCCCCCTCCAGGTGCCGATCGCCCCCGGTCTCCCCGGGCGCTGGCTCCACCCCCCTGCTGGGTGTCTGGACTCCCTCATCCCGGACCTCCCGACCTCCAAGCGCGAGGGTCCGGACATCAAAGGAGGCCAGACCTATAACTGGGGCAGCTCCAGAGCAGGAAGGCAGTTGTATCCTGGAGTCGAGAGACACCTTGAAGAACTCATCCCTGACGGATTGCTGGCGCTGCCGCAGCCTTGCCTTGTGAACTATCTCCGAAGCCTGCTGGCGCTGCCGCGGCCCTCTGCAACGTGCATCTTCGTCTGGACCTGCTGGCGCTGCCGCAGCCCATCCTTGTGAACCATCGCTCTTGCCTGCTGGCGCTGCCGCGGCCCCTCTGCAAAGAAGTCATCATCCTAGCCTGCTGGCGCTGCCGCGGCCCATCCTTGTGAACCATCGCTCTTGCCTGCTGGCACTGCCGCGGCCCCTCTGCAAAGAAGTCATCATCGTAGCCTGCTGGCGCTGCCGCGGCCCTCCTTACCGAGAACTATCATCCTATCCTGCTGGCGCTGCCGCGGCCCGACCTTTCAGACCTCCGAGCTCGAGGATTGTGAGCTCCTTCTGGCCGCCCTTGTACCGGACCGGTACCAAGACTGTCCCGCTACCCCTTACCCTACAGAGACTAGAATTGGGAGGATCCTCGTGTCCTGCCCCCACTGTATCGTTGATAACCTTGCCTTAAGAATCCTATATAAAGTGTGCAGATCGCATCCTTGTGTGGTGTCCATTTGTGGGGGGGAAGTTACTTGTCTGTACGATCGCTAGGAGACGGTCCTCACCAGAGGCCTCTCCCCCTGTACTCGGCCGACCCTCCGGGTCCCCGTCTAACATTGGTGGCCAGCGGCGCGATCCAAACCAACGCGTAATCGTACAGAGAGTAACTCACCCCACGACACGACCACAATGACAACAAAAGAGAGCGGAACCACAGAAAAATTCCAGATGGAGAAACTAGAAGAGTATAACCACAGAGAACTAAAGCAATTCTGCATAGAACTAGGCATTGCTACCACAGGACTGAGCACAAAAGAAGACTTCAAAAAGGCCCTGGAATCTTGGGCAGAGACGGGTACGGCCGTACCCCAAAACCAAAGCCTCGAGGCACCGGAAACGAACACCACTCCGACGGAAGAAAGAAGATCGGGTCTCTCCCCAGAGGAGATCCGAGAACGGGAAAAAAGCAGGCTCCATGAATTGGAGCTGGCTCGACTTCGGTTGGATGGGGAACTGAAATTGGCGGAACAAAAAATAACATTGGAACACTTGCAGCTCCGAGAGGAGCGGGAAGAGAAACAAAGACAGAGAGAGTTAGAAGAGAAAAAGCTAGCCTACGAACATGAGCGCAACCTAAAAGAAATAGAGCTTCGGAAACAGAATAAAGATCTCGGGGTGCCCGAGCGCCCGAATACTCCTGCCACTACAGACCCTAAAGTCCACATCCCCAAGGATGTCGTCAGAGAATATTACCGGAACGACGATATCCAGCAATGGTTCAAAGCCTATGAGGTAGCCATGACCTCCCACCGGATTCCCCGAAGCGACTGGGGAGCCGGGTTATGGGGGAGGTTCGTCAACGAAGGGCGAGACGCCCTGCTGCAACTCCCGGACCATCAGATGACCTCCTACGACCACATGAAAGCCGCCCTCCTCACTCGATACGGACTCACGCCCGAGATGTACCGCCAGCGGTTCCGCGACTGCAAGCGGATCCCGGGTACAACATGGGTGGAGTACGTGAACTTTTTCAGCAGAGCATTCGAGGGGTGGATCAAGGGCAGCAAGGTGACCACTTACGAGCAACTCTTTGACCTTATTGTGTGGGAGCACCTCTCTAACAATTGCTTCGTCGAGCTCAGGCAGCACCTCCTCGACAGTAAACTGACCGAACCTCGGCAACTCGCCGCCGAAGCTGACCGATGGGAAAGCACCCGAGTTGCCCGAAACGGGCCCAGCGAACCAAACAGAACCAACCAAGGAGCCCATCGCCCCCGAGGGGGAGGAGGAGGCCAGGGTCATGGCAGAGACGCCGTCCCAGTGGCTCCCGCCAGCAACTCCCCGCCCCCGGCCGGCAGGGGAAACCCCCCGATGCGTCCAGGGTTCCGAGCCAACCTTACTTGCCACCGATGCCAGCGACCCGGCCACTACGCCAACGACCCTAATTGCCCGAAGAACCAGAACCCTATGCCCCGCCAGGTCGCTGCCGCCGCCATGGGGGAAGAGCAAACCCCAGAAGATTCTGAAGAGTACGAGGCCGACCAGCCCGAGTGGGAACCAGCCGCCATGTCCCTGGTGTGCCTAGGGGAAAGAGACATGATTCCGCGGGCTCCCCTACCCGCCAATACGCGGAAATACAGCCAGTGGGTCAACATTAACGGGCGCCAGGCTGAAGCCCTACGCGACACCGGGGCCAGTGTGACGGCAGTCCGCTGTCATCTGGTGACCCCGGAGCAGATCTTGCCGAACGTCCTTTGCCCCGTCCGGTCAGCCGACAACTCAGAAAGCCTGTGTCGGATGGCCTGCGTCCCCTTCGAGTGGGGAGGAGTGTCCGGAATGCTGAAGGTGACTGTCCGCGATGATGCCCCAGTGGACTGCCTCCTGGGGAACGACCTCGAAAGTTCCCCCTGGGCAGCCGTGGAAAGAAGAGAGCACCTGGGGATGTTGGGCCTCCCTGAATGGGCCTGCATAACGACCCGGTCCATGGCCGCCCGCGCCATCTCCAGTCCCGAAGAACCTGAATGGCCAGAACCTTCTCCCCCGATCGTCCCGGAGGGAGCCGCCCTAAGCACCAATCCCCCAGAGCAAAACGAAGAAGGGCCCATTCAACTCCAGGACCTTCCCGAACTGGCCCAGTGGCGTCAAGAGGGTGGTCCCACCCAGGAACAATTCCGACAAGAGCAGAAGACCTGTCCCTCCCTCGAGGGACTCCGGCAGCAAGCCCTCGCCCAGAGCGCAGGAGACCCCGCAGGGGCCCACTGGATTTATTGGGACAATGACCTGCTCTACAGTGAGCAAAGAATTGCTGAGCTGGGGGCAGTCGGGTGCTGGTGGTGCCCCTCCGCTTCAGAGACTTCCTTTTGAACTTGGCACACGACGTCCCCCTTGCTGGGCACCTGGGGCAAGACAAAACATACAACAGCCTGGTAACTCACTTCTACTGGCCCAAAATGCGAAATGATGTCTCCAACCACTGCCGGGCCTGCCCCACCTGCCAGGCCAGCGGGAAGAGCGGCCGAAAGATCAAAGCACCCTTGCAACCCTTTCCCGTCGTCACCACCCCGTTCGAACGGGTGGGAATAGACATTGTGGGGCCCCTAGACCCCCGAACGGCACAGGGGCACCGGTTCATCCTAGTCCTGGTGGACCACGCCACCCGCTATCCCGAGGCCATTCCTCTTCGGACCGTGACAGCACCCGTGGTAGGCCGAGCCCTGATGGGGATCTTCTCTCGAGTGGGCTTCCCCCGGGAAGTCGTAAGCGACAGGGGCACGAACTTTATCTCAAAGTACATGAGGTCTCTCTGGCAACAGTGCGGGGTCACCTACCGGTTCACGACCCCCTATCACCCGCAAGGAAATGGACTGGTCGAGCGGTTTAACCGCACTCTCAAGGGAATGATCATGGGCCTAGAAGAACCCCTACGTCGCCAATGGGACGTGCTACTCCAGTGCCTCCTCTTCGCCTATCGAGAAGTTCCCCAGAAATCCCTCGGCTTCAGTCCCTTTGAGCTCCTGTACGGACACCCCGTCCGGGGCCCCCTCAGCCTGGTCAAGGAAGGATGGGAGATGGCCCCCCAGAAGACTCCTCCAGATGTGTATAAATATCTCCTGACCCTCCGCAACCAGACCCGGCGATTCAGGGAACTCGCCAAAGCCAACCTTGAGGCCAGTCAGGAGGACATGAAGAAATGGTACGATCAGCATGCCTCCTCCATCGAGTTCGAACCAGGCCAGCAAGTCTGGGTGATGTCTCCAGTCGAACCCTGTGCCCTGCAGGACAAATGGACAGGATCCTTCAAGGTGATAGAGCGCAAGGGCCCTGTCACCTACCTAATAGACATGGAGTCCTCCCGGAACCCCCTGCGAGTCCTCCACGCCAACCGACTCAAACCCCACTTCGTACGTTCGGAGCTCAGCCTACTGATGGCAACAGATAGTGGGACGGAAGAAGACTCCGAGCCCCTCCCTGACCTACTGAGGACCCGTGAAAAAGATGGCTCAGTGGAAGGGGTCAGACTCTCCGATGCCTTGTCCCCGGAACAACGCCAAGACTGTCGGGCTCTCCTGCTACAATTTGCAAACCTGTTCTCCCTCACCCCCGGGGTGACCCCCTGGTGCCTTCACGACGTGGACACTGGGGATAGTCCACCTATTCGACACAGGGCGTACCGAGTGCCAGATCGGGTGCGCGCCTGCATCCAGAACGAAGTCACTAAAATGCTGGCCCTAGGAGTGATCGAGCCATCCGACAGCCCCTGGGCCAGCCCAGTCGTACTGGTTCCCAAGGCTGCCGCCCCGGGCGTTGCCCCCGAGCTCCGGTTCTGTGTAGACTATCGGGGCCTGAACGCTGTTACCAGAACCGACGCTCACCCCATCCCCCGGGCGGATGAGCTGGTTGACCGCATGGGGGCTGCCCGCTACCTGAGCATCTTCGATCTAACAGCGGGCTACTGGCAAATCGGCCTCACCCCCAGGGCCCCAGAACGATCCGCCTTCTCTACCCCGGATGGCCACTACCACTTCAAAGTGATGCCATTCGGCATGAAAAACGCTCCAGCTACTTTCCAACGACTCGTGAACCAGGTCCTGGCGGGCCTCGAAGAATTCAGCGCCGCCTACCTGGACGATATCGCTGTGTACAGTCGCCACTGGACAGACCACCTTCACCACCTCCGAGAAGTCCTGCACGCCCTCCAACAGGCCGGCCTCACCATCAAAGCCAGCAAATGTCAGATTGGCCAGGGATCCGTGACCTACCTCGGACACCAAGTGGGGAGCAGTCTGGTGGCCCCCCTTCAGCTCAAGATCGCTGCCATCCAGTCCTGACAACCACCTGTCACCCAAACCGAGGTCCGGGCCTTCCTAGGGCTCACCGGATACTACCGGCGGTTTGTAAAGGACTATGGCAGCATTGTGGGGCCCCTCACAGAACTCACATCCAAGAAAAACCCCAAAACAGTCAACTGGACTCCAGGCTGTCAAGCGGCCTTCGAGAAGTTGAAGACCGCCATGTGCACCGCCCCCGTGCTCCAGGCCCCCGACTACAGCCGGGAATTCATAGTCCAGACGGACGCCTCAGATCATGGCGTTGGGGCGGTCCTCTCTCAACTCAACGCCGAGGGAGTCGATCAGCCAGTGGCCTTCATCAGCCGACGCCTACTGGCTCGAGAACAGCGCTGGAGCACCATCGAGCGGGAGGCCTTCGCAGTGGTATGGGCCCTCAAGAAACTCCGGCCCTACCTCTTCGGTACCCATTTCAGGGTACAGACCGACCACCGACCCCTGCAATGGCTGATGCAGATGCGGGGGGAGAACCCAAAACTGTTGCGATGGTCCATCTCCTTGCAGGGGATGGACTTCACTGTGGAGCATCGTCCTGGCCAGGACCACGCCAACGCGGACGGCCTGTCACGCTTTTTCCGCCTCGGCGAGGAGAGCACCCAAGAGGATGGGTGACTCTCCCTGCCTTCAGCTGGGGGGGACGCATGTTGGACAGGCCTCGTGAAAGGGCCGCTCCCTCCCCGCCTGATAAGGCCCGAACGCCGGCTCTCCTGGTGGCCCCAGAAGAACCACCCCGGCAACCCACCGAAGCAACCCGCAACCCGTCCCCAACGGGACGCCTGCTCCCGAACATCCCAGCATCGGCTGTCCCGGGCCCCCGTCAGCACCATTGCCCCGGCCCAGCCGCCATCTTGGACACTGCACCACGAGGCCGCGTGGCCTCAGCTCGACCCCAACCCTGGGCCTGGCCAGGCCCCGACATCGAGGCACCACCATCCACCCAGGAGGTGAAGAGACCACTTGGCAGGTGTTGGACAGGCCACATGAAGGGCTCGCTCCCTCCCCGCACGACCAGGCCCAAGCCCGGCTCCTCCAGTGTTACTCACCACCACGACCCGTTTGCCATCCCCTCCGGGACCCCTGCCTCTGAACATCTCGACCTCATGGGCACTATTCCCTACCGGCCTGCTCGCCCGACCTGGGCGCCATCTTGGACACAGCACCACGCGGCTGCGTGGCCTCCGATCGACCCTAACCCTGGGCCTGGCCAGGCCCCGACATTCCGGCACCACCATCCACCCAGGAGGTGAGCGGACCACTTGGCAGGTCAATGGGAGAAAGAGGTGTCGATGGCTCTCCCCCGCCAAGGGCCGATCGCCCCAGCTCCCCCAGGCGCTGGCTCCACCCCCCTGCTTGGTGTCTGGACTCCCTCATCCCGGACCTCCCGACCCCCAAGTACGAGGGTCCGGACATCAAAGGGCGCCAGACCTATAACTGGGGCAGCTCCAGAGCAGGAAGGCAGTTGTATCCTGGAGTCGAGAGACGCAGTGAAGAACTCATCCTTGACGGACTACTGGCGCTGCCGTAGCCCTGCCTTGCGAACTATCGTCCTGCCTGCTGGCGCTGCCGCAACCTTCTGAAACCTTCATCGTCGTCGGGACCTGCTGGCGTGGCCGCGGACCGTTTGTAACTACCACCTTCATCGGGACCAGCTGGCTCCGCCGCGGCCCGATCATCTAGAACGCCGAGCTCGAGGATTGAGAGCTATTTCATCTACCCAATTGGTAACAAGACTGTCCCGCTACCCCCTTTTCCCATTCAGAGACCAGAACCGAGGGGACCCCTGAGTCCAGACCTCCTTGTACCATTTTATCGTACTTAAAGAATTGCTATAAAGTATCGTTGAACCTTATCCTTGTGTAGTGTACGTCTGTGGGGGGGAAGTTACTAGTCTGTACGATCGTCGGAGACGGCTCTCCCCGGAGACCTCTCCTCCTATCCTCGGCCGACCCTCCCGGTCCGTCTAACATTGGTGGCCAGCGGCGCGATCCGAATCACCGCATAATCGTACAGAGAGTAGCTCACCCCACGACGAATTCACAATGACAACCAAAGAAAGCGGATCCACCGAGAAATTCCAGATGGAGAAATTGGAAGAATATAGCCATCGTGAGTTGAAACAATTCTGCATCGAACTAGGTATCGCTACCACCGGTCTAAGTACTAAAGACGATTTCAAACACGCCCTTGAGTCCTGGGCAGAAACCGGGGCCGTCAGACCCCCGGACCAAAATGTCGCAGCAGCAGAAAAAGACACCACGGCTCCCGAGGAGCGAAGAACGGGTCTCTCGCAAGACGAGATCCAAGAACGAGAAAGAACCTGACTACACGAACTAGAAATGGCTCGGCTCAAAATGGATGGTGAACTCAAGTTAGCAGAACAGAAACTAAACCTGGAGCATCTACGGCTCCGAGAAGAACGGGAAGAGAAACAGAGACAAAGGAAGCTCGAGGAAAAGAGACTGGCATATGAACATGAGCGCAAATTAGCTGAGATAGACTTACGCAAGCAAAACAAAGAAGTAGGGGTGCCCGAGCAACCTCGCACCAGAGGGGCAACAGAGAAAAAGGTACACATCCCCAAGGATGTCGTCCGAGAATATTTCCGAGAAGACGACATCCAGCAATGGTTCAAGGCCTACGAAATCGCTATGACCTCCCACCGGATCGATCGAAGCGACTGGGGAGCCGGACTATGGGGGAGGTTCCTCAATGAGGGCCGCGATGCCCTGCTGCAGCTCCCAGACCATCTAATGACCTCCTATGACCACATGAAAGCTGCCCTCCTCACCCGCTATGGGCTCACACCCGAAATGTACCGCCAGAGGTTCCGAGACTGCACCCGAATCCCGGGTACGACTTGGGTGGAATACGTGAACTATTTCAGCCGGGCCTTCGAGGGTTGGATCAAAGGAAGCAACGTCACGACTTATGAACAGCTCTTCAATCTCATGGTATGGGAGCATCTATCAAACAACTGCTTCGTCGAGCTCAGGCAGCACCTCCTCGACAGTAAAATGACTGATCCACGGCAGCTCGCCGCCGAGGCTGACCGGTGGGAAATCACCCGAGTGGGCCGAAAATGGGTCCTATGAACAGAACCGGAACCACCACGGTCAGCACCGTCCCCGAGGTGGAGGAGGGGGCCAAGGACGAGGAAGAGACAATGCTCCGGCCGCACCCGCTACCAGCACCCCACCCCCGGCCAACCGGGGCAACACCCCGGCGCGGCCGGGATACCGAGCCAATGTCACGTGTCACCGCTGCCAGCGAGTCGGCCACTACGCAAACGACCCAAATTGTCCACAGAGCCAGACTCCGAGGCCCCGCCAGATGGCTGCCGCCGCCCTGGGGGAAGAACAAATCTCCGAGGAACATGAAGAATATGAGCAAGAACACCAAGAATGGGAGCCAGCCGCCATGGCTCTAGCCTGCTTAGGGGGGAGAGACATGGTCCCGCGGGTCCCCCTTCCCGCCAACACCCGGAAGTACAGTCAATGGGTGAGCATTAATGGACGCCGGGCCGAAGCCCTACGTGACACCGGGGCCAGTGTGACAGCCGTCCGCTGTCACCTGGTGACCCCAGAACAGATCCTACCGAACATTCTCTGCCCTGTCCGTTCAGCCGACAATTCGGAGAGTCTATGTCGGATGGCTTGCGTCCCCTTCGAGTGGGGAGGAGTCTCCGGCATGTTAAAAGTGACGGTCCGAGATGACGCCCCCGTAGACTGTCTCCTGGGGAATGACCTGGAAAGCTCCCCGTGGGCCGCCGTCGAAAGAAGAGAGCACCTGGGGATGTTGGGCATCCCGGACTGGGCGTGCGTCACCACCCGGTCCATGGCCGCCCGTGCCATCCCCGTCCCGAAGAACCTGAATGGCCGGCACCTCCTCCACCGGTTGCTCCAGTAGAAGACGCCGACAGTACTGCCCCACCAGAACCAACTCCTGAGGGGCCCGTTCAGTCTCCGGACCTCTCCGGCCTGGATCAGTGGCAGCAAGAGGGGGGGCCCACCCAGGAACAGTTTCGCCAAGAACAGAAAACCTGTCCCTCCCTCGAGGGACTCCGCCAACAAGCCCTCGCTCAGAGCGCAGGGGATACTTCCGGAACACATTGGGTCTATTGGGACAATGACCTGTTGTACAGCGAACAGAGAATCGCGGAGTTAGGGGCCAGTCGAGTGCTAGTGGTGCCCCTCCGCTTTAGAGACTTCTTGCTAAACCTGGCCCACGATGTCCCCCTGGCTGGCCACCTGGGTCAGGATAAAACCTACAGTCGCCTAGTGACCCACTTCTTCTGGCCTAAAATGAGGAACGACGTACTCCAACACTGCCGGTCTTGCCCCACGTGCCAGGCCAGTGGGAAGAGCGGCCGCAAACTGAAAGCCCCCCTGCAACCATTTCCAGTGGTCACCACCCCGTTCGAGAGGGTGGGGATAGACATTGTGGGGCCCCTCGACCCCCGTACAGCACAAGGACATCGGTTCATCCTGGTACTAGTGGACCACGCCACCCGCTACCCTGAGGCTGTTCCCCTGCGAACTGTGACAGCCCCGGTAGTCGGCCGGGCCTTGATGGGGATCTTCTCCCGAGTGGGCTTCCCCCGAGAAGTCGTCAGTGACCGGGGCACAAACTTTATTTCGAAATACATGAAGTCCCTCTGGCAACAGTGTGGGGTCACCTACCGATTCACGACCCCCTATCACCCTCAAGGAAACGGACTCGTTGAGCGGTTCAACCGCACGCTCAAAGGGATGATTGGGGGGTTGGAAGAGCCCCTCCGTCGCCAGTGGGATGTGCTACTACCGTGCCTTCTCTTTGCCTACCGGGAAGTCCCCTAGAAGTCCCTCGGCTTCAGCCCGTTTGAACTCTTGTATGGACACCCGGTACGAGGGCCACTCAGCCTGGTCAAAGAGGGCTGGGAAATGCCTCCTCTAAAGAACCCTCCAGATGTTTTCAAGTACCTCCTAACCCTCCGCAACCAGACCCGACGATTCCGAGAGATGGCAAAAGCAAACTTGGAGGCTAGTCAGGAAGACATGAAAAGGTGGTACGACCAAAATGCCTCCTCCATCGAATTTGAACCCGGCCAACAAGTATGGGTGATGTCCCCCACCGAACCATGCGCCCTGCAAGACAAATGGACGGGGCCCTTCAAAGTAATCGAGCGCAAGGGCCCTGTCACCTATCTCATCGATATGGAATCTTCACGGAACCCTCTCCGGGTTCTCCACGCTAATAGACTGAAACCCCATTTTGTGCGTTCAGAACTTAGCCTCCTGATGGCAACAGACAATGGGGCCGAGGAGGACTCCGAACCCCTCCCTGACCTCTTACGGACCCGGGAAAAGGACGGCTCTGTGGACGGAGTCCGACTTTCAGAGGCCCTCACCCTGGAACAACGCCAAGGATGCCGAGACCTCCTGTTGCAGTTCGCCAGCCTGTTCTCCCTCACCCCAGGGGTCACCCCCTGGTGTGTACACGATGTAGACACTGGGGACAGTCCCCCTATCCGCCACCGGGCCTACCGCGTACCAGATCGGGTACGGGCCTGCATCCAAGAGGAGGTGACCCGGATGCTCACGCTCGGAGTCATCGAGCCCTCCGACAGCCCCTGGGCCAGCCCAGTAGTACTGGTCCCCAAAGCAGCCGCCCCTGGCGCCACCCCAGAACTCCGGTTCTGCGTCGACTACCGGGGCCTGAATGCGGTCACCAGAACAGACGCGCATCCCATTCCCCGGGCAGATGAACTAATCGACCGCATGGGAGCTGCCCGCTACCTCAGTATCTTCGACCTGACAGCGGGCTACTGGCAGATCGGCCTCACACCCCGGGCCCAAGAACGATCTGCATTTTCCACTCCAGATGGGCACTATCACTTCAAAGTCATGCCCTTCGGCATGAAGAATGCCCCAGCAACGTTCCAGCGGCTAGTAAACCAGGTCCTGGCGGGACTCGAAGAATTCAGCGCCGCCTACCTGGACGATATCGCTGTGTACAGCCACCACTGGTCCGACCACCTCCACCACCTCCGAGAGGTGCTACAGGCCCTCCAACGAGCTGGCCTCACGATCAAGGCCAGCAAATGCCAAATTGGCCAGGGGTCCGTGACCTATCTCGGACACCAGGTGGGAAGCGGTCTGGTGGCCCCTCTGCAACTCAAGATCGCTGCCATCCAGTCCTGGCAGCCCCCCATCACCCAGACCGAGGTACGCGCCTTTTTGGGACTTACAGGCTACTACCGGCGGTTTGTGAGAGACTATGGCAGTATTGTGGGGCCCCTCACGGAACTCACGTCCAAAAATCACCCAAAGAAGGTCAACTGGACCCCAGACTGTCAAGCGGCCTTCGAGAAGCTGAAGGCCGCCATGTGCTCCGCCCCGGTGCTCCAGGCCCCCGACTACAGTCGGGAATTTA
The DNA here is from genome assembly GCF_964263255.1 of Lissotriton vulgaris. Lineage (NCBI taxonomy): Eukaryota > Metazoa > Chordata > Amphibia > Caudata > Salamandridae > Lissotriton > Lissotriton vulgaris. The sequence goes on along the minus strand of NC_141700.1, from coordinate 503,855,547 downwards.
TCGTCCAGACGGACGCCTCCGACCATGGCATTGGGGCAGTCCTTTCCCAGTTGAATACCGAAGGACTTGACCAGCCAGTGGCTTTCATCAGCAGGCGTCTCCTGGCCCGAGAACAACGCTGGAGCACCATAGAGAGGGAGGCCTTCGCCGTGGTATGGGCCCTCAAAAAGCTCCGGCCCTACCTCTTCGGCACCCACTTCCGGGTCCAGACCGATCATCGGCCCCTGCAGTGGCTAATGCAGATGCGGGGGGGAAACCCGAAACTACTACGCTGGTCCATCTCCCTGCAGGGGATGGACTTCACTGTGGAACATCGACCTGGGCAAGACCACGCCAACGCAGATGGCCTGTCACGCTTTTTCCGCCTCGACGAGGAGAGTCCCTAAGAGGATGGGTGACTCTCCCCGCCTTCAGCTGGGGGGGACGCATGTTGGACAGGCCACATGAAGGGCTCGCTCCCTCCCCGCACGACCAGGCCCAAGCCCGGCTCCTCCAGTGTTACTCACCACCACGACCCGTTTGCCATCCCCTCCGGGACCCCTGCCTCTGAACATCTCGACCTCATGGGCACGATTCCCTACCGGCCTGCTCGCCCGACCTGGGCACCATCTTGGACACAGCACCACGCGGCCGCGTGGCCTCCGATCGACCCTAACCCTGGGCCTGGCCAGGCCCCGACATTCCGGCACCACCATCCACCCAGGAGGTGAGCGGACCACTTGGCAGGTCAATGGGAGAAAGAGGTGTCGATGGCTCTCCCCCGCCAAGGGCCGATCGCCCCAGCTCCCCCAGGCGCTGGCTCCACCCCCCTGCTGGGTGTCTGGACTCCCTCATCCCGGACCTCCCGAACCCCAAGTACGAGGGTCCGGACATCAAAGGGCGCCAGACCTATAACTGGGGCAGCTCCAGAGCAGGAAGGCAGTTGTATCCTGGAGTCGAGAGACGCAGTGAAGAACTCATCCTTGACGGACTACTGGCGCTGCCGTAGCCCTGCCTTGCGAACTATCGTCCTGCCTGCTGGCGCTGCCGCAACCTTCTGAAACCTTCATCGTCGTCGGGACCTGCTGGCGTGGCCGCGGACCGTTTGTAACTACCACCTTCATCGGGACCAGCTGGCTCCGCCGCGGCCCGATCATCTAGAACGCCGAGCTCGAGGATTGAGAGCTATTTCATCTACCCAATTGGTAACAAGACTGTCCCGCTACCCCCTTTTCCCATTCAGAGACCAGAACCGAGGGGACCCCTGAGTCCAGACCTCCTTGTACCATTTTATCGTACTTAAAGAATTGCTATAAAGTATCGTTGAACCTTATCCTTGTGTAGTGTACGTCTGTGGGGGGGAAGTTACTAGTCTGTACGATCGTCGGAGACGGCTCTCCCCGGAGACCTCTCCTCCTATCCTCGGCCGACCCTCCCATGGGAGAAAGGAGTGTCGATGGCTTTCCCCCTCCAGGTGCCGATCGCCCCCGGTCTCCCCGGGCGCTGCCTCCACCCCCCTGCTGGGTGTCTGGACTCCCTCATCCCGGACCTCCCGACCTCCAAGCGCGAGGGTCCGGACATCAAAGGAGGCCAGACCTATAACTGGGGCAGCTCCAGAGCAGGAAGGCAGTTGTATCCTGGAGTCGAGAGACACCTTGAAGAACTCATCCCTGACGGACTGCTGGCGCTGCCGCAGCCTTGCCTTGTGAACTATCTCCGAAGCCTGCTGGCGCTGCCACGGCCCTCTGCAACGTGCATCTTCGTCTGGACCTGCTGGCGCTGCCGCAGCCCATCCTTGTGAACCATTGCTCTTGTCTGCTGGCGCTGCCGCGGCCCCTCTGCAAAGAAGTCATCATCCTAGCCTGCTGGCGCTGCCGCGGCCCATCCTTGTGAACCATCGCTCTTGCCTGCTGGCGCTGCCGCGGCCCCTCTGCAAAGAAGTCATCATCGTAGCCTGCTGGCGCTGCCGCGGCCCTCCTTACCGAGAACTATCATCCTAGCCTGCTGGCGCTGCCGCGGCCCGACCTTTCAGACCTCCGAGCTCGAAGATTGTGAGCTCCTTCTGGCCGCCCTTGTACCGGACCGGTACCAAGACTGTCCCGCTACCCCTTACCCTACAGAGACTAGAATTGGGAGGATCCTCGTGTCCTGCCCCCACTGTATCGTTGATAACCTTGCCTTAAGAATCCTATATAAAGTGTGCAGATCGCATCCTTGTGTGGTGTCCATTTGTGGGGGGGGAAGTTACTTGTCTGTACGATCGCTAGGAGACGGTCCTCACCGGAGGCCTCTCCCCCTGTACTCGGCCGACCCTCCGGGTCCCCGTCTAACACATAGGGAGTGCAGAGTGCATAGGGAGTGCAGAGTGCATAGGGGGTGCAGAGTGCATAGGGAGTGCAGAGTGCATAGAGCATAGGGAGTGCAGAGTGCATAGGGAGTGCAGAGTGCATAGGGAGTGCAGAGTGCGTAGGGAGTGCAGAGTGCGTAGGGAGTGCAGAGTGCATAGGGAGTGCATAGGGAGTGCAGAGTGCATAGGGAGTGCATAGGGAGTGCAGAGTGCATAGGAAGTGCAGAGTGCATAGGGAGTGCAGAGTGCATAGGGAGTGCAGAGTGCATAGAGAGTGCATAGGGAGTGCAGAGTGCATAGGGAGTGCAGAGTGCATAGGGAGTTCAGAGTGCAGAGGGAGTGCAGAGTCCATAGGGAGTGTAGAGTGCATATAGAGTGCAGAATGCATAGGGAGTGCGGAGTGCATAGGGAGTGCAGAGTGCATAGGGAGTGCAGAGTGCATATAGAGTGCAGAATGCATAGGGAGTGCAGAGTGTAAAGGGAGTGCAGAGTGCATAGGGAGTGCAGAGTGAGTAGGGAGTGCTAGGGAGTGCAAGAGAGTGCAGAGTAAGTAGGGAGTGCCAGAGAGTGCAGAGTGAGTAGGGAGTGCTAGAGAGTGCAGAGTGAGTAGGGAGTGCTAGAGAGTGCAGAGTGACTGCAGATATTAAGCTAATGGCAATGTAAATGACAATGCCATTTATTTATCTGTTTACAAAACCAACACATAAATACAAATTTTGTCATTTACAATGCCAATAACTCTAACATTTCTGTTGGAAGGCGGTGTAGGAGAGTAGGGTCTGCAATCCTATGATCACCCAGATTTTTTGCTTTTGTTTCACTGGTTTACGACTTTCTCTGGCTGTGGGCCTGCCAATCAGACCCACAGCCTGGCTGTTCTCTTTCTAAATTACGAGATGTACCCTAGGTGCATTTACCAATTGGTACTGGGCCACCTTATCAGACCCTGTAACTCAGGGCATAGGTGTACCCAGGGCCGCCAGGGGCTGCAGCATGTATTATGCCACCCCTGGCTGGCCTCCTAAATTTGACACAACTGGCTGCATGACAGCTGGGGCGAAGTCGTGTAATCACCCTTTGCTTTAGATATAGTAGCCCTATATCTAACCCTCCAATGGACACCCGAGTTCCTATCAGTCACTCCTATGGCAGGCCTTGACAATCCTGAAGGCAGAGTGCATGGGCTCGTGTGAACTAAGCTCTGGCCCGAGCCGAGCCCGGTTGCAGCTTGCGGAATCAAGACCCAATGGCTGTTTCATGATAACGCGTACCATATCGGTAACTTCGGTGTCGCGTTATCAAGACATGTCGAGTAAGGTGTCATACGAATCGGGATGCTGCCCTCTCACCAACTCTGGCGACGAGGTTAGCATTCCGCCCTTCTAGAGGGACACGACATGTACGTAACTGTGAACCCCGGTTAAAGTTAACTAAAGCCTCAGCTCCACAAAATGGATGCTGCCACCACAGACACGAGTCTGACCTCCTGCTGCTGGGAGTCCTTCCAGCGAGGAGCACTTGGACAAAGGGTTTCCTGTCAAGGGCGGTGTTCGCACCGTCCCAGACAGGGTTTGTGTATTCTGGGTAGGTAGGGCTTTTGCGAGAAGGTGACTGCGGAGTGGCACCCCGGTGCTCACTACGCATCTGCCGGTTAGAACCAGTTCCAGGGGCGACAGCCCTGGCCTGGGGAAAGTCCGGCAGGGGAGAGGGGTGTAACTACCCCCCTTCCTGGTCCCACCCTTAGGGCAGGACCTAGTCATGTACCCACCCCTTTCTTTAGGATAAAGGCCGGAGCGGGGACCCTTCCAGATTAGATCATCTTTGAATCAAGAATACTTTCTACGAAAGGACTTCAAGACTCTTCTCAAGATTTCTCCCTTGTGGCTAAGGAGTAGTCACCCTGCATCAGCGGGCACCATCTAAGAACTCTGCGGTTTGCTGTAAGTCCTTCCTCAAGGAATCCGACGGCCCAGCTCGACGAGAACCGGCTTCCCTGGCACCTCTGACCTCTACCCACGTCATCAGCTCAGCTGTGATCTGTGGGTGCGACGAGACCTCGAGGGACCGGCCATCATCAGAACCTGCACGCTCTTAAAAACCAGCACGACCATCGAGGTAACTCTCTGGTGAGTGCTCTGGGGTCCGAGAAGCCCCGACCCTGAGCCGCTCCAGCACCGAAGTGCAGTCTCCCAGCATCTCCACGATCTGCGTGGGGCCCTTCTGCTCGCTGCTCAGCACGTTGTCTGGTCACTAGCCGCTGGCTTGTGTCCTTCTGTGACGACATCCGAAAATCAACACTGCCGGTCTGGTTGCTCCAGACTGGCCCTTGCTTCCATCTTTTCGAGAAGCACCCCGGACCCTCCTGGTCCACTCAAGACGCCGACAGCGACATCCGTCGTGGGACAGCTCGCACCTCCACCGTGGTCGCCGACAACGCCTCCTGGTCCGTGAGACTGCAGAGCCTAGCGTCGCCCACTCACCTGGTCGAGGTGACGGCCAACCGGTGCCTTCCTGGTACCCTCTGACTACTGGCTAGTAGTACGAACTTGGTCCCCTCTGCTTTCAGGTTTCATCAATCTCCGATCCAGGCTTGGATCTCTACGAACTATTCATCACTGGTCGCCGGCCAGCAACTCCTTTTCTTCCGGCTCCTGGCTCGTCAGCAAAGACCCCGACGCCTGTAAGACTTGCAGCCGCAGCCCTCGTGGCTAGGTAACTCGGCACTTCGGTGCCTGCATAGCCTCCTTACTCTAGGGTCCCGAGTCCCTCGCTTCCGACTTGCCTTAACCTTTCCGTGTCCCCGGACACTTGTTTTAAACTGTGCACTTGAAGTATTTGCTAAAGAGATTTGGTTTGTGCTTAGTACCCTGTCCTCATAAAGAGTACAGGGCTGTTGTGATTCTTAATAAATATACTGTTTATTTTCATAACACTTGTGTGGTGTCCTTTCACTGGGTGTTCAAGGGGTACATGTGTGGTAAACAGCTGGCTTAACGCGCCCTCTCGAGTCTTTAGCCTTAGACTGCTCGTATCCACGCTACTAGGATAGCTGGTCTATAGGTTGACTTACAACCAAACACCATAAGGGTCGTTGGAACGATACATAGCGGTCGCTAGAATAGCGAACGTTGCATATCGGGCCAACTTCTCACATTGGTGAGCAGCGGTTGGGATTTGAGCTTGCTGTTGTTTTACCACACGTATCCTAAGAATATCTTGTTGAAAGATCACACAAGTACTGTTAGTACATATAACTAAAGCTTAGAATACTCTGAGTTCTACTGAACCAGCTGTTGTAGCTCCTCAAGGCTTAGCACACCTTGGCTACAGCTCTTAGCAAGGGAAAAGTAGGTAAACACATAGTGTAGGTAGGTGCATCACTTACACCACACTAGAAACAGTATGTCGGACAAAGGAGGAAACTCTGAGTCTCCCCTTGTGTCAGTTGACCCTCCACAGGTCATCCCGTCAAGATATACTGCGCTTAACTTCCATGAGTTACGACAAGTATGTACCTCTAGGAAGATTAAGCAAGGGGCTAACCCCACCACCTCCTTTCTGATTGGTCTCCTAGAGACTTATGATGCCAGAAAGGCTGAGAAGCTTCTTAGCCCTTCTAATCCAGAAGGAGGCATGCCTCCCCTCGAGGGAACCCGGGACGATCCTGACCTCATTCACCTCGCAACTGAGAACGAAGATGGCGAGGAGGATGAGGATCTCTCTGGGGATGAGGCAGATAAGGGACAGGTAGAAGTCGTCAGACTGACACGGTCCAACTTAAGCAGACATGATAGTGGTACTGGGGGACCCCCGGCGCTACTGTCAGGTGCGCTTAACATTGGGAATGGACGAGTTAGGTCTCTATCAAGAGGCTCTAACAGATCCGTTCGAACCAATGGCTCTCGCAACTCTTCTCAAAGAGGGATGACGTCCCCTCAGAGGAGAGTGTACGAAGCTAAGGAAAGGGCAGCTAATCTGAGGATCGAAAGGGAAGAACTTGCCCTGGCCAAAGAAAAGCTTGCTTTTGCTAGAGAGCAACAGTTAAGTGGGGCAGTCCCCACTGGTGGCAGCAATGTACCTAGTAATAGGGAAAAGAGTTTCGATACGAAACACCTTGGGAAGATAGTGCCCCCCTTTAAACAAGGGGACGACATCCACAAATGGATTACTGCTTTGGAGAGGGCCTGCACTGTGCAAGGTGTTCCCCAGAGTCAGTGGGCAGCTATCTTGTGGCTCTCCTTTGAAGGTAAAGGAAGAGACAAGCTTCTCACCACAAGGGTAGAGGACGCTAACAATTACCAAGTCTTGAAGAATACACTCGTTGAAGGGTTCGGCCTAACCACTGAGCAGTACAGGGTGCTGTTCAGGGATACCCAGAAAACGCAGACTCAAGACTGGTCTGATTTTGTCGATTGTGCCACTAAGGCTTTTGAGGGCTGGTTGCTGGGCAGTAAGGTTACTGATTACAAAGGATTGTACAATTTGATGATGAGAGAACAAATTTTAAACAATTGTCAGAACCAGTTGTTGCATCAGCATCTTGTCGACTCGGATCTGACCTCTCCCCAAGAATTGGGGCAGAAGGCAGACAAATGGGTTCGTACGAGAGTTAAACAGAACCAGGGCCAGAATCAAGGTGGTCAGAAGAAAGCAGACCAGAAGGGTAAAGATTCAAAGGGGGAACAAAATGACCAGAAGTCTTCGACAGGTCCCCAACAACCCAAAGAGGGTGGGGGTCAGGCTCCCCAAAAGAAGAAAGAAGGCCAATCCAAACGATGGTGCCAGTACTGTAAAAGTAAATCTCACTGGTTTAGTGAGTGCACCAAGAAAGGAGGAGGGCAGACTCCTGCCACTGCAGCCCCTAAGGCACCTGTGCCCCCTAGTACAGTCAGCAGTGGTAGTGCGCCTCCCAAGGGTTTAGTAGGGTTAACCCTGGGTTCTGAGGGGCGTGACAACTTAGTTGGCACACTCACTCAGGCTGTCCTTGTCAGTACAGGGGACGTGGACGTGTCCCCTGACGTAAGCCCCAATACTTTGGGCAAATACAGACAGACGCCTTTCATAAATGGAAAGATGGCTCAGGCCTATAGGGACACTTGTGCCAGCGTCACCATGGTGACGCCTAACTTTGTGGACCCTGGACAGATCATGCCAGGTACAGAATTCCTGGTGACCAATGCAAGCAATGTCACTACCAATCACAGTATGGCAATTGTAGCTTTCTCCTGGGGAGGGGTAACTGGCCAAAAGAAGGTTGTAGTTAGTCCAGACCTCCCAGTGGATTGTTTGTTGGGCAATGATTTGGAGTCGTCACAATGGTCAGAAGTGGAGCACCGGACTCACATGGAAATGTTAGGTTTGCCAGCACATGTGTTCGCTGTGACTAGGTCACAGGTCAGGAAATGCCCCACTGAACAGGTGCTGGATCCTGGAACAACGGACCAGACACCTCCCAAGAAAAAGAGCAGTAGGGTTAAGGCTGCGCCTTCCCCCTTGCCCCAGGTCGAGGATCAAGTCTCAGAGGAGGCTGACCTACAGGAATTGAGGGAAACTGAGCCGAGAGAGTTCGAACTTGATCAAGTTGAATTCTTGGGCTCAGGGGGACCCTCAAGGGAAGATCTGGGGAAGGACCAGTTAGACTGCCCTTCTCTTGAACCCCTCAGACAGCAGGCTGCTGCTGAGGCTGCTGGGAACGCCACAGGTACCCACAAGGTATACTGGGAAGATGGACTCCTATACACTGAGTCAAGAGACCCCAAGCCTGGCATGACCAGGAGGCTGGTCGTCCCCTTGTCTCAGCGTGGTTTCCTACTTACCTTGGCCCACGAGATTCCCTTAGCAGGTCACTTAGGCCAGACGAAAACGTGGGACAGGCTTGTCTCGCACTTTCACTGGCCTCACATGAACGAAGATACCAAGGAGTTTTGCCGCTCCTGTGTCACTTGCCAAGCCAGTGGTAAGTCAGGTGGCACGACAAAGGCCCCCCTTATACCAATGCCTGTGGTGGGGGTGCCCTTTGAACGGGTGGGGATCGACATCGTCGGTCCCATGGAACCACCGACAGCATCAGGGCACAAGTTTATACTGGTGGTAGTGGATCATGCCACCAGGTATCCTGAAGCTATTCCCCTTAGGACCACTACAGCACCTGTTGTGGCAAGAGCCCTAGTTGGAGTATTCTCCAGAGTGGGCTTCCCTAAGGAGGTCGTCTCCGACAGAGGTGCAAACTTTATGTCGAGCTACTTAACTGCTATGTGGAAGGAATGTGGTGTCAACTACAAGTTCACTACACCCTATCATCCACAATGCAATGGGCTTGTTGAGAGATTCAACAGGACCCTAAAAGGGATGATTCATGGACTACCGGAAAAGCTTCGGCGTAGATGGGACGTCCTGATCCCCTGCCTCTTGTTCGCCTACAGAGAAGTCCCACAGAAGGGGGTTGGCTACAGCCCTTTTGAACTTTTGTACGGGCATCCTGTAAGAGGACCCCTGTGTTTGGTGAAGGAAGGATGGGAGAGACCTCTCAAAAAGCCTGCAACCAACATAGTGGACTATGTGCTCGGCCTCCGCTCGCGGATGGCTGAATACATGGAGAAGGCATCCGAAAACCTTAAGGCCAGCCAAGAACTCCAAAAAACTTGGCATGACCAAAAGGCTGTCTTGACTGTTTACCAGCCCGGACAGAAGGTGTGGGTGTTGGAGCCAGTAGCCCCAGCAGCACTCAAGGACAAATGGTCCGGGCCCCACACCATCCTGGAGAAAAAGGGAGAGGTCACCTACCTGGTCGACCTGGGAACTCCCCGGAGCCCCCACAGGGTGCTTCATGTCAACAGGCTAAAAGCATATGTCGACAGGAAGGACATGAGTTTGCTCATGGCCCTAGATGAGGGACAGGAAGAGGAGAGTGACCCTCTCCCCGACCTGCTCTCTCAGAATCCTGACGATGGCTCGGTAGATGGTGTTGTCTTTTGTGGCAGCCTCTCCGAACATCAACAGAGCGACTGTAAACAGGTTCTTCAGTCGTTCCGACATCTGTTTTCTCTGACACCCAGTCAGACCGATTGGTGCACCCATGAGGTCGACACTGGTGACAGCTTGCCCGTAAAGAGTAAAATCTACAGGCAGCCTGATCACGTTAGAGACTGCATCAAAAGTGAAGTGCAGAAAATGTTGGAGCTGGGAGTCATTGAACCCTCGGATAGCCCTTGGGCTAGTCCCGTAGTTCTAGTGCCGAAACCTCACACCCAGGGTGGTAAGAGAGAGATGAGGTTTTGCGTAGACTACAGGGGTCTCAATGCAGTCACTAAGACTGACGCCCACCCAATACCAAGGGCAGACGAGCTTATCGATAGATTGGCTTCGGCCAACTACTTAAGTACGTTTGACCTGACAGCTGGGTATTGGCAAATCAGGTTAGCTGAGGACGCCAAGCCTAAAACCGCGTTTTCAACCCCTGGTGGGCATTATCAGTTCGTGGTGATGCCCTTTGGTCTGAAAAATGCACCTGCCACCTTCCAACGGTTGGTGAATCACGTCCTTACTGGGCTGGATGACTTCTGTGCGGCGTATCTTGACGATATTGCTGTCTTTAGCTCCACCTGGGAGGATCACCTGGTCCACCTGCGGAAGACGTTAGAGGCACTGCAAGCAGCAGGTCTCACTATCAAGGCCACCAAGTGCCAGATAGGGCAGACACAGGTTGTATACCTGGGCCACCTTGTAGGTGGAGGTCAGGTTCAGCCACTGGAGAGCAAGATACAGTCAATCAGGGACTGGGCTCCTCCAACCACCCAGACTCAGGTTCGAGCTTTCTTGGGCCTGACTGGTTACTACAGGAAGTTTGTCAGGAACTATGGTTCCATCGTGACACCATTAAATGAACTGACAAGTAAGAAAATGCCAAAAAAGGTTCAGTGGACAGCGAGCTGTCAAAAAGCATTCGATGACCTAAAGCAGGCCATGTGCACGGCGCCTATCCTCAAGAGTCCGGACTACTCCAAACCATTCATTGTCCAAACAGATGCTTCTGAGTTGGGTGTGGGAGCTGTTCTTTCTCAACTGAATTTTGATGGTCAAGACCAGCCCATTGCTTTTATAAGCAGACGGCTGACCCCTAGAGAGAAGAATTGGTCAGCTATTGAGAGGGAGGCCTTTGCTGTGGTTTGGGCCCTGAAGAAGCTGAGGCCATACTTGTTTGGCACTCACTTCAAGATTCAGACCGACCATAAGCCCCTCTTGTGGCTAAATCAGATGAAGGGTGAAAACCCCAAACTGCTTAGGTGGTCCATTTCCCTACAGGGGATGGACTTCACAGTGGAACATAGACCTGGTACTGATCATGGCAATGCCGATGGGCTCTCCAGATATTTCCACTTAGAACAAGAAGACTCACCTGGTCAAGGTTAGCTAGTTGTTCCGACGTTTGGGGGGGGGTCATATAGGAGAGTAGGGTCTGCAATCCTATGATCACCCAGATTTTTTGCTTTTGTTTCACTGGTTTACGACTTTCTCTGGCTGTGGGCCTGCCAATCAGACCCACAGCCTGGCTGTTCTCTTTCTAAATTACGAGATGTACCCTAGGTGCATTTACCAATTGGTACTGGGCCACCTTATCAGACCCTGTAACTCAGGGCATAGGTGTACCCAGGGCCGCCAGGGGCTGCAGCATGTATTATGCCACCCCTGGCTGGCCTCCTAAATTTGACACAACTGGCTGCATGACAGCTGGGGCGAAGTCGTGTAATCACCCTTTGCTTTAGATATAGTAGCCCTATATCTAACCCTCCAATGGACACCCGAGTTCCTATCAGTCACTCCTATGGCAGGCCTTGACAATCCTGAAGGCAGAGTGCATGGGCTCGTGTGAACTAAGCTCTGGCCCGAGCCGAGCCCGGTTGCAGCTTGCGGAATCAAGACCCAATGGCTGTTCCATGATAACGCGTACCATATCGGTAACTTCGGTGTCGCGTTATCAAGACATGTCGAGTAAGGTGTCATACGAATCGGGATGCTGCCCTCTCACCAACTCTGGCGACGAGGTTAGCATTCCGCCCTTCTAGAGGGACACGACATGTACGTAACTGTGAACCCCGGTTAAAGTTAACTAAAGCCTCAGCTCCACAAAATGGATGCTGCCACCACAGACACGAGTCTGACCTCCTGCTGCTGGGAGTCCTTCCAGCGAGGAGCACTTGGACAAAGGGTTTCCTGTCAAGGGCGGTGTTCGCACCGTCCCAGACAGGGTTTGTGTATTCTGGGTAGGTAGGGCTTTTGCGAGAAGGTGACTGCGGAGTGGCACCCCGGTGCTCACTACGCATCTGCCGGTTAGAACCAGTTCCAGGGGCGACAGCCCTGGCCTGGGGAAAGTCCGGCAGGGGAGAGGGGTGTAACTACCCCCCTTCCTGGTCCCACCCTTAGGGCAGGACCTAGTCATGTACCCACCCCTTTCTTTAGGATAAAGGCCGGAGCGGGGACCCTTCCAGATTAGATCATCTTTGAATCAAGAATACTTTCTACGAAAGGACTTCAAGACTCTTCTCAAGATTTCTCCCTTGTGGCTAAGGAGTAGTCACCCTGCATCAGCGGGCACCATCTAAGAACTCTGCGGTTTGCTGTAAGTCCTTCCTCAAGGAATCCGACGGCCCAGCTCGACGAGAACCGGCTTCCCTGGCACCTCTGACCTCTACCCACGTCATCAGCTCAGCTGTGATCTGTGGGTGCGACGAGACCTCGAGGGACCGGCCATCATCAGAACCTGCACGCTCTTAAAAACCAGCACGACCATCGAGGTAACTCTCTGGTGAGTGCTCTGGGGTCCGAGAAGCCCCGACCCTGAGCCGCTCCAGCACCGAAGTGCAGTCTCCCAGCATCTCCACGATCTGCGTGGGGCCCTTCTGCTCGCTGCTCAGCACGTTGTCTGGTCACTAGCCGCTGGCTTGTGTCCTTCTGTGACGACATCCGAAAATCAACACTGCCGGTCTGGTTGCTCCAGACTGGCCCTTGCTTCCATCTTTTCGAGAAGCACCCCGGACCCTCCTGGTCCACTCAAGACGCCGACAGCGACATCCGTCGTGGGACAGCTCGCACCTCCACCGTGGTCGCCGACAACGCCTCCTGGTCCGTGAGACTGCAGAGCCTAGCGTCGCCCACTCACCTGGTCGAGGTGACGGCCAACCGGTGCCTTCCTGGTACCCTCTGACTACTGGCTAGTAGTACGAACTTGGTCCCCTCTGCTTTCAGGTTTCATCAATCTCCGATCCAGGCTTGGATCTCTACGAACTATTCATCACTGGTCGCCGGCCAGCAACTCCTTTTCTTCCGGCTCCTGGCTCGTCAGCAAAGACCCCGACGCCTGTAAGACTTGCAGCCGCAGCCCTCGTGGCTAGGTAACTCGGCACTTCGGTGCCTGCATAGCCTCCTTACTCTAGGGTCCCGAGTCCCTCGCTTCCGACTTGCCTTAACCTTTCCGTGTCCCCGGACACTTGTTTTAAACTGTGCACTTGAAGTATTTGCTAAAGAGATTTGGTTTGTGCTTAGTACCCTGTCCTCATAAAGAGTACAGGGCTGTTGTGATTCTTAATAAATATACTGTTTATTTTCATAACACTTGTGTGGTGTCCTTTCACTGGGTGTTCAAGGGGTACATGTGTGGTAAACAGCTGGCTTAACGCGCCCTCTCGAGTCTTTAGCCTTAGACTGCTCGTATCCACGCTACTAGGATAGCTGGTCTATAGGTTGACTTACAACCAAACACCATAAGGGTCGTTGGAACGATACATAGCGGTCGCTAGAATAGCGAACGTTGCATATCGGGCCAACTTCTCACAGGCGGTGAGCCCAGGGGTCAAGAGGACTCTCCTAACCACCTGGAACCTCCTCTCCCACAATCACTGCCGAGTCTTATCGAGGGGAGTCCCCGCCGGGGAGGACTGATCGTACACACCGTGGACACACCACACTTATGAACGGACACCTCACTGTGATTCTTTATCAGAAAAGACTTTATCAAGATTAAAAGTAGGGAGCAATACACAGCGATCGAGGGATCGCGAAAGTCTCGTAACGAGGGATGGGGGAAGCAGGACAGTATTAGGAGGCCAGCTGGCACGCCACGCACCCTGCGCACAGTTCTCAATCCTCGAACTGGGGGGTACGGGGGCTGGAGATGGGACTTGCTGTCCTACTCACTTCTGGTTCAAGATGATTGTGAAGGTAGCGTCAATGGTCCAGCCGGACCAGAGAGTTCGTCAAGCCGCGACGAGGTCAGCAGGGCTTGGTCAGGAGTACTCCGTCGTACTCGTAGGCAGGTGGGGCCGCGACAGCATCAGCAGGGCTCCGATGGTTCAGGTCTTGCTCTCGAGAGGGAGCCGCGACAGCGTCAGCAGGGCTCCGACGGTTCCGGTCTTGCGCTTCGAGAGGGAGCCGCGACAGCGTCAGCAGGGCTCCGATGGTTCAGTTCCGCAGATTCGAGGATGAGCCGCGACGACGTCAGCAGGGCTCAGTGGGTCAGAGTCTGTTCTCCTCAAGGTCAGTCGCGATCAGATCAGCAGGGCTTTCTTGTCCAAGATACAACTGCCGACTAGATGGAAGGCAGGCTGTCTTATAGTACAGGAGCTCTTTGATGTCCGGACCCTCAGAGGCAGGGGGCCGGAGGTCCGAGTGCCAGGCGCCTGATTGTCTGGGCGGTTGGTTCTTTGATGCTTTGGACCATGCGTCCAGGGAATCCCAGACGCCCATCAGGGCCTGGAGCCAGCTCACTAGGAGGCCCAAGGTGCAATCTAAACCAGCCCCCAGGGATAGTTCAGAGGTGTGAGGGGAACCAGTTCCTCGGAAGGGGGCCGGAGGTGTGATGGAAGTCTTGGTTTCGGGTACTTGGGGAGTCGTTCACCCCCCCGGCGGAGCTGGGCGCGCAAGCTTAGCTGTAGCCAGGAGTGGCCAGGGTTGCCGAAAGGAAAGAAGGCGGCCGGCCGGAGTGGCCAAACATGGAGTCTGATGGTCACGTGCACGGGTGCAGGCACGCGGTCGGGGGATCGTCTCAGGTCCGGGGTAGGAGTGTCATGTACAGTTCTGGGTGGAAGGGAATCAGTTCCACCCGTAGTTCTGGAGCTGCGGAGATCAGCGAGGACCACGCCACGAGGCCGGGTCCAACAATTTCCAAAGGCGAAACCATTGCATTGTAAATGCTTGTTTATTCCTCCCTCCCTTCCTCCTGCCCTTAATGCATACCTCACCTGCCGTTGGATGTAGGTGAGTGTTTCTGTTTGTTTGCATTTAAAATCAATAAATTGATTTGAACCATAATCAGATTCTGCTATACTATACCTAAAGTTGCTTGTAACTCATGGAAAACGGTGTCTCTATCCCACTAATTGTGTAGTATTAGCTCTCATATGTGAGCCACAAGGGATCTTTAGACCAGTACACTGTGAACCTCTGTACCAAGCAGTAATTTTATCTAATGTTGAAAGAACACCATCAATTGATTGTCAATATTTTCTTCAACAATTGCCCTCTCTGTGATCTCTGTTGTTTCTTTAAAGATTTTGATGCACTATGTCTGTCACTTTGGCTTTAAGAAAATACCTCTTATCTTCTAAAGTGGACATTCTACTTTGGAATTTTATATCTTGATCTCCTTTACAATACACTATGTTTAATTAGTGAAACATCAGAGATGATGGATCCATGTGCGGACTCTGGTTATTCTCATGTTTGCATATCAACTCTCACAATAACTAATATAGAAACCTTGGTGTTTACCACATTTCTAGTGCCAATCAGCCTTTATTATTTGTGCCCTAGGACCCTTCTTAGGAATGCTGAATAAACCTGTGCATAAGAGGATGCTAATTCTGGCTTCTCTTCAACCCTTTTTACGGTCTGCTCGATATTGAAAAATATTTACCACACATAGCTTTAGGTGCTGGGTTTGGACAACAACACCGCCCACCCTAATATATTAGACGGGAGGATAGATAGTATAGCAATTGCCCCCCTGAGCTCGTTTCCCTCTAGTTCTATGTCGAGAGGTTGTGATGTGAGGGGGACCTTAGCCATGGAACCCAGGCCTCCCTGTACTGTGGAAGTGGTCTTGGACACAGATGCTGCTCCTTCCCACAAACAGTTCCTTACCGCCCCTGTATCCACTAGAAAGAGGTATGGTTTCCCATTTATTAACATTATGACCAAGGGGCCTTACTCAGGGTAGTCTTGTTCTGTCAGAGAGGTGAGCGAATCTTTAAGCACCCGCGGTGTCCCCAGCGTGCCCTCCCTATCTTTTTTTTGTGCATGGTGGGATCTACCCTGTACTTTTGTCCTCGCTGTCGGAGGAGCTGGAGCTCTCTTCCTTGGTATTGCTAGTTTTGGGGTTATATACTTTGCAGGCACCCTGGGTTGGCCCATAGTTTCAGCAGGGCCAACTTTATTTTTCTCGCTTGGGCCCAATGTCTGCCCTCAATGTAAGTTTTAGTGTGCTTTATGATGTTGATAAGGAAGGTTCCCAATCTCAGACCAGTGGAAGGAGTGCGCTTTGGTGAGGTCATGCCACTTGCGGCAGTGTCTCTCTAGCCTCCAAGCACGGGTGGGGAACCTCGCTCGCACGCGACTTAATGGAGTTTCCATGATGGATTGAGGAACTTGTTTGAAATATTGTATGAATTTGGATTGTCTCGAGATTGTTTAAATAATCACATATCCTACTCAAATTTTTGGGGAACAGTGTACACAAGGTGGTACCAAAAACAATTTACTGGTTACAAGCTCAATGATCAATCAATGCATTGGAAAGGATATATAACATTAAACAATCGACAAATGCAAATGAAATAGTAACAACCTGTAACAGAATGCAATTGTTTGTTAAGAGCAGTAGATCTATAGCAGAAAACTAGCAAACAAACTGTGGTCCGAAAAATTAGTTACTATTTCATAAAACAGAGACTTAACA
The DNA here is from genome assembly GCF_964263255.1 of Lissotriton vulgaris. NCBI lineage: Eukaryota > Metazoa > Chordata > Amphibia > Caudata > Salamandridae > Lissotriton > Lissotriton vulgaris. The sequence continues at coordinate 503,839,273 of NC_141700.1, read as the reverse complement.
CAACATAACATTTAGACGTACATCATTCTACAAAATATAACAGCACCACAATATCAATAAATGCAAAAAAGAGAGAATCTATAAGAAACTAAAAGAGAAAGGTTGACAGGAAAAATGATTTTGGTCCAAAACTTCGCTTTCTCCTAGCACCTTTAAGAGAGGATGCTCCGCGTAACATGCAGAGCTAAGTGAGCCCAGAAGTCGGTCGCAATCGGCTCAGAAGACAAAAATTTGAGATGATTTGTGCAGAGAAAAAGGAATAACCTTGCAATTATCAGCCCTCTGCAGCCAGACACAAGCTCTATCTTATTCACCAAGGTCCGAATTTTTCCCTGACGTCTGAATTACACCCTGTATCATACCCAGCGGTAGTGCGGGCTGGGGTCAATTAACTCTGACCTCTTTTTAGTGCAACTATTTATCTGTGGGATCAATCAAGGCATTCCCTGGGAGTGCATTTTTCTTTGGGTTAAGACAGGCCCCACCTGTGACCTTTAATTAGATAGTCGTGGGTGTGGGTCGCAAGGCCTGTCTGACTACGTATCTCTGACAGAGTTGATGGGGACGTCACCTTGGGTAAATCTGACAGCAATGGTACGAGTTCACTGGAATTACTAAAAATAATATGGCATTCACTGGTGTCATTTTTATCGATATTCTCAAAAGCTCGTGTACGGTTGTCATAGAGTACATCAGTATTGTTTTTAGCAATATTGACATGGTTATGCATCCCTAAATCATGGCATAGCTTTTACCAGTAACACCATTGTCGTTTGTACATGGATTATGGCATACATTGACATTGCTATTGCTGGTATCATTGCTGTTGTGTAGGCATAGATTATGAGGACATACTTTGAAACTGTATTTATGAGCATTGACATTTTCATTTGGGCAAGTTATGGCATACGATGGCACTACATTTATTGGTATTGTCGTTGTCAGATCTGCCCACATCACCCATTGCAACAACGGTTGGAAATAAAAACCTAAAAAACATATACCCCCAAAACAGATGCTTAACCGGAGGAACAGAATAAGTTTCATCTGGTTCCAATCTACTATTTACATCTAAAGTCCAGGACAACTGCATAGCAACTCCTCACCCACGCACACAAGGCACTCCACGACATGGTCCCCAAATACCTCAATAGCCTCCTCTCATTCTACGCACCAAACCGCCAGCTCCGATCCGCCAGCCTCGCCCTCACGAATTCGCAAATCCACCATCGGAGGAAGATCCTTCTCCTACCTGGTGGCCAAGACATGGAACTCCCTCCCCCACCCACCTACGGCTGACCCAGGACCATCTCTCCTTCAGGAAACAACTCAAGACCTGGCTGTTCGAGCAGTAGCATCCCACCCACCCTCCCCCCTCCGAGCGCCTTGAGACCCTAGCGGGTGAGTAGCGTGCTTTACAAGTTTGATTGATTGAAATCAAATCAAAATTCCTTTATTCGGTTTTCATGATTAGAAAAACCATAAAAGTTCAGTTAAAAATCACATCTTCAGATATTAATAAATAATGGCAACTCAACTTGATGGTTATGCTACAGTTACATCGGAGGAGCGACTGCAAGTAACGTGATATCACAGGTAGGTACATCTGGACAAAAAGTTGCAGATGAAAACATTTTCACAAGTGGCTGTTTTTTCCTACTCATTTCCAGTATTTCTTTCTTTCAACAGTTGTTTCGATGGGAAAACCTTGAGGGATCTACACAGATGAGCCCTGGCTGAATTCGGAATTTTGTCTACGTATCAGAACTCTATTGCGTTTCTAGATCACCCATGGGTTTCACACTGGTTTCCACCACAATAAATAAACATGTCAAAACTGTGGTAAAAAATATGTTTTTTATTCACCCTGGGCACTTGTAGAATCCCCAGGATGTTGGGAGATAAGAACACACATTTGGTGTGGATACCTTATGTAGAAAATATGTTATGGAGCCCTAAGCACAAACTACCCCAACTGCATGCAGCATCCTAACCTTAAGAGTCACAATTTTACTCGAAAAGGTTCACAGAATAAAAAGCACAACCCAGTCTAGTAAACAAGTCTATAACTTGTGCCCTCAAATGACTATAACTTGGGGCCCCCCGCAGTGCACTAAGTTATCAACAATGATATATTTTCAAGTTGTCGCAGTGAAGTTATCAATGATGCCATAGAACATGAAAATTTATGGAATATGTGAGGCAATTAGCAGTGCATGGCGGGGCGTGCGTTATTGTTACTTTAGGGCATGAGTTATAGTCACTTGAGATCACCATAACTGGTGGATTACAGAGGTTTTGTTAGTTTAAAACGGCATGTTTTAGTTGACATTTTGACACGAATACTGTTAGACCTGCGAGCCTTAGGGTGGTATTCTCCCAAACCCTGATGTGCTGACCTCCTGATTAACACTCGGCAATGAGTGGCGGAAAAGTGAATCAACCAATATGTGCACCATGTGCAGGAAACAAAATTGTAAAAGTGCCAATATAAGAACGGTCAACAACAGTCCTAGTGCTACAATATGGCAGTAAACCATATCAAATCAGTCAACATGGCTTTGTATGTAATAATGTGACCAAAACCCAGTGTCACAATAAACAAAAAAAGTGCCATCCATTAAGCCATCATTAACAACCGAAAATGTGGGAAAAGTAAAAACGTGTCGCAGTGCTTCCACGTGGTAATATAGGGCTCAAGGCTGGTGCATAGGCACTCGCATTACGATGTCAAACGGTAAACGCGAACTGCGCTGGTCATGCGAAAGTGTTTCCAAGTCGGAGCGTTAATGCTGCAAAGAAACAATGATAAAGGAAACGCCACACTCTGTATTGCAAAGTGAGAGTGCTAACTCAAGGATATGCCAATCACGTCAAGAAGCGCACGGCTGACAAATGTGCGGAGCACCTTTTCAATACTGAAACAACATTTGTAACGTCAGGCGTGTCGGGACGTGCGAGCCAGGCAGGGCGTTGGGAAGTGAAGAAACGCAACAATAAACGACTGCATTGCATAATCGAGGCAGTAGTACAATATCTACCAAGGCACTCGTTACCTTGCACAACGGCAGAGTCGCCACTCTGGCGTGGTGTCTCCGTCAGCATGCTCAACACATCGCATCATAAATGAACCACATAGTGAAACCCCAACATGACCGGTAAGTGAACAGAAAATGTGACAGAAATAAACCAAATACTCCGGTTGTGACGTGAAATTAAACACCATGAAAATAATCACCCTAACGGTGATTTAAATATTGTAAACAATATTAATGGTGTATCACCAAAGCATATAACCCAACAAAACCACATCATCATGGCTTTAACAGTACAAACCAAACGGCGATGTCCATAACAATAAAATGCTATAATCAAACAGATTATCGACTGCCAAATCAGTTACGACCATCAACTATCTTGAAATGGACAACAATGAGAGTGCTGCTATTTCATCGTGGATTATTCTTATATGAAAATACACAACAAATGTAATAACGCATAAACTACAAAAAATGTATAAAATGCCAGTGTTAAAAAGAAACCATTGCCTTGATAAACAAATTGTAACTTTATCACATAGCGAAAATAATTCCTCGGGCCTAATGATAGCCCTTAAACCCACCCATGCTGTGTACATTTAACAAACGTTTAATGGAACGTTGGTATGATATTTTGAATAAATGCTCTAATAAAGGAATAACTGAAGCTCTGGACACTACTGTTTTATTCAGATTAATAGTGCTGATTTTGATTAATTTGGAAACCTAGGGCCTTAAGGTTGTGCGTCATGGGTCTAATTAACTATTCGGTTACCAGCTCAAAATGAAAGAATGGGGGAAGGCTTCCCCTCCAGGAGAACCATAGAGAAGTCAAGGCCGTCACTTAGTGGCTTGATTTGGAGTCTGGTATAATTCCAGTGTGAAAAGTGATTCAGGGGCGGTACCCTGTGGCACAGTGTTGCAGTCTGGAACAATCCTGATGGGTAAATGTGTCCACACAAATCCAGGCAATAAGTCTGAGGAAAACAGGTGTCCGCTCTGTTCCATCACTGAGTGACGGCCTTGACTTTTCTATGGTTCTCCTGGAGTGGAAGCCTTCCCCCATTCTTTAATTTTGAGACTGTGCCTCAACGCGTCTTTCCTGTAATCTGCAGATCCGTATTGGCTGCCCCCATACTGCGTGGGACGCCGTCTTACATCTTGGGCTGACCCCATTTCCTGATAAAGAGCAACCGCAACACAATACTTATGCGTTGTCAGGGTCGAAACGTCGACACTTAACCTTGGTTCAGCCCTACACATCTCTGCTATTGCATTCTTTAAGTAAGCATAAGTTTCCATTTGATTTTTACTTCTTAACAAAGCGATTGGCGCTACCGGACAGAGCCATTGTAGTCCCGTATATACTCACCCAGGCTTTGAGGGACACTGGCTTACCCCATTGTATTTTGCTGTAAAATAACCTGCTGCAGATACTTTGCCTCCAGCACTTTCCAGGCAATGGTAAAAATGTCAAGATAACTATGATGATTAATGGGTCTGCTAGAGAGAAATCTGAGTTTTGTCTAGTTAGGGTGACCAGAAGTACATAGAAGTAGGACTACAGTTTGCCATAACTATCGACATTAAAGTAGGCTTATTTGACAGCTGTCAGACATAAAAAATAACTACAATGACAGCCGCCTCCACAGACAAAGATGAAAAATTACAGATGACAAATCAGATGTATGACACAGACAGCAATGGATTTTTAAGCTAACAGCATGTGGATTATAGGATATGGGGTTTTTCGCTTTATTAATGCCAAGTACGGCCTCAAATCTACTAACTTGCAAAAATGGCTAAAACGCTTACCCCCTGCCAGAAGGGGAAGTAGGAAGAACAAGCATTTACAATGCAACGGTCTCGCCTTTGCAAAAGTTAGAGCTATTGGCATTGTAAATGACACATTTTTTTATTTATGTGTTGGTTTTGAAAACAGATAAATAAATGGCATTGTCATTTAGAATGCCAATAGCTTAATCTCTCGCAAATGCGAAAACTATTGCATTTGCACACACACACACAGAGCCACACACACACACAGAGCCACACACACACACACACAGAGCCACACACACACACACAGAGCCACACACAGAGCCCCCACACCCAGAGCCCCCACACCCAGAGCCCCCACACATATGGTGGTGGTGGATGTGGTGGTGGATGTAGTGCTGGTGAACAAGTTACTTACCTTCGGTAACGATATATCTGTAAGAAACATTAGTTAGTGTTAGATTCCTTACCTTAGAATATCCCCAGGCGTCAGTCTGGATCCGGAAACTTTTGCGTAGCAGTACCCCTGCGCGTGGGTAGGCGTCGTCTGCAGGCGTCCCCTGCGGCTCCGCGTCCATCGTCGGCGTCGTGCGCCGTGATGACGTCGCTGGAGTATATAGACGCCGCCTCCGCGCGCTGACGTCAGTTCTTTGTACACAGCTTTTCCGCGCCAGGAGACGCAGAGCCATGAGAGAACCAACACTGGTGCCATGTAAAACTAGGGCCCTGAAAGGGATGTCCTTAACCCTAGGTATCAGTTCGCAGAACGGGGAGGATGGGTGGGTTCGGTAAGGAATCTAACACTAACTAATGTTTCTTACAGATATATCGTTACCGAAGGTAAGTAACTTGTTCATCTGAAAGAAACACGTTAGTGTTAGATTCCTTACCTTAGAATAGATACCCCAGCAATACCAACCCCGGTGGTGGGTCTGCGAACCAATACATTCCTACACCAGAAAGTCCTGGAGGACAGAACGGCCAAAGAAGCCATCCCTCCGGACTTGACTGTCCAGGCAGTAGTGCCTCGCGAAAGTGTGCAGCGAGGCCCACGTAGCCGCCTGTCAAATGTCCTGCAAAGGGACTCCCCGGCCCAAGGCAGTAGTAGCCGCCGTGGCCCGAGTGGAATGGGCCCTCAGCCCAGCAGGAGGCTCCTTCCGAGCCAAAGAGTAGCACGCTTTGATGCAGAGAACGACCCATCGAGAGATGGTCCGTTTATGGACCGCCCGTCCCTTCTTCGCACCCACGTAGCCAACAAACAGTTGGTCATCCACCCGGAACTGGCGTGTGCGATCCATATAAAATGAAAGCGCACGTTTTGGGTCCAGACGATGGAGCCGCTCTTCATCCTTTGAAGGATGCGGAGGCGGGAAGAAGGAAGGGAGGGTGATGGACTGCCCGATGTGAAAGGCCGAAACAACCTTGGGCAGGAAAGAAGGTCTAGTCCTCAGAACCACCTTGTCAGGATGAATGGACAAGAAAGGAGGTTTGACAGAAAGAGCCTGGAGCTCACTCACCCTCCTGGCAGAGGTGATGGCAACCAGGAAAGCCGTCTTTAAAGTCAGGAGACGGAGAGGGCAAGAATGAAGGGGCTCAAAGGGAGCACACATTAGAAAGGTCAGAACCAGGTTCAAATCCCACTGAGGCATCACAAACGGAACAGGTGGAAACATGTGAGTGATGCCCTTCAAGAATCGAGTTACAATCGGGGATTTGAACAAAGAAGGCTGATCAGGAAGCCTTAAAAAGGCTGAAAGGGCAGAAAGGTAGCCCTTGATAGTGCCCAGAGCAGAGCCCTGCTGGGCAAGAGAGAGAAGAAACAGAAGAACCTCGGAAAGAGGGGCAGAGAGTGGATCCACAGCCTTTGCTGTGCACCATGCCACAAATCTGTTCCACCGACAGGCGTATACCGACTTAGTGGAGGGACACCTGGCTGCCAGAATTACATCACAGACTTCAGGAGGCAAGTCAAATGGCCTCAACTGCCGCCGCTCAATCTCCAAGCATGGAGGTGGAGACTGGACAGGTTCGGATGGAGGACCGTCCCCTGCTGCTGCGACAGAAGGTCCTCCTGAAGAGGCAGGCGGATCGGGGGACCGACTGACATGCTGAGTAGCTCGGGATACCAGTACCTTCGAGCCCAGTCCGGAGCCACAAGGATAACTTGGGCCCGGTCGCGCCTGATCTTCTTCAGTACTCTGGGCAGAAGTGGTATAGGCGGAAAGGCGTATAACAGACCGCAACTCCACTCGCGCCGAAAGGCGTCGCCGTGCGAGTGCCGTCTTGGAAACTCCAACGCGCAGAACTGATGACATTGCGCGTTCTCTTCTGTGGCGAATAGATCTAACCAAGGCTCTCCCCATTGCAGAAAGATGCCTCGCGCCACGTCCGAGTTCAGACGCCATTCGTGATCCATCGAGCACCGACGGCTGAGTTCGCCCGCCCTGGCGTTCAGGGAACCTGCCAGGTGTTGAACCGTCAGAGTCACGCCCTGACGTTCCAGCCATTGCCAGAGGCGCAGAGCCTCCTGGCAAAGGGTCCACGACCCCACTCCGCCCTGTTTGTTGCAGTACCACATGGCGGTGGTGTTGTCGGTGAACACCTGCACTACACTCCCGTTGACAAAGGGGAGGAATGCCTTCAGTGCCAGATGAATCGCCCGCAGCTCCAACAGGTTGATATGGAGCCGGGACTCCGCCGGAGACCAGATGCCTCTGATCTCTGCCTCTCCCAAGTGGCCCCCCCAGCCCTGGAGGGACGCGTCCGTCACGACTACGTGCTCCGGTTGGGGAAGGGAGAGGGATCTGCCTCTGACCCAATCGCGGTTCGTAAGCCACCACTGCAGTTGTCTCGCAGTGCCCTCCGAGATCAAGACGTGGTCGGACAAGTTGCCCTGATGCTGGGCCCACTGAAACTTCAGGTCCCACTGCAGAGCCCGCATCCGCCACCGGGCGTGATGCACCAGAAGGATGCAGGAAGCCATCAGTCCCAGCAGCCGCAGCGTCAACCTGACCGACACCCGGGATAGCGGCTGAAAGATGGGAATCAAAGCCTGAATATCCCGGACCCGCCGTTCCGGAAGATAAACCTGAAACTGCGCCGAGTCCAGAACCGCTCCGATGAAAAGGAGCTTTTGAGAGGGACACAGGTGTGATTTCGGCACATTGATGGAGAACCCCAGGTCGTGCAAGAGGTCTGCTGTCATCTGAAGGTGGTGGACGACTGTCTGGGGCGAGCCCGCCTTCAACAACCAGTCGTCTAGGTAGGGGAAGACCGAAACCCCCAACCTGCGCAGATGGGCTGCGACCACCGCGATCACCTTTGTGAACACCCGTGGGGCGCTGGTAAGGCCGAAGGGAAGCACGATAAACTGAAAGTGCTCCTGGCCTACCGTGAAAGGCAGGTAACGCCGGTGGGCCGGCAGGACGGGGATGTGAAAATAGGCATCCTGCAAGTCCAACGCTACCATCCAGTCTTGTGGGTCTAGAGCAGCCAAGACCTGAGCTAACGTCAACATCTTGAACTTCTCCTTCCGGAGGAAGCCGTTGACGTTCCTTAGATCCAAGATAGGACGTAGGCCCCCCTTGTCCTTCTTGGGTACCAGAAAGTAGTGGGAATAACAACCACGCCCTACTTCTGGCCCAGGAACGCGCTCGATGGCCCCCTTGGCCAAGAGGGCCGTAACTTCCTCCTGCAGAAGTGTCAAGTGGTCCCCCGACACACAGTGGTTCTGCGGTGGCATGGCTGGAGGAGTGGTCTCGAAGGGGAGGGAGTAGCCCCTTCGGACGATTTGCAGCACCCACCTGTCCGAAGTGATCGTGCGCCAGTGAGCGTGGTGATGGCGAACCCTGCCACCCACTGGCGTCACATGGGGCCGAAAGCACGGACTAGGAGGATTTTGAGGCAGATGCTGCGGGGGGAGGTGTGGTCTGACCCCGCCGTTGTCCCCGACCGCCGCCACGGCGGTTTCCACGGCCGCCACCGCGTTGAAAGGATTGTTGCGGCGCGTGGCTGGCAGCACGTGTGGGGGCGCCCCTTCCTTGGCCACGAAAGGGACGAAACGAACCAGTTTGCTGACGCTGGGTCGAGAGACCCAAGGACTTGGCCGTGACCCTGGAGTCCTTGAAGCGTTCCAGCGCGTGGTCCGCCTTGTCACCGAACAGGTGACAGCCATCGAACGGCATGTCCATCAACGTATTCTGGACATCAGCCGAAAAGTTGGCGGATCTCAGCCAGGCGTGGCGACGAATCGCCACCGTCGTTGACATAGCCCTGCCCAGCGAGTCGGTCGTATCAAGACCACACCGTATCGAATATTTCGCTGCATCTCGGCCCTCAGCCACAGCCTGACCGAGTTTTGCCCGCACCTCCATGGGGCATGCTGGCAGCAGTTCCGCGACCGTGTCCCACACAGAGTGGGTGTAGCGGCCCAAGAGGCAAGCGGTGTTGCAAGACCGCAGGCCCAAACTAATGGACGAGAAGACCTTCTTGCCAAACTGGTCATACCTCTTGGATTCCCGGTCGGGCGGGGCCGACGGGAATGCGGACTGGGAGGTCGAGGCCTGGATCACCAGACTCTCAGGAGTGGGGTGGGTAGACAGGAACTTGGGGTCGTCCGGACAAGGACGGTGGCGCCTGGCCATGTTCCGATCAATAGGCGCACCTGAAGCGGGCCTGGACCACGTGCCCAACAGAAAGTCTGACAAGGCTTCATTAAACGGCAGCAGTGGCTCCTGTGGGCATGACTGCGGTTTGAAGACCTCAGTGAGGATGTTAGGCCTCACGGCCGTGACGGGGAGCTCAAGGTGTAAGGCCTTGGCAGCCCTCATCAGCACCACTGAATATGCAGCTCCCTCCACCGATGCCACGGTTGGAGGAGAGATCCAACCAGGGTTAGGAGAGTCGTCCAAACCACTGGCATCCCCCAAGTCACCTGTCCAGTCCGGGTCTTACTGGCACTCGCGTGACAGAGGGTCCTCGGACCCCTCCCAACCTTCACCGAACTCTTCATCCCCTCCGTATTCGGAGTCAACGATGTAGACCGGCTCCTCGGGGTTCATGGGCCCCACCGGCGCCGAGCCCGGCGTCGAGCGACGCCGGTCCGGCTCCGCGTCCGGCGTCGGGGAAGGTAGGGGAACGACGCCGCCCGGAGCCGGCGTCGGAGCCCCGCTGCCGGCTGGAGCCGGCACCGGAGAACCGGCGCCGCGCGGGGACGGCGTCGGGGGTAACCCCGATGGTAACGGCGCCGGAGAGGCCGGAAGACCAGCCGGCGCCGATCCCGAAGGCCCTTGCGGCGCCGGGGTCGGAGCCGTCGGCGGCGCCGGGGCCGGAGCACCCGACGGCGCCGAGGCAGGGACACCCGAACCGCCAGGGCCCCCGGACGGTAGCACTGGGCCCGAAGGCGCCGTAGGCCCCGTCGGAGAAGCGAGCGCCGTGCCCAGGGACCGGAGGGTATGAGGCAGGCCGCGCCGGCGACTCTCGCGGAGCCGCGGGTTTGGGGTCACCCGAGCCCCCGGCCGCATAGCGCGAGCGTCGGGGGGAGTCGGGGGTACGATGACGACGCCCCGACTTCTTGTGCTTCTTACCTGATGAGCCTGACGAGTGGTGTCGACTTCCGGAACGCTCGGCGCGGCTCCGCGACCGCTCCCTCGAACGCTCTCTCGACCTCCGGCCGGACCGGGACCGCTCCCGGTCCCGACGTGGGGCTGACACCCGGAGCTCCAGTAGCTTGCGGGACCGCTCCCGCCTAGCCTTGTTGGTGAGGGCCCGGCAGTCGACGCAGGAGGCCACGTCGTGGTCGGGGCCCAGACACCGGAGACAGAGGCGGTGATGGTCCGTGACCGACATCGTGCGCTCACAGTCATCACAGTGCTTGAACCCAGGCATCCTATCAGGCACAAAGAGAGAAAACTATTCGAAAAACTTGGTCAAAAGACCGGAGTACTGCTCTTCAGATCTGCGTCCACTGGCGCGGAAAAAAGAAGAACTGACGTCAGCGCGCGGAGGCGGCGTCTATATACTCCAGCGACGTCATCACGGCGCACGACGCCGACGACGGACGCGGAGCCGCAGGGGACGCCTGCAGACGACGCCTACCGACGCGCAGGGGTACTGCTACGCAAAAGTTTCCGGATCCAGACTGACGCCTGGGGATATTCTAAGGTAAGGAATCTAACACTATCGTGTTTCTTTCAGATGGATGTGGTGGTGGTGGTGGATGTGGAGGTGGTGGATGTGGAGGTGGTGGATGTGGTGTTGGTGGATGTGGAGGATGAGGTGGTGGTGGATGTGGAGGATGAGGTGGTGGTGGATGTGGTGGAGGTGGTGGATGTGGTGGTGGATGAGGTGGCGGTGATGAGGTGGTGGTGGATGTGGAGGTGTGGGATGTGGTGGTGGTGGTGGATGTCCAAGCGTTTCTGGGCAGCAGTCCTTAACATATTTTTGGCAAGGTGGGTGCAATAAAAGCATATTTTAATCAGCCCGCACGAAAAGAAGCACGTGCTGTGGAACTGCAACACAGTATGCCTAATGGGAAAACAAGAACTGTACCAAGGTCACGGAAAGGATCGACTGTGCCCACTTCATTTTTTTTTTAAAATGCAGAAAGTGTACAAGCACTAACCACCATTGCACAGAGATGCCCACAACTACCTGCCTAATAGAGCCGGATCCTGCTGGGAGCCTGCGAATACAAGGCACACCGAGGATCGCGGTAGGGGCAGAGAGCACTTGCTGGGTGTTGCCTCAAGGATGAAAAACAAGCATCTTCTGACCGATAACATGGAAGACGCAACTCAAGTCAACAATAAAAGAACATAGTCGGCACTAACTTGCGTGGAACACCCGTGTATTCTTTAAGTACGAACAGTTTTCAAACACGTTAATTTTGGTAAAAGATTAGAACTTAAAGCACAAGTTACTACTTGTGCAACGCTATATCTGTAAGTGTAAGAGACATTAGTTGGTGATAGATTCCTTACCTTAGAATATCCCAGGCGTCAGACTGGATCCGGAAACTTTTGCGTAGCAATACCCCTGCGCGTTGGTAGGCGTCATCCGCGGCTCCGCGTCCGTCGTCGTTAGCGCCGGAATGACGTCGCCGGAGTACTTAGACGCCGCCCTCGCGCGCTGACGTCAGTTCTTATACACAGCTTTTCCGCGCCAGATACGCAGAGCCATGATAGAACAAACACTGGTGCCATGAAACTAGGACCCTGAAAGGGGATGACCTTAACCCTAGATATCGGTTCGCAGAACGGGGAGGATGGGTGGGTCGGTAAGGAATCTATCACTAACTAATTTCTCTTAAAGATATATTGTTACACAAGTAGTAACTGTGCATCTGACAGACACGTTAGTGATAGATTCCTTACCTTAGAATAGATACCCCAACAATACCATCCCCGGTGGTGGGTCTGCGAATCAATAATCACACCAGAAAGTCCCGGAGGACGGAACGGCCAAAGAAGCCATCCCTCCAGACTTGGCTGTCCAGGCAGTAGTGTCTTGTGAACGTGTGCAGCGAGGCCCACGTAGCTGCCTGACAAATGTCCTGCAAGGGGACTCCTCGGCCCAAGGCAGTAGTAGTCGCCGTGGCCCGAGTGGAGTGGGCCCTCAGCCCAACAGGAGGTTCCTTTTTAGCCAAAGAGTAACACGCCTGGATGCACAACACAATCCACCGAGAGAGGGTCTGCTTGTGCACCGCCCGTCCTTTCTTAGCGCCCACGTAACCAACAAAGAGTTGGTCATCCACCCGGAACTGGCGTGTGTGATCCAGATAGTAAGAGAGCACGCGTTTTGGGTCCAGACGGTGGAGCCTCGCTTCCTCTTTCGAGGGATGCGGAGGCGGAAAGAAGGTGGGCAATGTGATGGACTGCCCGATGTGGAAGGCTGTGACTACCTTGGGCAGGAAAGAGGGTTTTGTCCGCAACACAACCTTGTCCGGATGGACAGAAAGGAAAGGAGGTTTAGAGGAAAGAGCCTGGAGCTCACTCACTCTCCTGGCAGAGGTGATGGCAACCAGGAAAGCAGTCTTAAGCGTAAGAAGAAGGAGACAACAGTTATGAAGCGGCTCAAAGGGAGCGCACATCAGGTAAGTTAGAACCAGGTTCAAGTCCCACTGAGGCATCACGAAAGGAACAGGAGGGAACATATGAGTGATGCCCTTTAAGAATCTATTAACAATCGTGGACTTGAACAAAGAAGGCTGATCAGGTAGCCTTCAGAAGGCGGAAAGGGCAGAAAGGTAGCCTTTGATAGTGCCCAGAGCAGAGCCCTGCTGGGCAAGAGAAAGAAGGAAGGGGAGAACCTCAGAAAGAGGGGAATTGAGAGGATCCACAGCCTTTGCTGTGCACCATGCCACAAATCTGTTCCACCTGCAGGCGTATACCGACTTTGTGGAGGGACGCCTGGCTGCTAAAATCACAGTACAGACTTCAGGAGGCAAGTCAAATGGCCTCAACTGTTGCTGCTCAATCTCAAAGCATGGAGGTGGAGACTGGACAGGTTCAGGTGGAGGACCGTTCCCTGCTGCTGCGACAGAAGGTCCTCCTGAAGAGGCAGACGAATCGGGGGATAGACTGACATACTGAGTAGCTCGGAATACCAGTAGCTTCGCGCCCAGTCCGGAGCCATAAGGATGACTTGGGCCCGGTCGCGCTTGATTTTCTTCAGCACTCTGGGCAGAAGTGGTATAGGCGGAAAGGTGTACAACAGACCGCAACTCAACTCGCGACGAAAAGCGTCTCCGAGCGAGTGCCGCCTTGGAAATTCCAACGCGCAGAACTGATGACATTGCGCGTTCTCTTCGGTGGCGAATAGATCTAACCAAGGCTCTCCCCACTGCAGAAAGAGGTCTTGCGCCACCTCTGAGTTCAGACGCCATTTGTGATCCATCATGCACCTTCGGCTAAGCTCGTCCGCCCTGGCGTTCAGAGAACCTGAAAGGTGTTGAACCACCAGGGTCACCCCCTGATGTTCCAGCCACTGCCAGAGGCGCAGAGCCTCCTGGCAGAGGGTCCACTACCCCACCCCGCCCTGTTTGTTGCAGTACCACATGGCAATGGTGTTGTCCGTGAACACCTGCACTACACTCCCCCGGACAGTGGGGAGGAATGCCTTCAGAGCTAGACGAATCGCCCGCAGCTCCAGAAGGTTGATATGGAGCCGGGACTCCGCCGGAGACCAGAGGCCTCTGATCTCCGCCTCTCCCATGTGGCCTCCCCAGCCCTGGCGGGAAGCGTCCGTCACAACTACGTGCTCCGGTTGGGGAAGGGAGAGGGATCTGCCGCTGACCCAATCGCGGTCCATGAGCCACCACTGCAGCTGTCTCGCAGTGCCCTCCGAGATCATGACCTTGTCGGACACGTTGCCCTGATGCTGGGCCCACTGAAACTTCAGGTCGCACTGCAGAGCCCGCATACGCCACCTGGCGTGATGCACCAGAAGGATGCAGGAGGCCATCAGCCCCAGAAGCCGCAGCGTCAACCTGACCGAGACCCGGGATATCGGCTGAAAGATTGGAATCGGAGCCTGAATATCCCGGACCCGCTGTTCGGGAGGATAAACCCGAAACTGCGCCGAGTCGAGGACCGCTCCGATGAAGAGGAGCTTCCGAGAGGGACACAGGTGTGACTTCGGCACGTTGATGGAAAACCCTAGCTGGTGCAGGAGGTCTGCCGTTGTCTGGAGGTGGCTGACCACTGCCTGGGGCGAGCCCGCCTTCAACAACCAGTCGTCGAGGTAGGGGAAGACTGAAACCCCTAACCTGCGCAGATGAGCTACGACCACCCCCATCACTTTCGTGAACAGCCGTGGGGCGCTGGTAAGTCCGAAGGGGAGCACGGTAAACTGAGAGTGCTTGTGGCCTACCATGAACCGCAGGTAGCGCCGCTGGGCCGGCAGGACTGAGATGTGGAAATAAGTGACCTGCAAGACCAACGGTACCATCCAGTCTCCTGGGTCCAGGGAAGCTAAGACCTGAGCCAATGTCAGCATTTTGAACTTCTCCTTCCGGAGGAAGTCGTTGACGTTCTGGAGGTCCAAGATAGGGCACAGGCACCCCTTGCCCTTCTTGGGTACCAGAAAGTAGTGGGAGTAACAACCACACCCTACTTTCGGCCTAGGAACACGCCCGATGGCCCCCTTGGCCAAGAGGGCCGTAACTTCCTCTTGCAGAAGTTGCAAGTGATCCCCCGACACGCGGTGGTATGGCTGGAGGGGTCGCCTCGAAGGGGAGGGAGTAGCCCCTTCGGACGATTTGCAGCACCCACATGTCCCACGTGACAGTGCGCCAGTGGAAGTGGTGAACCCTGCCCCCCACTGGTGTCACATGGGCCTGAAAGCACGGACTAGGAGGGTTTTCAGGCGGATGCTGCAGGGGAAGGTGTGGACTGGCCTCGTCGTTGTCCCTGACCGCCGCCACGGCGGTTTCCATGGCCGCCACCGCGCTGTGTATTAGTCTGCGGTGCGTGGCTGGCAGCACGTGTGGGAGCGCCCCTTCCTTAGCCACGAAAGGAGCGAAAGGCACCCGTTTGCTGGCGTGGGGCCGAGAGGCCCAAGGACTTGGCAGTAGCCCTGGAGTCCTTAAAACGCTCAAGCGCATGGTCTGCCTTGTCGCCAAAGAGGCGATGGCCATCAAACGGCATGTCCAGAAGGGTGGCCTGGACATCAGCCGAAAAGTTGGCGGTCCTCAACCAGGCGTGGCGTCGAACCTCCACCGTCGTTGCCATCGCTCTGCCTAGTGAGTCCGTGGTATCCAGCCCACACGGGATGGAATAGCGTGCCGCATCTCGACCCTCCGCAAGGGCTTGGGCGAGTTTAGTCCGAGCCTCCTCCGGACATTGTGGCAGCACGTCCGCGACCATGTCCCACAGAGTGTGGGTGTAGCGGCCCAAGAGGCATGCGGTATTGACTGACCGCAGTCCCAAACTCAGGGACGAGAACACCTTCTTACCGAATTGCTCGTACCTCTTGGATTCCCGATCGGGCGGAGCCGTTGGGAATGCGGTCTGGGAAGTAGAGGCCTGGATAACCAGGCTCTCGGGGGTGGGGTGGGTGGACAAGAAGCAAGGGTCGCCCGGAGCCGGGTGGTAACGTCTGGCCACGTTCCTATCTACAGGCTGACCTGTAGCAGGCTTGGACCAAGTGCCCAAAAGAAAGTCACATAAGGCCTCATTAAACGGCAGCTGAGGCTCAGCCGAGCTTGCCTGCGGTTTAAGGACCTCAGTGAGGAGGTTAGTCCTCACGGCTGCGACAGGGAGCTCTAGGCCCAATGCCTCGGACGCCGCGTCAACACTACACTGTAGGCAGCCCCCTCCTCCGTAGCCACGGTTGGAGGGGAGACAAAACCAGTGTCTGGCGAAGTGTCCAGTCCACTGGCATCCCCAAGCTCACATGTCCAGTCCTGTTGATACTGGCACTCCTGTGCCACAGGGTCCACAGACCCCTCCCAATCTCCCTCGTCACCCATCACCTGAAATTCAGGTTCAAAGGATGGGGCCGGTTCGTGGCAGTAAAAGTCTCCATACGACGTCGAGAGTGGCGCCCAGCGGCGCCGGAACCGAATCGAGGGCAGGATCGGGGTCGGCGTCGCCCGCAGGCGGCGCCGGGGGCAACACCCTAGGGGCCGGCGTCGGTGAGGTTGTGAGGTCAACCGGAGACGACCCGGATCCGGAACCGGATCCAGTGATGGCCTGCGGCGGCGGAACCGAAGTCAACGGGGGTGCCGGGGCCGAAGCACCCGACGGCGTCGGAGCCGAAGCACCCGACCCGCTAGGCCCCCCAGCCGGGACTGCTGGGCCCGAAGGCACCACGGAGCCTGGCGGAGGAGGGAAGAGACCTCATGGCCATGAGGTACCGCTCGATCTCCTCTGGCGTCGCATCGTGCCCAGGGACCGGAAGGTATGGGGCAGGTTGCGACGCCCGCGACTCCGTCGGAGCCGCGTGGGTGGTGTCACCCGAACCCCCGGCCGCGTTGCGCGAGCGTCGGGGTGAGTCGGAAGAACAATGACGCCTTTCCGACCTCTCATGCCTCTTACCTGAGGACCTTGATCCCGAAGACCGATGCCGACTCTCGGAACTACGAGGGCTCCGACCCCGCAACCGGTCCCTCGACCTCCTGTGGGACCGGGACCTTGAACAGCGCGGGGCCGACTGCCGGAGCACAAGCCGCTTGCGGGACCTCTCCCGCCTAGCCTTAGACGTCAGGGCCCGGCAGTCGGAGCAGGTTCGTCGTCGTGGTCGAGGCCTAGACACTGGAGACACCGGCGATGGGGGTCGGTAACCGACATCAGTCGGCTGCACTTGGAGGGAGGGTTTGAACCCAGGCATCCCTGCCGGCACAGTAGGAGTGGAACGACTCGAGAAAAACAGATCAAAAGATCAAAAAAGTTTAGTCAAAAAGTGACTAAGGGGTAGAGCCTCTCCGGATCTGCGCTAGCTGGCGCGGAAAAAAGAAGAACTGAGGGCAGCGTCTAAGTACTCCGGCGACGTCATTCCGGCGCTAACGACGTCGAGGACGGACGCGGAGCCGCAGACGACGTCTACCGACGCGCAGGGGTATTGCTACGCAAAAGTTTCCGGATGCAGTCTGACACCTGGGGATATTCTAAGGTAAGGAATCTATCACTAACGTGTCTCTTTCATATATTACTGATAGCAGAATTGGCAGCCCTGCCTACCTGAAAACCTCATTACTATATAACGAGGACGCAAACGTACAGTCACTGAGCAGAAGCTCTTCGCTCTACCTATAAGTAGTCACAAGCACCCGCCATCAATGCTCTATTTGTATCCCACCGCCCCTTCAGGTATTACAACTTAATTGCTAACACTAACAGTTGCCTGACTCTGATATGGCTTTCACGTTGAGGGGGACGCACCGACCGGCGTTGTATCTCAACAGCAGGCGGCGCACACCCAACGGCACGTACATCAAAAACGTCTCTCGTATTACGTAAAGACCCGCCAGACTAGTGTTATTATTATTATTATTATTGCATTTATTGAGCGCACAGCTACCCGGAGGTTTCCCGGCGCTTGCCTTGGGAACCCGTCCTAGCTTTTCCTTGTGAGATAGCCCCTACAGGGCATCCCCAAGGTGAAAGCCAGGCATCCCGTGTCAGGATTCCCCGGCCGCTGGTAAATCACTGACTGCCATGCGAGTCAGTGAGAGCTCGAAAAACTACATTTCCCATGAGCCTTCGCGCGGCTCGCTAGAATGACGCTGTGCGACAGGAAAAGGATATCATGGCGTTTTCCGATGGAAGCGTTGCCGATTATTCTGCTTGGCGAGTAGTTTTTCTGCTCGTGTTTCCTGAGATCTAGCTGGCGTTTTGTGGAGGTGGGCTGCGGTAAGCTCACGTTATCGCTATTTCGGGATTGTGGATTACTGTGGTGGGGCTTGAGAAGCGCCCGCAACGAGAACGGTTTACCGGTGTTCTCTTCACCGGGATTGTGGATTACTGTGGTGGGGCTTAGGAAGCGCCCGCAACGAGAACGGTTACCGGTGTTCTCTTCACCTGGATTGAGGATTACTGTGGTGGGGCTTAGGAAGCGCCCATATCGAGAGCGGAGAACGCTGCTTCAGGTTTCCCTTATATCGAGTGGGGTGCTTGTGTTTGAGTTTAACTGCTCCAGAAATATCTACGGGGAGCGCGAAGCTCCTGTCACTGCAGGACACCTAGGCTTAGGTGCCGCTTGTTCATTATATGAACGTTACTTTCCTGTTTGCGCTTGCAGAGAAGAATCTGTACAGACGCTGTGTTTTGCTTTGCGCTGGGCATAAATTTTGTTATTACTTTCTACCAGGAACTTACTTGGTGAACAAACATTCTAGGGGATGCATGAATCCTACTGGGGTTGATTCTTTAGCTTCCTGTGCTAACCCTTTAACCTTCTAAACATACATTTCCTCGGAGGGGGAATCCTTACCAGTTATTAGGAAGTTACCGGAAAGGAGTGTTATTTACTGAGTTTAGGTACTGGGCATTCTGGTTATCTTCATCCCCATTACTGGTAGGAAAACCAGGGGATCTAGAAGAAGCCCTTTATATCATTCCTTCGTTTCTGCACACCTGTAGGATATTGCAGGTGAGGTAATTGTGTAGCGTATTGGTTAGTTAGGTCTCCGCTGAGGGTTATCTTTCTACTCATCCCTCGCTTTCTATATTGCAGGTTTTCGGTTCCAGTTGCCCAGCTGTTCCCCTCCGGACCTACCTTTTCCCCCGCTTGATCTCCTTAATAGTCTGTGACCTTGACAGCCAGACTTGGGATGATCTAGAGGTGGGCCCCTTTATAGCATCGATCCAATCCTGAGGAGCAACCACGAAAGACCTGACAGAATAATCGGCCTAAGAGTTCTGCTCCTCCCGGTTGGATTGATCCAAGGGATGGCCACCTTAGATGATCTACTGGCCGCACTAGGCTTAGTGCAGGTGGAACTAGCCACCTCCCGCCAGGAAACTGCTGCGTTGCAGGCATGGATGGATGCCTTACAACGGAATCCTTTTTATGCAGGGAACCCTGCCCCTCCGCCTGCCTCAGTAGTGGTAGAAATGTCTTCCCCTGTTCCCTTAGCACCCCCTGAAAGATTTCTGGGAGATAGAAAAAAGGTGCAGGTATTCATGACCCAGGTGATGTTACATTTCACCTGTAAACCCAAATGTTTTCTTACTAACCAATCCAGGGTTTCTTTTCTGATTTCCTATTTGGGTGGTGAGGCAGCTCAGTGGGCGGTCCCTATCGTCAAGAATAACAATGCGATCCTTTATGAGTGGGATTTGTTTCGTACCGAATTTGAGAAAACATTTGACAGGAGAGCAGAAACCTTTTCCACTGATAAGGAGTTGCTTGTCCTCAAACAAGGCAATTCCGATTTAGTTACATATCTGAACCACTTTAGGAGGTTGATTGCGGAAACAGATTGGCCTGAGGCTAAGCAGATGGTTTTGTTCTACCAGGGACTCACAGACAACTTAAAGGATGTCATAGCCCAAGTTGAACCCCAGCCTACAACGTGTGCTGCTTTTATTGATTTGGCCTTGCGTTTGGACCACAGGTTACGAGAGAGAAAAGGAGAGCTAGGAAGAAAGGACAGACCACTACTCTTTGGGGACAAACCAACCAGTGGGGATAAGCCTGAGGGAAAAACAGAACCCATGGAAATTGGAGTAGTACGAGCGTCCCTCACTTCGAGTGAAAGAGAACATCGCCGCAAATTCGGGCTCTGTCTTTACTGTGGGAAAAAAGGACACTTCCTGCGTTAATGTCCAGTGAAGCCTAAGGGAGGACGCTATCGTACAGGACAAGGAGTGGTATCCACAGTTGACAAGGGATCGGAAAACTCCAACGCTTGAGTTCAAAGGAAAGGAGGATCTCGAGCGCGCACTTCATCCCTTCAGTAACAGAAGAGGACTTCGGGGGAAACCAGCTGTTCTTTTTGGACATAGAATTATGGATCGACCAAAACCCCAAGAATATCCGAGCCATGGTAGACTCAGGAGCGACAGGTTGCTTTATGGATTTGGCGGAAGCTCGGAAATTGGGGGTGACTCCTGTAGCTAAAACCGTCCCGGAAGCTGTGTTTGCCGTAGACGGTCATGTGTTGGAATCCGGTCCTATCACCCAACATACACCTGAGTACGAGTTGTGGTATGGGGGTTACCACATGGAACGTCTTTCGTTCAATCTCATTCATGCCCCTACCTATGGAGTGAAATTGGGATTCCCTTGGCTGAAGAAACATGAACCCTCCATTAAATGGAAGGAGCAGTCTTTGGAATTCTCCTCCCCTTATTGCCAAGACCACTGCATCAGAGAGAATCCTCGACCTTCTAGGGTGCTGGCCGTTACCCACATTGTCTCTACCGCCGCTGAAAAGGAGATGGTATTACCCAGTTGTTACCAAGAATATGGGGAGGTTTTCAGTAAAGTGAAAGCGGAAGTGCTCCCTCCTCATAGGGAATACGACTGCCGTATCGATTTAACACCTGGGTCTGTCATTCCATGTGGGCGAATATATGCTTTGTCACAACCCGAAACAAAACATCTCCGGGAATACTTGGATAACATCCTTGCTTTGGGATTCATCCGACCTTCTAGGTCTCCAGCAGCTTCCCCGCTTTTCTTCATTCCAAAGGCTAATGGGGAATTACGCTGCTGTATTGACTATAGGGCATTAAATGCCATAACAACAAAGAACCAATACCCACTCCCATTGATCCCGGTATTATTGGAGCAAGTGAGATCGGCCAAAATCTATACGAAATTGGACCTGAGAGGAGCCTACCATTTAGTGCGTATGCGAAACGGCGATGAATGGAAGACCGCATTTAAGACAAGGTATGGGCTCTTTGAGTACCTGGTGATGCCCTTTGGGCTCTGCAACGCCCCTGCCTCCTTCCAATTCTTCCTCAATGAGGTGTTGAGAGACTTCCTAGACATCTTTGTAGTAGTCTACATAGATGACATCTTGATATATTCCAACGGTGAACCAGAACATCAAAAACACGTGTGTCAGGTGCTTGAGGCCTTAAAACAAAACCAACTGTACTGCAAGCTAACAAAATGTGAATTTCACATTACTACTGTTGAATTCTTAGGAGTCATGCTCACACCATCAGGGCAAATAATGGCAGAAAGGAAGGTACGTGCCATTGTGGAGTGGCCTAGACCCAACAGTGCCAAAGACATCCAAAAACTCCTTGGTTTTGCAAACTTCTATAGAAGGTTCATCTCGCACTTTTCGGACATGGTAACCCCACTCACAAAATTGACTCGGAAGAACACCCCCTTTGTGTGGGGCTTCGACGAACAAACTGCCTTTGATCGATTGAAAACTGCTTTCACGTCGGCACCGGTTTTAATCAATGCTGATCCGAAACTCCCCTTTGTGGTAGAGGCTGATGCGTCAGAACTAGCTGTGGGGGCCGTTCTCTCGCAAAGGAATGAGAATACTGGTCATCTCCATCCCATCGCGTTCATGTCTCGCAAGCTAAATACCGCAGAACGCAACTATACCATTGCTGAGAAGGAACTGTTAGCAATCAAGGACGCCTTCACTGAATGGAGGCATTGGCTGATGGGCGCCTCTCAACAAATCACGGTATACACCGACCACCGGAACTTGCAGTTCATGCGAGCAGCTCGCCATCTCACCCCCAGACAACTTAGATGGATGCTTTTTTTTTCTGAATTTCATTTCGTGGTTACCTTTCGTCCGGGATGTGACAACCGGAAGGCGGATGCCCTCACGCGTCAGGAAAGTCACCCCGCATTAACGGCATCACCAGAGACGAGCATCATTGAACCCCAAAAGGTGGTAGGAGTGATACACACAGAGGAGTTTCTCCACAAAGTCAAGAGAGGTATCCAGACCTTCGCTTGGAAAACATGGATCCGTTTATATCCGGAATGGAGAGTCCGTCAGGGGTTGCCAAGAAAAGGGTCTCAGTTGCTTCTTCCCACATTAGGTTTGAGACAACAAGCATTCAAATGGTGTCACGATCTGCCGTGTGCGGGACACACTGGGGGGAAGAAAACCTTGGAGAAATTGCTACGCACATATTGGTGGCCGACCATCCGTCCTGATGTGTTTGCTTGGGTTCAACAGTGTGACATCTGTTCGCAAGCTAAAAGCGATCATCGTCCTGCCCAGGGGCTTTTGCAAACCATGCCCACTCCTGTGAGTCCTTGGGAGAGCTTTTCGGTGGATTTTGTGGTGGGTCTCCCTAAAGATCACGGGATGACGGCTATTATTGTTGTTGTGGATTACTTAACCAAGATGGGTCATTTTATAGCCTGTAAAGGGGTTCCCACAGCTAGCCAGCTCGCCCATTTCTTACTCCTTCATATAATCAGGTTGCATGGACTTCCCAAGGTTATAGTTTCAGATAGAGGAGCACAATTCACCGCAAAATTTTGGAAGGTTTGGTGTGACCGGTTGGGCATTGCCTCTTCCTTGTCCACCAGCTTTCATCCTCAAACGGATGGGCAGACCGAAAGATTAAACCAGACCCTCAAACAATACCTGAGGTGTTTTGTAGATACCACTACTGAGGCATGGGTGGACTGGTTGTGGACGGCTGAGGTGGCATACAACGATGCGGTCCATTCCTCTACTTTGTACACCCCGTTTTTCTGTACCTATGGGTTTCACCCTAGATTTGCCCCCTTGAGTGTGCCGGTCGCTGAAGCTCCGATCCCACAGTTACAGTCACGATTGGTGCAGTTGCGGAAAACCGTACTGCAAGCTAGAAGGAATCTTGAGAGAGCGAAGCAGAAGTACAAGACACAGGCTGATAAACACCGTAGGTACTGCCCTGTATACAGGAAAGGGGTTTGGGTGTGGTTGTCCACTCGAAACATCCGTTTCCGTAGATATAGTGTCTTCAATCCTAGGTTTATTGGCCCTTACCAAGTGATTCGCCACGTCAACCCAGTGGCGGTGAAATTGAAACTTCCATCGCATTTCCGGATACATCCGGTATTTCATGTCTCGCTGCTCAAACCGGCACGGGGTCCCTGTTCTAAAGCCCCTGCGCCTGTGAGAGTGCAACAGGATGTGGAGTATGAGGTACGGTGCATCTTGGACGCCCGTAGAGTGCGAGGTAAACTCCAGTACTTGGTATCTTGGAAGGGTTATGGCCCGGAGGAGGACTCTTGGGAACCTGTGGGTGCTATACATGCTCCTAGGTTGTTGCGAAGGTTCCATTTGACTCATCCTGGTAAACCTGGTGGCAGTCAGTGAATTTTGTGAGAGGGGGTGTACTGTAAGGATTCCCCGGCCGCTGGTAAATCACTGACTGCCATGCGAGTCAGTGAGAGCTCGAAAACTACATTTCCCATGAGCCTTCGCGCGGCGCGCTAGAATGACGCTGTGCGACAGGAAAAGGATATCATGGCGTTTTCCGATGGAAGCGTTGCCGATTATTCTGCTTGGCGAGTAGTTTTTCTGCTCGTGTTTCCTGAGATCTAGCTGGCGTTTTGTGGAGGTGGGCTGCGGTAAGCTCACGTTATCGCTATTTCGGGATTGTGGATTACTGTGGTGGGGCTTGAGAAGCACCCGCAACGAGAACGGTTTACCGGTGTTCTCTTCACCGGGATTGTGGATTACTGTGGTGGGGCTTAGGAAGCGCCCGCAACGAGAACGGTTACCGGTGTTCTCTTCACCTGGATTGAGGATTACTGTGGTGGGGCTTAGGAAGCGCCCATATCGAGAGCGGAGAACGCTGCTTCAGGTTTCCCTTATATCGAGTGGGGTGCTTGTGTTTGAGTTTAACTGCTCCAGAAATATCTACGAGGAGCGCGAAGCTCCTGTCACTGCAGGACACCTAGGCTTAGGTGCCGCTTGTTCATTATATGAACGTTACTTTCCTGTTTGCGCTTGCAGAGAAGAATCTGTACAGACGCTGTGTTTTGCTTTGCGCTGGGCATACATTTTGTTATTACTTTCTACCAGGAACTTACTTGGTGAACAAACATTCTAGGGGATGTATGAATCCTACTGGGGTTGATTCTTTAGCTTCCTGTGCTAACCCTTTAACCTTCTAAACATACATTTCCTCGGAGGGGGAATCCTTACCAGTTATTAGGAAGTTACCGGAAAGGAGTGTTATTTACTGAGTTTAGGTACTGGGCATTCTGGTTATCTTCATCCCCATTTCTGGTAGGAAAACCAGGGGATCTAGAAGAAGCCCTTTATATCATTCCTTCGTTTCTGCACACCTGTAGGATATTGCAGGTGAGGTAATTGTGTAGCGTATTGGTTAGTTAGGTCTCCGCTGAGGGTTATCTTTCTACTCATCCCTTGCTTTCTATATTGCAGGTTTTCGGTTCCAGTTGCCCAGCTGTTCCCCTCCGGACCTACCTTTTCCCCCGCTTGATCTCCTTAATAGTCTGTGACCTTGACAGCCAGACTTGGGATGATCTAGAGGTGGGCCCCTTTATAGCATCGATCCAATCCTGAGGAGCAACCACGAAAGACCTGACATCCCGCTGCAGGGGGCCGTGTTGGAGATTAAGCAAGCTTAATGCCCAGAGTTGCAGAGTGAGAACCCATGATTAGGGCAGGCACCGAAGCGAGAATTATCGAGTCCGTGGACATTTGAGCCCAAGACCCTGCCGCGTCGGGAATTGAACCCTGGTCCCGGGTCTGACCTCAGCTTCCGGGTCTGCCTGCTCTACACCGTGAGCCACACTTCTGTGTTGCCAGGCAGGACCAAGCGTGTACAGCTTCGTCTCAAATTTTCAGCTGTGCGATACCCCCATGACTTAGGTCTCGCAAAAGGTCACCAGTATGGTTCTGCTCACTACTCGTTCCACCATCAGCGCTTGTGGCAGATGAAAACACTAAGAGGGAGGAGGAATCGCATGCCGCTCAAGCTCGCGGGATCTCACGAGACGAGAACGTCAGGGAACATGGCGACGTCTAATCTGTTAAAGGTAAGGAAAGCAAAGAACTGGAGCTCCTGTCCCGTGTATGTGCTGGCAATAGAGCTGTCTAGCGGAACAACTCACTATGCTATCGCCATTCTGACGCCCTCTTGACAGCTGTCATCTGATGTCAAAACACCCTCTGGTTCCTGTCGAACTCCCACTGCTGCCTGACACTCAGCTGCTTATTCTAGCTAGTCCTGTCAGTCTTGCTGCACGCTACCATCCTTGTCAGTTCTTTATTCTTCTCTGCAAGCTAGCATTACTTTAATAACCACATTATCCGCCTCACAAACTGCTGGCAACAAGCGCTCGCCATTTGTCACTAAGCCCCGTCCTTTTCGGATTGGGGGGCGCGTTTTTTAGTTTCTTTCTCCCCTCTTCTCCATTGGCTGGAATGTAAACAACGGGCGTGTTTTTGACTGTTGTTTACATTCCAGCCAATGGAGAAGAGGGGAGAAAGAAACTAAAAAACAAGCCCCACATCTGAAAAGGACAGGGCTTAGATCGAGAGAATGTCGTCACTGGGACCTCTTCTCCAATGGCTGGCCGCCGTTTAGGAGGCCAGCCAATGGAGAAGAGGGGCAGGGCTTAACCTGGCTACTCAGAGACATATAATCTCACCAGCGAGACTGCGCATGTGCGCAGCCTACGCTAGCCGAGACCTAAAAAGGGAGACAAAAGGCACTATGATGCGGGAAGGGATGAGGAGGTAGGCTTGTATGTGTCTTTGATATGATGGGAGGTATGAGAGAAGGCCTGTCTATGCCTCAGAGAAGAGGAGAGGGCTGAGACAAGGTCTGCCTGTGCCTCTGAGATGGGGGTGTGGCATTTCTCAGGTACAGGTTAACTCTAAAATGAATGCAGTATGTTAGTGGTGATGTCCGCTCTGTGCACGCAGCTGTAGTACATAAGTGCCTCCTGTTGAGCAGCTTTGAAAACCCCTGTTGGCACTCCGTATGCATCCATTCTTTGCTGTGATAAAACCCATGACATCATAGTGCTTAAACCATTTCCCTGAGTGCATTTTTGGGAGGGCCTTTCATCCGGCGGCAGTTACTGTCCGATTACAAGGCAGCATTTCTGGTCGGCTAGAAGAACCGTCCAGCGCCTAGCTTCCTTCCAGGTAGGCGGTCTGAGTAGTGTGGAGAAGAGTACTACAGCATGGACGTGTTGTAAGTGACAGCAAGCAGCACTCACCTCTGACCATGTGTATCTCACCCAACCATGTGTAATGAGAAAACTGCACCCGCAGATGTCTCACCACTTCTACTTCACACAGGGCCTTCAGCTGTGGTAGAAATACTACCTGAGTAGGCTTGGAGGCTGCAATAACGTGACCACATCACCACTGGCCTATGACACCCGAAGCTTCCCCCCACACTCCCTTAAACCACTCATGCTCCCTCTGCCCTCCCAGTGCTCCCAAACAAGGCGGCGCACTGAAGTTCCATACAGCGCTCTACAAAGACCAGGTGACATGACAAAAGTACCCAGGCTTAAGTGGGATGAAATAACCGAGGGGTCTCTCAAAGGGGCTGTAGGAGAGTAGGGTCTGCAATCCTATGATCACCCAGATTTTTGCTTTTTGCTTCACTGGTTTACGACTTCCCTGGCTGTGGGCCTGCTAATCAGACCCACAGCCTAGCTGTTCTCTCACTAAATTGACACGTGTACATTAGGTGCATTTACCAATTGGTACTGGGCCACCTTATCAGACCCTGTAACTCAGGGCATAGGTGTACCCAGGGCCTACCAGGGGCTGCAGCATGTATTATGCCACCCCTGGCTGGCCATCTAAATCTGACACAACTGGCTGCACGACAGCTGGGGCAAGGTGGTGTAATCACCCTTTGCTTTAGATATAGTATACCTATATCTAACCCTAAAATGGACACATGTATTCCTATCAGTCACTCCTATGGCAGGCCTGAACAATCCTGAAGGCAGAGTGTCAAAGTCAAAATAACTTTATTCGGTTGTTCGAATTGACAACCATAAAAGTATTTACACTACAGATAATAACATGACATACACACAATCTTAAAAAAGTCATAATCGATTACAGATAAAAAAGATCACAGAGTTAAAAATACTGCACTATATCAAGATATTGGAGGCCCTTTAAAAATAGTATTCTTTTGACAATAGATTTAGATATTTCAATCAGAGATAATTATCCTTCCATACTGTTTCTGAATTTGATCGCCATTTTCAAAAAACCACAAACAAATAAAGTGCAATCACAATTTAGCAGCTGTAAAAAATGTTGTGCTGGACGATATTGACGAAAGTTCAATTCTTTCAAACAGGGTTTCAAGCATAACTTCCTTGGTACAGCATAAAAAGGGCAGAAGAACAGAAAGTGTGCCAGGTCTTGCGGAGACTTTTCGTCGCAGCCGCAAGCTGGCAACACTTGACCTCTATGAGAACCCCTAGGTACCGCCAACATAAGATGAAACAAGTTGAACCTGAACCTAGTTAACAAAAAACGGTCATAGCTTGACATTTGCCAAGTCAGGTAGGGTTCCGTAAGTAAAGTGCTTTTAATTAGTATGTGATTGCGTACACTTTCTTTTTTTAATTCACATGATTCCCTTTCCTGTTCTCTTAAAACAATAAAAGCATTTTTAATTAAAATAAGATCCAATTTAGTAATGGATTCCGGACATAAAAAGAGTTCAGGACGGCCTAAATCAGAAAAACATTTCAATAAATATTTGAGCCAGGGAATTTCCATCCTGTTATCCCATGTAAGAGCTTCTTTTAGAATAAGCTTGGTCAGCGGAATACTGTCATTTAACCAGCTATTCATCCAGCATAACATGGGATTCAAAGCAATTTTATCACTAACATACGGAACCCCCAGTTCTTCATGCACAGAAAAATTTGCTGTACCCCTTGGAACCCTTAAAATCTGTTTTAAAAAATTGTTTTCAACTATCTGAAGTACGTCCAAGGGAACATATCCCCATATTTCACTGCCGTAACAAGCTGTGGTTACACTTTTGGCCTTGTATAATTGGAGTAGCGCGGTAACTGGACTATTTCCCAGCTTTTTAGAGAAATCCAATATAGCCGCATTTACCCTTGTAACATCTCCCTTTTTTTTCTGTATCACGGGTCCCCATTTAAGTTGACTGTCAAAGAGGACCCCGAGATAGGAGAATGTGTGCGTTACAGGTATTTCCACTCCTTCTACATTTAGGCGATTTGGTTTCTTAAATCCTTCACCGATCTTCATTATGTAGGATTTGGTGTTGTTAATACTTAAATCTCTGGTTTTCATAAATGTGTAAAAGGAGTCTAATAATATTTGAAGTCCGTTGGCCGTTCTAGATAAAAGGACTGCGTCGTCCGCGTATAATAAAACAGGCAGACCTTTTCGGCCAATGTAAGGATAGTCTGTGTTGGTGCTTAAGAGGGTCTCTTCCAGATCATTAATATATAGATTGAAGAGGAACGGGGCCAGAATACACCCTTGCCGAACGCCCCGAAACACTCCAAAATCTTTGGTAACTTTTAGATCCTGGGTATATCTAACATTCGCTTTGGTGTCTGAATGTATATCTTCTAACAGGTTTACTAGATTTTTGTCGACGCCCATTTTTTCCATGGCGCACCAAAGTTTCCCACGGTTCACACAATCGAAGGCCGAAGAGAGATCCATAAACGCCATATGGATCGTTCCTCTTCGTGCCTTGGTGTACTTCCCGGCTATGAGGTACAAATTCAGACATTGGGAAATGGTAGAGTGTCCAGGCCTAAAGCCATACTGGATTGGCGATATTATATGATTTTCCTCTGCCCAACTAGTCAATCTATTTAGAATTACTCCTCCTATCACTTTTGCCACAGAGTTTATTAAAGATATCGGTCTGTAGCAGGCCGGACTGCTACGGTCTCCCTTCTTGAATATAGGGACTATTGTAGATACCCCCCATGATTTAGGGCATCCACAAAGCACAGCTGCATTAAGTACAGCTGTGAGTACCGGCGCCCATAGTGCTTCCCGTGACTTAAAGAGATCAGGCGGAAGTCCATCGGGGCCCGGTGCCTTATTATTTGACAGGCCTTTAATTCCTTTAACTATTTCCTCATTTGAGAAGCATAGAGATGTATCTCTGCCTATACCAGGATTATGTTCTGTCTGTGAAACATTATTTATAAAAATAGAACTAAAATGGTCTATCCATTCGTCCTCTGAAATGTTCGTGCCCACATTTGGGATGGAAGGACAGTCAAATATAGGTTTGTTAATTATCTCCCAAAACTTCGAGCTATTTTTTAAAGTCTCGGGCTCTAGGAGTGATTCCCAAACACTTTTTTTAACTGCACGCTTACGGGTAGCCAGAGCTTTCTTATATTCAGTCCGCAAGCCCCGGATGATCAATAGATCTCTTGGTTTTGTGTTTAAAGCTTTCTTGAGCTCGCGACTGACCTTTGAACAAACACTGTCAAACCATTTTGGATTGCAGTTAGAATTTGACCTTCCCTTATTAGGAACCATTAAAAGAGACTCCACCTTCTTAGCTATCTCCTTATAGGATGTCAGGATTTGCAAAGGAGCTGATGTAGGGGATGTACAAATCATTAATTCTTGATTACAGACTGCACTAACAGAAGTATAGAATTGATCACTATCCACCATAGCCCATTTTAAGCGACGCTTCCCGTTAATGCAATTTAAACGACCACGGTCCTCACGAGGAATGTGGTATTCAAGTAAACTCATGCCCAGAGTAATGCATAAGGGGTTGTGGTCGCTGTAGATACTCATGAAGATCCTAAAGTCCTCAATGATATTTACAAAATCAGCTGAAATGAGGATATGGTCTATGTAAGTGCCTGTTGCATGGCCTTTAAAAGTAGGGACTGGGAATACAGTTTGATCTGGTACAGTCGACATTGCAGTAAACAAATTATTTTCATTCATTAATTCGTTTAACCCTGTGCCCCTCCGCGAGTGTTCAAAGTGTATTCCTTCCATGCTGTTACATCCCAATTCACCAACAGGTCCCACGCTAGGGTTCCCACATAAATGTGTGTTGAAATCACCTACTAATATTTTAGAGCATGGCAAAGAATTATCAATTGCCCCTAGCAAATCACGTAAGATTTCTATATTGCAATCTCCAGCCTGGTTCACAGAATTATAAAAATTAATCAGTGCAAAATGGATTTTACCCCTTCTAAATGCCAAAACCTGGATGTTTTTGTTACCAGATTTATGTTCAATCTTCTGACATATAAGCGACAAACTAACGAAGATAGCCAAACCCCCTTTAGCTCTTCCACTTGCAGATGGTATTGCTGGGATTATAAAACTCTGATATCCCTCAATGTACAGGTTTGTCCCTATTACCCAGGTTTCTTGAAAACATAGTATGGGATATTTTTTAACATAATACAGCCAGTCCTTATCTTGCATTTTATCAGAGAGTCCGGCTATATTCCATGATAACAAAAGAAGACCCTCCGCACATTTTTGGCCTCCACATTGTATTCTATTCGTGCTTTCTGTAACAGGGGGGTTGATAATAGGAATTACAGTACAACAAGTATTCACATCCGCTATGCCTATATCTTCTGGTAGTCATTCTACACCATCCAGCCCTCCCTCCGCAGAGAAAATATCATACCTGTTTGCGGTGGGGATATTAAAGTAGTAGGGGTCTGTATGATATGGTCGTGGTTGTTGGTCATATCCGTCCCTACTATAACCCCAGTTATTTACTGGTGCATCAAAACCCCAACCGTTTGTTTTCTCTGGCCATATGTGTCTAGTGTAGGTATGATTATAATCAGGCTTAGGGTATGTCATACTCCTTTGTTTCTTACCAAAGAAATCCAGAGTAAGAGGAATGATAGTGCCACTCCTTCGTTGTGGTGGTAAAATATTTGGAAGGATGTTTGGTAAGACTGCAGAGTTTGCAAGATTTATTATAATGCAGTCGCCTTTAAATTTTTTAGGGTTTGGGCCTATCCAAGTGGCCCTTCTAGCTGATTTAATATCTCTGGCTAGTTGTTGCTTCCCCCAGGGGGCCAACCGCATGTTGCCCGTTAACCAGTGCAGGGCTTTACTAGTTAGCGCCGTAGGTGTTTCAGTTTGGTCTGGTGTTAAAGGGGGAGCATTAGCTAAAACCAGCACTAGAGGGGCTGCGTCCTCAATAAAATGAAGTGTATCTTCACCTGCTCTTGGAGGGGTTATTCCTCGTGGTTGTGGAAGGTGAATATCCCTTGCCGGCGACTGGGTGGGAACAGTGTTGGGTATCTGATCTGGAAGGTTTACCCTTGAAAAGTCAGGGATTGATCCTGTATCTGGTTGGAGGCCAAGTACCTCTTTTACAGGTATTGCCAAATTTTTTACTGTGCCGGATATGATGGACACTTCTTCTATTAACTTCTTTTGATCTACCCCCAGCTTTTTTACGTCTGCGGATAACTTATCCAGTTTGGCCACTACTGGTTTAATTAAGGCTCTGAATTTAGTGTCAATTATATCTACCAACCTGGAAATAAGCTCCTCTTCCATATCTAATTTTTCGTCCTCTTCTAATTTCCTCCTACCTTTTTCCCTGCTTCTCAGTGGTGACGCGGCCCTCTTCCTCCCTAAGATGGCTCCACCTCGAGGCAGTTGGATTTTTCTACACTTTCTAATTGCTCGAGCAGCCGGAGTTAAAACGGGAGGGTCGGCTTCTATACTTGTCTGCTCACTGACTTGTACAGTATGATTTTCTTCAGGGTCTACTGTTTGTGAGTCTGACACATTGATTGTAGCTATATCTTGATCCTGAGCTATACTCATGTTTAGTGGACCATTTTCAGGTGCCTCGGGATCTAAAATTAAGCTTCCCTCAGCCTGAGATGGAATATCTAACCAAGGTGAATCTAGTGAAGGACTTAGAGGAGATAAATTTGGGGAATGACTGAGACCCAAAGATTGTCTCCTATCGGTATTTATCTTTGACACTACTTGTACCATATAATTTTCAATAGAGTTACCCCCCGTCACAACTTTCTTCTTTGACATAATTAAATTTGATTGAATATTAGGTCCTAGAAATTTGCCAATAACCAGAACACGCAAAATCACAGATGATATAATACAAAATTAGCAAAAGGAGGACGGGTGGTTCTGGGAGTTATAGTCTTACTGTTTGATAACAATCGGGTACTGCAGGGCAGAGAGACGTGCCCAGACCAGTCACGGCCTGTCTCGGACTGTCTTAGACTGTCCGCCCTTTGTCCGGGCTTCGTCCGGCGTCCCGCACACGCGTCCCGCTGTGCGTCCGAAGCACGTATTATGTAGGAGGAGTAGGGGGCGGGAAGAGACTCCAGGTGCGCTCCGATGGTCCTGCGCGGAACCCTGGGTCTCGCAGTCCCGTCCCCTGGTGCAGCAGGCTTCCCAGTAATTAGGCAGGCTCAGAGACGCCTTCTCCTCATAGTTTCAAGGCAACGCTGTAAATGGATGAAGGAATCCGCACAAGGTCACAGGTTCAGCTACGAGCGGCACCCGCGAAGCGGGGGCCGCGAGCTGTTTTGTAGTGTGCAGGCAATCAGTCAGGGGAGGAGCAGGGGGCGGGAAGAGACTCCAGGTGCGCTCCGATGGTCCTGCGCGGAACCCTGGGTCTCGCAGTCCCGTCCCCTGGTGCAGCAGGCTTCCCAGTAATTAGGCAGGCTCAGAGACGCCTTCTCCTCAGAGTTTCAAGGCAACGCTGTAAATGGATGAAGGAATCCGCACAAGGTCACAGGTTCAGCTACGAGCGGCACCCGCGAAGCGGGGGCCGCGAGCTGTTTTGTAGTGTGCAGGCAATCAGTCAGGGGAGGAGCAGGGGGCGGGAAGAGACTCCAGGTGCGCTCCGATGGTCCTGCGCGGAACCCTGGGTCTCGCAGTCCCGTCCCCTGGTGCAGCAGGCTTCCCAGTAATTAGGCAGGCTCAGAGACGCCTTCTCCTCAGAGTTTCAAGGCAACGCTGTAAATGGATGAAGGAATCCGCACAAGGTCACAGGTTCAGCTACGAGCGGCAGAGTGCTTGGAATCATGTGAGATGGTGCTCTGGCATGAGCTGAGCCCGGTTGCAGCTTGCGGAACCAAGTCCTAATAGCTGTTCCATGATAACGCATACCATATACTCTTAAGTGCATTATAATCCTCGCGGTTATATGCCAACTCTGGTATCGCTTTATCAAAACATGTTGAGTAAGGTGTCATACGAATTGGAATACTAACCCCTCACCAATTCTGGCGACGGGGTTAGCATTCCACCCTTCTAGAGGGACACAACATGTATGTAACTGTGAACCCCGGTTAAAGTTACCTCGAGCCTCAGCATCACAAAATGGATGCTGCCACCACAGACACAAGTCTGACCTCCTGCTGCTGGGAGTCCTTCCAGCGAGGAGAGCTTGGACAAAGGGTTTCCTGTCAGGGGCGGTGCTAGCACCATCCCAGACAGGGTTTTGTGAATCCTGGGTAGGCAGGGCTGAATAGGAAGGTGACTGCAAGTGGAACCCCGGTGCTCACTGTGCATAGGCCGTCTAGAACCAGTTCCAGGGGCACACCAGCCCCCGAGCTGGGGAAAGTCCGGCATGGGAGAGGGGTGTAACCACCCCCCTTCCTGGTCCCACCCATGGGCAGGACCTAGTCCCGTACCAGCCCCTTTCTTTAGTATAAAGGTGGGAGCGGGGACCCTTCCAAATTAGATCATCTTTGAATCCTGAAACTACTTTCTACGAAAGGAACTCAAGACTTCTTCCTAAGATTTATCCCTTGTGACTAAGGAGTAATCACCCTGCATCTGCGGGCACCAACTAAGTAACCTGCGGTTTGCTGCACGTCCTTCCTCCGGAATCCGACCGACCCGCACGACGAGACCCGGCTTCCCTGGCACCTCTGACCTCTACCTGCATCATCAGCCCAGCTGAGATTCGTGGGTGTGACGCGACCTCGAGGGACCGGCCATCTTCAGAACTGCACTAAACTTATCCAGCACGACCGCCGAGGGATCCTCGAGTGAGTGCTTCGGGGTTTGAGAAGCCCTAACCCTGAGCAGCTCCAGCACCGAAGTCCAGCCCCCCAGCATCCACAAGATCTGCGTGGGGCCCTTCTGCTCTTTGCTGCTCACCGCGTTGTCCGGCCACTTGCCTGCTGGCTTGTAGCCCTCTTGACGACGAACGACGACCTCTTCAACGCTGGTCTGGTTGCTCTAGACTGGCCCTTGCTTCCCTCCAACAGAGAAGCACCCCGGACCCTCCTGGTCCAGTCCAGACGCCATTTTAAGCCCACCGCGTGGGCTTGCATTTGCCAAGAGTTGTTGCCCCAATCCTGGGTCCAGCGACGTCGACAGCAGATACCTTCGTGGGACAGCTCGCACCTCCATCCTGGTCGCCAACAACGCCTCCTGGTCCGAGAGACTGCAGAGCCCAGCGTCGCCCACTCACCTGGTCGAGGTGACTTCATCCGGTGCCATCCTGGTGCCCATCTAATCACTGGCTAGTGATTCAGAACTTGGCCCCCTCTGCTTACAGGTATCCTCCATCATCGATCCAGGCTTGGATCACATCGAACTTCATCACTGGTCGCCTGCCAGCAACTTCTTCTTTCAGGCTCCATAGACTGCAACGAGGAATCCCGACGTCTTTTCAGCCCTATGTAGCCGCAGCCCCTGGGCTAGGTAACCTGAGCATTTCGGTGCTCCAGCATAGCTTAACTATCTAAGTGTCCAGTTCCTTTTTCGTTTCAGCTCTACCTAGTCGGATTCGTCCGATAACACTAACTTTACGAAATCTAGCATCCATAGACTTTGTCCCGCATCCCGCGTGAGAGTGCACACTCTGCACCCGATCTCCCTAGGCCTCCTGCTCGTAATCTGAAGGTTCAGTAGTCCAGTCCTAGCGATCCTAAAGCCTTTGAGACTAGTTACTTACCTGCTAGTATTTCGCATTCCACTTTTGTAGTATATGGTTTCCCGTGCCCCTCGGGCATTTGTGTAATTGTGAGACTTTCAGTATTTCTTTAAGAGCTTTGTATTGTGCTTAGCGCCCTGTCCTCAAAGAGTCCAGGGCTGTTGTGTTCTAAATAAATATCCTTTTATTTTCATAACAACTTGTGTGGTGTCCTTTCACTTGGTGTTCAAGGGGTATATGTGATGGTATAACAGCTGGCTTAACACGCCCTCTAGAGTTTAGCCTAAAGACTGCTCTTGTCCATGCTACTAGGATAGCTGGCCTATTAGGTTGACTTACAACCAATCATCAATAAGGGTTGTTTGGACTGATACATAGTGATCACTAGAATAGTGAGCACTGCATATCAGGCCAACTTCTCACAGGGGCTGCCTCTAATAATAAAAGTAACATCACACATAAAACAAGCCAGGACTATTAGCTTTGTCAAATGTTGTTAGCTGCATAAGCTAAATAAGCAACAACTTTGGCTTTGTTGTACATAACACTGAAAATGCTACAGTTCTGGAATGACGAGACTGTGAAAGAACTATAACGGGTCTCTTTGAAGGTAGGTCACTGGGAAGATGTTTTTTCACCCTAAGGGCAAAAATGGAGAGCCTAATAGAGACCCATCTCATTACCTGTGCGAAATAAGCATGCACACCGAGACACTATTTAAAAACAGGAACATTTCTATGTTTAACCCGGGCACTGCACAAAAACAGGGACTGTCCGGGGGAAACCTGGACGTCTGGTGACCCTATGTCCTGTGGAAGTTTTGATTCATTGCAAGATAGGGTAGAGGATTAATATGCCTGCTGCAAAGAACATGCACCATGCAGATCACAGAAGTGCCTAGAATATAAATAGTTCATTGGTTTACTGCTTTTGTCACAGAGATTATTTTGTTACTTGCAGTTTATAAGTTAAAATCATAATATAGAATAGTGAGCTATTAACTGACATCAAAGAGCTGCATGCAGACTACAAAGTATAGGTTAGAACGTTATGCTTTCTTACCCAGTCTTTCATTATCAGAATGTCACAAAAATGGCTCAATTTTTATTAGTAAAGTCAACCCCCAACCATGGTGTTATGTTTTAAATTCTGACTTTGTGCTTCTCCAGACCATGCACTTTTAAACTATACAACCTACCAGTATGGATGACATGTGACTACTACACCTTGTAGTCTGTAGGAGAGTAGGATCTGCTTCTTATAGTTACCCCCACTTTTTGCTGATGTTTCACTGTTTTTCGACTTTAGTCTGGCTGGGGCCCTGCTATCCAGGACCCCCGCCTAGCTGCTTCATCTCGAAAATGATTCCATGTACTTTAGGTACCCTCCAGCTTGGTTACTGGGGTACTTTTATGAGTCCCTAGTATATGGTACACTAGGTACCCAGGGCATAGGTACCACAGAGGCCTACCAGCGGCGGAAGCATGTATTATGCCACCCCTGGGTAGCCTTCCAAAATGACACCACAGGTCTGCTACAACAGCCTGTGTAAGGTGGTGTATGCACCCCTTCCTTAGATATAGGTTCCCTACATCTACCTTATATCACTACACATGTAAACCTATCAGTCACCACTATGGCAAGCCTTATCAATCCTGACGGCAGGGTGCTGGGTTTTGTGTGTGAGGGTGCCCATACATGGGCAGGGCCCCTCTGCAGCCTTCGGAATCTATTCTCCGGGGTTGTTCTGTGATGCAGCTAGAACATATACTCTTAAGTGCATTATAACCTCGCAGTAAATGCTAAATTTGGAATGGCTGCAAGGAAACATGTCTTGTTTGGTGTCAAATACTTTGGAATCATACTTCCCCCCCCCAGCCAGTCCTGGTAGCAGGGGTATGATTCCACCCTCCTAGAGGGAGAAGCATGACCACACCGGTACACCTGATACTAGCTTAACAGAACCCTGGCATCACAAAATGGATGCCACAGACACGAGTCTGGCCTCCTGCTGCTGGACGAAGTTCCGGCAGGGGAGGCCTGGACAATCGGTTTCCTGTCACTGGGAGTTGTCACCACCTCCCAGACAGGCTTTAGTGTATTGTGTCTGGGTGGGTGCACTCCAAGAGTGCTTTGAAGTCAGTACCGGAGGCACATTTGGTGTCCCTGTGCATAGCCCATTTAAAACCGGTTGCAGGGCCTACCAGCCCTGCTCTGGCGCGAAACTGGACAAAGGAAAAGGGTGTAGCCACCCCTCTTTCCAAACCCTCCCATAGGTGGGTCCCCAGAGTTTGTCCCACTCCTTCCTTGGGTATAAGATAGGAACCCCTGGCAACAGGACTTTAGATTTACCTGGACAAAACTCTGATGCTGAATCCTGGAACTTCGACGATCTGCACGACGCTGGATGATTGAAGAATCTCCCTTCGAGTAAAGGAGTTACTCCCCTGCGTGGCAGGCACCTAAGACGCATCTGACTGGCTTGCATCTCCGAAGCTCCTGCCGGACTCCGAAGAATTTGCAACACAGGAGGTGGATTTCCAGACTTCCCAGAGGCCGACCCGAGTCCCCAGCAAAGCGGAGACCCGTAGCCCTCCTGGGTACCGTGAAACCAGAACCCCTGGACACCGTGCACATTTGCAAGTGCATCTGCTTCTCGACGATCCTTGAGGCTGTGCATTGGGTTACTTGTAGCACAGACCCCGAGCAGCATTGCCACCGAAGCCGGCCATTTGTGTTTTCTCTTGAGGTACCTTTGCGATCCCTGGTCGGTCGACTGGTGGGTCCCAGAGAAGGCAACTTTAACTTTCCTTGGGCTTCCCTTGTGTGACCAGGCCGGCGGCTGACCTCACAACATGATGCTAACCTGAACTGGTGGTCCGCACCGCAATACCCCCATCACCCCCTCTCTTTACTTCCCAGCAGGACGACTGGAATTGGGAAACTTCACAATTGGTACAGTCACAGTACGAGGAAAAGGAACCCGGTACCTTTAACTGGGCCTTTCAATATGACGAGGTCCCGCCCCCTTCGGACATCAGCACATTCCCATTTGTGAAAAGAGAGGAAATACAGAAGGAGGTGTGCATCGTCACCAGCGCGAAGACGGAAGACTGAGGAGCAGCGGTGTTTGCTGTTTCGGAGAGAGTAAATCCCGAAGATAACGAGGAGTGAGGGAGATACAGGGGGTC
This sequence comes from Lissotriton vulgaris, assembly GCF_964263255.1. Classification (NCBI taxonomy): domain Eukaryota; kingdom Metazoa; phylum Chordata; class Amphibia; order Caudata; family Salamandridae; genus Lissotriton; species Lissotriton vulgaris. The sequence goes on along the minus strand of NC_141700.1, from coordinate 503,800,924 downwards.
GAGACCAACGGGACCCAGAGCAGCACCAGGAGGCCAACGTTCCGGCTTATCCCCGAGCCATGTTCCTGGAGAAGCGTGGCTTCTACAGGTACAGGAAAAACTCTCAGGCTTGGTTGGGAGGCGGGGACATCCGTCGGCGTAGAGCGGAATCGTCTTTGCCGACACCGTACCGACTCAAAGCCCCATTCCCTACCCCCTTTCACTGCTCACCCCCTCACCCGTCCTCGTCCGTTTTTTATTCTCACTCCTTTTGTGTGACATTTTGCCCGAGTAAACGTGGTGCTTCCTTCACTCCCCGGTCCTTGGGTTACTTACTGTGTTGGCGGACATCATCCTGACAGCCTCTTTTCTTTTACTCCCATGTGCTAATACACCGGCGAGGAGAAGACCCGGCTGGAATACTGAGCCCCAGATCTGGACATCTCCAAGGATCCTGCAAAGTTTGCCACCGAGAGGCTGTCTAGTCGCCACAGACGAGTGTTTAAAAAAATAAAGTCCTATCTACCTCGACCTGGTCTCCGCTTAGTCACTTCTACCTCGCCACAACTAGTGTCAGAAGTGGGATCAACGTCTTCCTCCATCAGTAATCCTGTGATGGAGGCTGTCATTCAACATTTAAAAAAGACAGCAGACAGAGGCTGTGGCTGGCCAGAGGAAAAATGGCCGTTCTTCCTGGCACCACCCTTGGCTGGCAAGGCCCAGTCAGCCTATCAAGTATCTAATGCCACTGGTAACACCCCATACCTCGAGATCAAAGAATTGATCCTAGATCATTTGGGCCTTGATGCGGAGGACTATAGAGTCAGGTTCCGTAAGGAGAGAGGGACAACCGGGGAGAACCCAAAGACATTGTTTTTTCGGCTCAAAATGGCAGCCGATAAGTGGTTGAGACCCAACACTAGCACCAAGGAGGAGATTATGAATCGGGTCTATCTGGAGCAGTTTATGGAAGCCCTTCCCTATGGAACTCAGAGGTGGCTCAAACAGCATTCAAACCTCTCGCCTGAACAGGCCATAGAGATGGCCGCCAACTATTCAAGAGCCCAACTCAGAGCATTGCCATGGGATCATGAGAAAAACACCAGAACCGGAATACCCCAGAAGGAAAAAAAAGCCAAAACCACTGATGGACGTTCCAAGAAACAGACCGGGCAGGATCGAGCCTCCTCCACTCAGGGGGCCACAATGTTTTGAAGGTGGCGAATGGGGACACATCGTCCGCCTGTGTCCTAGGCAAAAACCAGGGCAGGAGCCCATGGAGGTTGGGTACATCCCTAAAGCCGTTCTGTACTCCGCAGAAATGGACCCCTCTTTTTATGTAAGTGTGCGGGTAAACAGTAAAGTTATAAGTGCCCTCTTAGATTCCGGCTGCAAATAATCTGTTACACAAAATAAACTAACACTCCCAGTCCAATGCATCCCAGACACCCTAGTCCACATTCGATATGTACAAGGGTATGTCAAACCTTATCCCGTGGCAGTGGTGACCCTGTTCCCTGATTCCCAAGCCCTGTGTACGGTATGGGTGGGGATGGTTGATCCCTCCCTGAGGACCTCATTATAGGTGTAGATAACCCCAAGTTTCTCGCCCTATTTCAGGAAAAGATTAGAAACCAGGTAAAGCCCCCAGGAACCACACATCCGGCCCTGGCTAAAACGGAGCCATGGCTGTTGGATCGTAGCTTTAAGTTAGCTCAAACTAACGAAACCACCCTCCTCAATGCATGGGAAGCAGCACATTTCAACCAAGACTCTTTCTTCTACATACCCACGTTTTATAATTAAAAACAAGCTATTATATAGAGAAGGAAGTGAGGGAGAACCCCTACAACTCCTGGTGCCTATGGCCTTCCGCAAACAGATATTATTCTACTCCCATGCCCATCTCACCGCAGGACATTCGGGAGCAGAGAAAACAACACAGAACCTGTTGCAACAATTTTATTGGCCGGGCATATATAAAGATAGCCAGAGATATACCCAAACCAGCAAAATATGCCAAAAGAAGAATCTGCAGCGTCCCCCGGCAGTTCCGCTACAACCTATGCCAGTCATAGGTAAACCCTTCGAAAGGGTTGGAATGGACTTGATCGGACCCCTACCATGGACATCTAAAGGGAACTTGTATGCACTAGTCATAGTAGACTATGCTACCCGCTTCCCGGAAGCTTTTCCTCTAAGGGTCCCCACAACCAAGAACATAGCCGAGAAGCTTATCGAGCTGTTCTCTCGGGTTGGCTTCCCTAAAGAAATTTTACGGACCAGGTCACGCCGTTTGTTTCCCGATTAATGAAAGAGGTATGTTGATCCCTGGACATACACCATCTATGTACGTCAGTATACCATCTGTAAACTGACGGATTAGCCGAGAGGTACAAAAGAACTCTAAAGACCACGCTGAAGAAGATGCTTACGGTAGAAGAAAAGGACTGGGATCGACTCCTTCCCCTGGCTTTATACGTCTTACGAGCCCAAGTACCGAGCAGTCTGGGCTGTTCAGCATTTGAAATGCTGCATGGGAGGTAGCCCAGATCACTTCTAGAAATTCCCAGAGATGCCTGAGAAAAAAGAGGAAGAAAATGAACAGAAATTCCTACTAGAATATACCCAACATCTAAGATCCAAGTTAGGGAAATTGAGAGATCTGAAAGAAACAGGTTAGTATTAGATTCCTTACCTTAGAATATCCCCAGGCGTCAGTCTGGATCCGGAAACTTTTGCGTAGCAGTACCCCTACGCGTCGGTAGGCGTCGTCGGTAGGCGTCGTCTGCAGGCGTCCCCTGCGGCTCCGCGTCCGTCGTTGGCGTCGTGCGCCGTGATGACGTCGCTGGAGTATACAGACGCCGCCTCCGCGCGCTGACGTCAGTTCTTCTTTTTTCCGCGCCAGTTAGCGCAGATCCGAAGAGCAGTACTCCGGTCTTTGTCCAAAGTTTTTGAATCTTTTTGATATCTTCTTACGGTGCCGGTAGGATGCCTGGTTTTATGAACTGTGATGACTGCGACCGCACGATGTCGGTCACGGACCATCACCGACTCTGCCTCCGGTGCCTGGGCCCCGACCACGACGTGGACGCCTGTGTCGATTGCCGGGCCTTGACGAGTAAAGCTAGGCGGGAGCGTTCCCGCAAGCTACTCGAGCTGCGGGTGTCGGCCCCGCGTCGAGAGAGGCCCCGGTCCGGCCGGAGGTCGAGGGAGCGGTCGAGGGAGCGGTCGTGGAGCCGTCACGAACGCTCCGGGAGTCATCACCATTCCTCTGGTTCCTCAGGTAGGAAACACAAGAAGTCGGGGCGTCGTCATCGTACCCCCGACTCCCCCCGACGCTCGAGCGATGCGGCCGGGGGTTCGGGTGGCCCCACCCAGCGGTTCCGCATGAGCCGCCGGCGCGGCCTGCTCCATACCCTACGGTCCCTGGGCAAGGCGCGACGCCCGAGGAGATAGAGGAGTTCCTCATGGCCATGAGGAAGCTGTCTCCTCCAATGGGGCCTACGGCGCCTTCGGGCCTGGTGCCCTCGTCCGAGGGCCCTAGCGGGTCGGGTGCTCCGGCCTCGACGCCGTCGGGTGCTCCGGCCCCGGCGCCGCCGACGGCACCTGTCCCGGCGCCGCAGGGGCCTTCAGGGTCGACGCCGGCTGGCCAGCCGACCTCCCCGGCGCCGATTCCTTCAGGGTTGCCCCCGACGCCGTCCCCGCACGACGCCGGACCTCTGGCGCCGGCTCCGGGCGGCGCCGCCCCCATACCCTCTCCGACTCCGGTCACGGAGCCAAACCGGCGTCGCCCGACGCCGAGTCCAACGCCGATGGGGCCTATGAACCCCAAGGAGCCGGTCTGCTATATTGATCCCGAATATGATGAGGAGGCAGATTACGGAGAGGATTGGGAGGGGTCTGAGGACCCTCTGACACGTGAATGTCAGTACAATGTGGACTGGGCAGGTGACTTGGGTGACGCCAGTGGTCTAGACGAATCCCCTAACCCTGGCTTTGTCTCGCCTCCTACCGTGGCTTCGGAGGAGGGGGCAGCTTATTCAGTGGTGTTGATGAGGGCTGCCAAGGCCTTAAACCTTGAGCTCCCCGTCGCGGCCGTGAGGACTAACATCCTCACTGAGGTCCTCAAACCGCAGTCATGCCCACAGGAGCCACTGCTGCCGTTCAACGAGGCCTTGTCTGACGTTCTTTTGGGCACGTGGTCCAGGGCCGCTTCAGGTTCACCTGTTGATAGGAACGTGGCCAGACGCCACCGTCCGTGTACGGATGACCCCAAGTTCCTGTCCACCCATCCCACCCCTGAGAGTCTGGTGATCCAGGCCTCGACTTCTCAAACCGCATTCCCGTCGGCCCCGCCCGACAGGGAATCAAAGAGGTACGACCAGTATGGCAAAAAGGTCTTCTCGTCCCTGAGTCTGGGACTGCGGTCTTGCAACACCGCATGCCTCTTGGGCCGCTACACCCACTCTCTGTGGGACACGGTCGCGGACTTGCTGCCGGAATGCCCACCGGAGGTACGGGCAAAGCTCGGCAAGGCTATGATTGAAGGCCGAGACGCAGCAAAATACTCCATCAGGTGTGGTCTTGATACGACCGACTCGCTGGGCAGAGCGATGTCCACGACGGTGGCGATTCGTCGTCACGCCTGGCTGAGATCCGCCAACTTTTTGGCAGATGTCCAGAATGCCCTGATGGACATGCCGTTTGATGGCAGTCGCCTGTTTGGTGACAAAGCGGACCACGCGCTGGAGCGCTTCAAGGACTCCAGGGTCACGGCCAAGTCCTTAGGTCTCTCGACCCAGCGCCAGCAAACGGGTTCGTTTCGCTCCTTTCGTGGCCAAGGAAGGGGCGGTCCCACACGTGCTGCCAGCCACGCACCGCAACAAACTTATCAACGCGGTGGCGGCCGTGGAAACCGCCGTGGAGGCAGTTGGGGACAACGGCGAGGTCAGACCACACCTCCCCCCGCAGCATCCGCCACAAAATCCTCCTAGTCCGTGCTTTCAGGCCCATGTGACGCCGGTGGGTGGCAGGGTTCGCCATCACCACTCCCACTGGTGCACCATCACCTCGGACAGGTGGGTGCTGCAGATCGTCCGAAGGGGCTACTCCCTCCCTGTAATGGCAGAGTTTTTGGCTTTATTTAGCAGTGATATAGATCATTAGTCTTGCTCGCATCTAGTATAGGTATTCTTAGCCTGTGTTGGCCCTTTTAAGCCTTTTTTCCAGATCTAGAAGAGGATAGCTGCTTAATATGCCTTTATTCTTGACTTTAACCTGTCTATTGCCTATTGGCTTTGACATATTAGACACTTTGGTATGGTTTACGTAGGTATTCTGACAGAGCTAAGGAGCATTTTACCCCTTTCAGGCCTACAGTCCTAAAGCTAGGGAGACTCCATCTTGATGGAAGCAGAGAGGCTTTTTAGGGCAAAGGCGAAGTTTATAGTTAAGGCTGTTTTTCACTTGGAGAGAACCGGTCTGGGCCAGCCCTTATCGGTAGGCTGTATTATTCTCTGTGTAGAAGACACAACAAAAGGCCGGCCGGCTGGGTGTGTGTCCTTGATGCGAGGTGATGCAGAGACCTGGTAGGCGGCGGGCTGATGGCTGGAACTTTCCATGAGGAAACAGCATTCTATATTTGTGAAGTGCAGAGGCGGAGTCAGTCAGTCAAGCAGAGGAGAGTCGAGGAGAGAGTCCAGCAGAGAGTCGAGCAGTGGAGTGGAGTTGGCAGAGAGAGAGAGAGGGTTCAATCCGGAGAAGAGCTGAGTTGAATAGTGAGCTGGAACTGAAGGAAGCAGTCAGAAGCAGTTGCTTATTAGGAGGAGGTGTGAATAGCTGGAGTCTGAAGTAATGCCTTTTAAAAGAGATAGAGGAGAGCTCGTGGACTAACCTATGGGAGCAGATGGAGTTAATTGGACATTGGCGCAGAGACAGAGTGAATAAGCTAGTGGAATGAACGGTGATCAGAGCGGCAGGAACCATTAAGATTGAAGACGGAAGGTGGAGAGACAGTTCGTGTGGGGGAGAGGAGTCCAGAGACAGAGTGATCAGCGCAGAGGTGTACCCAAGAGTGCAGGAGAGAGAGAGAGCCTGAGATGAGCCAAGGCACAGACGAGAGAGGAACCCAGATGACAGCTAGAACAAGACTTTACACTAATCAGGTGATATTGTTTTCATCACATTAGCTACACTTACACTTTATGTCTAATCTTTTCCCTTTCAGCGGAGTGTTCCTGTTATGTGTAATCCTTCTCTTTCAAGCGGTGTGTTCTACCTATAGTCTTTGTTAGATCTGTATAAATGTTTATATTGCTATAATAAAACAACCCCCAGTTTATAACAAACTGGTGTGTAGCCCCTATTCTTGTTCACTGAAGGTAAATATATCTCCTAGGTAGTTGCTACGTGAATGGATGAGTAATCCCAATCAGGTAAGTGGTGATCACATAAATAGGGAGTGAGTGGACCTTTGATGCCAAGAGCAGGGAGTACACTATAATCTGGAACTATATTCAAAGTTATTATTGTAGTTTCATCCCGAGTAGACAGCTGAGATAATATCCCAATCTATATATATATATGTATAGGTGTTCATAGGAATGTGGTCGTCGTTGATATGCGGCGTTAATGAGAACACTGGGTGGGAGACCAGTGCCGATACCCACAGGATTGTGGCTTGAGTAAATGAGAGCACTAGGTAGTTGAACTAGTGTGTAGTTTCGCAGGATCGCGAACACTTTGGAAAAGGGAGCATTGGGTTCAGCAGGCCCGTGTGTAGTCGCACCGGATTGTGCGCAATATCTGCCCTAGGGTAGACCGGTCTGGGTCTGAGTGGCCGCGAGACCAACTGATGTGAATAAGTGTGGTGTAGGGTATGGATATCCCTAGTAATCAGTGAGTATTCTTAGTATCCCTATAGATTTAGTGGTGTTCTTAATGATATGAGCTTGTATATTGCGAGTTCCCCATCCTCAGGTAGGTACCAGGTGCCTGGATATAGAGGAGTCCTGAGGAGGGAAGGTGAGTACGTTCTGGCTGGGTTGGAGGGGCCCCTGGGGGCTGATCCCACCTACTCAGAAAATCCAGCCATAACACTCCCCTTCGAGACCACTCCTCCAGCCATGCCACCGCAGAACCACCGTGTGTCGGGGGACCACTTGACACTTCTGAAGGAGGAAGTTACGGCCCTCTTGGCCAAGGGGGCCATCGAGCGCGTTCCTGGGCCAGAAGTAGGGCGTGGTTGCTATTCCCACTACTTTCTGGTACCCAAGAAGGACAAAGGGGGCCTACGTCCTATCTTGGACCTAAGGAACGTCAACGGCTTCCTCCGGAAGGAGAAGTTCAAGATGTTGACATTGGCTCAGGTCTTGGCTGCTCTCGACCCTCAAGACTGGATGGTAGCGTTGGACTTGCAGGATGCATATTTTCACATCCCCGTCCTGCCGGGACTCTTTCTTCTACATACCCACGTTTTATAATTAAAAACAAGCTATTATATAGAGAAGGAAGTGAGGGAGAACCCCTACAACTCCTGGTGCCTATGGCCTTCCGCAAACAGATATTATTCTACTCCCATGCCCATCTCACCGCAGGACATTCGGGAGCAGAGAAAACAACACAGAACCTGTTGCAACAATTTTATTGGCCGGGCATATATAAAGATAGCCAGAGATATACCCAAACCAGCAAAATATGCCAAAAGAAGAATCTGCAGCGTCCCCCGGCAGTCCCGCTACAACCTATGCCAGTCATAGGTAAACCCTTCGAAAGGGTTGGAATGGACTTGATCGGACCCCTACCATGGACATCTAAAGGGAACTTGTATGCACTAGTCATAGTAGACTATGCTACCCGCTTCCCGGAAGCTTTTCCTCTAAGGGTCCCCACAACCAAGAACATAGCCGAGAAGCTTATCGAGCTGTTCTCCCGGGTTGGCTTCCCTAAAGAAATTTTACGGACCAGGTCACGCCGTTTGTTTCCCGATTAATGAAAGAGGTATGTTGATCCCTGGACATACACCATCTATGTACGTCAGTATACCATCTGTAAACTGACGGATTAGCCGAGAGGTACAAAAGAACTCTAAAGACCACGCTGAAGAAGATGCTTACGGTAGAAGAAGAGGACTGGGATCGACTCCTTCCCCTGGCCTTATACGTCTTACGAGCCCAAGTACCGAGCAGTCTGGGCTGTTCAGCATTTGAAATGCTGCATGGGAGGTAGCCCAGATCACTTCTAGAAATTCCCAGAGATGCCTGAGAAAAAAGAGGAAGAAAATGAACAGAAATTCCTACTAGAATATACCCAACATCTAAGATCCAAGTTAGGGAAATTGAGAGATCTGAAAGAAACAGGTTAGTATTAGATTCCTTACCTTAGAATATCCCCAGGCGTCAGTCTGGATCCGGAAACTTTTGTGTAGCAGTACCCCTACGCGTCGGTAGGCGTCGTCGGTAGGCGTCGTCTGCAGGCGTCCCCTGCGGTTCCGCGTCCGTCGTTGGCGTCGTGCGCCGTGATGACGTCGCTGGAGTATACAGACGCCGCCTCCGCGCGCTGACGTCAGTTCTTCTTTTTTCCGCGCCAGTTAGCGCAGATCCGAAGAGCAGTACTCCGGTCTTTGTCCAAAGTTTTTGAATCTTTTTGATATCTTCTTACGGTGCCGGTAGGATGCCTGGTTTTATGAACTGTGATGACTGCGACCGCACGATGTCGGTCACGGACCATCACCGACTCTGCCTCCGGTGCCTGGGCCCCGACCACGACGTGGACGCCTGTGTCGATTGCCGGGCCTTGACGAGTAAAGCTAGGCAGGAGCGTTCCCGCAAGCTACTCGAGCTGCGGGTGTCGGCCCCGCGTCGAGAGAGGCCCCGGTCCGGTCGGAGGTCGAGGGAGCGGTCGAGGGAGCGGTCGTGGAGCCGTCACGAACGCTCCGGGAGTCATCACCATTCCTCTGGTTCCTCAGGTAGGAAACACAAGAAGTCGGGGCGTCGTCATCGTACCCCCGACTCCCCCCGACGCTCGAGCGATGCGGCCGGGGGTTCGGGTGGCCCCACCCAGCGGTTCCGCATGAGCCGCCGGCGCGGCCTGCTCCATACCCTACGGTCCCTGGGCAAGGCGCGACGCCCGAGGAGATAGAGGAGTTCCTCATGGCCATGAGGAAGCGGTCTCCTCCAACGGGGCCTACGGCGCCTTCGGGCCTGGTGCCCTCGTCCGAGGGCCCTAGCGGGTCGGGTGCTCCGGCCTCAACCCTGTCGGGTGCTCCGTCCCCGGCGCCGCCGACGGCACCTGTCCCGGCGCCGCAGGGGCCTTCAGGGTCGACGCCGGCTGGCCAGCTGACCTCCCCGGCGCCGATTCCTTCAGGGTTGCCCCCGACGCCGTCCCCGCACGACGCCGGTCCTCTGGCGCCGCCCCCATACCCTCTCCGACTCCGGTCACGGAGCCGAACCGGCGTCGCCCGACGCCGAGTCCAACGCCGATGGGGCCTATGAACCCCAAGGAGCCGGTCTGCTATATTGATCCCGAATATGATGAGGAGGCAGATTACGGAGAGGATTGGGAGGGGTCTGAGGACCCTCTGACACGTGAATGTCAGTACAATGTGGACTGGGCAGGTGACTTGGGTGATGCCAGTGGTCTAGACGAATCCCCTAACCCTGGCTTTGTCTCGCCTCCTACCGTGGCTTCGGAGGAGGGGGCAGCTTATTCAGTGGTGTTGATGAGGGCTGCCAAGGCCTTAAACCTTGAGCTCCCCGTCGCGGCCGTGAGGACTAACATCCTCACTGAGGTCCTCAAACCGCAGTCATGCCCACAGGAGCCACTGCTGCCGTTCAACGAGGCCTTGTCTGACGTTCTTTTGGGCACGTGGTCCAGGCCCGCTTCAGGTTCACCTGTTGATAGGAACGTGGCCAGACGCCACCGTCCGTGTACGGATGACCCCAAGTTCCTGTCCACCCATCCCACCCCTGAGAGTCTGGTGATCCAGGCCTCGACTTCTCAAACCGCATTCCCGTCGGCCCCGCCCGACAGGGAATCAAAGAGGTACGACCAGTATGGCAAAAAGGTCTTCTCGTCCCTGAGTCTGGGACTGCGGTCTTGCAACACCGCATGCCTCTTGGGCCGCTACACCCACTCTCTGTGGGACACGGTCGCGGACTTGCTGCCGGAATGCCCACCGGAGGTACGGGCAAAGCTCGGCAAGGCTATGATTGAAGGCCGAGACGCAGCAAAATACTCCATCGGGTGTGGTCTTGATACGACCGACTCGCTGGGCAGAGCGTTGTCCACGACGGTGGCGATTCGTCGTCACGCCTGGCTGAGACCCGCCAACTTTTTGGCAGATGTCCAGAATGCCCTGATGGACATGCCGTTTGATGGCAGTCGCCTGTTTGGTGACAAAGCGGACCACGCGCTGGAGCGCTTCAAGGACTCCAGGGTCACGGCCAAGTCTTTAGGTCTCTCGACCCAGCGCCAGCAAACGGGTTCGTTTCGCTCCTTTCGTGGCCAAGGAAGGGGCGGTCCCACACGTGCTGCCAGCCACGCGCCGCAACAAACTTATCAACGCGGTGGCGGCCGTGGAAACCGCCGTGGAGGCAGTCGGGGACAACGGCGAGGTCAGACCACACCTCCCCCCGCAGCATCCGCCACAAAATCCTCCTAGTCCGTGCTTTCAGGCCCATGTGACGCCGGTGGGTGGCAGGGTTCGCCATCACCACTCCCACTGGCGCACCATCACCTCGGACAGGTGGGTGCTGCAGATCGTCCGAAGGGGCTACTCCCTCCCCTTCGAGACCACTCCTCCAGCCATGCCACCGCAGAACCACCGTGTTTCGGGGGACCACTTGACACTTCTGAAGGAGGAAGTTACGGCCCTCTTGGCCAAGGGGGCCATCGAGCGCGTTCCTGGGCCAGAAGTAGGGCGTGGTTGCTATTCCCACTACTTTCTGGTACCCAAGAAGGACAAAGGGGGCCTACGTCCTATCTTGGACCTAAGGAACGTCAACGGCTTCCTCCGGAAGGAGAAGTTCAAGATGTTGACATTGGCTCAGGTCTTGGCTGCTCTCGACCCTCAAGACTGGATGGTAGCGTTGGACTTGCAGGATGCATATTTTCACATCCCCGTCCTGCCGGCCCACCGGCGTTACCTGCGGTTCACGGTAGGCCAAGAGCACTTTCAGTTTATCGTGCTCCCCTTCGGCCTTACCAGCGCCCCACGGGTGTTCACAAAGGTGATGGCGGTGGTCGCAGCCCATCTGCGCAGGTTGGGGGTTTCGGTCTTCCCCTACCTAGACGACTGGTTGTTGAAGGCGAGCTCGCCCCAGACGGTCGTCCACCACCTTCAGATGACGGCAGACCTCCTGCACGAGCTGGGGTTTTCCATCAATGTGCCGAAATCACACCTGTGTCCCTCTCAAAAGCTCCTTTTCATCGGAGCGGTTCTCGACTCGGCGCAGTTTCGGGTTTATCCTCCGGAACGGCGAGTCCAGGATATATAGGCTTTGATTCCCATCTTCCAGCCGTTATCCCGGGTTTCGGTCAGGTTGACGCTGCGGCTGCTGGGGCTGATGGCTTCCTGCATCCTTCTGGTGCATCACACCCGGTGGCGGATGCGGGCTCTGCAGTGGGACCTGAAGTTTCAGTGGGCCCAGCATCAGGGCAACTTGTCCGACCATGTCTTGATCTCGGAGGGCACTGCGAGACAACTGCAGTGGTGGCTTACGGACCGCGATTGGGTCAGAGGCAGATCCCTCTACCTTCCCCAACCGGAGCACGTTGTTGTGACGGACGCGTCCCTCCAGGGCTGGGGAGGCCACTTGGGAGAGGCGGAGATCAGAGGCATCTGGTCTCCGGCGGAGTCCCGGCTCCATATAAATTTGTTGGAGCTACGGGCGATTCGTCTGGCACTGAAGGCATTCCTCCCCTTTGTCAGCGGGAGTGTAGTGCAGGTGTTCACGGACAACACCACCGCCATGTGGTACTGCAACAAACAGGGCGGGGTGGGGTCGTGGACCCTTTGCCAAGAGGCTCTGCGTCTCTGGCAGTGGCTGGAACATCAGGGAGTGACCCTGGTGGTTCGACACCTGGCGGGATCTCTGAACGCCAGGGCGGACAAACTCAGCCGTCGGTGCTCGATGGATCACGAATGGCGTCTGAACTCGGACGTGGTGCAAGGCCTCTTTCTGCGATGGGGAGAGCCTTGGTTAGATCTATTCGCCACAGAAGCGAACGCGCAATGTCATCAGGTCTGCGCGTTGGAGTTTCCAAGACGGCACTCGCGCGGCGACGCCTTTCGGCGCGAGTGGAGTTGCGGTCTGTTATACGCCTTTCCGCCTATACCACTTCTGCCCAGAGTGCTGAAGAAAATAAGGCGCGACCGGCCCAAGTCATCCTTGTGGCTCCGGACTGGGCTCGAAGGTACTGGTATCCCGAGCTACTCAGCATGTCAGTCGGTCCCCCGATCCGCCTGCCCCTTCAGGAGGACCTTCTGTCGCAGCAGCAGGGGACGGTCCTCCACCCGAACCTGTCCAGCCTCCACCTCCATGCGTGGAGATTGAGCGGCGACAGTTGAGGCCATTTGACTTGCCTCCTGAAGTCTGTGATGTGATTCTGGCAGCCAGGCGTTCCTCCACAAAGTCGGTATACGCCTGCCGGTGGAACAAATTTGTGGCATGGTGCACAGCAAAGGCTGTGGACCCTCTTTCTGCCCCTCTTTCCGAGGTTCTCCTCTTTCTTCTCTCTCTTGCCCAGCAGGGCTCTGCTCTGGGCACTATAAAGGGCTACCTTTCTGCCCTTTCGGCCTTTCTGAGGCTGCCTGATCAACCTTCTTTGTTCAAGTCCCCTATTGTAAACAAGGTTCTTCAAGGGCATCACACACATGTATCCACCTGTTCCGTTTGTGATGCCTCAGTGGGACTTGAACCTGGTTCTAACCTTCTTGATGTGTGCTCCCTTTAAGCCACTTCAATCCTGTCCTCTCCGTCTCCTGACTTTAAAGACGGCCTTCCTGGTTGCCATCACCTCTGCCAGGAGAGTGAGTGAGCTCCAGGCTCTTTCTGTCAAACCTCCTTTCATGTCCATTCATTCAGACAAGGTGGTTTTGAGAACTAGACCTTCTTTCCTGCCCAAAGTAGTCTCTGCTTTTCACATCGGGCAGTCCATCACCTTACCCTCCTTCTTCCCGCCTCCGCATCCTTCAAAGGATGAAGAGCGGCTCCATCGTCTGGACCCAAAACGTGCGCTTTCATTTTATGTGGATCGCACACGCCAGGTCCGGGTGGATGACCAACTGTTTGTTGGCTACGTGGGTGCGAAGAAGGGACGGGCGGTGCATAAACGGACCATCTCTCGGTGGGTCGTTCTGTGCATCAAAGCGTGTTACTCTTTGGCTCGGAAGGAGCCTCCTGTTGGGCTGAGGGCCCATTCCACTCGAGCCACGGCGGCTACTACTGCCCTGGGCCGGGGAGTCCCCTTGCAGGATATTTGCCAGGCGGCTACGTGGGCCTCGCTGCACACTTTTGTGAGGCACTACTGCCTGGACAGTCAAGTCCGGAGGGATGGCTTCTTTGGCCGTTCTGTCCTCCAGGACTTTCTGGTGTAAGACTGTATTGGTTCGCAGACCCACCACCAGGGTTGGTATTGCTGGGGTATCTATTCTAAGGTAAGGAATCTAATACTAACCTGTTTCTTTCAGATGAACAAGTTACTTACCTTCGGTAACGATATATCTGTAAGAAACAGTAGTTAGTATTAGATTCCTTACCGCCCCACCCATCCTCCCCGTTCTGCGAACTGATACCTAGGGTTAAGGGCATCCCTTTCAGGGCCCTAGTTTCAAATGGCACCAGTGTTGGTTCTCACATGGCTCTGCGTGTTCTGGCGCGGAAAAGCTGTGTGCAAAGAACTGACGTCAGCGCGCGGAGGCGGCGTCTATATACTCCAGCGACGTCATCACGGCGCACGACGCCAACGACGGACGCGGAGCCGAAGGGGACACCTGCAGACGACGCCTACCGACGCGCAGGGGTACTGCTACGCAAAAGTTTCCGGATCCAGACTGACGCCTGGGGATATTCTAAGGTAAGGAATCTAATACTAACCTGTTTCTTTCAGATCTCTCAATTTCCCTAACTTGGATCTTAGATGTTGGGTATATTCTAGTAGGAATTTCTGTTCATTTTCTTCCTCTTTTTTCTCAGGCATCTCTGGGAATTTCTAGAAGTGATCTGGGCTACCTCCCATGCAGCATTTCAAACTGTAGCAAAAGTTTCCGGATCCAGACTGACGCCTGGGGATATTCTAAGGTAAGGAATCTAATACTAACTACTGTTTCTTACAGATATATCGTTACCAAAGGTAAGTAACTTGTTCATTTGGCATACTCCAACTTGGAGAGAAGCAAAGAAAAACAAAAGAAACAGTATGACAAAGGGAAAAGATGGAGGAAGCTAGCGGTAGGCGACTGGGTATTGGTCTTGCGTCCCTCCTCCTCCTCTAAGAAATTTCAAAGTGAATGGTTGGGCCCTTACCCAGTAGTAGAAACCATTGGCAATACGACCTATCAGTTACAAATATCTCCCTCCCGAAAACAATGCTACCACATCAACCTGTTAGAAAAACTGGTTGGGACCCATACCACAGACTCTCATATGGAGTTACCCTCCTCCTCTGATAGTTCAACCCTGGACCAACTCCTGATTAACGATGAACTCTCCGAGAACATGAAGAAAAGACTTACAATACGCACGAAACCCCTTTTTCAACATATTTTCATACATACTAGGAAGGACAACACTGGCTGAATATAGCATAGAGATAAAGGAAGGCCGGTACGTTAAACAAAAACCTTATAGAATACCGGCGGCCAAAAGGGAAGACATAAGAAGAAAAGTCAAAGAGATGATGAGGCTGGGAGTCATTAGACCATCCAAGAGTAACTGGTCTTCACCCATCATGATGGTCCCTAAACCAGATGGGACAACCCGTTTTTGCATGGACATACGGGCCTTAAACGCCATATCCTCCTTTGATGCCTATCCAATACCAAGAGTTGATGAATTAATCAAAAAATAAGGGAATGAAGATTCATCACTACCTTTTAACGAGAGGGTATTGGCAGGTGCCCCTTCGGGAGGAAGACAATAAGAAAACAGCATTCGCCACCGAAGAAGGGTTATTTGAGTTTAATGTACTCCCCTTTGGACTTCATGGAGCACCAGCGACATTTCAACAACTCATGAATACCATTCTCCAACCATATACCTCATTCTGCTCAGCATATCTTGATGATATCGTTGTTTTTAGCGCAACCTGGTCGGAACATCTACAGCACCTGAAAATCATCTTTCAGGCCTTGAAGCAAGCCAGGTTAAATATAAACACAAAGAAGTCCTGAGCAGCATATCACAAAGTGAAACACTTAGGATATGTACTGGGGGAGGGAGTATTCGCTCCTCAGGCAGAAAAAGTAAGGGCAATATCAAATACACCCTTCCCTTCCACAAAGCGGGAGTTGCGGGCGTTTCTAGGCCTCCTCGGGTATTACCGATGGTTCATCCCCCAATTTTCAGAACTAGGCGCACCCCTAACCAACATCCTACGGAAGGATGCCAAACAACAACAACTGTTACATCCTACTCTAGAAATGATGAGGGCTTTCCTGAACCTGAATAAGATCATTACAACCAGCCCTGTGCTGATATCCCCTAACTTAATCAAACCCTTCATCCTATCTACAGACGCTTCCAACTCAGGATTAGGGGCGGTATTATCACAGGTTGGGGAGGATGGTTTAGAACACCCTATCCTGTATCGTAGTAGGAAGCTCTTTCCTAGAGAATGTAAATACCCTACTATTCAACGAGAGTGCCTCGCAATAAAATGGGCTGTGGATAAGTTAAGATATTACTTAGAAGGGCGCCCTTTCCTTTTCTATACAGATCATGCACAACTACAGTGGATGTGCAGGAACAAGGCTCAAAACCCCAGGGTGCTCTGCGGGTTTTTGTCCCTACAACCTTTTACGTTCGAGGTGAGACATCGCAAGGGACGAGACAATGGAAACACAGATTACCTGTCTCTGGCCCTTCCTCTTCCTGATCAGGAGATTCCAGGGGGGTGGTGTGTGACCAGGCCGGCCAGCTGACACCACAACATAATCCTAAACTGAACTGGTGGTCCGCAATACCCCCATCACCCCCTCTCCTTACTTCCCAGCAGGACGACTGGAATTGGGAAACTTCACAGTTGGTACAGCCACAGTACGAGGAAAAGGAACCGGGTACCTTTAACTGGGCCTTTCAATATGACAAGGCCCCGCCCCCTTTGGTATTCAGCACATTCCCATTTGTGAAAAGAGAGGAAATACAGAAGGAGGTGTGCATCGTCACCAGTGTGAAGACGGAGGAGCAGTGGTGTTTGCGGTTTCGGAGAGAGAAAGTCCTGAAGATAACGAGGAGTGCGGGAGAGACAGCGGGTCGAGACCAACAGGACTCAGAGCAGCACCAGGAGGCCAACCTTCCAGCTTATCCCCGAGCCACGTTCCTGGCCGAGCGTGGCTTCTACAGGTACGGGAAAAACACTTGGGCTTGGTTGGGAGGCAGGGACATCCATCGGCGTAGAGAGGAATCGTCATTGCTGACCCCGTACCGACTCAAAGCCCCATTCTCTACCCCCTTTCACTACTCACCCCCTCACCCGTCCGTTTTTTTCTCACTCCTTTTGTGTGACATTTTGCACAAGTGAACGTGGTGTTCCCTTCACTCCCCGGTCCTTGGGTTACTTACTGTGTTGGCGGACATCATCCGACAGCCTCTTTTCTTTTACTCCCATGTGCCAATACACCAGAGAAGCCCCGGCTGGAATACTGAGCCCCAGACCTGGACATCACCACGGATCCTGCAAAGTTTGTCACCGAGAGATTGTCTAGTCACCACAAACGAGTGTTTAAAAAAATAAAGTCCTATCTACCTCGACCT
Source organism: Lissotriton vulgaris (assembly GCF_964263255.1). Lineage (NCBI taxonomy): Eukaryota > Metazoa > Chordata > Amphibia > Caudata > Salamandridae > Lissotriton > Lissotriton vulgaris. The sequence continues at coordinate 503,783,969 of NC_141700.1, read as the reverse complement.
GGTCTCCGCTTAATCACTTCTACCCCGCCACACCTGGTTTCTCCAGACATGCCCTGACTCTCCATCGCTTGGGGAGTCCCCTGGACCTTGCTGGTCCACACCGAAGCATCTTTTCTCTTCCTGTGTGGGTTGCTGTTGCCAAGGCTTGTTGTGTTCAACCCGAGCACTGACGCCGCAGCACTCGACATCCTTCGTGGGACAGCTCGAATCCAGCTCCTGGTCATCGTCGACGCCCCCTGGTCCTCATGGCTTCAGAGTCACGCTTCACCTCTTCGCACCTGAAGCACCCGACATCGGTGGGCATTCATCTATTGTGCCCCTGGTCACTGGAAAGTGACCCAGACTCTGTGCCCTCTGCTTTCAGGTTCCTCACATCTTCAATCCAGGCTTGGATCACACCAGACACTTTTCTTCTTCATGGCAGCAGCACTTTGCAGCAGATCGCCATTGAAATCAACGAAATTCCCGACACCATTTGACACCTATGTACCCGGCTTCCCTGGGTGAGGTAATTCGAGCACTCCGGTGCTCCCGTGGGTGTTGGCCCTAGAACCCCTTAAATCTAAAGGGGTTTGCTCAAAATCCTCTCCTAAGTGTCCTTAATCTTTAAAATTCCCACCGCGACTTTCCCCATAGAAGCGAACGGCGCTTGCAGCTGTGTTCCCACACTTCACGCGTCCCCCGTGGGTCTCCTGTGTCACTACCTTGGGTGGTTCCTTGGGGTCCCAGCGATTCTACAGACTCTATGCCTTGTGTCTAGTCAAGCGGGGTTCTTATACCACTTTCTTAATACATGGTTCGGTACCCCCCCTGGGGCCCACTGTATATTGTGCTATTTACTAAAGTTCTATTTTGTTTAAAGTGTGTACCTTGCTCTGTAATCTCATAAAGAGATTACCAGAATATTTAGAAATAAATACATATATTTTATATATATACCTGGTGTGGTTTTCCTTTCATTTAGCCATTCAAGAGATTACAATTTGGTAAAACAAGCTGCTTTACACTCCTTCAAGACTTTTCCTGAAGGCTTCTCTGCATAGCTACCACTAGAATAGCTTTCAATAAAAGTTGTCTTAAACCTATCATCAATAAGGGTTGTTTGGACTGGTACAAGGGGCTCACTACAACTAGTGAACAGCATATGCCAGGCCAACTTCTGACATATTCCTCTCATGTAATAATTCCTACCCACTGATTCGCACACATATGATTAATTGTCTCTGTGTACTGTGTGTGGGATGTAAAGTGCTCTGACACGCTATACTGGCATTAGTGGCGATATAAAACAAAAGAAATACATGTGAGAGAGTGGTTATTAAGACTTGAGCAGTACTGATAAAGGGTGGTAGGGAGGGAATGCGTAGCAAAGGAGGTCATTGGGGGGCATCAACAAACATTGTCGCACTGGGTACCACCAGCGCTAAAGCCGGCAATGCTGCTCAACACCGGTATATGTAGCTGTAGGGGAGCGCCATAGGCAGGGCAGCACTGAAACAGTTCTCAAAGAGTGGCATGAGAAGCCCAAGTGACTCTGACACACCATCCAGGGTAAGGTGGATTGTTTGAAGTTGAAGAAATGTTTTTTTAAGTAGCATGGCTGCTGGCACGGATCTCCGCATGCTAATGGGCTGCACAGCAATGCTCCCAGTGAAATGTACTCTTTTAGGTAGCAACACATCGAAAAGAGGCTCTACAATACCAGGGCAATACCCTGGAATATAAAGCACAAACCTGCAGCACAATCACATTGTGAAATAAGCCCCCTGGGCTAATTTCTGATAAAAAATAATCTGCGGAATCCATTAGATCGGTTTGTTATATGCTTCATATTTTATTATCTTTGACTGAAGCTGCCAATGTGACTATTTTGTTCTTATTATTTCGTATGATACATCAATGATTTCTTCAGATCCTAAAAACCTCAGTTTAGTTGGGTAAATGTACATTAAGTACGCTTCATTTTATCAAAAAGTAAGGCACACTTACCTTCACTAAGGGCGCCCTCCTCATCCGTGCTTTGCTCCCCATCCTCATCTTCCAGGACATCATTTTGATCCATTGATATCCTGCTCTTGGAAGCCGTGAGTCTGTGTGCTTTGGTTAACTCCACCCCTTTAGCAGCGCTCTTCTGAATATATGAAGTCAAATCTGGACTGGACTGCTTGTTCAGACCAACCGACGTAGGTCGTATAGAATGGGAAGGTATCCGAGACCCTGTTTAGAAGTCAACAGAATGGTTATTTTTGCAAGATAGTTTGCTGCACCTTTAAATCAAAGTAATTATTTAATCAAGGGGGTCATACATTAGTAAACAGCTTACATGTGTTTCAACTGTGAATCATTTGAAGAGGCACAGAATTGTTGAGAATGCCGGTACTATAAAAATCAGCAAAATCAAATAAGCATTATCAATTCAAACAGGTCTGGAATATAACTGGAAGTGCCTTTTTAATCGCTGGTGAGTTTAAGTGCTCAATAACTCAACCTACATGTGCTCTGTCCCCCATTCTGGTACTCATGAACCATTCATCTATCCAAGGACTTGTTCTTAAAATCACCCCTCACTATTTCAACATGAAACACACACCAACTGATCAAGCTTACTAAATAAATTAGGATATTCAAAGTAGAAAAATGAAAAATGCCATCACTTAAACATGATAGGAATATGCCTGCAATAAAATAGAAGTGAACAATTAAAATAAAGTAGCAGGCAGTCATCCTGGAAAGGTGCTGTGTATAGTTGCCACATTTAAATGCAATGCGTCGACATTTGGTCCTCTTAAAATGGAAAACTAAATGGCTCTCCAGCCCTTAGCACTGAAGCACACTCCTTTTCAAATAGATGCACACATGTGAGCAGGTGAAATGGCATCACTCAATGGGTAAAGGAGATAATGTCAGAAGTGAGTGACTCGTTCACCCATGCTGCAAGGATCAGGAAGGAAAAAAATGACATTCCCACAGTTCAATGGCCAGTAGGGGGATGGAACTTGGAGGAGGAGGGGCGCATAGCAGTTGTCTTGCTGCTGTGTTCTACACTACCTTGAGTCACCTAAGAAGGTACTTTGAGACGTCTGGATGACTGTTCGCTGGACCAAGGACGGGAAACATCGTAGGATTTCTTTAAGCCATCTCAAGATACCAGAGCAGGTAGCAGCCACTTTGTTGCTCCCATGACTCATTGATAGATTATCAGCCAGCCAGACTCCTACATTCTTGATTAGAAGAGCCGGATTGGTAAGTACCCATCACATGTGGCCAAAGATATGGATCCCCACAGGTAGCCAAGGTTGCACAGCAACAGGACTACAGTATTTTATCCATTTAACTTCAAAGATTTAGTGTTCTTTCAGGAGCAGGCTTGTTTGAGGCAGCTATTCAGTGCCTCTGTGATATGGTTCTTCTCCTTCGGATGACAGGGAGACAACGATCTGAGTATCATCGGCATAAGACAGGAAGGTGAGGTTTTCACATTTTTACAATGTCCGCAAGTAGACATACGTACATGTTGAAGAGGGATGAGCAAATAATGAAGGCCTGAGGGACCGTAGATTGTTGAATGTGTGGCTTAGAGCGATGCTGGTGGGTGTGGAAGACACGGTCCTGGAGGAATGAGCTCAGTCAGGACAGAGTCGTATCTTGCACCCCCACAGCTGCTAACCTTTGGAGAAGAATGTTATGGTTCACTGTGCTGAACGCTGCACTGAGATCTAGCAGGATTTGTGCGGCGGTGCCACAGTTGTCAAGTTGTTGTCTTAGATATTCTGTTTCGGCCAGTAAAGCGTACTTTGACCAGCTCTAAAGCCTGATTGTGAGAGATGGAGCAGGCCATTGTGTTCCGTTTACATTGTGAGTGGTTTGTTCACGTGTTTTTCTAGGGCTTTAAACTGGGGGGGCAAGAGGGAAATTGGTCTGTAGTTCGCTTAGATGGAGGTGTCCAGATTTGTTTTTATGAATGTGGGCCTGATCCTCACATGTTCATGCCCTTTAATTGATACCTTCTGAAAGTGAGGTATTAAAAAACTGTGTGAGAAGGTCCACTGATGATGATTCAAATGTGCCAAACACTGAAGGGGAGATGGAGCAGGCCATTGTATTTCGTTTACATTGTGAGTGGTTTGTTCACGTATTTTTCTAGGGCTTTAAACTGGGCGAGCAAGAGGGAGATTGGTCTGTAGTTAGCTTAGATGGAGGTGTCAGGATTTGTTTTTTGAATGTGGGCCTGATCATCGCATGTTTCCATGCCCTTTAGATGATACCTTCTGAAAGTGAGATATTAAAAAACTGTGTGAGAAGGTCGACTGATGATTCAAATGTGCCAAACACTGAAGGGGAGGGATAAGGAGAAGAGCAGTCCACAAAGAGAAATTAACTATAATCTCCTGGAACATAGCAGGAATAAGCAAAATCAGTGGCAATGAAAACTTGAAGCAGTTCTGGAAACTGCCAACATAATCTGCCTCCAAGAGACCTGGGCCCTGTCTAGCACCGCATTTGCACGGTACTACGAACACTTTACTTCAGCCATAAAAAAGAATCTATTTAGCCGACCGGCCGGTGGTCTATCAGTTTTTATAAAGCACGAAAGTGCTCTTGAAGCCAAAGCTATAAACGTAAACACACCTGGATTGCGAGCTCTACGAATCAGAGGCATGAAAATGAACTTACATCCTACGCCTCTTCTAATAATTAACTGCTACATCAATCCGGCCCAGCTTACTGCAAAAGAGAAGTTGGATGGGCTGCTGGAGAGACTAGAAGACCTCTTGTGTAAATATAAATCTCACCAGGTTATTTTAGCGGGGGATTTCAACCTGAGGGACTTGGACATTATCAAAACCCCTCCCCTGAGTTCAGTCAGGGCTGCACCCTTGTTCAACTTCATCAGCAACCATAAGCGGACCTCAACTCATGCAGTGAAAAAAGCCCACTCAAACACATGGGCCCCTCCGCCCACCTTTAGAGACAGCTCAAGAATTGACTACATCATGGTCAGCGAAGCATTGGCGGACAGACAGATTGAATGACTTTGAAGTTGAAGATAGGACGGAAAGCGATCATAGGCCACTGAGAGCGGTCTTCCTGAGGACAGTTCCGACAGCTCTTCACTATCAAACCATCGGAGCATCAAGAAGGGACGAAAATCACAGTGTCTTGAGGAGGATCAAGTGGTCGGACAAGATAGGCAATAGGCTACAAACATGGCTGGAAGAAAAACAGGAAGGTAATTTGCCCACGCCGCTTTCACCCATAAAGGCCTGGGAAGATATTGTGGAGGACCTACAAGTAAAGCTTGGGAACCTCCAGACAAAACACTACAGGCCCTAAGGACAACCAAGAGGGGGCAGCCTAGGGCCAAACAAAGACATACAAGTCTCAAATGCCTCCTGTGTAAGGCCCTAGTAAAAAAAGAAAAGAGGGGGGCGGCGTTTCAGAGGGACCGTTGGTCGCCTCACTGAGGGCAGCACTATGAAAGAAAATTTGGGAACATTAAAACGCCAGCACGGAAAGGGAATGGCTAAAAGTCTTCGCCCTGATAAAACTGAAGAACCCAGCCCACCTGTGGAGACACATAAATCGACTGAGCAGCAGAGGAATCTCAAGAGAGAACGGAGTAGCAGAAAAGGACTGGCTGATTTATGTCAAACAGCTTTACGCAACCGCCCCTGCCCATAAAGTCAGCCCAGAAGGGGGGCCAATGGCAGGGAGGGCCCAGACCGGCAAATAAACAACATTCCAGGAGACATGAAAGTCAGCCAATTTAACTGGCCTGAGGGTAATAGAACGCCAGTGGAAACAAATGGCGAAACACCAGCCCAGGTAAATCCCCATACTGTCAGTAAGATCATCAAGAACACGAAGAACAATGGAATTCTAGCACCGGTCTTTAAAAAGGCCCCCGACTTCTGGGCAGCATTGCTAACTCCTTTATACAACCATACATTCCAATCAGCAACAACCCCCAATTCCTGGAGGGGTTCCATTTTGGTACCTATTTTCAAACAAGCATTTGCAATGCAATAGGTCTCGCATTAGGAAAGTTTGAGCTATTGGTATTGTAAATGACAATTTTTTCATTTATGTGTTTTTTTTTTTTTTAAGGTTTTTTTATTGACAGATTTTTCCCATGTTTTTACATACATACAGGGCACGACAATAGCATTTGCCTTACAAATATCTAGACATGTTGACAGAAAAGAAAAGAGGAAAGAAATACAATATTTTGCAATCTCGATACATAGCAAACAATATTAGCATTTTCTATCCGAGACCTCCTGAACCAATAGGTACTTAAATCACATCTTTCAATCCAATCTCTCTTCCTTCCACCGAGTAATAAGGCCCCAGATCTGCCTACCAGTTTTCCTACCCTTTTTCCCCTTTCTTGCATAAATCTCTATCTCCAAATTATATATTGAGAGTAGTTTAGCCAGCCATTGGTGGTATGACGGTGTTTTAGGGTCTAACCATGCCGATGCAATAGTGAGTCTTAATACTGCCATAGACATAAATAAGAAGTATTCCCATCTCTCACCTACCCTGAAGTTACTCTGTTGCTGTTCATCACCTTCTTCTTTTACCCCCAAGAGAATAATTGACGAAGTGAGAGTCACATCTATTGCTAAACCTTGAAAAAAACCCTCAATATATTTTATCAATGGCTGCAAGTGAGGGCATATGGCCAATATATGTACTAAGTCTGCTTCGGAGTCCCCACATCTAAAGCAGTTAACTCCAGTTATGCCACCCCATTGAGCTATTTTAGCAGGCGTATGATATAAGTGATATAATGTTTTGTAATGTTGTGCCTGTAAGGGCGCTGAGCATAACAATGTATATCCCATTTCTAAGGATATATCAAAAGTTTCCTCACTAATTTTCAGGCTATGTTTCCACTTAGTTGCCCATTTCTCTATATCATCCTCTTTTGAGGCCAGCAATTCTGCATAAAATCTCTTAATGGTGCAATCCTCCCCTGCTTGTATCACTTCCATAATTGCATTTTTGTTAAACCCTGATGGACCACCTTTCTTATTATATAGAAAGCTCCTAATTTGTAAATACTTAAAAAATTGTCTTCTATCTAATGCAAACTTAGTTTGTAATTCAGAAAACTGGTAGACTCCCTGCTGCCCCAAGATATCTCCAACCTTTCTAAGCCATTTTCTTTCCCATTCTCCCAATATAGTCCCAGAAGCGATTTCCTCGGATAGATTTGGATTTCCTTTCAATCTTGTATATGCATTATATCGCCCTAACCCAATTTTTTTTATAAAAGCTTTCCATACAGTATATGCAGCGATGAGTGTCTTAAACCGTGTCCTTTTATAATAGCTGGGTTCAGTATACTTCAAAAAAACATTTTCTACTTCTGGCCCTAATAACAAACCATATATTGCCAATGAGCCTAACTCATTCCCTCCTTCGTCTTCTCCCCCACCCACCAGACCCACCATATTTTGTAGAGCTGCTGCCCAATAATAAAACCTTATATCTGGCAATGCCCACCCTCCCCTTTCCCTTGGTAGCACCATGAACCTGAGTGCTCTTCTGGTTTTTCCCTTTGCCCATATAAACCTATTAATCATATTTTCTATCCTCTTAAATAAATTGTTCTCAAATAATAAAGGAATTGCTCTAAAAAAATACAGAAACTTTGGCAACACCAACATTTTTATCACATTAGTCCGCCCCAAGATTGTTAAGTGCAAATTATCTATTCTGTCTAAATCCTTTCGTACTTTATTTATTAAAGGGGTTATATTTGTTTCCACTAAATTATCTAACTCGGCCGATATGCTCACCCCCAGATATGTTCCAGATTTAATGACTCGACCATCTATACAGGGGGTGTGCCGATTCTTAATAATCTGCGTCTTAGCAGTATTACGTTTGTAGCCCGAGATTGTTCCAAACTTCAGGGCTTCTGCTTCTACTTGGGGAATAGCCTCCGTTGGGTCTGGTGTAATAACTGCAACATCATCGGCATATGCCAATATTTTACAATGGCCCATCCGGGTAGTTAATGGTTTTATTAAAGGACTCGCTTCTATTCTTCGGATTAATGGGTCCATATACATTGCGAATAGCAATGGGGAACAGGGGCAACCCTGCCTTGTACCTCTCTTTATCACAAATTGAGTAGTAACCCCCGCATTCACCCTAACCGAGGCCACGGGATTTACGTATAACGCTTGCACTGCCTTAATAAACCCCTTTTTAACTCCTGCCCTTTCCAATGTGAACCACAGATAGTCCCAGGAGACCCGATCAAATGCCTTTTCTGCATCTAATAACATAATTGCTATCGGATCCCCTGAGACTGCTGCGGCATCAAGCAATGTGATCACTTTTCGCGTATGATGGGTGGTACCCCTCCCTGGTATGAAGCCATGTTGATTTTTGCTCACCACCCTATCTATTATCCTAGCGTATCTTGTCGCCAATGCCTTGGAAAAGATTTTTGTATCCGTATTCATTAGCGTGATAGGCCTGTATGATCCAGGCTCTTCTGCTGGTTTCCCTTTTTTTAATATTATGACTATCTCGGCACCTCCCCAAGTCTTAGGAATTGAGGCGCCATCTTGTGCCTTCTACATTGTCCTGAGCATATCTATTTTTAGATCCTCCCAAAATATTTTATAAAACTCTATTGGGATCGTGTCCGGGCCTGCTGCTTTTCCAGATGGGAGATTTGATATAGCATTTTTTATTTCTTCCTCCACAAAAATCTCCTCTAAACTATCTGCTTCCTCACCCATGAATCTAACCACCGGAATATCCTGTAAATAGTCCCTGATTTTCCCTGGATCAGTCCTTATCGGCTCCTCATATAGCTCTTCATAAAAAGATCTGAAGACTTCCCTTATTTTCTCAGTCTCTGTATGTATCGTGCCAAAAGAATCCTTAATCTCCCTTACAGTGCCTAATGCCTCTTGTTGTCTTGTGCGGACTGCTAAAGTTCTTCCTACTGTTTCACTAAGCTCATGGCCTTTTTCTCTTTTACTAGTATAAAGTTTTGCAGCCTTTCTAGCAATATCCCCTTCAGCTTCGCCTTTCACTTTTACTAGTTTCAAATATGCATTTTCTACAGGGGTTCCACTCAAAATACATTCCTCTAAATCCTCCTCAGCCTTAAGTACTGCCTCGGCTATTTCCACGTTTTTCCTTTGTTCCTGCTTTCTCTTGTACGAGCTAAAACTTAGAGTCTCTCCCCGTACCCCCGACTTAAATGCGTCCCAAACTACCCCCACAGAAGTGCTATCTCTATTGTTCTCAAAAAATTCTTTAATCCATAACTTCATGTGCTCCACGTATTTTTCTTCTGATAGCAATGCCCTTTCAAAAGTCCATTGCCTTTGCTGTTTGATAGTTATTGATTTTCTCACTGTGAGAGTTAGGGGGTTATGATCGCTTAAAATTCGCGGGAGTCTATCTATCCTGGATTCTATTAAAATTTCATTTGAAACAAAAAAATAATCCAATCTCACGCATATTTTGTGTGGGGCAGAGTAGTATGTATAGCCCTTATTCCCTGGCATTCTTTTCCCCCATACATCATATAAAACATTATTGATCGCTAATTCTTGTAAAGCACAGCACATTCGTTTTTTTCTGCCACAGTAATTGCCAAGTGAGCCTAAACCTAAACCATCAGCACCATTAATATTCAAATTTCCTGCCATTATAATTCTCGGAGCCCAAGTAGCCAATTCCACGTCTAAGTATTGAAAGATCTCTGGGTCATCCTCGGTTGATCCATATACACTTATTAACGTTGTCCACTCCCCATCAATCCTGCATTCAACCATTGCCCATCTTCCCCATTGGTCGTGTGCCTTTTTTCTCACACAGATATTTTTATCTCTGGATAATATAGCAACTCCTCTTTTTTTAACATTTTGCTGTGAAGCTACCAAAACTTGAAAACCCAATTGTTTAAAAAAAAAATCTTGTGAACTCATAATATGCGTTTCCTGAATAAAAATAAAATCTACATTTATTTGCCTCAGTAACAATGATACCTTAAGTCTTTTTTGAGCCTCGTTTAGCCCACATACATTCCATGTCACGTATTTCGTTCCCATAGGTGATTCTTTGTGTATCTGTTGTGCACCCAGCTATACTTGTATTCATATTCATACTCATACTCAAACTTTATCACTCTATGTCTTTTTATTTTTTCGATTGTGCTTCTCCTTCTTTGCAACCTAGTGTCTCTTATCTTATATCTTATTTTATCTCCTTTTCCTCTCTCTTCTGTCTTTACTTTAATCAACAACTCTGTCTTTTTCTGCCATTTCTGCCTTTTTTGCCTTGTCGTGCCCTGTCCCTCCCCACCTTCCCCCTCCCCTGGACCTCTGTCTGACAGCCGATTCTCCCCAGAGGACCTCTCCGCTCCCACCCTCCTGAAGTATCATTTTATACAGTCTGTATCATAATGGTATTTACTCGTACTGCTCTACCCTTATTATTTTATTTTCTTCTTCTTACATTTCATTGTTTCTTTTTTTGTGTAACATACTCAGTTTGTCTTATGGCTAACGCTCTCTCATTTTGTGTCTTCCCATCTCTTTGTGCTTTCATTTCTTTTAAGTAGTTCAGGTACTCCTGTGCTACTACTTCTGAAAAGAAAACCCTGAATTGGCCATTGTGGCCAACTTTGAGGCGGCAAGGAAACATTAAATATACTTCACAACCCATATTCTGAAAGGGCGTTATTAGCTGCCTCATTCGCCACCTTCTCTCCACAGTCGTGTGGCAAAAATCTGGACGGGTAAAAAATGTTATGTCCTTATATGAGCGCTTAGTCATAGGTTTTGCTTTTTTGATTATTTCCTCTCTCAATAAGAAATTCCCGATATATACTAAAATAGCCCTTGCTTTCGGGTTTGTAGTTTTCTTTTGCGTTAAGGGAAACCTATGTGCGCGCTGCACCTCTGTCCCAATCCCATTTATCAAGCTCTGGAAAAGCTCCCTTCAACAATTCCACAACAAAAGCCCGTATGTCCGATCCTTCCTTCTCTTCATCAACACCCAGTATTCTTATATTATTCCGTCTCTGTCTGTTTTCAAAGTCTTCAAGTTTCCACAAGACATCAGATGATGTTTTCTCTTGTTCATCCCTGAACTCCTGTAGCTTTACCACTTCATCCTCAACTTTGCCTGTCCTCTCCTCCACTTCCGCCAGCCGCTCAACCATTTCTGTATACAATTTGTCCACCTTACGTAGAGATCCTTGTATTTTTTTGTTCGCCTGCTCAGCTCTTTGACTCTCCTGGCGAGCCTCTCCCTGAATCTGCTTTAAAGTTGAAAACAAGAGCTCAAAATTTGCCGCATTGCTATTTTCCTGTGTCTGTGGACATATCCGTGTCTGGTTTTGTAATCTATTTGGTTGCTCAGAACCTCCGACTGCACCTTCTTGATACAACTGTGAAGTGGGTGCATAGTCCCAATCCAGTTTTTTTGCCACCCCGGATTGTATTACACTCCCTCTTTTCTTTGTTCTTCTACAGGTCCTTCCCTTAGCTCCCTTTTTTTTACTCAACTTAGACACCAAGTTTCGTTTTAGTATAGTATTATGTTCATGGTTTGACTCAGTCTCTAGTTCTGATGTATCTATCTGCGAGGTCTCTGAATCATTTTCCGTAGTAGTTGTTGGTGTATCTACCTTATCAGAGGACAAATTATGATTGGAAGTCATCTCAGAGTCAATCTCTTCCTTATCATCATCGTTTCCCTTGAAGAAACAGTCATCGCTAGGTGAGCCAGTAGCTGCTGGGAGGGGATCAACATTTCTGTCAACATGTTGCTTATCTACCCGCCTATTAAGTCCTTGGGAGCCATCCTGTATATCCCCTGCAAGCGTGCTAGTAACATTGTCCTTACTAATTCCATCATTTCTTTTGTGCGCAAAAGTAACTGAGAGGTTTTCTTTTGCTGAAGCAGAGTCAATCATAGAGTCAATCATAGGGTCAATCATGGATGTTGTTCCCTTATCACTATCAAACTGCACAGGGATCTCAGATAATTCAGGAATGCTCTAATTTAAACAGGGTCCCCCCTCTTGCTCCTTACCTACTAAATCTGCCGATAGAGATACGGGCTCTGCTGCCTTTCCATTAACTGTTTCGCAATGTGCGTCAGTTTCGCTCGTTTCGCCCGTTTCACCCATTCTCCCGCTAATAGAGATCGGGTGCTCTATAACCACGTTTGGCTGTGTAATCGCGTCTCCCAAGCCTGGGTGGGTTCTTCCCATATGCCCTTCCTTGAGCGTTGCTGGCAACTCACTCTGTTCAGCATTTTTAAACAAACTATTTTCTTTTGTCTCTCGCTGTGCACCTTCAATACACCTTGACGCCTCATCCCGTTCGTCCCGTTCTTCCGCCTGACTCCGGGCGGCTGCTCGTTCAGAGAGCTCCGTGCTCTCTCCTTCAATGGCATCTTCCGCTGGCTTCATCCCGGCCTCTGAGTGGTCAGCTTCTATTACAAGCCTCACCCCGGGGAGCTGCTCTGTAATCTCAATCAATCCGTCACCGCCGCTCAGGCTGCTCAAGTTGCAGACATCAGGTATGTCAGGGGCGCCCTCAGTTCTCAGCCCCGGAAAAGATTGAAACAGTGTCTGCTGTCGTAGGGAGGCTTCCTTTGATGTTACGAAGCCTGCTTCTAAGTTCCTGCTGACGCCCTTTTTTTTGTTGTTTCTTTCCTTTTCTTCTTCTCTGTGACTTTATCCTGCTTTCTTCTCTCTGCTACTGATATTCTCAGCTCCTCGCGTTCTTTAGCAGCCTCCCTTCTAAGTTGAGCTCTGTGTCTTGTCCTCACTCTTAGCTTCACCGAAGGGTTCTCGGTCTCACTAGTCAGTGGATCCTCTTCCTCTGACCTAATCATATCCTTGTCCGCTCTTGTTGTTTTTGAGGCCATGTACTGCCTTCTTACTCGCCACGTATCCTGAGCTCGTTGTAGAACTTCTTCTATCGGCGCTCCAATTAACTGCCACAGACTCCAGGGTTCTTTCTCCAAATAGGCAAATGCTTGCAATGCGGACCACTTAGCACGGTTAGCCCAGGTCGTCAGAGTCTTAATCATGCTCTAATGTCGACTTTCTATTTACTTTTCTTGCTGTTCTTATTAATATAGGTCGCTCCCCCCTTTTTTTTTCCTGTTCTCCACAAAGCTGGGTGTTGCAGTTTATTAGCAATTATTTCCAAAAATTCACTTCATTCTCCGAAGTTTCAGCGTTCACCTCGGGAGAGTGGACAGGAGCTGCTACCTCCTACGGTCCGTCGGCGGCCATCTTGCCGTGACAGATTTTCATTTATGTGTTGGTTTTGAAAATAGCGAAATTAATAGCTTTGTCATTTACAATGCCAATAGTTTTAACTTTCGCATTGGTGACACCTATAGCATTTGTAATGCAATATGTGTTGTATTTACGTGACTGGCTCTGCTTCCCCCCAAAGCCGCGCCTGGAGACCCTCACGGTTGAGTAGCGGTGCTTTATGAGTAGCGGGCTTTAAAATTCCCTGACTGATTGATTGATTCCTTTCTTTATGCATCCTACAAGTCCAGTATCTGGCCGAATACCTCTGGTGGTAGAGAGATCATTTTGTTGTGACAAAATTGAATATGGCAACATTCAGTGCGAGGAGGAAGGCAAGTCGTATGCTTTTTTTTCCCCTCCTAGTATCACATCCAAAGGGAGAAACATTTGATGAAAAGAATATGTGTACTGTTGTGTATGAAACAGAGGAAGGAGATGATGATTCTCACAGATCAGCACAGATACAAGGCAATTGCACTTTTTCTCCAAAAGCTGTCAAAAAAATGAAAGCGATGTGGTAGTAGAATTGAGAAAGAACCAACAAATAGCTCAAAATGAGTTAGAAACATTACTAGGTGTTATGCATAAATTAAAGGAAAAATACAGATCTTTAGATCTCACCTACTGGTCTGTTGTCTAAGATCTAGTATGCACCGTACCAAAATTAAAGAACATACTTAGGGTTAGCTCACTGCTTATCATTTGCTTGCTTCTTATTCAATAGGTTTCTCGTCACTAGTGCACTTCCCTCCCTAGGAACACAGCTCCTTACCACCCTTTGACTGCATGCCTAGTATCCTTCCACATCTAAAGTCGGGGGAACTACTTTTTTCTTTTTCACTGAGCTCTCTATAGAAGCATGTGTTTTCTTTCTCTCTTCATATGGTAGTTCTCCCTCACTTCCCTAGCCCATGCTCTCAGTGTTGCTCCCCACCTCTCTCAGCTCAGCGCTAAAAACAGAAAAGGTAAATACTTTTCTGGGGCTTTGTAACACAAAGACAGTATTTAGTGTGCAATAAATATTTGAGTGTCAGAATAGGAGAGGACTCTTCTCTGGGAGGCCTAAAAATCTGCTTCTGGCTTGCTAGAGAGCACCAAATGGTCTGAGTATTTGCTGTTCCATAATAAAATATATTATTTTTAAAAGCTGTTAATTTCAAAGAATTGCAGACATGACTTACTTCATTATGGTAGCTTTTTTTTGCCTTACACCTCCACGATGCCCTCTCTTTCATGCCCTCACATCGTTTTAGGTTGTAGCTTTAGAGTTTTAATTATTGATAAGTATTTGTATGGGTACGTCTGTGTGTTATAGAAGTGTACTTTTGTCCGGCATTACCAGCGGATCGAAGAACTAAACTTGGAAATCAGTGGGAACACAATTTCCTACCTTGCATGAGGGAAGTGCTGGTGAAGTGCTGGATAGTCCACAGATAATGTTGGTGCAGGTAAGTGTGCTCTTGCAGGCATAATATACAAATATGGAACTGTATTCATGCTCCTGAAACCCATGGCATAAAGATCACTATAAAAAGTGGACTGTAGGCTGGAAAGAGTTATGGACCATCGAAAAAGCATCATGCTTTAAGATGATATGGAGTTTTGGTAAAAAGTGTACAAATGGCAATTTCACGATCCTGATAAGCTGTAAAAATTCAGAGGTCAATAATAAAAGCAGCTGTAGGTGACAAGAACGGGTAAATTAACATTGTAAATAGGAATACTGCACTCTTACAGTCTTTAGATTTATAGCAAAGTATCGAGAACATTGCATACATTATGTATAGATCTTCTATTCATACATCAGCAAAACCTTTACTAAACATATTATCCACACAGCTGTGATTAAGTGGGACATCTCTATCGAAGTAGCATAATTCAGACAAGAAAAACGAATACAGTTATATGTCCCTTAAAATGGCTCTAAGGCAGGTTTGTAATATTACCCCAGCGCCCTCTGATGCATTGCCAGGCGGCAAAAGTAACACAATTTGCACTAGAACGCAGAATATGCCAAAACAACAGAGCTGGTACTGAAATCCAATACCATGACTACAATTTAGAACAAGTCCCGCGGCGACCCGGAAGCTCTTGGCCGGCCGGCCAATCCGGTCGCGGCCGACCGAAAGTCCCGCCTCCCGAGGTCCGCGAGCTGCCGGCGCATGGAGCACCCTGCCGGTCCGAGGTAGCCCGGGTCCCCAGGAGGGGGCCGGGGAGAAGGAGGAGTGTGGCGCCTGTTGCGGGGCTCCTCGGACCTGAGGGAGCCCCGATTGAGAAGAGGAGACGAGACGCGCCGCACCGTGAGGAGCGGAGCGCGAGAGGAGCCCCGCCGGAAGAGCGCAGTCGGTGAGTGGGGCCCAGGGCTGATGTGAAGTGCGTGCGTGCCTGTGTGTATGCCGGGCGGGGGGGGGGGGGGGGGGGGGGGGGGGGGAGTGTGTGCGCGCATGCGTGACTATGTGTGATTGAGAGAGAATGCGAGGTAAGGGATAGTGTGCCTGTATGTGTGCCGTATGCCTGCGTGTGCATGCGCGCGCCTGTGTGTGTGTGCGTGCGTGCATGCAGAGGGGTGGGGGCTGCCTGTGTCTGTGCAAGGGATTTGCTTCGTGTCTGTGTGTGTGCAAGGGATTTGCTTCGCGCATGCGCAGCTATCAGACGCTCGCTCCCGAGGTGAAATCTGACCTCGTCAAAGCGCGCGTCTGATAGCTGTCCACATTCCTAAATACGGGCCACAATAGGTCTGAAGCAGACACCTTCAATGCTCACGCATTGAGGGTAGGTCTGCTCGACCTAAAAAGGAGACCGCTTAAAACCCTCAAATTACAGACTTATTGCCCTGCTTGACCTTGAAGCCAAGGCTTACGCTCGCCTTCTACTAAGGGACTTGTATGGGTGGACAGAAGAGAATAGCATTATACCATCCTATCAAACTGGCTTCAGGTCACAGGCATCGACCACTGATAAAGTATTGGCATTGGCCTACTTATCCACCCAGGCTACCATGAAGACCCACCCTCCACTCTTCTGCTGCTTCGTGGATTACAGCACAGCCTTCGACAAAGTGGTTCGCAGAAGACTATGGTGGAAGCTAGATAACTGGGGCATTTCACCGAACCTACTGAAGGCAATAGGATCGCTCTACGAAGACACCTGGGTAAGAGTTAAAACTAGCGCCAGCACAGTGTCCCCGAAAATTAACATGGAGAACGGGCTGAAACAAGGTTGCGTGCTGGCCCCCATTCTTTTCAATCTATACAAGGGCGGATCTGGGTGACACCCTAAAAGCAGCTGAGCTAGCCTAGTAACACCTAGACTGGGAAACATGAGGCTGCCGGTGCTTCAATGCGCCGACGATACCGCCATAATGGATCACACAAAGGTGGACCTACAAAGAGCCCTAACTGCATTAACTGGATTTAATTACAACAATAATCTGCCAGTAAACCAAGGAAAGACCAAGGTTGTAATCTTTGGGACCTACCATCAGAAAAAGAAAGCACAATGGCATTTGGGAAACTTGCAAATAAAGACGGCGGAGTCGTGCAACTACCTAGGGGTCTGACTGACGGATCGGGCAAAGGCGACTGCCCATTAGAAACATCAGAGAACCAAGGCTAACAGGGTCATAGATCTACTCAAGCAACTAAACCATCATCTGATCAGCCCGACTGCCGGCCCAATACTGGAAGTTTTGAAAGTGAAACTGCTACCAGCAATCATCTATGGCCACCAGGCTTTCACCGGGTCACAGCATGCCTGCCTACACTCAATGCAATCTAAAGCTTATAAAACAGTGCTTCAAATTCCAAGGGCAGCAAGGAACGCAAGGCTAAGGCTGGAGCTAGGAGTGGCAAGGCCGGACTTGATGTGCCAGGTTGACATCATAAAACTCTATCTCAGGATTTTAAGGTCCCCAGCTAACACCTTAAAACACCATTTAAGAGCAATCTTCGAAGAGCCATGTACGGCCTGGCACTCCGCCCTTGATAAAGCTATCAAAACACTGAATATAGTTGAAGAAAGCTTATTGAGGCCGGAGATTCCTCTGAACACATGGAAAAAAGTGATAAACAGACAAGTGTCTGAAATCTCATTTGATCTGGACTGTAAATCCCTCCTTTCAAGCCCACTCTTAGACCCGCTGAATAGATCTTACACAGCAGGCAAAGCCCAGGCTTACCTAAGTGACGCTATCACACCATCAGCCGAAGCAAAATTCTGTTCATGAGACTAATCCCCCAAGGAATTGCCAGAAACCGGTCCCCGGTAGCTTGTCTCCTTTCTGGTGAAGAATTGGTTTGGTAGTTTAGTCTGCCCTGTTCCCAAGATGCACTGGGCCAGGGACAGACTGATTTGCATATAGCCAGGTTCTGAGCTGGGATGGGGCAGTGAGATAAATAACGGTGATGGATCAGGCCTAGATCTTTGGACTGGGTAAGAGTGGTCTGTTTAACTCAGACACTCTGTTCATCACCACCCCCCTTTTTGTAAATCGTTTATGGCCACTATAGGTGTGGCAGGGTATACTCAGACATGAGTCCCTTTCTCACTGCTCCATCAGGATTCAAGCAAGCCGGGCCGAAGAAGGCTGAAATGCCAGAAACCGGTCCCCGGTAGCTTGTCTCCTTTCTGGTGAAGAATTGGTTTGGTAGTTTAGTCTGCCCTGTTCCCATGATGCACTGGGCCAGGGACAGACTGATTTGCATATAGCCAGGTTCTGAGCTGGGATGGGGCAGTGAGATAAATAACGGTGATGGATCAGGCCTAGATCTTTGGACTGGGTAAGAGTGGTCTGTTTAACTCAGACACTCTGTTCATCACCACCCCCCTTTTTGTAAATCGTTTATGGCCACTATAGGTGTGGCAGGGTATACTCAGACATGAGTCCCTTTCTCACTGCTCCATCAGGACTCAAGCAAGCCGGGGCGAAGAAGGCTGAAATGCCAGAAACCGGTCCCCGGTAGCTTGTCTCCTTTCTGGTGAAGAATTGGTTTGGTAGTTTAGTCTGCCCTGTTCCCATGATGCACTGGGCCAGGGACAGACTGATTTGCATATAGCCAGGTTCTGAGCTGGGATGGGGCAGTGAGATAAATAACGGTGATGGATCAGGCCTAGATCTTTGGACTGGGTAAGAGTGGTCTGTTTAACTCAGACACTCTGTTCATCACCACCCCCCTTTTTGTAAATCGTTTATGGCCACTATAGGTGTGGCAGGGTATACTCAGACATGAGTCCCTTTCTCACTGCTCCATCAGGATTCAAGCAAGCCGGGCCGAAGAAGGCTGAAATGCCAGAAACCGGTCCCCGGTAGCTTGTCTCCTTTCTGGTGAAGAATTGGTTTGGTAGTTTAGTCTGCCCTGTTCCCATGATGCACTGGGCCAGGGACAGACTGATTTGCATATAGCCAGGTTCTGAGCTGGGATGGGGCAGTGAGATAAATAACGGTGATGGATCAGGCCTAGATCTTTGGACTGGGTAAGAGTGGTCTGTTTAACTCAGACACTCTGTTCATCACCACCCCCCTTTTTGTAAATCGTTTATGGCCACTATAGGTGTGGCAGGGTATACTCAGACATGAGTCCCTTTCTCACTGCTCCATCAGGATTCAAGCAAGCCGGGCCGAAGAAGGCTGAAATGCCAGAAACCGGTCCCCGGTAGCTTGTCTCCTTTCTGGTGAAGAATTGGTTTGGTAGTTTAGTCTGCCCTGTTCCCATGATGCACTGGGCCAGGGACAGACTGATTTGCATATAGCCAGGTTCTGAGCTGGGATGGGGCAGTGAGATAAATAACGGTGATGGATCAGGCCTAGATCTTTGGACTGGGTAAGAGTGGTCTGTTTAACTCAGACACTCTGTTCATCACCACCCCCCTTTTTGTAAATCGTTTATGGCCACTATAGGTGTGGCAGGGTATACTCAGACATGAGTCCCTTTCTCACTGCTCCATCAGGATTCAAGCAAGCCGGGCCGAAGAAGGCTGAAATGCCAGAAACCGGTCCCCGGTAGCTTGTCTCCTTTCTGGTGAAGAATTGGTTTGGTAGTTTAGTCTGCCCTGTTCCCATGATGCACTGGGCCAGGGACAGACTGATTTGCATATAGCCGGGTTCTGAGTTGGGATGGGGCAGTGAGATAAATAACGGTGATGGATCAGGCCTAGATCTTTGGACTGGGTAAGAGTGGTCTGTTTAACTCAGACACTCTGTTCATCACCACCTCCCTTTTTGTAAATCGTTTATGGCCACTATAGGTGTGGCAGGGTATACTCAGACATGAGTCCCTTTCTCACTGCTCCATCAGGATTCAAGCAAGCCGGGCCGAAGAAGGCTGAAATGCCAGAAACCGGTCCCCGGTAGCTTGTCTCCTTTCTGGTGAAGAATTGGTTTGGTAGTTTAGTCTGCCCTGTTCCCATGATGCACTGGGCCAGGGACAGACTGATTTGCATATAGCCAGGTTCTGAGCTGGGATGGGGCAGTGAGATAAATAACGGTGATGGATCAGGCCTAGATCTTTGGACTGGGTAAGAGTGGTCTGTTTAACTCAGACACTCTGTTCATCACCACCCCCCTTTTTGTAAATCGTTTATGGCCACTATAGGTGTGGCAGGGTATACTCAGACATGAGTCCCTTTCTCACTGCTCCATCAGGATTCAAGCAAGCCGGGCCGAAGAAGGCTGAAATGCCAGAAACCGGTCCCCGGTAGCTTGTCTCCTTTCTGGTGAAGAATTGGTTTGGTAGTTTAGTCTGCCCTGTTCCCATGATGCACTGGGCCAGGGACAGACTGATTTGCATATAGCCAGGTTCTGAGCTGGGATGGGGCAGTGAGATAAATAACGGTGATGGATCAGGCCTAGATCTTTGGACTGGGTAAGAGTGGTCTGTTTAACTCAGACACTCTGTTCATCACCACCCCCCTTTTTGTAAATCGTTTATGGCCACTATAGGTGTGGCAGGGTATACTCAGACATGAGTCCCTTTCTCACTGCTCCATCAGGATTCAAGCAAGCCGGGCCGAAGAAGGCTGAAATGCCAGAAACCGGTCCCCGGTAGCTTGTCTCCTTTCTGGTGAAGAATTGGTTTGGTAGTTTAGTCTGCCCTGTTCCCATGATGCACTGGGCCAGGGACAGACTGATTTGCATATAGCCAGGTTCTGAGCTGGGATGGGGCAGTGAGATAAATAACGGTGATGGATCAGGCCTAGATCTTTGGACTGGGTAAGAGTGGTCTGTTTAACTCAGACACTCTGTTCATCACCACCTCCCCTTTTTGTAAATCGAATAGATCTTACACAGCAGGCAAAGCCCAGGCTTACCTAAGTGACGCTATCACACCATCAGCCGAAGCAAAATTCTGTTCATGAGACTAATCCCCCAAGGAATTGCGGATTTTAACCCTGCCTGGGTTCGAAGAGGGGAAACCACAAAGTGTAGACTCTGCCCATACAAGAGGGAATCGTGGCTGCACCTTCTATGCTGTTGCCCCAATCTTATCAAGGAACGAAGGCAACTACTGCGTCCGATTTGCAACATCAATGGAACAAAATCTTGTAGCGAAGTGTCAGCTATGTGTTTTTCCAAGCCTAGCACGATGACCCTAGCCAGACTGGGGAAATGTATTCACCACATCAGGACTGCCTTAAAATTGACAAATGAACAAAATAAAACTCTGGAGAAGTACATAAGAAAACCAGCACAAGGGTGTTGAGGTGGCCTTGACGGTGTATTGATGCCTGCCTACACTTCCAGCATCCACGCCGGGAAAGCACCTCTCATTGTTAATGGATCAGAGGCCAATTGGAATGAATCATAGCTCTATAATGTCACCCATAAAACAACACAGGATTCCGGACTGCCACTAAAGCCACAACTCCATAAACACAAACCTTGGAGAAGATTGACTTTGGTGGAATTGGGGAGGGGAGGCAAACTTTTTTAATCAAACTATGTTTTAAATTTCTGTCAAAAACAACAGTTTTTAATTATCTGCTTTAGCTGCAATATGCTGAGCACTTTTACTGTAATGATTTTAATTAATTGTACAGTTAATAAATAATTTCGACACTGAAGGAGAGGAGGGGTCAAGAGGTGAGCCGGACATAATGTAAGATACAGATACTAGAGTCGGAACCAGGGGTTGAAACAGCATGGGGACCCGGTGGCGAGTTACACTCTACCGTGAAGGAGGTGGGGGAGCAACACACTGTCTGTCAAGTTTCGTCTGATGTAGAGGAGAAAGTGGCTTGAATATCTACAACATTTTTTGAGATAAAAGGGGCTCGCTCGTCACACTGAGATTGTGAGAGAGGGACAACCTGGGCAGTATTTGCAGGATCAGAAATTTTATGTGAAAAGGCGTTTTCAAGCAGTTTTGGAATGCACTAATTTGATCATAGAAGTAGGAGGATCTAGCTGCGTACAAGCTTTTGTGGTAGTCTTTAGTCCTCTAATGAGTTATGTTTCATCCCAAACCAGTTCTTGGTACACAAATGTAAATACCTCAGTATCTAATCCCTTCAGTGAATCTGATAAGTGAATAATAAAAAGCAGCCCAGCCACCATCAACAGCACATGTCGTACCTGGATACAGGCTGGATTTGTTCCAGTTGATCTGAAAGCCTGCATAAGTTCATATATCATTTAAAACCTGCATTACCTGTGACCCCGGAGTATTTAGGGTCTAGCAGATATAGGAGGTCATCAGCATATACTGAGGCCTTTACAACAAAAACAATGATTCAGCACTCCAATAAGTGTACGGATTAATATTTTCCACAAATATGGACAAGATGAAGGGAAGTGCATCAACTCAGCAGGTTCTTGTTTCTTTGTTTCTTTAATGACGAAAATGTTCTTATTAAAAACGACCGTAGCCAACGGGTTTCGACCCGAAAGTGTCTTCTTCAGGGCAAAGCTAGTGACAATGTTCAATAGTAGTTCATTAAGATCTTTCTCCATAATTTAATTCGGTCCCTCACTCTATCTAGTAGTGCCAGTTGGACCTCTTGATTTTGTAAACAGACCAACAAGGTGAGTATTTCCTGTTTGAGTTCCTTCTTATAGAGCTATTTCAAGTGGGACATGTCGTTGGGGACACTGGACATTACCTTTTTGGATAGTGAGATAGGTGCAATTGTAATTACCCTATACCCCATGTTGTTTTGTGTCATATACGGAGGCCTTATTTGCCATGCCTGTGGCCCAGCTGATCTCAATGCCTGCTCTTATGAGAGTCGCCAGAGGTGTGACAGCCATACATATGCATATATTTTTTTTAAAACACATTTTATTGTCAAATTGAACAGACATTACAGGGCTCTGTACCCCAGAGGCCACTGCAGTATCAGTTTATACATTTGAATGACAGCAACTGACCTTTTTGTAAAACAAAGCAACCAAAATAGTTGACATAGAGTATCTATTAGGATTTTGGACTCTCCCTCCCCAACTTACCCCCCCCCCGCATCCCCCCCCCCCGAGTTGCGCAACGACCACTGAGATGAGTCCACAAGCTGATAATATAGGACTAACAGAAATAATAAACGAGAAAACAGAACAGAAATAAGAAAGAGCCAGTCTTAGCACACACACCCCAGGCTACCCTCTACCCCCCCCTGTGCCAGGCCCAACCTCCCCGCCCCTACCCTCATTCCACTGGAAGATCATCTGCAGCAATCTGTGGCTCCAGCCACAAACCCCTATAGTCCGCCCACCGCTTCCATATTTTGTAGTGCTTACACGGACATCCCCGGGCCTCAAAGATTGGCTGTTCCAGCCCCATGCAGAACTCATGGGCATTTTTCCAGGCTGGCCACCGAGGGGGCCCGTGCATCCTTCCACATCCTGCCTATATCACGTTTCGCCAATGTGAGGCCCAGCTGCATAAGATGCGTTTATAAACATTGCCCCCAATCCCTTCCATCACATGCAGCAGGGCGAACTGTGGTGTGGTGGGAGTGTCCACCCTAAGACCTCCGATAGACAGGAGAATACCCCCCTCCAGAATCGATCCAGTGATGGACATTGTCAAACAGTGTGCGGGAATGTGCCCTCCTCCACGCCACACCGGAGAGGCAATCAATACCGCCCGCCACAGTCGAACCAGAGTAAAATAAACTTTCTTTTTCAAGCTTTATTTTCCAGTTTTGCAATGAAGACATGACATTAAAGATACAACGCAGTTGGGTGAATCAACATTTGTGAAAGATCGATAAGACATATCAAATAAAAACAAAAGATACATAAAATATTGACAAAGAATAATGTGTCGTGACCAAAAACAATATACACATCAGAGGACAATTTCAAAATACAATGCACATAATATGCAAGCAATTTTCCTGCAACCCAATCCTAGCGTCAGCAAAGATCTAACCCACACCCTCAGGGGTAATGCCGGCCTGTGCCTGAGAGTCATGCATCGCTTGATGCCTGGAGATATAGTCCCTATATGGGCCCCAAATGTCAATTGGCCTGGATGAGCTGGGAAGTAGAGTACTAAATTCCTCGCAATTCACATTGCAGAATGCGAGGCTATTCAACCAAGAGCGTAGCGTGGGGGCGCGCTTACTGCCCCACAACAGTGCAATCTCACGTTTGGCCAAGAGGAAACCAAGCGCGGCTAGCTTGCGAACCCTCCTGGGGAAGTTTACCACATATCCTAGAAGTGCAATCTCAGGGGTAGGAAGGAGTTGCATGGACAATATGTCTCCAAATGTGGAGTGAACATTCAACCAGTACTGGTGGATCTTAGGACAAGTCCAGGTAAGGTGCGCAAAGTCAGCAAATGGTGCCAAACATTTCTGACAGTGGTTTGGTCTTTGCTTGTCGATTCTGTGAGCGTGGGCAGGAGTGAAATACACCCGGCAAAGGAATTTAAAATGGAGTAATTTATGTCGACTATTCAAGGAGACGTTGCTTGTAGTCCTACAGCAATGCTCCCACTGGTCATCTAGATTTGCCCCCCCCCCCCCCCCCAAGTCCGCCTCCCAAGCAGCCCGAACCCTGGAGTCATCTAAGGGTTTAAGTGATCCACACTGCCTATAGAGTTTGGATATCAGATATGCACCATCAGGGTTCTGGATCAATAGAGTGAGGGGAGGGGCTTCAACCGGGGCTACGGGGAAGTATGTGAACCCGGCTCAGAGCAGAGCACACCAGAGTAAGGATAAATGTGTCCATAAAGGAACATTCACTAAAGCGAGCCTCTTCCGTCAGTGAAAATGCATGCCCGTCGGGGAACAAGTCCCCGAGCGTGTGTATATGAAATTTCTCCAAAGTGCGCTTGAGCAAAGTTTCCCCGGTGATCGGAAGAAGGGAAGAATTTGGCAAGGGTAAGGCAGGGGAATATAAGAAGTCCAGTCCCAAAAGTCTGCGCAGTATGTTCCAAGCTCAGCACGTGGTGGAGACCGTCTGGACATCTCGGGTGTCTCGAGGGAAGCCAGAGGGAAGGAGTGTAAGAAGCTGTCGCGGGAGTACCAGATCCGCCTCCGGCTTTAAATACGGGATGCATGCATCCGGGTGGAACCAAGCATATGCGTAGCAACACTGCACAACTAAATAATACAAATAAAAATCTGGGACACCAAGCCCACCTCTGTCCAGCGGCAAAGTCAGGATCTTCCATCTGACCCGGGGTGTCTTATCCCCTCAAACGAGGCGTAACAGGATGGAGCGAAGCTGCGAAAAAAAGGTCTTGATGAGGGGAACGGGAATATTATTAAAATAATACAAAATGCGGGGCAGAACTACCATTTTAATAATGGCGACTCTACCTGCCATGGACAGAGGCAGTCGGAGCCACTTCGTGACTTGTGATTATAACGATCCAATAGCGCTGCCATAATTAAGGCGGATTATACAGGCGGTGTCAAGGTGAATGTGGACCCCGAGATATTTGACTGAATCGTTACACCACGGGAATTAGCACTGCCAGGGTGTGGTGCTAGCTGTAAGGGGGAAAATAACTGATTCATGCCAATTAATGTGGAGCCCGGAAAATTCACCAAACCGGACGATTTCCCGAATTAAGGGGGACAGATTGATTTGGGTCATTCGAACATATAGAACCGTGTCGTATGCATACATTGAGAGCAATAGAGGGTCTGTACGGAATTGCAGACCACGTTGCAAGGGTTTTTCCTGGAATTGCCGAGCTAAAGGATCCATAGCCAAAATGAAAAGAAGAGGGGATAAAGGGCAGCCCTGTCTTGTGCCGCGTGACAAAGGGAAAGGATCAGACATCGTGCCGTTAAGGCGCAGCCGGGCCGTGGGTTTAGTATATAATAGGGCAACTGTTGCGATAAAACACTCCGGCATGACGCATGATTGAAAGGAAAAAGGGCCATTCGAGAGAGTCGAACGCCTTTTCAGCGTCGAGCAAAATGGCGGCAGCAGGGGTGGAGGGCTCAATTCGGTGTAACACTGTAAACAACGTCCGAAGATTGCGGGAGGTGGACCTATGAGGAACGAAGCCCGACTGTACCGGGGAAATAATGAATTCCATCAATAATGATAATCTAATGGCTATGACTTTGGCCAGGATTTTATAATCTAAATTCAACAGGGATAGCCTGGGCCTGAGCATGGGATCTTTCCCGGGTTTGGGTAATAAAATAATCACCGCTTCTCGGAATGTCGGGGGGAGGATACCCACTTCAAGGGCCTCAGCGTATACTTCCACCAAACGTGACACTTTATATGCTTTATAAAAGTCGGCAGAGAAGCCGTCGAGACCAGGAGCCGAGGATGCGCACAAAGCATCGATAGCCTCGACAATACTATCGGGGGTGATGGGAGTCAAAAGAAAGTCCTGCATGTAACGTTCCAAATAAACCAGGGCTACATTAGATAAATAGGACTCTTGATTGCTAGGATCCCCGGATAGGCGAGAGGTGTAGAGGGATTTATAATAGGAGAGAAACAAATCGCAAACCTCGGGGGTGGAATGTAAGGGGGAGCCATCGGGCCCAGTCATAGAAACTATATATGTGGGGCCTCAAGGAGGGCGCAATGTGTTGGCCAGGAGCCTACCCGGGCGCTCACCCTCACCATACCGACGCGCCACGCAATGTTTATTGAGGAACGATAACTCCCTATCAACGGCGTCTCTGAACTCCACGCACAGTTCTAGCCTACGTGCAGCCAGGGATTCAGTGGGAGCGTCAAGCATCTCGCAATCTTTAGCAGCAATGTCTTTCTCGATACGGCCTAAAGTGGAGCGCAAATCGCGTAAGACACCAGCGTGCTTCGAGATACAGAACCTCCTGTTATAAGCTTTGAATCCCTCCCATAAGACTGCCCATGTGTCAACATCGCCTGTCTAACTTCTTCGCAAAAAATGAGGTCCATCAAGGCACGGCCAGGAAATCGCCACTGCCTCTCAAATCCACCCACTCAGGGAATGTGTAGCTGGAGGACCACCGGAGAGGGTGCAGGGAAGAGTCAGGACTCTCCCTATCCAGCCCGCCACCCCAGGAAGAAACCAGCCAATAGTCAATCCTCGTCCAGGTATCGTGTAACCCAGAATAATGAGTGAATGCAGGATGTTGCGCATGCAGATGGGATTCCTCGTCAACTAAGGAGTACTGCGCACAAATCTCCCTGAGGGCCAGTCGGGTGTGAGGTTTGGTGTCGGGGGATGTAGCAGTGCTGTCCCTAGAGTGGTCCATCAGGAGGTTAAAATCTCCACCCATGATTAAAAGTCTGGTGTCAATTGAAAGGAGGCGAGCCAATAAGGAGTGAAAAAAAAGGAGGGGGAGTCAGTGTTTGGGCCATACACTCCCACAAGGGTAACCTTGTGTCCCATCAGCAGTCCAGTGATTATAAAAAAAACTGCCATCTGGGTCCTGGTATGTGGTATAGTGTGCAAACTGAATTCTTTTGTGTATAAAAAATGGAAACTCCACACGCATATCTACTATAATTGGAAAAAAACCTGTGGGGGCCCCAGCCAGAAGCCATCGAAGCACCGTCCGTGCCAGACAAGTGGGTCTCCTGCATAAAAAGGACATCCACCTTGTGCCGAGCTACGTAATTCAGAACCTGTCTGCGCTTCCTGGTGTTATTCAGGCCACGCACATTCCATATTAACTGTGAAAGCCTGGAAGGACCGGGCACATTCCCTAACTGTACCATTCAAACTGCATCAAAATTGTCAAATCTGTGCATGCATGTTACGCATTCCATAAAACAATCGTCATCGTCTGCAAACTGGAAGAACCATCGTTAAACAAAAAACATACCCTCCACCACCCCCCACCCAACCTCTTACACCCCAAGAAGAGGCAGACCCAAACATAGCGAACCATAAAGCAAACCGTAGTGGTATTCACCATGGGGCATGGCAACGCCACGCCAGTCGGGCAAATCAGCAATCAAACATTTTACAAAGCAGAGTGAGTGGGAAAATGGAAAAGAACCAACGTTAATAGGACATGTTAAAGGAGCACATCAATATGAACAACAATTAGCCAGTTACGGGCTGGGAGAAGAGGTCCACGCTGGACTGCGACACCTGCATTGATGGAGAAGTAGATCTGGACCCCCCTGCTGCACCGTTTTGATCTTTCTTGAAGTCTCTGAAGAACTCCTGCGCTTCATTTGGAGTTTCAAAAATCTGCGATCTGCCGTTAATGCCCACCTTAAGACGAGCTGGATACAACATGCCGTAGCGGAGCCCCAAGGTTTTAAGCATTGCCTTGACTCCCAGAAATTTGCGCCTGGCCTCCTGCACCATGATGGTGAAATCCGGGAAAAAAGATAACCTGCTCCCCTGCCACTGGACCTCTCCCATCTTACGAGCAGCGCACAGGGCAGTGTCTCTATCCCGAAAGTTCATGAGCCTAGCGATGATGGGTCTAGGAGGCAAGCCAGGTCTGGGACTTGAGCCCAACGATCTATGGGCGTGTTTGACTACAAAGCCCTGGGTAAAGGATTCTCTGCCAAAAAGATCAGAAAGTAGCTGTTCCACAAACGAGTCCATGCGACCAGTGGCTGTTGTCTCCGGGACACCCAAAATGTGTATGTTGTTGCGGCGCCCCCTGGCCTCCAAATCCTCGTTCTTTATGGCCACATCTTTGAGAATATTCTCAACTCGCTCCAGCCGCTTCAAAGAGGAGGAAGCCCCATCTTCGAGGTCCGACACCCTGGACTCCACCACATCAAGTCTACGGTCATGCCCTCGATTTTCGTGTTCATGTCGGCCAGTTTTCTGTTGAGTCCTTTGCGTCCAACGGACTAAACTCGGGGAGAGAGTCAAGGCCCTCCAGACTGGGGGAAGCGCATGGCGGACCTGGAGGTACCGATGGAACTGAGACCGGGGCATGCAAAATTCCACCTGCAGATCCCGAAAGGACTTAAGGGACCCATCCCTCACGACATCCCCCAGGGTGGAAATACCTATGGCATCCCATCCCCGAAAGCCCTGCAAGGCCGCTAGGTCAGGCAGGCATCCATTGTGCCACAGAGTAGTTTCTCCAGTTAGGGTATTCCACCACCCCATTCGTCTTAGTGACTACAGGCAAATTTGAAATACTACCTTTGTCACGATGGTAGCGTACCACGCAGCGTCGCTGAGTAGAGAATTGTGTGGAGGGTGTGAGGCCCCATAAGGTGTCGCTCCAAAGCATAGGCCGGATCCCCCCTGTCCCCATACCACCACTTGTTAAGAACTAACAGGTTCGAGGCCTGGTAGAACGAAAGAATATCTGAGGTTGCCAGACCTCCACAGTAGGTGGAGAGAAAGCACGTACGCAACGCTACATGCACCGACCCGACTTACAGTCGTTTCTCCGAATACTTGCAAGATCCTCAGGATTCATGGCCCGACCTATCCAATGCAGTTAGAAAAAAGAGAACATCATCCACATTCAATGCGAACCTGTCAGATCGGTCCGGAGCCCACTCAAATCCCCCAAGCTGTGAGTCAATATGCACCCAGGCCGCCAATGGCTCCATGGCTAGGGCGAATAAATATAGCGACAAGGGGCCCCCCTGCCTGGTGCCTCGTCGGATAGGGGAGCTGGACGAGACCGCTCCTCCCGCACGTACCGACGCTGTCAGATTGGTATAAAGGAGCATCATATGCGACAAAAAGAGGGGGCCATCTTCTGCACCGGCTCATCCTTTTTTGCCCCTGAAACTTGATAAAAAGGTCATCCAAACAATGGTCTTTTGAGCCATTCAAGTAAAACTCAACTTTCATCCAAGGGTGAGGTAGCGCAAAGAAAGGCAGCAATGTGATTGACTGTTCAAGATGGAAAGGTGTCATGCCTTTTGGAAGGAAGGCAACCATGGCTCTCAGCACCACCATATTAACATAACGGAGAATGAGTCCCCCATTTAGGCATTACCGCTGACCAAGCAGCCATTAGTTGTCCCACTCACCTCCAAGGGCTCAACTTCTAAAACACTGTGCTCTTTTAACCCCTTGCCTGCTCATGACAGAACCACGCCTTCATGAGCCACGGGTGGTTTGTGCTCATGACGGCGTGGTTCCGTCATGCAGCTGCCGCTCCTCCCACGCGGTATTAATTCCCCGCCTGTGCAGGTGAATTAATGAGTGGGCGGGCCGTGACGGAACCACACCGTCATGAGCACAGGCCGCCTGTGACTCATGACGGTGTGGTTCTGTCACGAGCATGGCGGCGCACCGCTTACCCCCCACCCGCAGCGAAATTAGCGTTGCGGCCAAGGGGTTAAATGCCGATCTTTAATCAAACATAGATTTGAACTTGCTGATTTTTTTTTTTAATAAACAGTTTTTATCCAGCAAAAAAGAAAATGCATGGTACACATGCTTTGACAAATCGATAGATGGGTCCATTGTGAAAACATAGCAAATACAACTTACATATTGCGATTTGAGTACAATCCACCACCCCACACAAATGCATATAACATAACTGTCAGGCAGCAATCCGCACTCGGGCTCATAATCATTCGCATTAGGAGTCTCCACCCTTTTGTATTGCTGGCGACGGGGTGTGATTCTAGTGCTGCTGCCACTTGGGAGTTTGAGATTGCAACTTATCAGGGTTGCGTATTCGGATTTCCCATACTCTTCAGGGAGTCCGGTCGAAAATACTTAGTGACTCGTGCCACTGTATCTTTTGTACGATTCGGGATTCTGACAGCGTCCATGCTTACATATTTTATAGCACATGATAAATCGTCGTACTAATAATAAAGATACATCTGTCAGGAATACTATATTCATTCTCCTATTGAAGTGAAACCAGCTACGTGGTTACCTCACCCTTATTTGTGATATTCCACTATTGAAACTTTTAGCGCTGTGTCCTCACTTCGTGGATGAAATTTAAATACCTTCCTACTACTATTTATGCCTTGATAAAGTCTCTGTGGGAGACGAAACACGTGTTGGCGGGCGATGTGTATGCTGGAAAAACCTGTTTTTAATGAACTTTGAATAAAGAAGAATAAACATAACTAACGCTATTTGAAGAGGACCTCGTTTTTGATTCTACATTGGACCACTGTTTATCCTTATTTTGTGTGAATCCAATGTTGCTTTACCAATTATACTGGTGACAATAGTTTAATCTCGCATCCGTGCAATAGGCTCATAAAGACTGTAGTAATTCAAAATAGATGTTGGTGTGCTGTTAATAGAATCTCACCTTTCAAGCAGGAGTCTCCACCCTTTTGTTAACATACTATGGAGCCAGCATGCCGTTCTCATCAGGGCGGGAGAGTGCCGTCAAATCCGGAGACCTCCAGCATGAGGCGCCGGTCTCGCTGTAGTTCAATGGTAGGGGATACACATAGGTCACCTCTATATTTGTTCCACCTCCCCCACTTGTGGTCCGACTTTTTTGGGCACCCTCTGTGTTTGAAAATATCTTTTTCGGCAATCATTGTCATATCCATGTCTATCGCCGAGTACCTCCGGCCTAGGACTGTCTTGGCTTCCCATCTCCGCGCAATATTGCGCTTACCAAGGGCCCACCCGGTTGAAGACCACGTCTCTTCTGCTTGTGTAAGATCTGTGGAGTCCCACAAGTTGAGTAGACATAGCTGGGGGGTAGCCTTCAGAGATAACCACATGTCCTCTCCATCTGCTTCGTTATGTTCCCCCAATATGTTTGAACTTTGGGGCATTCCCACAATATGTGGAAGAAGGTGCCTGGTAGATTACAGCCCTGGAGGCACAGAGGGTCAGGTCGTCTTCCCATTTTAAACAGTGTACGTGTGTCAAAATAAACGCGATGTAGGATTTTCAGTTGTACCAAACGCAGGCGCAAGGGAATGGCCACCTCTCTAGGGGACGCTAGGGCATCACGCCAATTTTCATCAATCTCTCCCATGTTCACCTCCCAGCGCTGGCGCAGTTGGGTCATGGGGTCAGGCCAATTATTTAGAAGCTTCTTGTACGTGAGGGATAGGGCATTTGAAGGCATCAGATTGAGTAGCAGTCTATCCTCCAGCAGGGTAGATGCAGCCAAGGGGCCATCCTTAGGTATGGTTGCAGCTATCGCGTGGCTGATCTGTAAATATCTATAAGTCTATTTATGAGCTAAGTGGTATTTGGCCTGCATACCCTCAAATGTTGCTATCATGTCCCCGGGCATTGACTAAGTTGGCCCAACATGTCGGGCTCTCAGAGTGGGGTGGCCTTAGTGATTTCTTGTTGACCCCATGCCAGATCTCTACTGTATGAGCCGTGGGCCCAGTGAGGTGAAGTGTGCATGGGTTTGTGTATAGGGCCCGGTTATAACCGCCCCTACCCAAAAGCAAGAGGTCCGTGAGAAAGTTTGGGTCGTTGTGCTACCCATGTGCCCACATATTGATGGCGATTAATTGGGAAGCTTGGAAGTATAGTTTAATATCAGGCAATGCTATGCCCCCGTCATACCAGCCCATCGTCAAATTATTGATGGCAATTCGTGAGGCACGTCCCTCCAGAGTAGTTCTCGCACTGTGGTCTCCAACCCTGTAAAATAAGCGGCGGGAATCGTGTTGGGGGAGTTCTGTAACACATACAGAAAGCGCGGTAGGCCAGCATTTTAAAAAGGGCAGCCAGTCCCAAGAGAGTAAGGAGAAGAGACTGGCAGTGCTTAACGTCAGAACGGAGGCGGGTCGATGGCGGGAGTAGGTTAGATTCATGGAACAGGGCCGGGTCTGGGGTAATAAAAATGCAGAGTTATTTAAAACCTTGTGAAGCCACTGGTATGTCGTATCCCCTCGGGTTACGCAGTGGGTCACCCCAAAGTACATACAACTGTGACTTAGATCAATTGATCGTCTAACCAGAATGGGCTCCGAATACCCGGAAAATATTTAGGGCTTGGTTGAGAAACCGCAAGGGTGAGGCTAGGTTTAGTAGGATGTCGTCAGCATATAGGTAAATACGATCTTCCTGATAGTCCGTCCATTTCAGTCCTCTTATCATCGGATGTCCCCTGATCCAAACCGCCAAAGGTTCAAAAACCGGCGCAAAAAGGAGGGGTGACAGGGGGCATCCCTGACTAGTACCCCGTCTTAGTGGAAACGCTTTTGACACATGGTTATTGACCACCACCTGCGCGGTCGGTTTAGAGTAAAGGAGTCTAATCCATTTGATGAATTTGGGGCCAAACCCCATCCAGGCCAAAACCGCGAATAAGAACTCCCATTCAATGGTGTCAAAAGCAATTGTTGCGTCAAGTGACAGCAAAATGGCCTCTTCCTTTATTGTGTTGATTCTTCCCAAAACCCCATTCAAACGGCGTAGGTTTAAGGCAGTGTTGCGGCCTTCCATATACATGCTCAACAGGTGGGGAGAGCTTGAGTACCATTGGTTTGAAAAGCTCGATCGGGAGCCCATTAGGTCCCATGGCTTTACCCGAGTACAAATCTTGAATGGCCATCCTGATATGAGGAACCTTAAATGCCCATGGGTTTATTGTGAGGATGGAGCGACTTTTAGGTTGCACCACGATTAAAGCCAGCAGAATCAGGGAGTGATCCGAAATTCCACGGGCTAAACATTTGGTGGCCACAAAAAACTGGACGTCCTGAGCAAGCGTGAATATATGGTCGATGTGGGACTGTCTATTATGGGCCCCAGAATAATAAGTAAATTGTGTAGTGGTAGGGTTGAGCAAACGCCATACGTCTACCAAGCCCAGTGCAGATGCAAATACGGACAGTTGGGATACCCCTTGGGGGTCACCCCTGGGCGGGAGGCGATCTCGAGATCCATTCATTGCGAGATTAAAGTCGCCGCCCAATACCAGTATGCCAGTATCGGTCACTGAAGGCCTGGTGGGGCATATACTGACACAAGGTTGATTACCCAGACCCTCCCACGTAGCAGTGAGTGCCAAATATCGAACCTGGGCGTCCACCCAAGTCTTATTCACAATATATGGACATCCCCTACGGAGAAGCACCCCTACCCCTTTCGAGCCCTAGGTGAACCCTGAGTGTCCAACCATACGGTAACCCCATCTAATCAGTGCGCTGCAGGAATTGCCAATCAGGTGTGTCTCCTGAATCAATACTATGTCCGGTGTATGTCGTTTAAAGTCCTGGACAACCACCCCCCTCTTAATCCTGTCCCCCAGGCCGTTAACATTCCACTTTAGAGTCTTTGGCACTAGTTTAGTCCCCATAAGTGTATTGAGATTAAGTTAATGTAGTGTTGAAGAGCTGGTGATGGGCGCAATAAGCGACTACTGTGGCCCCTTGGGGAGGACGTAATGTGATGAGCGGAGTATGAAACCTTCTAATGCAGGGGGCTACCTGACACGGAGCGGGCGGAAACTCAGGAGTTGAAACTGCAACCCCTGACCACGACAGCTGAAACCAGCCATACAGGTGGCGAGCAGTGGTGAGACAGCGATGAGTGATCAACCAAGTGGACCCTATTATTTGAGACTCCATTAAAAGCAACATTGTAAAAGTACCATATACAAAATAAAAAGAACACCCTTCCCCATGCCCACTCCCCCCCCAACATCATGCTCCCTCCCTGCCTCCCTGCATGGCGGGAAAAGAACCTCTCCCAACTTGCGGAGTACCTGTCACCCACCCTGAACAGCTCGGGAACATGAAACAACCCCACTCCCTAAAGCAGTTGTAACTAAAAACGGTGAACCCTTCGGGCAACCAATTCCAAGGTGCTTTAAATAAACGATCACCCTGAACCTGTTACTAATCTGCTAACTAAATCATCTCTCCAATGACAAGTAGCCATCGATATTGGGTCCATGTAAGCTTAAAACACAACCAACCGGACAAAATGCGAAGTTAAGCAATCGAAAACCATAATCTTCTACATGTAGAGTGTGAGGAGCCCCTCAACCTCCCATGGTAGACTCTCATACTTGCTTTGTCCTGCACCTCATCCTTCAGGGCTCCGTGATGGTGATGGTCAACGGTCT
Source organism: Lissotriton vulgaris (assembly GCF_964263255.1). NCBI lineage: Eukaryota > Metazoa > Chordata > Amphibia > Caudata > Salamandridae > Lissotriton > Lissotriton vulgaris. The sequence goes on along the minus strand of NC_141700.1, from coordinate 503,749,264 downwards.
GTGATAGCTGCCGATTTCCTCAGCCGCCAGGGCCTCCACCTCTGCCCGATGACCAGTGGGATCTCTTGCCAACAGTTCTCCGGACCTCAAGTCAGTCCCAAGCGTCCTTGGGCCTAGTGAAGAACAATAGTTTGTCCTCAGATTCAATCCGCAACTTGGCTGGGAACATCATAGCGCACTTGATGTCTTGATCTCGCAAAGCACGCTTCACCTCGAGGAAGCTGCAATGCTGTTTCTGGACCCGCAGGGTGAAGTCGGGAAAGAAAATAACCTTACTATTGTCGATAGCTATTGGCGGGGACGCCCTTGCAGTCTGTAACATAGCATCTCTGTTGCTGTAATTGAACACCCTTGCCAGGAGAGGCCGGGGTGGCGCCCCAGGCTAAGGTCTGCCTCCTGGGACACAATGCGCACGTTCGATTGAGAAGCAGATGGACAGGCCCCGTGGCTGGAGCTGCTGAAGGAGCAATTCCTCCACGAAGAGGTCTGCCGCCTGCACCTCTGCCTTCTCTGGCACACCCAGGATGCAAACGTTGTTGCGTCTCATTTGGCCTTCATGGTCATTGAGCTGCAGGGTGAGGGCCGCCTGCACCTTTTGAAATTCGGTCACCTGACTCTTGAGGATGTCGGAGTCTGTTTTCAGGTCTTTCATGGTTTCCTCTACGGCCCCAACATGATCCAACATTTTCTTCATGTCTGCCCCGATCAGGGCCACCTCTGTGGTCATAGTGGTGATGCCAGCCTCAAGGGAGGGACGTACAGTCGTTATGGCGGACAAGATGTTGTGCAAGATGGGCCCGTGTGCTCCTCGGGGGGCGTCAGGTGTGGTTCTTGTGCCATGCAAACTTTTTGAGCTTGGCCTGGACATTTCCTCGACAGCTACGGCTGGTCGCCATCTTGGTGGAGCGAGGCGCCTGACGATAGAAGATAGGAGAGCAGTAGACTGTACCCCACCGGCTACTCGCCGCCGCCTGCAGTGGGTATCAATCCCACACCGGCCTGTCGGTTTCCACCCGTCGTGTGCAACCACCCAGTTGAGTGGGGTCCAGAATCAGGCAGCCCCAAAGCAACGTGTGACCACTAGTGCAGAGATCGGGGAGGGGGGGTCAACCTGTAGTTGAATGATTGTGTGAGGTCCACTCCTATCCCCGCGGGGGTGACAGGGCTCTGCTGTGTCTGAAGTCCGCCCCCCTTCCAATTGACAAAGGGTCCACAAACTCCGGTCCGAGGGGGCCACGCAGTCTTGTACCCCCAACTCGTGCTACGATCAAGGAGCGGGCATCAATTGACGGGGGCCATTGCAGACTCACCACTGGTAAAGGAGCTCCTCCGCTCTCTCTTAAGGCACCCTAGTGGGAAGGTGCTGGGTGCTCCGGAGTGGAGGCGCGAAGTGTCCTTGTATGCGTGGCAGCTGATTATGGGCCCAGAAATGTCGGTCTTGAAGAGCGGGTCTCCACCTCATCAAAATGCGGCGGCAAGAGCAGGTTCCACTCCGGTGTTGAACCGTGGCTGATCTGGGCCCTGCGCCCGATTTGCGTTGCACAGCCTCAACGCACGTCGTCGAGTTACGCACCCGTCCAGACAGTAGGACGGCACGCGTCCAGCAGCAAGAGCCCTCACAGCAAAGCGTCGTCCGCCTCTCCCCGCCGGAGCCTCCGATGTTGTCGAGACTTGGCCAAGACGTGGCGCCAGAGGTACGGAGCGGTCAAGCTCAAAGTCAGGCGTTGGTGTCCAGGGCACACTATGTTATATTGGATATTCCGGTAGTGGCGCGTCGGAGCTCGGCTACCGTGCGGCCATCTCCCTCGGCAGTTGGCCACGCGCCCGCTGATTTTATTTGTTAGTCATCAACCTGAGCTGCTTATTAGATGGAGCCTGGGCAGTGCATGCGAGGCATGCTGTATTCAGGTATGAACTTAAAGCTCCGCCCACTCTTCGCCCATCTTTTAAATTGCCTCCGGTAACTGTCCTTTCTAAATGGCTGTTTCTGATTCGTTAAGAGAATTGTTAGTCTCTCCTTAGTAACGCCTTGTCTGCATTTGTAACCTCCCATGATGACTGGACTTTTTACTAGTGTTGTTACACTGTCTGTTTTATCTACAGTTTGTGAGCCCTATGTCTTTAATGTCTTTAAGACCGCGCTTTACTTTAATGGAGGCGGCACCTTTCTTTAGACGAGCCCCGCCTTCAATAATGGGGCGTGGCCAACATTAAAGTGGAAGCGCGGCATGGGGCGCTTTTACAACAACAAAAAAAGCATTTGTTTGTTCAACATGACAAACAAATGCTTCTTTTGGTAAAAGCGCCCCATACAACGCTTTCACTTTAATGGCGGCCATGCACCTGTCCTTAGACTAGCCACGATTAAAGAAAGGGGCGTGGCCGCCATTAAAGTCAAAACGCGGGATGGGGCGCTTTTACAAACAAGCATTTGGAATGCAATAGGTCTTGCATTTGCGAGAGTTTAAGCTATTGGTATAGTAAATGACAATGCCTTTTATTTAGGTTTTAAAAACCAAAACATAAATAAAAGGCATTATCATTTATAATGCCAATAGCTCAAACGTGCATAAATGCGAGACATATTGAGACATATTGCACTGCGAATGCTTGTTATAACAAAACGGGGCAGATGTGTCTTCTAATCACAACTTCGTAGTTGCTGTTTCCTCAGGATACTCGATTCACAGACTGGACACACCCCTTAAAAGGGTTAGTGGTTTCGCCATTATTTATAACAAATTCTTTATGGCCAAATTTCACACAGCCTCTTCTAAAGACGGTGAAGCATTTGCTTTTAGCATTGAACTCATGAAAAAACAATCATTTAATGGTATGCTCATATATTGGCCGCCTGATTCTAGGAGCATTAAAAAAAAATCTATTGGTTCACATCTGGAAGCTAATCTAACTGCAAGGAATTTCACAGTTCTAGGTGATTTTAACTTCCACCCCGATGCCTCCATGGATAAAGGTACTATGCTTTTTCTGGAAATCAGTACTTTCTTAGGCTTCTTGTTCTTGCAACTTATTTACAATCCCACCCATCAGGCATGTCACACACTGGATGGAACTTTTTCAATAATTCCCCAGATTGGGGGAGAGGCCAAGTAGGCCAACATGGCGGTCACATTTTAGTACTGCTCTGCCGCAAACCCCCTCTATCCGCCACATATCAGGACCGGAAGTCGCCACCTCTTGGCACAGCGGGGGGTAGAAGTGGGTGGGGGGGGGCTGGGATGGTGAGGGGATCTGGACTGCGGTGCCTTTGCCTTCCCCGCTCCTTGAAGCCTCTCCACGAATCCTGGTGGCACTGCAAGACTTGCGGTGGGCCCTCGCTGATGCAAGATGCAACACGCTGTGGCCCAAGGGCTCCTCCAATATCGCCCTCCTCTGCACCGCCAGGGGGACACCGCTGCTGTGGGCAGCATGAAAGGCTCTGTGACCTGTGTTGGGGGAGGACAAGAGGGGACGCCTGAGGTGGAGGGGGACTGAAAACTGACGATGTATCGTGAGCCACCGCCGGTGTCCCTCAGCTCTGGGTATGGCGTGGGCTGTGTGGTGAGGGCCCGGATGTGCGGCCACCCACTGGACGTCTCCCTGGGTTGCGGGGTCACCCAGTTGCAGCCCTGTGTCAAAACACACATTGAGTTGCTGGGGTGCAGCGCGTGTGGTTTATGGGGTCAGTGGGGAGTCCCACTCCTGTACTGCTGCGAGTGGCGGACAGCTGCTACCTACTGACTTCTCTGGTCCTGTGCCACCCTGGCACCACCAGCCTGTGATTTGCTGCTCAGGCCGTCGTGCCTGATTCAGCCACAACCGTGAGGGATCCAGATGGGACACACAGGGCGGGCGGGGCTCACCTGCCGGTTAGAGGCCCCGCATCAGTAGTGACCTAGCTTTATCCTGGGGGCAGGCGCAAGCCTGAGCGGTAAGGGGCCTGTTACACCGCTGCTTACCTGCTGCCCCCTGTAAGCGTGTGGAAGGGATCCCTCCTGCTGGGGGCCGGTGCGTTGGCCTGGGCACTGCTCTGTGGCCCCTTATGTCAACCTGGGTGCAGGTGGGGAGTCACAACATCGCACAGCTGTGTTGATCCTTGCCCTGGCCCCGCTGCTGGGGGCCACGCAACCGCTCTTCAGCTTACAAGCAAGGGGCTCGGCTTTGATGTACGAGTTACTTACCTTTGGTAATGGTGTATCTGGTAGAGACGATTCTAGCTGCAGATTCCTTAACATAGAATTACCCCCAGGCGTGAGACAGGTTCCGGAAAACTTTTTGCCACAGCATCCCTGCGCGACGGGGGGTTGGCACCACATGACTCCGCCCTGACGTCGTCCGCGTCCATGACGTCAGCGAGGATACATAAGACCCACCCGGCAAGCCAACGTCAGTTTTCTTTGGAGAACTTTTCCGCGCCACAACGCAGAGCCATCGCTAACAAAACTGTGAGAATACTGGAACAGTGTGAGACAAACCCCGCTAAGCAGCAGGGAAAAAAACAATGGTGAGGGACAGCACCATCCAGAAGAGAGTCAGATACGGAGGCACCAATATCTGGAATGAAAGAACAGGACACCACTACTGGAAAGCAAATCCTGTAAACAATACAACAGCCTCCCCGGGGCAGAAGAAAGTGAAAAAACACACAGCAAACCAAGAAATCTGCAGCCACCGCCCGGAAGTGAGGTGGGGGGCACCAAGATCAGAACGGAGAGCAAGACTATTCAGCCTCCGACAATATCAGCAGGGAGAAAGTCTCCCGAAAGCCAAGATCAAGACCAGCCAAGGCTTATCAACCCCAAGGACTGCCAAAGACAGAAGTACAAGGAGAAGAGGAAGAACGAGCGAACCCCACATCGGAGGCCAGGGTGCAGAAGTGCCAACAAAGACAAACATTGGAGCAACAACAAGGCGAGCATCCCCCGAAGGAGGGAGGAAGAAAAGGGCACTCACAAAAAGACATCACCCGCATGCAGACGAGTGCAGAAACCCAAGAGGGCCCTTGCAGAACGGGGAGGAAGGGCAGGTCGTGAAGGAGTCTGCGGCTAGAATCGTATCTACCAGATACACCGTTACCGAAGGTAAGTAACTCGTACATCTGATAGAGACTACTAGCCGCAGATTCCTTAACGTAGAGTAGATACCCTAACATACCCTAGGGGCAGGAGGGTTTGCGAGAGGACCTTCTCACATCAGGTGAACCCAAGGCCCTGACAGGGGACAAATCGCCAGGATAGGGAAATAACCCAGTCCCCCCAACAGGGGAGGAGCCACAGGAACAGGGAAAAGAGCCCCCCCCCCCCGCCTAACCAGACTAGAACCTCAGCGTTGCAGAGAACACAGCCCAAAGGGGAAGTGTCACAGCGACAAGCGGCAGCTCCGTTCTCACCAAGCAGGAGAAGGAAGGGCAGTACGAAAAGAGGCCATCAGCCAATGTACCAGGGACCTCCACCGGAAGCCCTCGTTACAGGCAACGCGAAGGGAGGCCAGCAGCCAATGTACGAGGGACCCTCAACGAAAAACACAAGCACAGGCAAAGCAAAGGAGTACCAGGGAAGAAGAGTAACCCAGGGACTCCAAGGAGAAGAAGCAGAAACGAGAGCAAGAGCCCTCCACCGGCGACACACCTAGTGAAGAAGGCGGCCGAACTCAATCACAGCTGGATATCAACAGGCCAGACAGAACAGCACCTCAGTAATAAGGCAGGTGGAAGAGAAAACATAATCCCATAAGACTCCCGAAACAAAACCGGAAGCAGGGACGCCCGGCCTCAATCTAAGGCCCCTGGCCGCCGACCAAATGAAACGGCGGGCGCAGCTGGATGCCGACAAGCGCCACAGAACTAAATGTCTAGACCACAACGTCCAGGCGGGCACAACCGGGAGCCAACAAGCAACCAGCCAGAGAAGGAACAAGTAGGACAACCAGGTCGTCAACACAGGAAAATACTCCCTTTGGACAGCAGACAAGAGGACCAGGCCAAACGGCAGACATAGGGCAAAAACCCTGCAGCACAACGCCACAGCTGACCAAGAAAATGCACCAGGGGCATACAGCAACCCCTGGAAGAGCAAGGAAGCCGCAAGGGGGAGTCCACACCATTCCAGTGTAAGACAGGGCTATCCAATAGATATACATACCCCACGCAGGGTGGGACACGGCCCAAGAAGTATGTGAACCATTCTTAGGGAAGAAAATCCTGCATCAGAGACCAAAGAAAAAAACCTGCGGCAGAAAACACAGAAGGCTTAGGAAGCAGTCAAAGAACATTCTTTGCCCAAGGGAGGCTAAAGCAACAGAAGAAGTAGGCCAACCCAGGACCCCGAGGGCACAGTATCCCTCACAGAAAGTGTAACGGTCACCCCAACACCAGATTACAGGAGCAGTGGGACAACACCTCCCACAAAGACCCGGAGGGTCAACAACAAAAAACACCTACTGAGGAGGAGGATGGAGCCCTGCAAGAAGACTCTGAATGGCGGAGTCCGCATGAGTGTTAAACAAAAGGACCCCGTCAAAGAGTAGATTGACCAAGCGTTCCCTTTTATGTTCTGGAAAAACAGCATCATGTAGCCAGGCATGGCAACGGAGAGCCACAGAAGTGGCCATAGCACGGCCGAGAGCATCGGCAACATCCAAGGCCACATGAAGAATAAATGCAGCCAACTCCCTACTATCCAACATATGGCTTCGAAGTCAGCATGGGCATCCTCATGAGAGACATGAGAAAGAAGGGACTCCACAGAGTCCCACAGACTGGAAGTAGCCCTGGTCAATACACACAAAGTATTAAGCACCCGCAAGGCAGCGCTAGAAGCGAAGACATTACACCCTCATGATTCCAACCATCTGGCCTCCCCAGACGGAGGAACCAACACCACAGACAAGCACGGAAGGGAGTTCCGCAGAATGGAGCCCTGAGCAGAAGGGTGGAAAGAAAGACAAACAGGGTCCTGCGGAGCAGGGCGATGATGATGCAGTAGTGCCCAAGGCACCGGATCACCCGTGGCAGTGCGCCCGCAAGCCCCCAGAAGAGAATTGGTGAGTGACGCTTTAAAGGGAAAGAACAACTCCCGTCCGCCAGAGCCCTGATGGAGAACTACCAAAAGGTTGTTCGTAGGAAAAGGAACGACAGGTGCACCCATCCGCAGAATACCGGCGGCCGTGGAAATAGCCCAAAAGAAGGCAACACTAGCCTCCGTCGGGCGCCGCGGAGGAGAAAGAAGTTCTTACGCGGGTAACGGCTGCAGGCTGAGTCGCCCGTTCCCATGCCAAGGGGGAAGCGGCCAGCCCCGGAATAGTGGGGGATCCACAGATGAATGGGTAACCTGAGGAGCCCTAAGAGGCCAGGAGGAAAAACATCCGCGAACCACGGAAAAAAGAGCTTGAGGATTTAGGCCGTAGGGGGAGGCGAAGAGCTCTCCCTGGACGAAGCCTGAAAAAAGGCAACAACACGGCGCCCCGTCTCCGGGGAGGAACACACCAACAGATGGCCAGCCTTCGGAGAAGAAGGGACCTCAGGAGACGACTCCAGAACCCGATGCCGGCACGGCTCCGTGGAGTCTGTCACCGGCTTCAGGTCGACATCAATCGGTGCTGGAGGGGTCACTCGCGGCGCCGGGCAGACTCCTGCTACCACGTGATCTCCATGAGGGTGGGGCGGGGTCAACGCCAGAACGGCGAGGGAGCGGCACCGAAAAGGCGCCGGCTCAGCCTCAGGCGGGGCAGCCGCCCGTGCCGAGGACCGAGGTGGACTCGGAAAAGCATCCCAGGTCCCTGCCTCCACCCGTGACTCCACCAGAGCTGGGGAGGAAGGGTTCCGGAGCCGAAACTGCGCCGGCTCGGCCTCTGGTGAGGCAGCTGCCTGCTTGGAGGACCGAGCGAGACTCGGGGGCAAGCCCAGAGTTAGGGCTGTCTCCTGCGACGCCACAGGGAGCCCCATAGGGATTTGTGGCGAGGCAGGGACACCATGCGCCAAAGAGGGGAGCCCCGAAGGACCGCACCACTCTCCTATGACCTGGAGCCGGAGGCTCTGGCGCAGGAGCCACCAGCGACTCCGCAGAAGGCCCCGCGCGAGGCAAGGCTTCCGCGGACGTCTCAGGAGGAGAAGGTGGGACCTAGTCACCTCTACACCAGGAAACGGCAGATAGGAAGGCAACAGGCGGGGGCGCATGTCCGGGGGGAGCAGGAGCCCACCGCAAAAAGAGGACAAGGCCTCAAAGAGAAACTAAAGGACCTACCAGCCGACGAGCCACGCCCTCGGGACCGCGGTGAAAGACGAAACCAGAGGTTCCATGCCTCTGAGGTAGGGGATGGACGCTGGGATGACACCGACCTGGACAAGCACGCTGACAGCAACTTTATCTGGCGCTCCCGCCGGGAAAAAGGCTTAAGGTGCTGGCAGGCGCCGCAGCTCTGAGTTGTGGTGTTCACCTAGGCACCACGTACAAATTGGGTGAGGGTCCGTCGCCGACATGGGACGCGCACAGGAGGTACAGGTCTTGCAGCCCGAAGGCATTCGCACACTTTTCCACTTAACGCCAAGCGTGTAAGAGAATCGAAGGCCCGAAAACAGGCCAGGACATAATACGGATCCGGACTTATGTATCCTTGCTGACGTCATGGACGCGGACGACGTCAGGGCGGAATCAAGTGGTGCCTTCCCCCCGGCGCGCAGGGATGCTGTGGCAAAATGTTTTCCGGATCCAGTCTCACGCCTGGGGGTAATTCTACGTTACGGAATCTGCGGCTAGTAGTCACTATCAGATTGGCAGTATTGCATTGATGGCAGGCTGCCTCTCTGGACACGTCGCTCTTCTCCTCAGAGGCCAGGATTTCCCATGACAGACAGGTGAGTGGAGATTGTGGCCTTGCGCCAGGATGTGATGTGTATACCCTGTGTGAAGTGAGGCTTCACTCCGCGGCCTGCGCCGTGCACTGCTTTGGCTCGGTTGGTCCATCAGGAGACCCTGGACTGATCTACTCCCCCTCTTACAATCCCTGTTCCAACTTACCAGACTTGCTGGTTTTTACTGGCATTGATTGGACTCCTCTGGGTGCAGTGCGCTGGGACTCTGCAGTCAGCGCAGCTTTGCAACTACTACTCTTCATGAGGGGGACACCTCACAGACCCTTGGTGGGACTGCTCAGTTTTCTTGATCTGGGCGTGCCTCTCCTGCTGGTGCTCCCCCTAAGCCATGGCTGAGCACTCCATCTGTACCTTATGGCCCAGTTCTGCAGTTGGCCACCTAAGGCTGGACCCCCCCCGTGTTTTTCGCATCTCCTACAGCCACCCTGCTACGATGAGGAAGGATAGAGCAGCCCGCACTGCGCCAACATAGACGAAAATGGGCCAGTACACAACCGGTTCTTCTAGTGGTGGCGCAGGATCCCTGGATGGCAGTGGTCGGCCTCCTCTGCCAACGATCTCACAGTGATTATTATGCAGGCCATCTAGACCTCACAGGCAGTTGTGGAGACCAAGATCGTCCAAGTCAGACTGGACGCTGTGCTGCTGCGCCAGGATCTCCGCAACGCCACAGTGCAGATCATGGAGGCAGAGTACAGGATCTCCTCAGACAACATCTCAACCCTTAAAGGCCAGGTCTACACTCTGCTCACTCAACAGCAGAACTCCGCAGGCATGCCGAAGATACAGAGAACCGCTCCCTGCGCAACAATGTCGCTTGACTTGAGTCCCAGTGTGAGCAGAGGGGGCCGATCCGTAACGGATGGTGGACTATGTGGAACAATGGATTAGATCCCGAATGCCAGCTGACCGCCTATCCTCATGGTTTGCTGTTGAAAGAGCACACTGTGCCCTGATGCCTAGGCCCCCGCTCAGGGCCTCACCCCGGCCTGTCATAGCTTGCATTCTTAATTAACGGGACATGGACGCCATTCTCAGCAAAACTCGGAAGCACCCTGACCTCCGATGCGGGGACGCCAAGTTTCTTCTCTTCCCGGACTACACTCATGAAGTTCAACAACATAGGCGTTCCTACACAGAGGTGAAACAAAAGCTGCGGGCAATGGGGCTCCAGTATAGTTTGTCATTTCCCGCATGTCCCCGCTTCCCCAACTCACTAAGTCACACTTCTTTGATACACCGGACTCCACCTGGTAGCAGTGTATGGAGGATCATACACTTTGTGCGCCCGCCTCCACCCACTCACAGCGCCAAAGAGCACCTGTCAACCTAGGTTCGCAGGAAATGCTAAAGCCACGCAGACCTGCATCCAGTCACTGAGGGGAAGTACAGCAGGCCGGTCAATCTCGCCCACGGGGTCTCCCCAGGAACAATTGCAGTCACCTTCCAGACCGGCCTCAAACCCTGCCTCCGAGGCGGAGGAGAGCAGGGAAGAGGCTGGTGGCCGCACCGCTGCACTTCCTGGCCTGGACATCCTCCACTCGGACACAGACTTATCCCACACCCCCACCAACTGATCGATATCATCAACTGCTGGCTGCGATTCATCTCGATGTTCTACAGCTCCGCCGCTGGGTTCGATTTAAGTCAACTGTCAACATTGCTCCTGGTTCATGATGTTATCTTATTTGCTGTTTTCCATGCTGTGCCATTTACCTTATACTCTACCTTCTGGTCTTGCTTAGTACTTGAGGGTCTCATACCTGCTTTAGTGATGGCGGATTACGTCAAATCCTGCTCTGATTTCATGATTTCTCCTGTAATGATGGGGATTGCACTCCTTCCTTTTGTCTTTTGCATTGTTTAAGACGCTCACAAGGTTACATTTTCTAGTTTTTTTCCAAAGGATTTTAATATAGGGTGACAGATGCTTCTGTGAAGAAGGGTGGGAGTTAGGGTTATCTTTTTACAATGTTGAGCAACATATTTGTTAACCCTTTTTCTTCCCTCTTAGGTCTAGACACGTACACTCGTTCTACTCCTGAACATGGTCCCAGAGATTATGATCTCCCGTGGTTCACTGCTGGTACAACCCTCTTTGTCCAGTTGGGCCCACAAGCTTTATCGGTGGGCTCGTCATCCGTACTTCACACTAATTTCCAACCCCCACACACATGACCTTTCGGGTTTTAGTCATGGAATATCAACGGCCTATTGGACAGGGTGAATCGGCAGTGACTTTCACCCTTGCTCAGCGACACCATACTGAGGATCTGTTGCTGCAGGAGACCCATCTCCTTGGGAAACGCTGCCCCTTCCTATCGCATAAGGGCTACAACAGAATCTTTCATGCGTGGTACTCTGGGGGGCTATTCTCCTGCACTGCTCTTTTGCCATGGTAGTTTCACAAATGAAGCGCAATTCGCATGGGTGTTTCATTGCTCTGGAGGGCATACTGAAGGGGCAACCGGTCTCCCGGGTATAGGTTTATGTACTTCCCGCTTTCTTGACCGCTATGTCAAAGCCAATGAGCATGAACACTCCACCCTGGTGACTCGCCTAGAGGCACAGGCACTTCGTCTGGAGTGACAGCTGGAGCCTACTCCTGTCGAGCACACCCTCACTGGCTTATTGAACATCAGCTAAACTAGCACCAATGCACTTTTAATATTAAAATCCAGCTTAACACGGGTGACGGAATTAGACATTGCATGGAGATAAGAGCATCTCATGACGCAATGATGTCAGAGGACTGGGCCTGGATCTCAACGGCATTGCATAGCAATAGGAGGGCGAACTCCTAGTACAGGAAAACTATTGATCTTGCCCGAATCTCCACTGGCGTAACACTTGAAGGGGGCTCCGTGCAAGGGACGTGGAGGGGACCCCTCCAGGCTCAATCAGGAGCTCTGCAGACAGAGTGCTGTGGTGAGGGGGGGCCCCAGGAGCTTAGGGGTCCCCCGCACCGTGGGGGCTGCAGGGGCCTGTGTTATGCCTCTGTGGATCCCAACACCACTGGATACCAGGTAAAGCCCAAACAAACATCGAAGGCATAAAGGAGCTGACAACAAGAACCAAGTTCAGAATAATAAGTTGGAACGTGGCTGGGCTCAAATCGACTAAAGCAAATCGAGAAGACATGAAATTCCTTAAAACAGGGGATATTTTATGTTTACAGGAAACATGGATTATAACACCAAGCTCTATTAAAGATTTCCAGGCGACCAAGACATTGGCCAACAAGAAAAACATCTTTGGAAGACCAACCAGTGGGGTTTCAATCCATGTAAAACTAAATCTGCAAGTACGAGTCAAGGAATGGCCCACATACTCACCTGACGTTCAGATCATAACTATAAAAAGAATTGGACTAGAGGGCACTCTGATCACAATCGCAGTGATTAACCTCTATGTCAATCCATCCAAGAAGGCAAAAACCACAAACATTAGGATGATCACTGGACTGAATGGAGAATATCTTTGAGAGAACCCAGGGCATGAATGCATAGTTACCAATGATTTTAACATGAGAGACATGTGCCGCCCAGAACAAAGCCAAGGGGAGAGTGGGCGGAACATCATGGAAGCCTGCATTAATGAATTTAACTAAATAGGGCAGTCAAACAGGAAACCACAACCCACATTCAAAAACATCTCCATGCTAGATTACATTTTCCTGAGCAAGAACCTATTGAAGAGGTGCGAAGAATATAAGGTGCCACATACTACTGCAAGTGATCATCATCCATTACCCACCCATGTCACTGTAAGCGCCATGCCGCATGAGGAACACCTCCCTGTTGGCCAAATGCACAATCCAATCAGTGAACCAGCATTGATAAAATGAATTAAATGGGGACCCCCAAGCCGTGCCAGATATAACAAGTGCAAACAGGCTACATGTACTATTGGTCCCCAGAAAAGCTAGTCAAAACTCGTGGACTCGCTATTCAAAGCTTTGAGTGCAGGAAGGCAACCCACACATAAAGGCAAACTTACTGGAAATGGGCCAATTTATCTCCTCGATAACAAAGAATTCAGAGAAAGTAAAAAGAGGTGTTGTCTGGCAGAGCTACTGCAAAGGAGAGAGAAGTGTCCATGGATGGAAAAACCCTGAAGCCATCTAGAAAACTGTATAAAAAACATCTGCCTTCTAAAACTAACCAACATGGAAAAACGGTGATGGATCAAGCCCTGATCTTTGGACTGGGTAGGAGTGTTCTGCTTAATTCAGATACTCTGTCCATCACCACCCCCTTTTCTGAATCGTTTTGTCCACCATAAGCGTGGAAGGGTATACTCAGATTTGAGTCCCTTGCTCACTGCACCATCAGGATTCAAGCAAGCCGGGCCGAAGACGGCTGAAATGCCAGAAACCGGTCCCCGGAAGCTTGTTTCCTTCCCAGTATAAGAATTGGCTTGGTAGTTTGGTCTGCCCTGTTCCCATGATGCACTGGGCCAGGGACAGACTAATTTCCATGTAGCCAGGTTCTGAGCTGGGATGGTGCAGTGAGCTAAAAAACGGTGATGGATCAAGCCCTGATCTTTGGACTGGGTAAGAGTGGTCTGCTTAATTCAGAGACACTGTTCATCACCACCCCCTTTTCTGAATCCTCAACCAGGCGTGGCATCAAACCTCCACTGTGATTGCCATCGATCTGCCCAGTGAGTCGGCGGTATCTAGACCACAACGAATCATGAACTTAACTGCGTCTCTCCCCTCTGCAACAGCCTGGGAGAGAGCTATCCGGGCCTCCTCCGGACACTGAGGCAGGACTTGAGCCACCTTATCCCACAGAGAGTGGGAATAACGACCCAAGAGGCATGTGGTGTTCACGAACCGCAGCGCAGAACTGGCGGAAGAAAAAATCTTCTTTCCGAAGTGATCCAGTTTCTTGGATTCCCTATCTGAGGTTGCGGAAGGGAAGGCAGTTGGGGAAGCAGAGGCTTGGACAACCAAGCTCTCAGGGGTGGGGTGTTGGGAGAGGAAAATGGTGTCACCCGGAGCCGGGCGATGGCGTCAGGCCACGTTCCTATCCACAGGGGCCCCTGTGGTGGGCCTGGACCAAGTGGCCAAAAGAACGTCAGAAAGTGCTTCGTTGAAAGGAAGCAGCAGCTCTGCAGAAGTAGCTGCTGGCTGAAGCACTTCCATCAGGAGGTTAGTCCTGACAGCCACAGTAGGGAGCTTGAGGTGTAGGGCCTCAGCCGCCCTACGCAACACCACGGCTTAACTAGCGCTTTCCTCCGTAGACACGGTAGGAGGAGACAGCATGCCATGGTCTGGCGAGTGATCCAGACTACTGGCATCCCCCAACTCCTCTGCCCAGTCCTGTTCAGACTCGCAAGCAGCTGCGAGAGGGTCCTCAGACCCCTCCCAGTCCTCCACTTCCTCCTCAGGCTGGTGTATAGGCCGAAAATAAGGAGTAGGGACATGGGGATAGAAATCCCAGAGCGGCATCGAAAACGGCATTGAACGACGCCGGGCCGACTCCACACCCACTACGGGGCTGAAACCGGGGCCGACGTCGTCCCCATAAGTGGGCAACTTCGGAAGTGGTGCTGGCGGGGTCGACGTTGGTGGAGGTGTTATAAGGTCAACCGGCGTTGACCGGGATCCAGGGTGGTCTCACGGCACCCGTTCAATGGTGACGCCGGGGCCACTGGCAGTGAAAGGCGAGGACCCCCACTCGGGACCACGGGGCCCGAAGGCGCACCAGCGGGACCCAACGGCCCAAAAAGGCGAGCCATGGCCTACAGGAATTCCTGTATCTTGGCGGAGTCGCTGACGAACCCGGAAAGGGCGGGTAGGCCGGCAGCAACTGTATAGGTTCCGCCAGAGCCGCGGGGGAGGCACCACCCGCACCCTCATCTGCGTTGCGCGAGAAGTCAGAGAACGATGTTGTTTCTTTGACTTCTTTTTCTTCGCCTTACCTGACCCAGAGAGCGAAGACTTTGATCCCGAAGACCGATGGTGATGACTCCGAGCACAGTCTCTCGAACTCCCTCGGGACCAGGACCAAGAACGGAGCAGAGCCGACTGCCGGGCTTTCAACAACTCTCGGAACCGCTGCTGCAAAGTTTTCGGCGCCATGGCCCGGCAGTCAGGATACGACTTGGGGTCGTAGTCTCACCCCAGGCAGAAAAGACACACTTGGTGCTGGTCCGTGACCAACATCATATGGTGACAGTCTTCACAGGACTTAAAACTGGGCATCCTAACTGTACTTTAGGAGTTGAAGAATCGATTAAAAAAAATGGAGACGAAAAGCCTTCAAAAAGTCAGTCAAAAATTGACTGGTGGTTTCTGCTGTTCCCGAATCTGCGCTTTCTGTCGCGGAAAAAGAAAGAACTGAAATCAGCACGCGTAGGCGGTGTCTAAGTAGCACCCGTGACTTCATCCCCGCAACCACGACGCCAGCGACGGATGCGGAGCTGCACAACGCCACCTACCGACGCGCAGGGATACTGCTGACGAAAACTTGTCGGATCCAGTCTGACGCCTGGGAGTAATTCTAAGGTAAGGAATCTATCACTATGTGTTTCTTTTGAATCCTTGTGGCCCAAAGGTGCTCCAGCAGGAACCAGTGGGGTACTGTTATGTTGGTCTTATTAAATCCATAGGATTTGCACTTTTGTTGAACAACATAAACAAAGGGCTTGGTGCCTAGACTGATTCCGGATGCCCCCACAGGATTTGTTGGCCTATAGACCAGCTAGGTCACAGTGCCACCGTAAGCCTCCCTTAACTCTATCAGGAAGCAGATCGTTCCCAGCAAGCTCTGCACATGTTAACCCTGACCCCTTAGGTATCGTGGAAACAGTACAGAACATTTCGATCAGTCACTCGTGCGCACTTATTCTCAGAGTAGTATACAGAGAACACACTGTGGGACGTTTTCAATAAGTTTATTGAACCACTTTTATTCTTGTATAAAATAAGTGTGCTACAAAAGCAGATACAAGTGATAATGAGCACAAAATGAGTAAATAGTAGATGCCTGTTGGAAGCTCTGCGGGGCACCTGGTAGCCTGACAGGGTGGCCAGTTTATTCCCGCCTGGTATAGGAGGGTGCGTTAGCTGCGCCCCTTGGGGTGTTAGGACACTCCTGGTCCTGCGCAGGGGTGGTTCCTGAGACTCTGCTTCACTGTGGACATTTGGAGTATCTCTGCTGCGAAGGGCCTGGCTGGTGCTGGAACTGTGACATGGTGGTATGGTAGCTAGTGCACCTTGTGATCCTACTGAGACTCAGCCATGTCCTGCCACAGCGCAGTGAATAAAGACCCTTCGGTTAACGCATCTTTGCTAAATCTACCACTAAGAAAAGTAGAGGGGAAGCATGGGTCTACAGCGCCAGACCTCTCTGCAAACAACACCAGAGCAGGTGAAATGGCCAGAGATGATTCCCCCATCACCCAGGCATTCCTGGAACACCTGTTTGGGACCCTGCTGAATGACTTCGCGTGGTTCAAGCTGGATATTGCGACAGAGATTAAGGAGATCCGTAATGATATGGAAGCAGTGAGGCCTGAGAGTGGCATCATTGGAAAAGGGCTGAGATGCGCAGGAGTACGAGTTGGAGGGCCATCGCCAGGAGTTGCTGCCACTACCTGACTAGTATTCAGACCTCTGGTATCAGCTTGAAGACCTTGGGAAACGGTCACAACGCTCTAACACACTAATTAAAGGCATCCTATTACAGGCTTGAAGACTATCACTCGTCTCTTTAAACATGCAGCCTCTTCTCTGCTAGACGTACGAGTTACTTACCTTCGGTAACAATGTATCTGGTAGAGACTATTCTAGCCGCAGATTCCTTAACATAGAATTATCCCCAGGCGTAAGACGGGATCTAGAAAATTTTCTTTGCCATAGCATCTCTGTACGCCGGGGGGCAGTACCACGTGTCTTCGCCCTGACGTCGTCCGCAGGTGTGACGTCAGCAAGGTCACATAAGCCCCAGCCCGGTGCGCCGACGTCAGAACTTTTCAGCGCCACAATGCGGAGCCATCACAAACAAACACTGTGAGAATATGGGAACAGTGTGCGAAAAAATCAGATAAACAGAAAGGGAAGAAACGAATGGTGAGGAACAGCACCATCCGGGAGAGTGCCAGGCACTGTGGCACCCAAAGTCATAGAAGGGAAGGGCAGAGCAGAGCACAGCCACTGCGAAGCAAACCTGCAAGGAAATACAACATCCTCTTTGGGGGCAGAAAAGCATGTGAAAAACGTCATAGCAGACGATAGAGGCCAGCAACCCCAATCTATAAACAGCGAGGGACAACAAGGCCAGAAAAGAGTAACAACAATTTACCCCAAGACAACACCAACAAGTAGAGGCGCATTACGTGTAAAGAGCTAAAGGTCAAGGCACAGTCAAGAGACCCCAACTCAGAGGACTGCAGAGGAGTCAGAAAGTTCAAGCAATGAAAAAGGGAGAAGAGCATGAGTATGCCCCACACCGGAAGACCAGGGTGCAGGGATGCAGAAGTACCCATGAACCCACCAACCAATCACCAGAAAGGAAGGAGATGATTAAACAAACAGAACAAGCATCCCACTAGGGAGGAAGTGAAAGTGGGCACTCACCGAAGACAAAACCACCCGGAGGCAGGCGAGTGTAGAAGACCAATCTGAAGGTCCTCGCAGAACGGGGAGGAAGGGAGGGTCGTGAAGGAATCGGCGGCTAGAATCGTCTCTACCAGATACATCATTACCGAAGGCAAGTAAGAAATGCGTTACTTACCTGTAACTGCAGTTATCCAGTATTGGTATCTTTCATAGATTCACATGCCTGAATCATTCCCCGTGGTCTGGGTGGAGGTCCCCGGTATATAAAAAAAGTAATGTCATAAAGACATATACCTAGCAATAGCCAGAGGCCTCTCATTAGTAACATATCCATGTACTTTTGTAAAAAGGACCAAACTTTGGCCAAGAGCCAAACAGATATCACCACCCTCTAGAACCTTCCTGGAAGGAGCCCTAGTCCCTCAGATTTCCGTAAGCACAGTGCTAAGTAGTACCTATTAGGAGAACCAAGGTGAGCCCTTCCAAGGGAGGTGGGTGGGTTGCATGTTAATCTATGAAAGATACCAATACTGGATAACTACAGTTACAGGTAAGTAACGCCTTTCTTATCCAGTATTATGGGTATCTTTCATAGATTCACATGCCTGAATCAGAGTAGCAAGCAATAACCAGCACATTATGTATGGTACAACATGTAAAATCACACGATATAAGAATACCATTTGTGAAATATAACAAGTACCCAAAAACAATATAATAGAGAAATGTGCAAGTAGGCAGTAGGAAGGTGGGATGAAGAAAGAAGGCTCACCTCTAGCGAAATAGATGACGGAGCACAGCTTGACCCACTGCTGCATCTTTCTTAAGTTCAGAATCCAAGCAGTAGTGCCTGGTGAACGTATGTGGTGTCTTCCACGTCGCCGCTCTGCATATATCGATAATGGGCATTTCTGCAAAGAGCGCCATTGAAGTGGAGACAGCTCTGGTTGAATGAGCTCGAACTTTAGAATGCAGAGGATGACCTGCCTGTTGATGGCAGAAAGTAATGGCTGCAGAGATCCAAAGAGAAATGCTCTGCTTAGTCAAAGGAAGACCCTTTCTGGGTCTGCTGAAGGCGACAAAAAGTCGGTTGGATTTCCGAAACTGTTCTGTTCGGTGAATGTAGAACTCCAGACAACGCTTGAGGTCTAAAGAGTGGAGAGACCTCTCTGCTGCGGAAAGTGGATTTGGGAAGAAAGTCCGCAAGACTATAGGTTCATTCAGGTGAAAATTAGATGGAACCTTTGGGATGAATTTAGGGTTGGTCCGTAGGATAACTCTGTCCTGTTTGAATTGCAAGAAAGGATCCTGAATAGAGAAGGCTTGCAGCTCACTTACACGCCTTGCTGATGTGAGCGCTAGCAAGAGAGCGGTTTTCCAAGACAGGTATTTGATGTCGGCTCTGTGTATTGGCTCAAAGGGATGTTTCATCAGTTGAGCAAGAACAATGTTTAATTGCCAGGTGGGTGGTAAAGCTCGCACCGGAGGGAATGTCCTGAACAGGCCTTTTAAAAATTGCTTAACCAGTCTATTGGACCAGAGGGAAGTACCAGATGACGAACGCCTGAAGCAAGATATTGCCGCCAGGTGGACCTTAATAGAAGCATGGACCAATCCTGAGTGCGCCAAATGGAGCAGGTAAGGTAGAATTTGTGCAGGTGTTGATGAAAAAGGGTGTATCTTATTTGCTTTACACCATACACAAAACCTTTTCCACTTTAGAGAATACGTCTTGTTGGTACTGTCCGCCCGAGCCCGGGCTAAGACTGCCCTGCATTCTTGAGGAATGTCTAGGTGTTGAAACTCTCTGAACTCAGGAGCCAAGTCGACAATCTGAGAGATGCTGGATCCGGATGCTGGACTTGCCCTTGGTTCATTGTAAGGAGAGTCGGGCAAGGCTTGAATAGAATTGGCGGTTCCAGCGATAGGAGATGAAGCTCCGTAAACCAGTGTTGGCGCGGCCACGCTGGTGCTATTAAAATCAGGGTGCAATGCACTGCCTTCAGTTTCCGGAGGACCCTGGGAATTAGGGGAAATGGAGGAAATGCGTACGCAAAGATGTTGCACCATCCGATCGAAAATGCATTCCCCAGTGATCCCTTCTGGGGATGCCAGCTTGCGTAATGTTGGCATTTTGCGTTGTGTTGTGTCGCAAACAGATCCAGATGAGGCCTGCCCCATCGGGCAAATACAGAGCTGAGAAGTTGATGATCCAGCTCCCACTCGTGGCACACGGAACGTTGCCTGCTCAGAAAGTCCACCAGGACATTGTCCGTCCCTGGGACGTACTCCGCCCGAAGGGAAATGTTGTGCTGAAGAAGCCATTTCCAAATTTTTTGAGATTCTTGAGACGACAGAGAGCGTGTTCCCCCTTGTTTGTTCAGATAGTGCATTGTGGTGGTGTTGTCTGTTCTCACAAGCACTGGGAAATCTCTGATCCTGGGCAGGAACGCTTTTAATGCCATGTAAACTGCCCTTAACTCGAGGAGGTTTATGTGCAGTTGCTTCTCTGCCAGGGACCACTGCCCGTTGATTTGAAGGTCCTGAAGGAACGCCCCCCAACCTTCCAAGGACGCATCTGTAGTTATCACATGTGGCGATATTGGAAGTATGAACGAAAGGCCACGCTTTAGATTTTGTGGATGAAGCCACCAGCTCAGAGCCTGGGTCATGGTAGGAGTTATTCGGATGACGTCGTCGAAGGATCCCCTGCATTGAATCCACTGAGCTGATAGCGCCTCCTGAAGTGGACGCATACGAAGGCGGCAGTGTGGGACTAACAGGAAGGATGCTCGAGGACATCATCCCTAACAAGGACTTGTACAGGCGCACGGTGATGGACTTTATGGATTGAATCCGGGCGGCCAAGGTCCGTAGTTTCACTTGACGTTCCTGTGAAGGGAAAGCCTTTCTCTGAGCAGTATCTAGGACAGCTCCGAGAAAAGTGAGACACTGGGACGGCTGAAGGACAGATTTTTCCTCGTTGAGAGCAAGGCCCAGACCATTGAAGAGCTGAAGACAGGCGTTGGAGGACTTGGTCACGCCTCCGCGAGTAGGTGCCTTGACGAGCCAGTCGTCTAAGTACGGGAAGACCTGGTGATGTTGGCGGAGGTATGCTGCTACTGGAGATAGACATTTGGTAAAAATACGTCGCGCCGACTTTAGGCCGAAAGGCAATACTCGGAACTGATAGTGCTTGCCCGCCACCTCGAACCTGAGAAATTGTTTGTGGTTCCTGTGGATTGGTATATGAAAATATGCGTCTTGAAGGTCTGAAGACATCATAAAGTCATTCGCATTGAGGAGTTGCAGCACCTCCTGGATGGACACCATACGGAATGACTGTTTTTTGAGGTATTGGTTGAGGTTTCTCAAGTCCAATATAGGTCTCCATTTTTTCTCCTTCTTTCGAATTAGGAAAATTTGGGAGTAGAATCCCTTGCCTTTCTGATTCCGGGGGACTTTTTCTATCGCTCCTTTTTTTAGCATTAGGGAGAGTTCCAATTGCAGCAGTTGCAGATTTTTGTGCCGCATTGAGATTGGCGGCTTTTGAGGAGGAGTTTCCACAAACTCTAGAGAGTGTCCGAATTGAACAAGTTGGAGGACCCACCGATCCGTTGTAATGTGTTGCCAATTGTGAAGGAAGGATGAAATTCTCCCGCCAACTTTGCAAGGTGGAGAGAAACTGGAGACCTGTGGCAGAGAGAAGTCATTGCCTTCTGCCTGCGTCCTTCTTCCCTCCTCGTCCGCCAAAGGAAGACTTGTAGGACGACTGGTTTTGCTGCTGTTTTTGCTGGTACTGGGGTTTGTATTGTTGGCTTGAACCATACGTGGATTTGTACCCCTGATAGGTGTCTCTAGAGGACTGACCTCTTCCTCTGGAGCCCCGAAAGGAAGGATTCTTGTATTGGAGAGTACCTAGAGCTCTTGCAGTATCAGTATCTTTCTTGATACCCTGTAGCATCTCATCTAAATGTTGTCCAAAAAGAAGCTGACCATCACACGGCATGTCCAATACCTTGGCTGAATTTCAGGCCGGAAAGATGTTGCCTTAAGCCAACCTTGGCACCTCAGGACTGCAGCTCCTGCCAGCTGCCGGAACCCTGTGGATGCGATATCCATCGCCACATCAATCATCTCCGAAGTGGAACGCTCGCCTTCAAGGAGAATCTTCTTCGCCTCTTCTTTCTGCTCCTCTTGAAGCAAATCCAAGTATGGAGCGATATCCGTCCACATTTGACGGTTGTACCGTCCCAACAGTGCTAAAGAGTTTGCTGCACGCACCGTTAAAGCTGACATGGACGAAAACCTCTTCCCTATGTTGTCCAGCTTTCGGCCTTCCTTATCTGGCGGCGCAGCCAATGCAGTCGAAGGATTTTTTGACCTGCGTTGCGCTGCCTGGGTCATCATAGAGTCCGGCTTTGGATGGCCAATAAGGCAAGCTGGGGCTGTGTCAGGAGCTTTATATTTTTTATCCAGTCTGGGCAGTACTGGAGCCAGAGATGAAGGGTTTTGCATTATTTTCTCCCCTTGTTCCCAGATGTAATCAATGATGGGAATGGACCGTACTGCCTTTTGGAATGGCTCTTTAAAATCATAAAGGAAGCAATCCTGTGGTGTTGCTGTTACTTTGAGTTTGAAGCGCAACGCCGCTCTCTCTAGGATGTTGTGGAATCCCCCAAAGTCGTCCGGGGGTGAATCCGCTTGTGCCTGAACAGGGGATGCTGGACCAGGGATCACATACTCATCCCATTCGTATTGTGTGTCCTGGAGCTCCCCTTCCTCACGTTGTTGCTCCTCTTCTTCGTCTTCCTCATCAGAGGATGGGAGAGGAGGCGAAAGGAGTAGGCCGAGGCCTAGGTGGTGGTGTCACAACTGGCGGTGTCACCACTGGCAAAGGCGGAGCAGTGGACGGGAACCTCTGTTTGTAGTCCGCAATCAGAAACTGCAGGTCTGTCACTATAGAAGCTGGGAGACACACCATAGGCTGTTGAGGAGGTGGTGGAGGTTGGAATTCCTCTTGATACTCCAAATCATCCTGCCCTTGGTCCTCATAATCTGAGCTTTCGTGAAGTTTTACGTGTAGTTCAGATGGGCTTGTCGCTTGTTGGAACATAGAGCCCTCATCCGAGTCCTCATTATCCAGAAGATGAGCAGGGGGCAATGGTTGGACCCTGCTGGGAGAGGTCAACTCCGGTGTAAGAGTACGCGTAGTCACCCTGTAGTGCGTATAGGTACACTTCAATGGAGGCGATCCTACAGTCGTCGAACCCGTCGATGGAGTGGTCGTCGACGGTGGAACGTTGACAAGTAACTCAGACTCCGTCGTCGACGGTGTCTTCTTCGATGACGATGTCGTCGACGGCAGCGTCGTCGACGATGATTGCTTCGTGGACGGCTTCGTCGACAGTAGGGTCGCTGTCGACGGGCCCGTCGACTGTCTCGTCAATGCTGGTGTCGTCGACGATAGGCCCTTCATCGCCGATGACGATTTCGTCGGCGATGATGAGGCTTTCGTCGACGTCGATTATTTTGCGGACGACGACGGTTTAGACTTCGTCGATGATGAGGTACTCGTCGACGGTGGCGCCGTCGACGACTTAAACCTTCACAGCAATAGCCTTAGAACGAACCTCTTTAGACTTGGGCGTCTTCTTTTGAGGTGGCTGCACAGATGGTCCTGGGGATGACGTTCTAGGCCTTTTGGGAGAAGAGTGTATACTCCTAATGGAACACTCACCTGAAGAGACTGGTTGATCCTTGTCCTTGAGTCTCTGAAGCCATATCAGCAGTCGGCCCTCTCTATCCTTGAGAGTTTTGGCTGAAAAAGTACGGCAGACTTTACAATCCTTTGCTGAATGGTCAGGGTATAGACAGTAAAGGCAGTCCTCATGCCTGTCATCCACATGAAGCCTCTTTTTGTGACAAGAGGCACAAGGTCTGAAAAGACCCTTTTTTGGAGCATCAGCCATGACTAAACAGAAGATCCCTCACAGAATGATAATTCTGAGACACATATGTGGAAATAAATCCAGAATACAAAGAAAACTGAGCAGAGCTCAGAGGAGACTCCCTTAGCAAGACGTGCGGTAGAAAATCTGAGGGACTAGGGCTCCTTCCAGGAAGGTTCTAGAGGGTGGTGATATCCGATTGGCTCTTGGCCAAAGTTTGGTCCTTTTTACAAAAGGACATGGATATGTTACTAATGAGAGGCCTCTGGCCTATTGCTAGGTATATGTCTTTATGACATTACTTTTTTTATATACCGGGGACTCCCACCCCGACGACGGGGAATGATTCAGGCATGTGAATCTGTGAAAGATACCCATAATACTGGATAACTCGTACATCTGATAGAGACTACTAGCAGTGGATTCCTTAATGTACAATAGATACCCTAGCCATACCCAGAAGGGGGGAGGAGGGCCTACGAGAGAGCCTCCCAGGAGAAAGAAACACAAGGCCCCAGCAGGGGATGTGTGAGGGGGACAAGAAGCGCGGCCCAGCCCCATCAAGCAGAAGGAAGCAAGGACGAGGCGAAGGGTGGCCAGGATACCCCAAGCCCAACCAAGGTACCAGGGATATCCGCCAGAAAACCCTGGAGGGACAGACAACAGCAGAGGAGTACAGAGGAAGAAAGGAAGCACCCCAAACTCCAAGGAGAAGAGGTAGAAATGGAGGCAAAGCCTACCACAGGAGAACACACAGTGAAGGGAATAGCTGAACCGGCCGCAGCCTTGAGTCAGCGGACAACGCAGGAACGGCTCCACAGCCAAGAAGGCAGGTGTGAGAAGAAAGACGTAGTCACACAAGTAGAACAAGAGGGAGCAAAAGAGCAAACGCCAAGGCCTCAGGCTGTGGCCCAGAAAGAGCAGGCATGCGCAGCTGGCAGGTAGCATGAAGCCGGGCGCCCAAACCAAGCCGAGCGCAAGACGAAGGCAAAGGCCAGAGAACTCCAGAATAATCCCTAAAGGGAGACTGTTCCAACAAAAAAAACCACGAAAAGAAGTGGGACCAGCCAGAAGAAAGGAGAAGTACGGAGGACAGACAAAGCCGTCCACCAGAACACGGGAACAAATTTGGAAATCCAATCCCCCCTGGAACACCGGACAGAGGACCAGGCCGAAACGCGGGACAAAAAGGACGGAAACCCACAGTGCAACACCGCAGACGGCATGCCAAAGCGGGTCCAGCGATGCAGCGGATATTGTAAAGGACAGAACCTGGAGCAGCGCAAGCTACGTCCAGACAAGAGCAAAGACACCGCACCAGCAGTATACAGTAACGCCAGAAAAGCAGAGGAATCCGCAAGGGGGAGTCCACACCCTCCCAGCGTAAGATAGAGCTATACAATAGCTACCAGTACCCCACTTAGGGTAAGACATGTCCCAAAGAAAACATGGGAACCACTCTTAGGTAAAAATCCTGCATCAGAGAACAAGAACATAAGGACCTGCAGTTAGAACCACAGACAGCTTATCAGTCAGCCAAAAAAACACACTTGCCAAATGGCTGAACCAGCAGCCAACAGAAGAGAAGGGCCAACTAAGGGACCCCAAAGGCACATCAAACCACACAAAACATATAAACGGACCACTCAAAACACCTGAGTCCAGAAGCACCTCCCATCAAGCCCCGGAGGAACAACAAGCCAGTCTATGGAGGGGGAGGAGGACGGAGCCCCGCAAGGAGATGCTGAATGGCGGAGTCCGCATGAGTGTTAAACAGAAGGACCCCATCAGGTCAACCAGACCCTCCCTAATATTTTGAGGAAAAACTGCATCCCGCAGCCAAGCATGGCGACAGAGATCCACAGAAGTGGACATAGCATGGCCAAGAGCATCGGCCACATCCAAGGCCACACGGAGAATAAACGCGGCCAGTTCCCGACCGTCCAAAACATGGTTCCGTAGATCAGCGAGGGCACCTTCATGGGAAACCTGAGAAAGAAGGGACTCCACAGAATCCTACAGGCTGGAGGTAGCCCTGGTCAATAGACAAAGAGTGTTGAGCGCCCGCAAGGCAACACTGGATGAAGTGAAGATGTTAGGACCCCATGAATCCAACCACCGGGCCTCCAGTGACGGAGGAAACAACACCATAGGAAAGGACGGAAAAGCTGTCCCTAGAAGAGTGACCCGAGTAGAAGGGTGGAAGGAAAGGCAGACTGGGTCGTGCAGAGCAGGACGATGGCGATGCAGGAGCGGCTGAGGCACCGGATCACCCGTGGCAGGACACCCCCAAGCCTCCAGAAGAGAATTGAGGTGCAACGCTTCAAAAGGAAGGAACAGCTCCCGTCCACCAGAGCCCTGTTGGAGAACCTCCAAGAAATTATCTGTATGGAAAGTGGTGACAAGCTCGCCAATCCGCAAAATGCCAGTGGCCGGGGAAATAGCCCGAACGAAGGCAACACTGGCCTCCGTAGGGCGCCGCGGGGGAGAAAGCAATTCCTCCGTGGTCGACGGCTGCAAACTGATCCATCCGTCCCCAAGTACAGCTATAGGGGGGAGCAGCCAGCCCCGGAGTGGAGGGGGATCCACAGACGAGTGGGGGACCGGAGGGTCCCCCGGGGAGGGTGGAGTAGCCGGTGGAAGTTCCAACCACGGAAAGAAGGGCCTGTGGTCTTAGGCCGCGTGGACGGCGAGGAGCCCTCCCTGGAAGATGCCGGTGAAAAGGCAACAATGCGGCGCCCTGTCTCCGGAGAGAAAGAAACCAGCAGATGACAAACCTCTGGAGAGGAGGGAACCTCCTCAGTAGACAAATCACGGACCATACGCCGGCACGGCGCCGTGTAATACGCCACAGGCGCCGGCTCGACGCCGACCGGTGCCGGAGTGGGCATACGTGGCACCGAGGCGACCTCCCCCACCACGTGCTCCCTAGGAAAATGGGGTGGGTTCGGAGCTGATGCGGCTAAGGAACGGAGCAGAAATGGTGCTGGCACGACCTCACTCTGGGGAGCCGTCCGCAGAGAGGATCGAGAGGGACTCTGGAAAGCACCCCCGGCCTCCACCCATGGCACTGCCAGGGCCGAGGGGGAAAGCCTCCAGCGCCAAAACGATGCTGGCACAGTCTCTGGAGAGGGAGCCTCCTGCTCCGAGGTGGACTCAGGGACAAGCCCTGAGTCCCGGCGACCTCCTGCGACGCCACAGGGAGCCCCGTAGGGATGTGCGGCGAGGAAGAGACGCCATGGGTCGAAGAGCGGAGCCCCGAAGGACTACCCCTCGACGACGCCACCCTCCTAAAACCCGAAGCCGAAAATGCCGGGGCCGAAGCCACCGGCGACTCCGCGGATGGCCCGAGCGAGGCAAAGGATCTGCGGACCTCCCAGAAGGTGGAGGAGGGGCCAAAGAAGCCTGCAGAGCCACATCATAGGCTGTCATTTGGGCCCTAGTCGCCCAACGCCGGGAAACAGTGGATAGGGTGGCAACTGGCGGTGGCGCACGTCCTGAGGGGAGCCCGCGCCCTCCGCCGAACGAGGACAAGACCTCTGACACAAACTACAGGACCTACCAGCTGGCGAGGGACGCCCTTGGGGCCATGGCGCGGGCGATGCCGTAAACTGAATCAGCGGTTCCTGGCCTCCGAGGAAGGGGACAGACGCTGGGACTACACCGACCTGGACTAGAGGGCCGACAGCAATTTCATCCGGCACTCCCGCCGAGACTTCAGTTTAAGGTGCTGACAAGCTTCGCAGTCCGTAGAGTCATGGTGCTCGCCCAAACACCACATACATATTGGGTGATGGTCCGTCGCCGACATCTGAGTTGCACAATCCGTACACGACTTGAAGCCCGAAGGCATTCGCACACTGTTCCACGAACCAAAACGTGAAAAGGAGGCCTGAAAACAGGTCAGGACACAATCCGGATCTGCGTTGCACGCGGAAAAGAGAAAAACTGACGTTGGCACGCCGGGGTGGGGCTTATGTGACCTTGCTGACATCACGCAGAGATGCTATGGCAAAGAAAATTTTCCGGATCCAGTATTATGCCTGGGGATAATTCTACGTTAAGGAATCTGCGGCTAGTAGTCTATCAGATAAGGAGATCACTCTGGTTCGCACTCACCGTACTGGGTGACCGACTGCCACACAGGGACAACCTCAAGACATATTTACTTGCCTCCATTACTACCAGCAGAAGGAAATTATCATGGCAGCCACCGAGTACTGAACATCAGCGAATTTGAGGGCCTCCAGCTATGGCTCTACCAATATCTTTCCCCGATAACACCGGAGAGCCCTCAAGCCCCTCACGGATCTACTATAGGCCCAGAACATTTGATACAAATAGTGACATCCCTTTCATCTCCAATTTGTGTAGCAAAAGGCGGTTCGAGTGGTAAACACTCTTGAGGATGCCCAAGCGCTCTCTGATATGCCGCCCCTACAGTCTGCTGCTCGTGCGCCATCCCCACAGCGGGACTCCTTGTACATAGACCCGACACACAGCGCAGCAAACGGCTGAAGACGAAAATGCTGAGCAAGCCGTTCGAAGCGAATAGCCGGGAGGCTCGCACCAGACTTCTTCAGCAGCTCCAGCGGGAAGTTGACCATGTGGGCTCAGATGGTGAACGCTGATAGGCCCCAGTCCTTTTGTTCTTTCACTAGAGCCCGCAACTCCTACCCGGTCTTGCTGGTGGCCACGGACACTGTTTTTACAACTCCTGTCACAGATCCAATACTTCTCCTGCGGAGCTTTTTTGTGCTGATACCGAATACCTGTTGGTCTTGGTATTACATGGACCCTAACTAATGCTCTACGGTTGTCCCCAGGTGGTAGACTTGTTTGATCTACTGTTCCACTTCTTTCCTCATATCTTTCTACCTTTTTCTGATCTTCTTTTCCCACTCTTAGTATGGATAACCCTGCATGTTCCCCATAGGAGGCCCGGCACACCTTTCTGCTGGTGGTGTAACAAAACATATCCCCTTTAATATATTTGCATGGTACTGTCCATACTTAGTCTCAATGTTCTGGGCTTTAATGCACCTGCTAAACGCTTAGCACTCCTCTCCTTCCTCAAAGACACAAAAGAACAAGTTTCATACCTTCGGTAAGGCATTATCTGGTTGAGACTATCTAGCTGCAGATTCCTTACCTTTGAATTCCCCAGGCATCAGGCTGGATCCGGAAACTTTTGACAGATGCTTGAACTAGGACACCCTGTGCCAAGGCCGTAGTCGCAGCCTTTCCCCTGGTAAAAGGGTCCCTTAATCCCTCAGGGGGCTGCTTCTTCGCCAAGGAATAACAGATTTTAATGCAGAGAACAACCCAGCGAGAGATGGTTCTTTTCTGCACTGCCTTTCCCTTCTTTGCTCACACATACCCCACAAAGAGTTGGTCATCGATGAAGAACTCTTTTGTGTGGTCAAGGTAGAACGACAACGCTCTTTTTGGGTCCAGTCGGTGGAGACGCTCCTCTTCCTTAGAGGGATGTGGGGGAGCAAAGAAGGTTGGCAAAGTAATGGACTGACCCAGATGGAATGGGGTCACAACCTTTGGTAAGAATGTTGCCCTGGTGCAAAGCACCACCTTGTCCAGAAAGGACATAAGATAAGGAGGCGAAGTGGATAACGCCTGCAATTAACTTATCCTCCAGGCCGATGTAATCGCCACTAAAAAGGCTGTTTTGATGGACAACAGCTGGAGGGGACAATTGTGTAAAGGCTAGAAAGGAGCGCACATCAAGTAAGTGAGGAACAAATTAAGGCCCCATTGCGGCATATCAATGGGCGTGGGTGGAAATAAATGACTCATCCCTTTTAGAAAACAATTTACAATAGGAGATTTAAAGAGAGAGGGCTGGTCTGGCAGCAGCAAAAAAGCAGACAGATCAGAAAGGTAACCCTTGAGAGTTCCCAAGGCAGAGCCCTGCTGAGAAAGGGTTAGAATGAATAAAAGGACAGTAGAAAAAGGAGCAGAAAGAGGGTAAATAGACCTTTCTGTACAGAATAATACAAATTTCTGCCAACGGTAGGCATATACCAATTTAGTGGAGGGCCGCATGGCCGCCAGAATAACGTTACAGACTTCGGGAGGAAGGTCAAAGGCCATCAACTGCCACCGCTCAATTTCCACGCATGGAGACACAGAGTTGACAGGTTTGGGTGGAGAACCCTCCCCTGCTGCTGCGACAGAAGATCCTCCCGAAGGGGCAGCCTAATCGGAGGATTGACACTCATGCTCAGAAGCTCTTGATACAGACTCTCCTTGCCCAGTCTGGCGCCTCAAGGATTACTTGGGTTCCGGTCGCTCCTAATCTTCTTCAGAACCCTGGTCGGGGGTGTTATGGGCGGAAAGGTGTACAACAGGCCTGAGCTCCACTCGCGACGAAACGCGTCGCCGAGCAATTGCCGTCTTGGAAACTCCAGTGAACAGTACTGCCGACATTGCGCGTTCTCTTCGGAGGCGAACAAATCTAACCAAGGTTCTCCTCACTGTTGAAAGAGACCTTGCGCCACCTCTG
Organism: Lissotriton vulgaris; assembly: GCF_964263255.1. Lineage (NCBI taxonomy): Eukaryota > Metazoa > Chordata > Amphibia > Caudata > Salamandridae > Lissotriton > Lissotriton vulgaris. The sequence goes on along the minus strand of NC_141700.1, from coordinate 503,719,352 downwards.
AGTGGAGATGCAATTTGTTATCCTGAAGGTATCGACGGCTGAGATTGTCCGCCCTGGCGTTCAGAGTACCTGTCAGGTGTTGAACCACCAGGGTTATGCCCTGCTGTTCCAGCCATGTTCAGAGATGCAAAGCCTCTCAACAAAGGATCCACAACTCTACCCTGCTCAGCTTGTTGCAGTACCACATGGCAGTGGTGTTGTCCGTGAACACTGGCACTAACATCCCCTTGACAGAGGGAACAAATGCTTTCAATGCCAACCAAATCGCTCGGAGCTCCAACAGGTTTATGTGGAGCCCAGTCTCCACCGGAGACCAGTGACCCCTGTTCTCCGCCTCTCCCATGTGGCCGCCCCATCCCAGAAGTGACGAATCCGTCATGACTGTGAAATCTGGTTGGGGAAGGGAGAGAGGCCTGCCGTTGACCCAATCGTGGTTTGTTAACCACCACTGCAGATCCTTCGCAGTTCCTTCCGAGATCTGAACCCCGTCGGTGAATGCAGGAGGTCCGCCACAGTCTGAAGGTGGAAGATGACTGCCTGGGCGAGGACGCCTTCAACAGCCAGTCATCCAGGTAGGGGAAGACTGACAACCCTAACCTGAGCAGATGAGCTGCATTCACCGCCATCCCCTTGGTGAACATCCGAGAGGCACGGGTAAGACCGAAGGGGAGCACGGTAAACTGAAAGTGCTTGTGGACTACCTTGAACCGCAGGTAACGCCTGTGGCCCGGCAGGATGGGAAGGGGAAAATATGCATCCTGCAGGTCCAAAGCCACCATCCAGTCTCCTTGGTCTAGGGCAGACAAGACCTGAGCCAATGTGAGCATTTTGAATTTCTCCTTTTTGAGGAAGAGATTCACGGTCCAAAGATCTAAAATGGGTCGAAGCCCCTTGTTCTTCTTCGGAGTCAGAAAAGAGCGGGAATAACAGCCACCACCTACTTCTGAAGATGGGAACCTTTCTATAGCTCCCTTGGCCAAAAGAGCTGTAACCTCCTCTTGGAGCAACTTTAAATGATCCTCCGCCAGTCGTTCCTGAGTTGGCGGAATAGTAGGAGGAAAAGAAAGTAAAGGAAGAGAATAGCCCTCATGGACGATCTGCAAGACCCACTTCTCTGTTAAAGATTTCCAGCGGGGGAGATGATGACGGAATCTCCCACCCACTGGAGTAATGTGGTCCTGCAGAATTAGCCTAGGAGTGCTTGGAGGCTGCTGCTACTTGGGGAAGTGTGGCAGACGACTTCTGGCCTCCATTTTGAGGATAGTTTGTACAGCGTCCACGCCCACGCACAACTTGGGTAGTCTGAGCGGGATGGTGGCTAGGATAGGGCTGATGCAGCTGGAAACCCCTTCCGTTGCCACGAAAGGAAGACTGGCCGTGAGGAGTGGAGGATAGGCCCAAGAATCAGGCTGTAGCTCGAGAGTCCTTGAACGTGACCAGGGCCAAGTCTGCCTATTCCCCAAAAAAGTAGGTTCCATCAAAGGGCATGTCCATCAAATTGGCCTGGACATGCCCCGAGAAGCCAGTCATACGGAGCCAGGCATGGCGCCTCAAGGCAACGGTCGTTAAAATTGACCTGCCCTGCAAATCGGTTGTATCCAAACCACACGTATGGCGAATTTTGATGCATCTCTCCCGTTCTTGACAGCTTGGGGAGCACAGCCCGGGCATTCTCCGGGACCTGTGGCAGCACCTGTGCAACCGTCTCCCAAAGAGAGTGTAAGAAACGGCCCAACAAGCTTACGGTATTCACCGACCACAATGCCAGACTGGAGGAAGAAAACATCATCTGCCCAAATGAGTCCAGTCTCTTGGATTCCCTATCCGAAGGAGCAGAAGGGAATGCACCTTGGGAAGAAGAGGCCTGCCCCACCCAAATTTCTGGGGTGGGGTGTTGGCTGAGGAACTTTTGGTCACCCGGAGCTGGGTGATAGTGGCGTGCAATCGTCCTATTCACAGGAACCCCTGTGTTAGCCTTGGACCATGTTCTTAGAAGAACTTCCGTAAGAGCCTCATTAAAGGGCAATAGGGGTTCAGAGGTGGAAGCCCCAGGTTGAAGCACTTTGGTCAGGAGATTAGTCCTCACCTGCACCGCTTAACCACCATGGCATAGGACGCCCCCTCCTCCGTACTCACTGTAGGTGGAAAAAGCATGCCAGTGTCAGGGGAAGTATCCAGACCACTTGCTTCCCCGAGTTCCCTATACCAGTCCAGACATCCTGGTTCTCTAAAGGGTCTCCAGGACTCCTCCCATTTCTCTCCTGAGCATAGTACATCCACAAAGTGCTCAGGCGACAACACAGAACCCCTGGGTTCTGTCGACGTCTGAATCGCCCGACGCCGTTCCCGCTCCGCTCCGTATTGTCGTGGATGAGGATGGGACTTGCCCCGCCGAAGGGCACCGGTGACATCACAGGCACCGAGTTCGGATTCGACGCCGGGGGAAGTCACGTTGGCACGAATGGCGTCGAACCGGATCCCCTGAGGCCCCACCGGTGCCGTGGCCTAAGCAGACTGCGTCGAACCAGATGGGGCCCCATCCGAACCCGCGGGGCCCGAGGGGTCACCAACGGGGTTAGTCCTCTCAAATATGCAGCGCATGGCCTTGTAAAAATCTTTGAGCGGGAGTTGCTCCAGCTCCCAGAAAGGGTGGGAGGTGCGAAGACCCTAGTGCTGGTGCTCCTTACCTCTCTCGACGATGGACGCCAGTTGAGGTGAAGTCGTAGTCCGCTTGGACTTCTTCTTGTGCCTCTTCTCCGAATATCCTGATGACCTCGAATGGGAGGAAGAGTACTTAGGACTCCATGAGTGACCCCGCAACCTCCTCTTCTTCGAATGGGACCGTGACCTCCTCGGAGTCTCGCTTAACGCTGTCGAATGCCAGGCCGCGAGCAATTGCATTTCCCGCTCCCTCAATGTCTTCGGGGCCATCGCCCGAGAGTCCGAAACACTACTTAGAATCGTGGTTGTGTTCAAGACACCACAGACATACACGGCGGAGATCGGTAACAGACATCATGCGGGAACAAGGCCAGCATGGTTTAAAACCTTTCTTTCTAACGGACATCCCTCGCACATGAAACAGTACACAAAAATATAGACAAAAGTCGAGAAAAAAGCCTGCCAAAAAGTGGCAGGGGTGGCTCTCACCGGATTGGCGCGGAAAGAAAAGAACTGACGTCCGCGCGCCTGGGTGGCACCTATATAGGCACTGCGATGTCAAAACCGACACCAACAACCGCAAGCAGACCGAATGAAGCCATCCAGCGTCGCGCGCAAGGGGTATTGCTCAGAATTTTTTTCCAGATCTAGCCTGGCGAATTCAAAGGTAAGGAATCTGCAACTAGAAGTCTTTATCAGATCGTGAAATTTGTATGTTACAAGAAATCCACCTGCTCCAGGGTGATTAGCGACGGCAACGCTCCTGTTTGTTCAATCGCCAATACTTCTCATCTGGGGTGGCCAAGAGGGCTGGGGTGGCTATCCTGTTTGCAACACAATTACTGAGGCGGGTGGAGCGGGTTTCTATGAAATTCCCAGGCAGGCTTTTAGCGTTGCATGTTTTAATCCAGGGCACTAGATACACTATAGTCACAGTCTACACACCTAACGAATGTCAAGACGTTTTCCTTAGGGACTCACTGGGCCGACTGTTGACTTCCCCAGACAAGCACTTAGTGATGGGTAGAGACTTTAATATCGCAATGGATACTCATAGGGAGTGGTCTACCCTGAGGGTGGACAGGTCGGGGGACTTACATCGCAGTTTCCCGAGCTATGTTATTTTGGGTCTCCCAAACCCCCTCACTTATCCCTTACGGTCCACTAGAGGCAGAGCCATTACCCCAGCATTGGGAGGAGCTAAGTTGCTCCTTCTCTCTAAATGAGGTACAGACGCTGTACCGGCACACTTGGACTGGCTACAAAAAGTATGGGAGTGGCAGTGACTATGCACCACCTCCCGCCATTTCAACAAAATGTGGCAACCCTGCCTCAAATATTTAGCTGACTAATTTGTGAATTGTCCTGCCCCGATATTTGCGAATATTGCGCTTAACCTCCACGACTGTACCTGATGACCATTAGTTTGTCCGAGTTCACCTCCATAGACCGTAACATAAGTGCACACCTGAATGTACCCTCCTCCCTGTTTTGACCCTCTTTTATCTCTCTCTTTGCTACTTTCAAACTCTACTTGATTTCTCCTTGATACACACATGATTTTAGTACACGAGTCACCACAGGCCAATGGATGTAGGTGAGCAGTTTTGTATTTCTTATTTCTAAAAACGAATAAAACCGATCTAAATCCTAAAAAGGAAACTGCAATGCTGAATAGTATCTAACTCAACCTGGTACTTCCAATGTGTACTCCCTTCAGTATGGCCCACATTTTAATGATAATCTGGCAGTATTGGGTGGAGACTTTTATTGTGTCACTAAGCCTCAGCGTCTCGTGACTATCCGCAGACACAGTGGTAGATTAAATCAAAGTGTACAGCAAACAAACAAACCCATACTGCTAGGACTTTAAGATTTTTCTCCACCACACCACCAAAGCGAATAATCAACTTTTTCCTTGTTTCAGTGCTTCTGTCTACCCAGTGCGCCATCATAATACACTCTTCCATCGAGTCTGATCTTTGCCTCATTTTGCCAATTGAATCAGGGCTCAATTTTCATGTACAACCTCATCTTTGAACCTCTTTAACAACAGGAACACCTGTTCTTATTTTGATTTTTCTTACAATTAATGTTTTTATGTGTGAGGTATGACATGCCACATCATTGCCTTCTCTCGACAGAACTTCAGGGTGATGCAGCAATATAATTTTGAATTATGAGCTAAGACTTTAATATTCAAAAATTACCTCTCTAATCATGTTTATCAGGGTGATTATGATCATCAAGTCTACTCAACATTATGTGGTAAGGAATCACAAGTTTGGATTGCTTAAAATGCCATGACCAGGAGACCAGTGGAGGTGGAATTCCAGAAAAAAGGAAGAAACCTTAGGCCTCAATGACCCAAAAAATGAATTACAGGCAATATTATCAAATTATTCAAGGCTTTGGCAGGTTCTGTTGTTCATTATCCTTTTCAGATATTAAAATGTTTTGGGTATTTTACACTGACTTGCACATGCAGAGATCAAAACAACAGAGGCGAATAATGCCATGAAAATACTATGTTGATAGGACTGTCTACATTAAATCATAGGAGAATGTAAAATTAAATCACAGCTTGCCCTTACTAACATCAGGAGGCTATGAACGCTCTCCAAAAAAAGCAATGCTCTGGGACCACATGGTTCACATACATAATTGTATGCAACTCTTTCAGAGGTCCTGGTCCCTTTCTTTCTACAGGTTATGAAGAGATGTCAACATCTGGACGATTGCTCTTACCATTGGAAGACAGAAAGATTAGTCTATTTCTAAAGAGAGATAAGCCTCAACCAGAGAAAAAGTCTTACCAACCCCTTTTTCTCTTCAATGTGGATACCAAGATTTATGAAAAGTTGACAACAATGTTCTTGATGGACTTGGCTCCCCACAGCAACATGGCTTTGTCCAAGGAAACATGGTTCTTCACATACCAGCCTTATAAGCACCTAAGCAATCTGGCTGAGGTGAATGAATGAATACGCATTTATATAGCGTATGGCTACCCAAGGGCATCCCAGCGCATTAGTGACACCTAATCATTCTTCACTGATCATGGAAAAAGAAGGGTCTTCAGCAGTTTCCTGAAACGGAGATAATCAGGTTCAAGACAAATTGAGTCTGGGAGCTGGTTCCAAAATTTTGCGGCATGAAGTGAAAAACGTCGCCCACCCATCCGAGTCCGTTTAATCCTAGGGACTGTCAGAAGGTTTTTATGGTTGTATCTGAGAGTTCGGGAGACCTGATGTAGTTGCAGCATAGGCTGAATCAAAGCGGGTCCGTTGTCCGTGATGGACTTATGAACAGTGCACATGGCCTTAAACCAGATCCTTTGCTGCATTGGCAGCCAGTGCAACTGACAAAGTGCTGACTTAGCAGAATTCCGCTTTGGTACATTCATTAGAAGTCGAGCGGCACAATTCTGAATGATCTGTAGGGTTTTAATGGTTCCATGAGGTGCGCCCAGGTAGATCGCGTTAGCGTAATCTAGCCTCGATAGGATATGGGCTTGAACCAACAGACGTCTTGCTTCAAAAGGAAGGAGAGACAAAATCTTCCTTATCGATCTAATCAAACCGTAACAGGTGGCAGCAACTTTACGTGATTGTACTAAGAAACTAAGATTAGGGTCCAACCATACACCTAGACTCTTAATTTGTTTCTTAGGTGCCGGGGGGGGGGGGGCCAAGGCAGCTCGGCCACCAGGGATCTAAATTCATGGGGGCCATGTGACCTAGCATCATAATTTCCGCCTTAGAGTCATTAAGTTTAAGGAAAGACAAATCCATCCACTCCGATACTTTGCTCAGACAGGATGTAAGATTTTTATTGCGAGGTAACCCAGGAACAAATGTCAATTGTTCCATTAGATGTCAAAAGGAATCTGTCTGTGTCTCTTGGGCATTGTTCTGGAACGGTTTGTGGTCAATTCACTTTGGTAGTGGTTTAGTTGCATTAGTTCTGTTTTTTAAAGTAATGACTGCATGCAAACATTAGCCGCAGCAGCCTCAACTCTGAATGGTTCAGAACAGAGAGGTAAACATGCATGTCTGCTCAGTCTTCTTTACTTTATGCAAAATACATGGAACCGTAAACATTTCTTTTGTTGCTTTCAGATGAATCCCCTTGAAGGGTAAGGGTTATCTATAAAACTGTTCGCATATGCAGATAATGTTTCCCTATATGTAAAGGCAATTCTACTAAGGCCACAATTACACAAAAGATCTGGCAAATGTTAGGACACCCACTGAATTTGGACAAAACATTCTGTTGGGCAGGGCAATCGAATTTGAGAAAGGACTGAAGCAAGGCTAAGGCTGAGTCTTTAATACCCAGTTTCTCCAGCCGGTCGACCAAACGTGTATTATTCACTGTGTCAAAAGCTGCAGATCGGTACAACAGTACCATATCCTCTCTGCTACCCCTGTCTAGAACGGATCCAATTTCCTCAGGGGCCACGATAAGAGTGGTCTCCATACTGTGGCCACTTCAGCTACAGAACTGAGTTGCATCCAAATGACATTCAGTTAAAAATGACTAAAGCTGTGAATTCATAGCCCTTACCACCAGTTTGGCTGGTAAAGGAAGCCATGATATAGGTCGACAATTGTTAGTGTCAAGAGGATTTAGATTTTCTTTATAAGTGGCAAGACAGAGGCATTTTTCCAATGTTTGGGAAATTTACCTGTACAGAACATAGCATTGAAGATTTTTTGTTAAATGTTTAGCAATGATATCTGGTTCAAGCTGCATAATGATGGGTGGAAAGGATCTAACAGAGATCACGGCAATCACAGTAGGAACATAATTAGGTACGATACAGTGATACATCATCAAGGTAACTAGCATTAGGAGGCCCCTTAGTTTGATGTGTTATCCGGATACTAAAAAGGGCAAATACTGTTGGATGATTTTAAGTTGCAACTCTGTACCAGAGAAAACATCAATAGTGTGTAAAAAGTAATACTTTTTGGGTGGGGCTCCATATGTGTTCAAGTCAATGCCAAGAAGATGCGTGATTTTGTAGCCTATGTGATCCAGCAATGCTGAGATTGAGTCTTAGAGACAAACATGCTGGATTTTAAGATTCCCGAGGACCAGGAGTTTTTTAAATTTTGGTGAGGGAGCATACTTGAAGATCGTTTTTTTTCTAGATGTTAAGTGAACAGTTTTTAGATTTCAGTAATAGCAACAAATCTGAAGGTGAAGGAAATCGAGTCAACATGGTTGATTCATGTTTACAACCACAGTAAGAGCAGTGTATGGAAAAAAGAGGGTTTAGCATTACATTTGCAGAAAGAAATGTGGGCCTTAGGTTTTTGGTAATAAACAGGTTTGAGCACCATGACAAAGCTCTTTCTTGAGCAGACAATGTTCGATGACATTTCTCATTCTGAAAGCCTTGCAAAACAGAGTTTGACAAATAGTTCGGTTTCTCAAGTGCACCACACGCCATTTCATCCACATCGTTCAATATAGCAGAATGGTTTTAATGGGAGACTTACGTCTTGCAATTGTAAAAAATACATTAAAAGATAACCAGGTTAGTGATGAGCATTCAAACACAGACAACTGATCCCAGTTAGAGCTGCAAAATGGTTGCAAGAAATGTAAATTTCGACAAAACAAAAGATAATTGGAGTTAAACGTCATAATTCAATTACAGTTTTACCTTTACTTAATGATTCTCCTACATTCTTTATGTCCTCGTCTTCTTCATCATCATCATCTGTCCAACCACTTCTTTTCATTCGATGTGAACTCTCTTTCACTTTGAGTGTGCTAGCTGCAGCCAGAGTCCTTTCTTTGGTGGCACTTTTTTCACTTCGTCGAGAGGACATGGTGTCCGATTGCCAGCTTGTTTTTCTAGACACTGCATGGACAGCAGGGGAAGAGACTCGAGAACCTGCGCCAAATGCGATAATATAGTAGAGATTGTCTTACATCTTTCTTGCATCAATTGTACACCAAATAATAAATCTCATCTTTACACTCAATTTTTTATAAGACAAATAATATTAACATGTAGATTTTGGAACCAAAAATTAGTCTGCAAAGCGATTGATCTCATAGTATAAAGGAAGACCTACACCTGTTTTACCTCTCTTAATATTTTCCATCTCTTCCATAACTTATCAATAGAAGGGAAGACCATCTGGTGGGTATTGAAAAGAAAACATTTTCTCTCGATGTCCTTCTGAATGTTCAACACACATCCTAAGATGACACCTTTTTTGCATACATTATACACCCAATAACCAACATTAACTGTGGATTCGGAGACAAATAATACGCCTGCAAAGCGAGTAATCTCATAGCATCATGTAAGAAACAAAATGCCCAAGATAATGTGAAATTGGAGATTATTCCAGGAAGCATGTGAACGGAAGGAGGACTTCTTATGGGACAAGAAGAAAAAGTTAAGTACTTTTTGTAATTCTTTTTACCTAACTGCAGATTTCTGACCTTTAGAATATTTTCCAGACTGGATACGTTTTGATATCCATGCTCCCCCATGCCGGTAGGTGATGCCTGCAGCCCTGTGTTTTCCTTGTTTCATCGTGCTAGTGATGTAGCGGAGCACCATATAAGCACCAAGCCTGTGCGCCAATGTTAGTTACTAGCATGACTCTTTCAACACCCTCGGACACAGGGCACCAAAAAGTTGGTTATCCTGTCGGTAGTATCTGGTATGGTTGACATAGAAGCTAAGGGCCCACTTAGATTCAAGGCAATGAAGCAGTTCTTTCTCCTTGAAGGGATGAGGCAGTGGATTGAAAGCAAGCAAGGTGATGAGAACAGCTGTTCATGGTTTCAAAAGGAGTGCACATCAAGTCGGAGGGTACCAAATTATGGTACCACAGTTGCATGATAAATACAGTTGGCGGGGTGTTGGACATGACCCTTTTGCAGGGTCATCCCTGAACTTTTTGCCTTCCTCCTAGTCTTTTTTCTGACTTGGTATTAGTGGTTCTAGGACTCTGGGCACTTTAGCACTCTTGTCCAGTTTTAAGTGCGTGTGCACTCTGTGGTAAACATGGTAAGATTGGTCTATATCTGTTTGGCACATTTAATTTACCTATCAGTCCACAATAAAGGGGTATCTCATATACCCGGGGCAAGTAAATTAAATGCTACTGGTGGGCTTGCAGCACTGCTTGCACCACCCAACAAAGTAGCCTTTCAAACCTGTCTCAGGCCTCTGCCATTGCAGGGCCTTGCGTGCAGTGTTACTGCTGCTTTGACTATACACCTAAAGTGTGTGCCACGTCTGTGAACCCCCTTTTACTGCATGACAGTCACCCCTAAGGTAGGCCCTAGCTAGCCCTATGGGCAGAGTACATTGTAGGTAAAAGGTAGGAGATGTACCTTAAGTGTGTGACATGTCCTGGTAGTGAAAACAGCCAATTTGGTTTCTCACTGCTCTGAGGCTGCCCACTTATAGGAATTCATTGGGGATTCCCTGATGAGTGTTTCATGGTAATTCCTGATATGAGATGGGCAGCGTGGTCAAGTTTGGTATGTTTGGAATAGTAATAATAAATGCTGCGCAATTGTGTACGCAGATTTATTATCACTATTTTAGAAATGCCACTTTTAGAAGTTGGCATTTCTGTGTACTATGTATCTGCCTGTCTGATGTATATTGCATGGCTGGCTCTGGAGTGACAGGGGCTGGTGAGGTGTGAGGCTTCAGGGAGGGCAGGGTGAGTCAGCGATAGGCTGAATGGGCAGATCTGCATTTGGAGTAGTGGGCGGAGTAGTCTCTGACCCTGAAAAGGTCTGTGCCTGCCTGGGTGAATGCTGGCTCCGCCCCCCCTGTGGTGTGTCTGAGGACAGAGCCCCCATCTGACAAAGGAGGGTGGAAGCCTGGTAAACAGAGTACTTCAACACCCCCCAGAACCAGTTGAGGCTGGTTCCCCAAGCCCTGTGCCAAGGGGAGAACCAAGGAAAATGTACTATATATACTGGGACTGTGACCCCATGAAAAGTGTGCTTTGGTGGGTGCTGTTTGGGTGTTTCTTGTGCTTGCTGGGCCTCAGGAGGAACCGCCACGAGGGACTGCGCCTCTGCTGGAGGGCCCTGTGAGCTGGCCTTCCTGGGACCAGCTTTGCTTTCTGAACTCTGGGATTCTAGCGCCTTGTGAGCACTGCACCTTGCTCTCTGCTGCTCCAGAACGAGGGGAGCGTTGGAGCCCTGCAGCGCTGGGCAGAGGAGTGTTCTGAAGGAAACCAGGCGTGGGGATTCCCCTGGGCAGCTTAATTGTGAAGGGAAGCCTACCCAGTCGTTTTGAGGGCCCAGAGTAGGGGAGCCATCGCTCCGTGAGTAGCCACATTCCAAGCGGGGCTCCCGTGTGCCAGGGAGAGCCCAGCGTTTTAGGGAAACCGAGCAGGATCCCACCCCGCATCTTTTTTGTTGCCGAAATTGGCCGTCGCTCCACGAGCGGCGATCCAGAAGGCAGGCAAGCTGCCTGATTGCAGGCGGGGCCAGCAGGAGCAGCCAATCATTACCGAGGTGGCATGAAGTCAGGCAAGCTTGGGGTTGCTTTTAGGCAGGGCTCCCATTACTGTTGAGAGCCCCACATGTGGCCAAGCCTGAGAGTGTCTGAGCGACGAAGGAAGGAGCAAGAGGCGTCGGAGCCTTGCAGGCTCCACCTGCCGCATTCGTGCCTCACCATGCCTGGTAGAGAGAGAGGCAGGCCAAAGAGAGAGACCGAAGTCACGCGGGCTCCATGCCGAAGTCCTGTGTTCAGCCTGAGACCCGAGTCATCCACGGAGAGCCTCGGTGAGTGGGGCTCAAATCAGGCACTGGTTCTTTACAGCTGCACAGCTGATTCAGGACAGCTGCAACGTTGTCACCTGGCAGTTTTAGAGTCCCTGCGAGTGGGGCATGAATTGCACATTTTTGGTGCCAGTACAGACTTCGTTTTGGCCGCATCGCATTGGGATCCCAAGAGCGGCATCAGAAGGGCCCCATTGAAAGGGGCTCCCTAGGTACTGTTAGAGCCAGAACGTTGTCTTCACAGCTGCACTGCAGTAGCGCGGGCAGCTGCAACAACAGAGCATGTTTATTTGAATATCAAGGAAGGGGTGAGATACACCCCACAAGTGTTTTCACTGCCAAGGCAGCCGGAGGGCCAGTTGGAAGGCCCTATAATCGAGAGCCCTGACATTTGGGACAAGGGGCATTTGGGCCCCAGAGGAAGACCAGTTGGCCTGGGGTCATTTTTATGGTGTTGACAGGGCGCAAGGCTCCAGGGTGTTTATGACTAATGCAATTGCATAATGTGGTGATGCCTAATCCAAATATCATGCTATGATGTTTATGCTTAAAGTGATGCAGACATAATGCATTTATGCTGCTTGTGATAATGCTGAGTTAATTATTTTACCAGTAAGTACTGGTTGTTTTATACCTGCTACTTGTGCTTTCTAATAGTTCTGACCATGGCCTGATTGACACAGTCATGTATATAATCCCCTGTGAATTTCTACCTGGTGCCTGTTGGTACAGTGTATATTGTGTGATTATGATTCTAAAGCGTTTTCTATAATACAAAGGTGTAGGAGAGTAGGGTCTGCTATCCTATGGTCACCCCAATTTTTGCTTTTTGCTTCACTGGTTTTCGACTTACTGAGGCTGTGGGCCTGCTAATCAGACCCCCAGCCTGCTGTTCTCTCTCTAAATTTATAATACATGTTCTATAGGTACATACCACAATTGGAAATGGACTCCTTGTCAGCCCCTGTACCATGCACTATAGGTGCTCAGGGCATAGGTGCCACCAAGGCCTACCAGGGGCTGAAGCATAGCTTTTGCCACCCCTGGCTGGTTCTTAAATTGACACAACTGGCTGATCACTCAGCTGGGGCAAGTGGGTGTAATCACCCCTTGCTTAGATATAGTATCCCTATATCTAAACCTATATCTGGACACATATATAGCCTGTAAGCCACTCCTACGGAAGGCCTCATCAATCCTGGAGGCAGAGTGCGTGGTTTTATGTGAGATGGAGCTCTGGCATGAGCTGAGCCTGTCTGCAGCTGTCGGGAACAACTCCCTAAGCTGATCCGGGATAATGCCATACCATATACTCTTAAGCGCCTTATAATCCTTGCGGTTATATAGCAACTTTGGTTTGGCTTTATCAAAACATGTCGTGTAAGGTGTCATACGAATTGGAATACTACCCCCTCGCCAGTTCTGGTGACGGGGGTAGCATTGCACCCTTCTAGAGGGAGAAGACATGTTACTTTACTGAAACGCGGTTGATTTAAAATGAGCCTCAGATCCACAAAATGGATGCCTCTGCCACAGACACGGGTCTGGCCTCCTGCTGCTGACCGAAACTCAGCATATGGTGGCCTGGACAAAGAGTTTCCTGTCGCAGGGCGGTGTCAAACCACCCCAGACAGGAGATAGTGGATTGTAGTAGGGAGGTTTCAAAGAAACCAGACACTGCCTGGGGAGCACAAGGCTGCCCCTTGCATAATCCGGCCAAACCGGTTCTGGGGCCTCCCAGCCCCTGTCCCAGCGCAGCCAGGATCAAAGGAAAGGGGTGTAACCACCCCCTTCCTGGGTCCCACCCATAGGAGGGGACCTAGCAGGATGTCCAGCCCACCAGATTCGAATAAGAGTGGGAGCAGTGCCAATGCAACTCAGATCATCCTGAAGAAACATAAGAAACGAATTCTGGACCCTTCGACTTTCTACTCAACGCAGAAGACTGAAGAATCTCCCTTGTGGTCAAGGAGTGACCACCCTGTGCAAACAGGCACCATCCAGCCCTCGACCCTTGCTTTGTTGCAGTTCCCGCCGGAACTCGAGCGACAGAGATCGACGAGATCAAGCTTGCCCGCCTTCTCCCAGCCCGATCCACAGTCCCTGCAGAGCTGAGACCAGTGGAGGCGACCGGAAGCGTGGGGCACGCCATCTTGAAAAGGCCACGAGACGCTGACCGTGCAGCCCACGAGTGATTCTCGAAGCTGTGCACCGGGGTTTGAGAAGCCCCCACCCCGAGCTACACTTGCACCAAAGCTACCCCCTCCACACTCGACGAGTGCTGCGTGGGGCCCTTCTGCTTGTGGCGGCTCGACGCGTTGGCCCGGTCACTTGCCAGCTGGCTTGTGGCCCCTGTGCCGACGAAAACTTGAATACAACTTGCTTTTCTGGTTGCTCCAGATCTGCACCAGCTCCTGTGAAAAGGAGCCCCCACTCTGACCCTCCTGGTTCGAGTGATAAGCAATCTCCCGGTTCCGCGTGGATTGCTTTTGCCAAGTGCTGTTTGCTGCAATCTTGAAGCCGACGGTGCTGACGGCGAGAGCCTACGTGGGACAGATCGTGACCTGCTCCTGGACGTCGCAGATGCCCCAGAGCCCACGTGACAGCGGAGAGAAGCCTATCGACAACCACCTGATTGCGCCCGACATTGCCTGGTTCCGTCCTGGTTCCACCCTGGTCACTGCTGAGTGACCCAGACTCTGTCCCCTCTGCTTTCAGGTACTTTTCTACTTCGATCCACCCTTGGATCGCACCGGACACTTCTGCTTCACATCGCCTGCAGCTGCAACAGCTTCAAGCACCAAGAGCCTGCGTGTCAAAACCCGACGCCACTTCGACCCTGTGCACCCACGGCCTGTGGGTGAGGTAACATTGCAACGCCGGTGTACATACACTGGTACACACCTCTAGGGTCTGTGTCTAAAGTTTTGTTCCTCTAGGTTCAGCGGAAGTATCTTTTAATTCACTTTATCTAACTTTTACGCACCATTGACATTGCATTGGTGCGAGCCGCACTTTCCGTGCTGCACCCGTCTCCTGTGGGCTACTCCCGACTTCAGCATTGCTAGTCCTGACTGCTCCCAGCGAATCTCTAGGCCCTAGGCCTAACCACTGTTCGATAAGTGTTACTTATACCACTTTTTTAGTATATGGTTTGAGTGGCCACCCGCCCTCATCCATAATTGTGCAACTTTATATGTTTTACTGTGCTTTTGATTTAACGCTTGTGCCCCTTTCCTCATAAAGAGTACTGGGGAGTAATTTAGAAATAAATACATATATTTTTATAATATATACTTGTGTGGTGTCCTTTCATTTGATTACAGGATTGTATGTGGTAAAACAGCTCGCTTAACACGACCTCTTAAGTTAAGCCTTTAAGGCTGCTTAGTCCATGCTACCACTAGGATAGCTTGTCTAACAAGGTTGACTTACAACCAGACATCTTTGGGGTTTGTTTGGACTGAACCCAAGTGGTTCCAGAATTGGAAACACTACATATCAGGCCAACTTCTCACATTGGTGTGCAGCGGTGCGGATTTGAGCTTGCTGTTTGTTTTACCATTGCAATCTTTACATCAAATTGAAAGATCACATCAAGTACCTTAGGTACATATAAATCAAAAGCTTAGCATATTAAGTTCTACTGAACTTAGTAGTTGTAGATTAAAGGGATTAGCACACCCTGACTACAACTCACTAGCAAGGTACAGTAGGAAAACACTTAGTGTAGGTAAGTGCATCACTTACACCTCACTAGCAGTCATGTCTGATACAGGTAGAGCCTCAGGCTCTGCTCCTGTAATAGTTGATCCTATAGGGACAACATCCAGATATGACAACCTTAGCCACAAAGACCTGAGTGCCTTGTGCACAGCCAGGGGGCTAAAATAGGGCAGAGGCCCTACCATTCCTTCCCTAGTAGCTCTCCTAGAAAAGGATGACTTAGATAAGGTGAGTCAGGCTCCCTTAGAATCAGGTGAAGGGATACACTCCCCTGAGAATGAGAATCTTCCAGAAGATGAAGAAGAGGAGGAGGAAGAGGAAGAGGAAGGCTCTGATTTAGAAGAGCCTGAAGATCAGGATCAGAGGGGAAACCAGGTACAGGTTGCCAGGCTTAACCAGGCCAACCTGGACCTACATGAGAATGGAGAGGGCCAGCACCACTCCAGATCTCATAACCAAATTCTCCCAGGTAACAGGAGGGTGAGATCTCAATCAAGGGACTCTCATCTTTCTAGTGCCTCAAGAGAATCTCAAAGAGGGATGACTCCCTCCCAGAGAAAAGAGCATAGGGCCAGGATGAGGGCTGTCCAACTCCAAATAGAAAGGGAAGAGGTAGCCTTGGCTCAAGCTAAACTTGCTTTAGCAAGAGAAAGAAAATTGTGTGGCTTAGATGCCACTGGTGGCAGCAAAGTTCCTAAAGAAAAAGACAGGGCCTATGACAATAGAAACCTGACAAAAATTGTGCCCCCCTACAAGGAAGGGGATGATATCCACAAATGGATGACTGCTCTTGAGAGGGCCTGCATGGTACAGCAGGTCCCTGAGGATCAGTGGGCAGCAATTCTATGGTACTCCTTTTCTGAGAAAGGGAGGGACAGGCTCCTCACTGTTAGACCTGAGGATGCCAAAAACTACTCTGTTCTGAAGAGTGCTCTTATTGAAGGGTTTGGCCTAACCACTGAGCAATACAGGTTGTTGTTCAGAGACACCCAAAAAGCACAGACTCAGGACTGGACTGATTTTGTAGATTGTGCCTCTAAGGCTCTGGAGGGTTGGCTGCAGGGAAGTAAAGTTTCAGACTATACAGGATTGTACAATCTTATGATGAGAGAGCAGATCCTTAATAACTGTCAGAACCAGCTGTTGCATCAATACCTTGTTGACTCTGATTTGACCTCTCCCCAAGAATTGGGAAAGAAGGCAGACAAATGGGTCAGAACAAGGATTAAGCAAAAAAAACCAGAACCAAGGTGACCAGAAGAAAACAGACCAGAAGGGTGGGAATCAGAAAGATAAAGAAAAGGACCAGAAGTCTTCAGGCCCCCAAACTAGCAATAAGGAGGGGGGTTCCCAAAATGGAAACAAGAAAAAGAAGAATGATGGCCCAAAGAAACCTTGGTGTAATACCTGCAAATCAGTTTCACACTGGGGCAGTGAATGCACTAAGAAAAATCCAGTCCCCCACCACTGCAGCTCCTAAAGCACCTGCACCCCCTAGTACAGTTAACAGTGGTGGTACACAGCCAAAGGGTTTAGTAGGGTTGACCCTGGGTACTGAGGTGGAATCTGGCCTAGTCAGAATCCCCACACAGGCAGTTCTCCTATATGATGTGGACTTATCTTTGACCACTGCAGTAAGCCCCAGTAACCTGGGCAAATATAGGCAGACTCCCTTAATCAATGAGAAACTGGCTCAGGCCTACAGGGACACTTGTGCCAGTGTCACAATGGTGACACCTGACTTTGTGGACCCTGGACAGATTGTACTAGGTGAAAGTTACCTAGTGACCAATGCAAGCAACTCCACTACTTCCCATAGTGTGGCTGTTGTGAACTTCTCCTGGGGAGGGGTAGATGGCCTAAAGAAAGTTGGTGTGAGTGCAGACCTCCCAGTAGACTGTCTGTTAGGCAATGATCTTGAAAGCTCAGTTTGGTCAGAAGTGGAGTACAGGACTCATGCAGAAATGCTAGGGATTTCAGCTCATGTCCTTGCAGTGACAAGGTCTCAGGCTAAGAAGTGCCTTCCTGAACCAGTGGTGGATCTTGAAACAATAGACCAACCACAACCCAAGAGAAGGAGCAAAAGGGTTAAGGCTGTGCCTTCCCACTTGCCCCAGGTTGAGGATCAAGTTTCACAGGAAACTGATTCTGCAGTCCAAGAGGAGACTGTCTCAGAGGAGCTTGAACCTGACCAGGTTGAGTTTCTGGGGACAGGGGAACCCTCAAGGGCAGACCTGGGGCAGGCCCAATTAGATTGCCCTTCACTTGAACCCCTCAGACAGCAAGCTGCTGCTGAGGCTGCAGGGAATGCTCAAGGTACCCATAGAGTGTATTGGGATGAAGGGCTCCTTTATTCAGAGGCCAGAGACCCCAAGCCTGGCACAACCAGGAGGTTGGTTATACCTTTGAAGTTTAGGGGCTTCCTTCTTACCTTGGCCCATGATATTCCCCTTGCAGGACACTTAGGCCAGAATAAGACTTGGGACAGGCTTGTTCCACACTTTCACTGGCCTCACATGTCAGAAAATGTCAAGGAGTTTTGTCGCTCCTGTGTCACTTGCCAAGCCAGTGGTAAGTCAGGTGGCACAACAAAGGCCCCCCTGAAACCACTACCTGTGGTGGGGGTACCCTTTGAAAGAGTTGGAATAGACATTGTGGGTCCCATGGATCCTCAAACAGCATCTGGGCACAGATTTATACTGGTGGTAGTGGATCATGCCACCAGGTACCCAGAGGCAATTCCCCTGAGGACCACCACAGCCCCTGTGGTGGCAAAAGCCCTCATTGCAGTTTTCTCAAGAGTGGGCTTTCCAAAGGAGGTTCTTTCAGACAGAGGTACCAACTTTATGTCTGGATACTTGAAAGCAATGTGGAAAGAGTGTGGAGTAAACTATAAGTTTACCACACCCTACCATCCACAGTGCAATGGGCTTGTTGAAAGGTTCAACAAGACCCTAAAGGGAATGATAAAAGGTTTACCAGAGAAGCTTAGGCGGAAATGGGACATCCTTTTACCCTGCTTGCTCTTTGCTTACAGAGAGGTCCCACAGAAGGGGGTTGGCTACAGCCCTTTTGAACTTTTGTTTGGCCACCCTGTAAGAGGTCCATTGAGTTTGGTGAAGGAAGGATGGGAGTTACCTCTCAAAAAGCCTAAACTAGACATTGTGGACTATGTACTTGGTCTCCGCTCCAGGATGGCTGAATACATGGAGAGAGCATCCAAAAACCTTGAGGCAAGTCAAGAATTACAGAAAGCTTGGCATGACCAAAAGGCTGTTCTGGTTGAGTACCAGCCAGGGCAGAAGGTGTGGGTGTTGGACCCAGTGGGGCCGGCAGCTCTCCAGGACAAATGGACTGGACCCTACCCTATCATTGAGAAAAAGGGAGAAGTCACCTATGTGGTTGACTTTGGCACCCCTAGGAGCCCCCACAGGGTGCTCCATGTAAACCGTTTGAAAGCATTTGTTGACAGGGAGGACATGAGTCTCCTCATGGCCACAGATGGGGAACAGGAGGAAGAGAGTGACCCTCTCCCAGACCTGCTTTCCCAGAACCCTGATGATGGTTCAGTTGATGGAGTAGCCTTGGCAGGCAGCCTCACTGAGCAGCAACAGGTGGACTGCAGACAGGTGTTGCAGGCCCACAGACATTTGTTTTCACTCACACCCAGCCAGACTAACTGGTGCACCCATGAGGTGGACACTGGTGACAGTCTGCCTGTGAAGAATAAGATCTACAGGCAACCTGACCATGTCAGGGATTGTATAAAGGCTGAGGTGCAAAAGATGTTGGAGCTTGGAGTGATTGAGCCATCAGAGAGCCCATGGGCTAGCCCAGTGGTCCTTGTGCCAAAACCTCATACCAAAGATGGGAAGAGAGAAATGAGGTTTTGTGTGGACTACAGAGGTCTCAATGCTGTCACTAGGACAGATGCTCATCCCATTCCAAGAGCAGATGAGCTCATTGATAAATTGGCTTCTGCCAAGTTTCTGAGCACATTTGATTTGACAGCTGGCTACTGGCAAATCAGACTAGCTGAAGAGTCAAAAGCCAAAACAGCATTCTCTACCCCTAGTGGACATTACCACAAATTGATAATGCCCTTTGGTTTGAAGAATGCACCTGCCACCTTCCAAAGGTTGGTGAATCAAGTCCTTGCTGGATTGGATGACTTTTGTGCAGCATATCTAGGTGATATTGCTGTCTTTAGCTCCACCTGGGAGGATCACCTGATCCACCTGAAGAAGGTTCTGGAGGCCCTGCAAAAGGCAGGCCTGACTATCAAGGCTACTAAGTGCCAGATAGGGCAGAGCAAGGTTGTGTACTTGGGCCACCTAGTAGGTGGGGGTCAAGTTCAACCACTGGAGAGCAAGATCCAGACCATACAGGACTGGGCTCCTCCAACTACCCAGACACAAGTCAGAGCCTTCTTGGGCCTGACTGGGTATTACAGAAAATTTGTAAAGAACTATGGGTCCATTGTGACACCATTGAATGACTTGACATCCAAGAAGATGCCCAAAAAGGTTCAGTGGACAGTTAGCTGTCAAAAGGCATTTGATGACCTGAAGAAGGCCATGTGCTCTGCACCTATCCTGAAGAGTCCTGACTACTCCAAACAGTTCATTGTACAGACAGATGCTTCTGAGTTGGGGGTGGGAGCTGTGCTTTCACAACTTAATCAAGATGGTCAAGACCAGCCCATTGCTTTCATTAGCAGAAGGCTGACCCCCAGGGAGAAACGTTGGTCAGCTATTGAGAGGGAGGCCTTTGCTGTGGTTTGGGCCCTGAAGAAGTTGAGGCCATACTTGTTTGGTACTCACTTCCTAATTCAGACAGACCATAAGCCCCTCTTGTGGCTAAATCAGATGAAGGGTGAAAATCCCAAACTGCTCAGGTGGTCCATTTCCTTACAGGGGATGGACTTTACAGTGGAGCACCGCCCAGGGACTGACCATGGTAATGCAGATGGTCTCTCCAGGTACTTCCACTTAGAACATGAAGACTTATCTGGTCAAGGTTAAGTTTAATGTCCCTGCGTTTGGGGGGGGGGGTTGTGTAGGAGAGTAGGGTCTGCTATCCTATGGTCACCCCAATGTTTGCTTTTTGCTTCACTGGTTTTCGACTTACTGAGGCTGTGGGCCTGCTAATCAGACCCCCAGCCTGCTGTTCTCTCTCTAAATTTATAATACATGTGCTATAGGTACATACCACAATTGGAAATGGACTCCTTGTCAGCCCCTGTACCATGCACTATAGGTGCTCAGGGCATAGGTGCCACCAAGGCCTACCAGGGGCTGAAGCATAGCTTTTGCCACCCCTGGCTGGTTCTTAAATTGACACAACTGGCTGATCACTCAGCTGGGGCAAGTGGGTGTAATCACCCCTTGCTTAGATATAGTATCACTATATCTAAACCTATATCTGGACACATATATAGCCTGTAAGCCACTCCTACGGAAGGCCTCATCAATCCTGGAGGCAGAGTGCGTGGTTTTATGTGAGATGGAGCTCTGGCAGGAGCTGAGCCTGTCTGCAGCTGTCGGGAACAACTCCCTAAGCTGATCCGGGATAATGCCATACCATATACTCTTAAGCGCCTTATAATCCTCGCGGTTATATAGCAACTTTGGTTTGGCTTTATCAAAACATGTCGTGTAAGGTGTCATACGAATTGGAATACTACCCCCTCGCCAGTTCTGGCGACGGGGGTAGCATTCCACCCTTCTAGAGGGAGAAGACATGTTACTTTACTGAAACGCGGTTGATTTAAAATGAGCCTCAGATCCACAAAATGGATGCCTCTGCCACAGACACGGGTCTGGCCTCCTGCTGCTGACCGAAACTCAGCATATGGTGGCCTGGACAAAGAGTTTCCTGTCGCAGGGCGGTGCCAAACCACCCCAGACAGGAGATAGTGGATTGTAGTAGGGAGGTTTCAAAGAAACCAGACACTGCCTGGGGAGCACAAGGCTGCCCCTTGCATAATCCGGCCAAACCGGTTCTGGGGCCTCCCAGCCCCTGTCCCAGCGCGGCCTGGATCAAAGGAAAGGGGTGTAACCACCCCCTTCCTGGGTCCCACCCATAGGAGGGGACCTAGCAGGATGTCCAGCCCACCAGATTCGAATAAGAGTGGGAGCAGTGCCAATGCAACTCAGATCATCCTGAAGAAACATAAGAAACGAATTCTGGACCCTTCGACTTTCTACTCAACGCAGAAGACTGAAGAATCTCCCTTGTGGTCAAGGAGTGACCACCCTGTGCAAACAGGCACCATCCAGCCCTCGACCCTTGCTTTGTTGCAGTTCCCGCCGGAACTCGAGCGACAGAGATCGACGAGATCAAGCTTGCCCGCCTTCTCCCAGCCCGATCCACAGTCCCTGCAGAGCTGAGACCAGTGGAGGCGACCGGAAGCGTGGGGCACGCCATCTTGAAAAGGCCACGAGACGCTGACCGTGCAGCCCACGAGTGATCCTCGAAGCTGTGCACCGGGGTTTGAGAAGCCCCCACCCCGAGCTACACTTGCACCAAAGCTACCCCCTCCACACTCGACGAGTGCTGCGTGGGGCCCTTCTGCTTGTGGCGGCTCGACGCGTTGGCCCGGTCACTTGCCAGCTGGCTTGTGGCCCCTGTGCCGACGAAAACGTGAATACAACTTGCTTTTCTGGTTGCTCCAGATCTGCACCAGCTCCTGTGAAAAGGAGCCCTCACTCTGACCCTCCTGGTTCGAGTGATAAGCAATCTCCCGGTTCCGCGTGGATTGCTTTTGCCAAGTGCTGTTTGCTGCAATCTTGAAGCCGACGGTGCTGACGGCGAGAGCCTACGTGGGACAGATCGTGACCTGCTCCTGGACGTCGCAGATGCCCCAGAGCCCACGTGACAGCGGAGAGAAGCCTATCGACAACCACCTGATTGCGCCCGACATTGCCTGGTTCCGTCCTGGTTCCACCCTGGTCACTGCTGAGTGACCCAGACTCTGTCCCCTCTGCTTTCAGGTACTTTTCTACTTCGATCCACCCTTGGATCGCACCGGACACTTCTGCTTCACATCGCCTGCAGCTGCAACAGCTTCAAGCACCAAGAGCCTGCGTGTCAAAACCCGACGCCACTTCGACCCTGTGCACCCACGGCCTGTGGGTGAGGTAACATTGCAACGCCGGTGTACATACACTGGTACACACCTCTAGGGTCTGTGTCTAAAGTTTTGTTCCTCTAGGTTCAGCGGAAGTATCTTTTAATTCACTTTATCTAACTTTTACGCACCATTGACATTGCATTGGTGCGAGCCGCACTTTCCGTGCTGCACCCGTCTCCTGTGGGCTACTCCCGACTTCAGCATTGCTAGTCCTGACTGCTCCCAGCGAATCTCTAGGCCCTAGGCCTAACCACTGTTCGATAAGTGTTACTTATACCACTTTCTTAGTATATGGTTTGAGTGGCCACCCACCCTCATCCATAATTGTGCAACTTTATATGTTTTACTGTGCTTTTGATTTAACGCTTGTGCCCCTTTCCTCATAAAGAGTACTGGGGAGTAATTTAGAAATAAATACATATATTTTTATAATATATACTTGTGTGGTGTCCTTTCATTTGATTACAGGATTGTATGTGGTAAAACAGCTCGCTTAACACGACCTCTTAAGTTAAGCCTTTAAGGCTGCTTAGTCCATGCTACCACTAGGATAGCTTGTCTAACAAGGTTGACTTACAACCAGACATCTTTGGGGTTTGTTTGGACTGATACCAAGTGGTTCCAGAATTGGATCTTTTTTGTTGCCGAAATTGGCCGTCGCACCACGAGCGGCGATCCAGAAGGCAGGCAAGCTGCCTGATTGCAGGCGGGGCCAGCAGGAGCAGCCAATCATTACCGAGGTGGCATGAAGTCAGGCAAGCTTGGGGTTGCTTTTAGGCAGGGCTCCCATTACTGTTGAGAGCCCCACATGTGGCCAAGACTGAGAGTGTCTGGGCGACGAAGGAAGGAGCAAGAGGCGTCGGAGCCTTGCAGGCTCCACCTGCCGCATTCGTGCCTCACCATGCCTGGTAGAGAGAGAGGCAGGCCACAGAGAGAGACCGAAGTCACGCGGGCTCCATGCCGAAGTCCTGTGTTCAGCCTGAGACCCGAGTCATTCACGGAGAGCCTCGGTGAGTGGGGCTCAAATCAGGCACTGGTTCTTTACAGCTGCACAGCTGATTCAGGACAGCTGCAACGTTGTCACCTGGCAGTTTTAGAGTCCCTGCGAGTGGGGCATGAATTGCACATTTTTGGTGCCAGTACAGACTTCGTTTTGGCCGCATCGCATTGGGATCCCAAGAGCGGCATCAGAAGGGCCCCATTGAAAGGGGCTCCCTAGGCACTGTTAGAGCCAGAACGTTGTCTTCACAGCAGCACTGCAGTAGCGCGGGCAGCTGCAACAACAGAGCATGTTTATTTGAATATCAAGGAAGGGGTGAAATACACCCCACAAGTGTTTTCACTGCTAAGGCAGCCGGAGGGCCAGTTGGAAGGCCCTATAATTGAGAGCCCTGACATTTGGGACAAGGGGCATTTGGGCCCCAGAGGAAGACCAGTTGGCCTGGGGTCATTTTTATGGTGTTGACAGGGCGCAAGGCTCCAGGGTGTTTATGACTAATGCAATTGCATAATGTGGTGATGCCTAATCCAAATATCATGCTATGATGTTTATGCTTAAAGTGATGCAGACATAATGCATTTATGCTGCTTGTGATAATGCTAAGTTAATTATTTTACCAGTAAGTACTGGTTGTTTTATACCTGCTACTTGTGCTTTCTAATAGTTCTGACCATGGCCTGATTGACACAGTCATGTATATAATCCCCTGTGAATTTCTACCTGGTGCCTGTTGGTACAGTGTATATTGTGTGATTATGATTCTAAAGCGTTTTCTAAAATACAAAGGCAATTTTTTATTTAACCTTGTGTGGAGTTTCTTTTGTGGTGTGCCTAGCGTGTTGCTGCTGCTTTGTGTGTGTTACGCAAACACTTTAAACAGTGCCTCTGGGATAAGCCGGACTGTTTGTGCTAAGCTACCAAGGGTCACGGTGAGCAGGGGTTATCTTCAGCGTGTAACTCCCTTGCCCTGACTAGTGTGTTGCTTCCTGCCTGACTTAGGCGCAAGCCCTATCCAACTAGAAATCCCATTTCTAACATTGGTGGCAGCGGTGGGATAGGACTTGCGTTTGCACAGTACCACAGCAACAACTGGTTGCACTACAAGCTCTGCATTCAGCTACTCGCCACTTGCTATGGCGAGTCAGATTTCATCAGGTTGAGCTATTTTTAGGGCCTACTTTCCTGTTCTGGCGAGCTGACAACAGCTGTTCTTTTCACTCAATAAGTGAATGAGAAATAAAGGTGCCTTTAAATCTTATTTTTATCTTGTCACATTTGCTCGCCATTCAGAGGCAGAGGTCAAAAGCCAGTTTGTCTTAGTACATTTACTTTTCTTTCTCTGACTGTGAAGTTAGATGATTTTGTAAAGTGAACAGTGTGACAATTGTGCAATGCAAAGCCTGTGAAATGAAAGGCTGTTAGATGTCAGGCTTTTTTCCAACACAACATTGAAATAGCTAATAAGTAAACTGTACAAACATTAAAAAATATATTTTAGTTATTAAGGCATATATTTGTATTTCCGTGTGGTAAAAAAAGATTTTTATAGGATGAAAACAAATCAGAACACTTTACTTAATGATATGAAAATTATAAATCTTTTTGCTGAAACCCACTTTACAAAAACTTTTTTGTATGCTATATCGTTTTATCAGGAAAAATGTATGTTAGAGGGAAAGTTTGTGAGCTTTTCAATGTAAAACGATGTTTATTATAACAGCCTAATGCATTTCGGGAAGTACATTCCCTTCCTCAGAGGCGTCGTAGTCTGTTAATCACCCCGGTCTTTTAAAATAAAATATTCCATCTTTTCATTTCCTGATGAAAAAAAACGCGTCACCCATTTATGGTTAAGTACTTTTATGTACTTCCCGAAATGCATTAGGCTGTTATAATAAATGTCGTGGTATGAGAAACCCACTTTAGACTCCTGTGCTTTTGTGAAAAACCAGAGTGAAGACACAGATTGGATAAAATGAATTAAATATAGGTCAAGAGTGGATTAAACTAAATAGTTAAACAAAAGAATAAAAGAGAGTAAAGAAATTGATTCATTGGATTCAAATCAAAGTCAGGGCTGTGCAGCCTGGTGGAATCGGTAACAGGGTTCCGTCGTGGATTTGTCTGGAAGTTGGACAGAAAGGGAAGGAAGTATCTTTGTTCAAAGATTTGAAGGAACCATTGGTCTGACGTGATGCTCTGCCATCAGGGGAGGTAATAGGTCATAAAACCTCCCACAAGGTCAATGTGCAACATCAAGGACAAATTAAAGTGGTTTTGCAGCAGTTGCAGGGACTAGACTTATGGTTTGGGTAGGGCTTTGCCACCGAGGGCCTAGACGCTGTCGCTCTGCTCCCCGTCAAAAGGAATATGAGGCACATACTGTTGTTGCCTCTGCTGGAAACCCCTACCGAAGTCTCAAAAGGTAAATACTTGTGGGGAGAACAGCTGAGCAGGCTGATCTCGGTCTAAAGAGTGAGCGGTGGCTTGCTCTCTTTAGATCTCTTTAAGGAATAGTAAGCCTTCGCTCCAAACAGCCCAGAACTGTCAAGGACATGTCTATTAGAGACTGGTGGATGTCTGAAGAAAACCCTACCCAGGCAGTCAGTTAGTTTCCAGACCTGAACATATTGTATATGTTGTTGCATCTTAGCCATCAGAAATAAGGCTATGTAAGGTAGGCCTGATCTCTTCAGAGACAACTGACAAGATAAACGCCACCATGTCCCACAACGTGTGCTTGTACCTACCTAGGAGGCATGAAGTCTTTACAGGCCTACGGCAAGACTGGAACTGGAAAACATTTGTTTTGGAAATGTTTCCCATATTTTGGACTCTTGTTCGGGTAGGGTCATAGGGAAACATTGGAGGTTCGAGCAGCTGGCGGTGGTGCTGAAGGAGAATGTACAAATAGCATGAGCAGGCCTGTGAAGTCTTACTACTTGCCTATTCACCTGGGAGAAAAATTCTGGTTTTGTTGAGGCGCCCACCAGGATGTAAATGAGAGCCTCATTAAAAGGCAATGGAGGTCCTTGGTTGGTCTTAGCTAGTTTCAGAACCTTCAGTGAGGACATTTGTTTTTACTTTTTGCATGGATTGGGTGAGATATAAGATCACAACCGCCCTGCTGATCACAGTGGCTAAGAAGGTGGAGTCTTCTGTAGTGGGCCAAGTTTGGGAGAGGATAATTCAATGTCTGGTGAGGTATCTAGACCACTAGCATCCTGAAGGTCTTCAAAAATGTTTACTCGCTCATATATGTCATCCCTGTAGTACCTTTGTTGTCATCATATTGATGAAATATGTCTTAGTTGGACTGTGTGTAGTGCTGTGGTCAAGAGGATAGAGGCAGAGCTTTGCAATCTGAAAGAAATATCTGCATGTGTTTAGTGTCGGTCCAGGCATTAAGGCTTGGGCTGGTACAGTCGAACAAGTTACTTACCTTTGGTAATGATATATCTGTAAGAAACAGTAGTTAGTATTAGATTCCTTACTTTAGAATATCCCCAGGCGTCAGACTGGATCCAGAAACTTTTGCGCAGCAATACCCCTGCGCGTAGGTAGGCGTCGTCCGCGGCTCCGCGTCAGTCGTCTGCGTCGTTAGCGCCGGAATGACGTCGCCGGAGTACTTAGACGCCGCCCTCGCGCGCTGACGTCAGTTCTTATACACAGCTTTTCCGCGCCAGATACGCAGAGCCATGATAGAACCAACACTGGTGCCATGAAACTAGGGCCC
Organism: Lissotriton vulgaris; assembly: GCF_964263255.1. Classification (NCBI taxonomy): domain Eukaryota; kingdom Metazoa; phylum Chordata; class Amphibia; order Caudata; family Salamandridae; genus Lissotriton; species Lissotriton vulgaris. The sequence goes on along the minus strand of NC_141700.1, from coordinate 503,692,307 downwards.
TGAAAGGGGATGACCTTAACCCTAGATATCGGTTCGCAGAACGGGGAGGATGGGTGGGTCGGTAAGGAATCTATCACTAACTAATGTCTCTTACAGATATATCGTTACACAAGTAGTAACTTGTGCATCTGAAAGAGACACGTTAGTGATAGATTCCTTACCTTAGAATAGATACCCCAGCAATACCAACCCCGGTGGTGGGTCTGCGAACCAATAATCACACAAGAAAGTCCTGGAGGACGGAACGGCCAAAGAAGCCATCCCTCAGACTTGGCTGTCCAGGCAATAGTGTCTTGCAAACGTGTGCAGCGAGGCCCACGTAGCTGCCTGACAGAAGTCCTTCAAGTGGACTCCCCGGCCCAGGGCAGTAGTAGCCGCCGTGGCCAGAGTGGAATGGGCCATCGGCCCAACAGGAGGTTCCTTTTTAGCCAAGGGGTAGCATGCCTTGATGCACAAAACGTCCCACCGAGAGATGGTCCGTTTCTGCACCGCCCGTCCCTTCTTAGCTCCCACATAACCAACAAAGAGTTGGCTATCCACCCGGAACTGGCGTGTGCGATCCAGATAGAAGGAAAGCGCACATTTTGGGTCCAGACGGTGGAGCCGCTCTTCCTCTTTAGAGGGATGCGGAGGTGGAAAGAAGGTGGGCAAGGTGATGGACTGCCCAATATGGAAGGCTGTGACTACCTTGGGCAGGAAAGAGGGTCTTGTCCGCAACACACCCTTATCCGGATGGACAGAGAGGAAAGGAGGATGGAAGAAAGAGCCTGGAGCTCACTCACTCTCCTGGCAGAGGTGCTGCCAACCAGGAAAGCAGTCTTAAGGGTAAGAAGACGGATAGGACAGTTGTGAAGTGGCTCGAAGGGAGCGCACATCAGATAAGTTAGTACAAGGTTCAAGTCCCACTGAGGCATCATGAAAGAAACAGGAGGGAACATATGAGTGATGCCCTTCAAGAACCTATTTACAATGGGGGACTTGAACAAAGATGGCTGATCAGGTAGCCTTAAGAAGGCTGAAAGGGCAGAAAGGTAGCCCTTGATAGTGCCCAGAGCAGAGCCCTGCTGGGCAAGAGAAAGAAGGAAGAGGAGAACCTCAGAAAGAGGGGCATTGAGAAGATCCACAGTCTTTGCTGTACACCATGCCACAAATCTGTTCCACTTGCAGGCGTATACCGACTTTGTGGAGGGACGCCTGGCTGCCAGAATCACAGTACAGACTTCAGGAGGCAAGTCAAATGGCCTCAACTGTCGCCGCTCAATCTCCAAGCATGGAGGTGGAGACTGGACAGGTTCTGGTGGAGGACCGTCCCCTGCTGCTGCGACAGAAGGTCCTCCTAAAGAGGCAGACGAATCGGAGGATCGACTGACATACTGAGTAGCTCGGGATACTAGTACCTTCGCGCACAGTCCGGAGCCACAGGGATGACTTTGGCCCGGTCGCGCTTGATTTTCTTCAGCACTCTGGGCAGAAGTGGTATAGGCGGAAAGGCGTACAACAGACTGCAACTCCACTCGCGTCGAAAAGCTTCCCCAAGCGAGTGCCGCCTTGGAAATTCCAACGAGCAGAACTGATGACATTGCGCGTTCTCTTCGGTGGCGAATAGATCTAACCAAGGCTCTCCCCACTGCAGAAAGAGGCCTTGCACCACGTCCGAGTTCAGACTCCATTTGTGATCCATCATGCACCTTCGGCTGAGCTTGTTCGCCCTGGCGTTCAGAGAACCTGCCAGGTGTTGAACCATAAGGGTCACCCCCTGATGTGCCAGCCACTGCCAGAGGCGCAGAGCCTCCTGGCAGAGGGTCCACGACCCCACCTCGCCCTGTTTGTTGCAGTACCACATGGCGGTGGTGTTGTCCGTGAACACCTGCACTACACTCTCCCCGGACAGAGGGGAGGAATGCCTTCAGTGCTAGACAAATCGCCCGCAGCTCCAGAAGGTTGATATGGAGTCGGGACTCCGCCGGAGACCAGAGGCCTCTGATCTCCGCCTCTCCCATGTGGCCTCCCCAGCCCTGGAGGGACGCGTCCGTCACAACTACGTGCTCCGGTTGAGAAAGGAAGAGGGATCTGCCGCTGACTCAATCGCGGTCTGTGAGCCACCGGTGCAGCTCTCTCGTAGTGCCCTCCGAGATCAGGACATGGTCTGACAGGTTGCCCTGATGCTGGGCCCACTGAAACTTCAGGTCTACCTGTAGAGCCCGCATCCGCCACCTGGCGTGATGCACCAGAAGGATGCAGGAGGCCATCAACCCCAGAAGCCGCAGCGTCAACCTGACCGAGACCCGGGATAAAGGCTGAAAGATTGGAATCAGAGCCTGAATATCCTGGACCCGCTTTTCGAGGACCGCTCCGATGAAGAGGAGCTTCTGAGAGGGGCACAGGTGTGACTTCGGCACATTGATGGAAAACCCCAGCTGGTACAGGAGGTCCGCCGTTGTCTGGAGGTGGCCGACGACTGTCTGGGGCGAGCCCGCCTTCAACAACCAGTCGCCGAGGTAGGGGAAGACTGAAACCCCTAACCTGCGCAGATGAGCTGCGACCACCGCCATCACTTTCATGAACACCTGTGGGGCGCTGGTAAGGCCGAAGGGGAGCACGGTAAAATGAAAGTGCTTGTGGCCTACCGTGAACCACAGGTAGCGCCGGTGGGCCGGCAGGACGGGGATGTGGAAATAAGCGTATTGCAAGTCCAACGCTACCATCCAGTCTCCTGGGTCCAGGGCAGCTAAGACCTGAGCCAGTGTCAGCATTTTGAACTTCTCCTTCCGGAGGAAGCCGTTGACGTTCCGTAGGTCCAAGATAGGGCGCAGGACGCCTTTGCCCTTCTTGGGTACCAGAAAGTAGTGGGAGTAACAACCACACCCTACTTCAGGCCCAGGAACGTGCTCGATGGCCCCCTTGGCCAAGAGGGCCGTAACTTCCTCTTGCAGAAGTTGCAAGTGATCCCCCGACACGAGGTGGAATTGCGATGGCATGGCTGGAGGGGTCGCCTCGAAGGGGAGGGAGTAGCCCCTTCGGACGATTTGCAGCACCCACATGTCCGTGGTGCTGGCGAACCCTGCCCCCCACTGGCATCATATGGGCCTGAAAGCACGGACTAGGAGGGTTTTGAGGCGGATGTTGCAGGGGAAGGCATGGACTGGCCTCGCCGTTGTCCCCGACCACCGCCACGGCTGTTTCCATGGCGGTTTCCATGGCCGCCACCGCGCTGTGTATTAGTCTGCGGTGCGTGGCTGGCAGCACGTGTGGGAGCGCCCCTTCCTTGGCCACGAAAGGAGCGAAAGGCACCCGTTTGCTGGCGAGGGGCCGAGAGGCCCAAGGACTTGGCCGTAGCCCTGGAGTACTTAAAACGCTCAAGCGCATGGTCTGCCGTGTCGCCAAAGAGGTGACGGCTATCAAACGGCATGTCCATAAGGGTGGCCTGGACATCAGCCAAAAAGTTGGCGGTCCTCAACCAGGCGTGGCTTCGAACTGCCACCGTCGTTGCCATCTCTCTGCCTAGTGAGTCCGTGGTATCCAGCCAACACTAGATGGAATAGCATACCGCATCCCGACCCTCCGCAAGGGCTTGGGCGAGTTTAGTCCGAACCCCCTCCGGATATTGTGGCAGCACGCCCGCGACCGTGTCCCATAGAGTGTGGGTGTAGCGGCCCAAGAGGCATGCGGTGTTGACTGACCGCAATCCCAAACTCAGGGACGAGAACACCTTCTTACCGAATTGCTCGTACCTCTTGGATTCCCGATCAGGCAGAGCCGTCGGGAATGCGGGCTGGGAAGTAGAGGCCTGGATAACCAGGCTCTCGGGGGTTGGGTGGGTGGACAGGAAGCAAGGGTCACCCGGAGCCGGGCGGTAGCGTCTGGCCACGTTCCTATCTACAGGCGGACCTGTAGCGGGCTTGGACCAAGTGCCCAAAAGAACGTCACACAAGGCCTCATTAAACAGCAGCAGAGGCTCAGCCGAGCTTGTTTGCGGTTTAAGGACCTCAGTGAGGAGGTTAGTCCTCACGGCCGCGACGGGGAGCTCTAGGCCCAATGCTTTGGCCGCCCGCATCAACACTACACTGTAGGCAGGCCCCTCCTCCGTAGCCACGGTTGGAGGGGAGACAAAACCAGTGTCTGGCGAGGTGTCCAGGCCACTGGCATCCCCAAGCTCACATGTCCAGTCCTGTTGAGACTGGCACTCCTGTGCCAGAGGGTCCAGAGACCCCTCCCAATCCCCCTCGTCACCCATCACCTGAAATTCAGGTTCAAAGGATGGGGCCGGTTCATTGAAGTTAAAATCTCCGGCGCCGGAACAGAATCGAGGGTAGGATCGGGGACGGCGTCGCTCGGAGGCGGTGCCGGGGGTGACACCCTAGGGGCCGGCGCCGGCGAGGTCGTGCGGTCGACCGGCGATGACCCGGAGCGCCCGGCGGCGTTGGGGCCGAAGCAAACGACCCGCCAGGCCCCCCAGTCGGGGTTGCTGTGCCCGAAGGCACCGCTGAACCCGACGGAGGAGGGAGCGACCTCATGGCCATGAGGTAGCGCTCGATCTCCTCCGGCGTTGCGTCATGCCCAGGGACCGGAAGGTATGGGGTAGGCAGCGACTCCGGCTGAGCCATGTGGGCGGAGTCACCCGAACCCCCGATCGCATCGCGCAAGCGTCGGAGGGGGGTCGGAAGAGCGATGACACCTTCCCGACCTCTCATGCCTCTTACCTGAGGATCTTGAGCCCAAAGACCGATGCCGAATCTCGGAGCTACGACGACTCCGGTCCCTCGACCTCCTCCTGGACCGGGACCTTGAACAGCGCGGGCCGACTGCCGGAGCTCAAGTCGCTTGTAGGCTGGCACCGTAGGAGTCGAACGACTCGAGAAAAACAGATCAAAAGATCAAAAAGGTTTAGTCAAAAATTGACTAAGGGGAAGCGCTTCTCTGGATCTGCGCTAGCTGGCGCAGAAAAAAGAAGAACGGACGTCAGCGCGCGAGGGCGGCGTTTAAGTACTCCGGCGACGTCATTCCGGTGCTAACGACGCCGACGACGGACGCGGACGACGCCTACCGACGCGCAGGGGTATTGCTACGCAAAAGTTTCCGGATTCAGCCTGCCGTCTGGGGATATTCTAAGGTAAGTAATCTAATACTAACCTGTTTCTTTCAGATGATCGCAGTATTAAGAGCAGCGGCAGACGTTACACCAAGGCTGGAGCCATTGACGCCGTACTCAAAGATGGGGACAGCCTCGGACAGAGGTAGAGTGGAGCAGCTGGCATTGGGGCTGGATCTGCCAAAGAGGTCCAGACAGGCAGCCACTTCATAACCTTGTGGCCTGAGGGCGCTCCAAGAGGAACTGGTGGGGGACCAAAGAGTTTCTCTGCAGCCTCTCAGAGTTGACTAAGTTTCTCCACTGTTGCAGGTCACTCGTGGGGAAATGTAAGCAGGCCATGGCTGGAGTCAATTTTGTAGAGCAGCTTCACGGCCTGGAGTTACCCAGTGCATCCAACAACTCCGAATGGTGGGAGTAATTGGTAACAGAAGAACCATGGTTTGACTTCTTGGGCTTTTAGTGGGATATCTTTGACTTACTGCGACTTCGATTTTATGCACTTGTGCAAGTGGCATTGAAAGCATGTCTGTGCTTTCGACCTTATCCACTTATTCCAATGGAGTTTGGTTATGGCTAACTTGACTTCGTGGTCGGAAATGGCCTTGCAATTCATTTACCTACAGCAAGAACATGACTCAGAGTCATGTGAGGTGCGGAGGTGCCGAAAGACAGGCGACGTGTGTGTCTATCACCGACATCTGTTGGTGGCAGTTAAGACTAGGCTTGAGACCTATCATTGTAGGGCCCATATCTGCACACTTGTAAATATTTGAGCTTTTCCTGGGGGGAAAAAAGGCTGTCAAAAGAGAACCTCTAGCTCCGTATTGGAAGTCGCAGAAAAAAATGAAGTGTTGTCAGCTCCTTGAAATGACGTATATATAGAGATCCCAATGTCACATTTGAGGCGGGATGGAATCGACTTGGAGCCACATGATTACACCTGCTGACGCGCATTTTTAACATTTCCAGATCCAGTATGCCACCTGGGGAAATTCACAAGGTAAGGAATTCACAAGGTGAGGACTCTGCGGTTAAAAGTCCATCAGAAAATATGTGCTCACAAATTACTAAGTAAGCAGAAAGGGGATGGTAGTGAGGAGCTACTAGACTTCAGTGCAATGACTGATCAAGAGGGTAGTCCCAAGGGCAATATATATGCTTTAAATAGTGGCATATTCCTTTGGCATCTTGAACATCCCCCTGGGGTCTACAGGACTGTCTTGGTCAAAAAAACACCTGTTTCCATGTGTCCTTTCTCAAAAAGGAATCTTAGCTGCAATGCTAAATAGGATCTAAATCAACCTGGTACTCCCAGCGTGTGCTCCTCTTAGCATGCTCCACTTTTTTTAACGATAATCTGGCAGAGTTGGAAGTTCCCCTGGTAGTGGGTTGAGACTTTTACTGCTGTGTTTTTAAGCCTCAGCTTCACATGATTACCTCAGACACAGAGGCAGATTAAATCAAAGTGTATAGCAAAGAAACAAACCCATAATGCTGGGACTTAAGATTTTTCTCCACCATCTTCAATAAAAAAAGATTTGAATAAAAAAAAAAAAGATTTTTCTCCACCACATCACCAACAACAGTGTATGATCAGGTTTTCTCTTGCTCCAGTCCTTCTGTCTGTCCAGTGCTCCTTCAAAATACACTCTTCCATGGAGTGTGGCATTTGACTCATTTCTCCAATGGGGTCATGACTCTATTTTCCTGTACAACCTCATCTTTGAACCTTTGTATTAACAGGAACACATGTTCTTATTTAGATTTTTTCTGCAATTGTTTTTATGTGCGAGGTAGGACAGGCCTTACTATTCTCTCAACATAACTGAAGAGTGATGTAACAACATGATTTTGAATTTCAAGCTCAGGTTTAACTATTCAAAAATCACCACTGTAATCTTGTTTATCACGGTGATTATGATCTTCATCAAGTCTATTCAACATTATTTGGTAAGGAATCACAAGTTTGGAGTGCAATGACAACCAAACAGGTTTAAAATACAAAAGCCAATAGGCATGTAGAGGTGTAACTCTAGAAACATTTAAGATGCTTTAGATCTCAAACCTCAATGACCAAAAAAGAAGAATGACCAGCAATATTATCAAATTAGTCAAGATTTTACAAGGTCCTGTCGTTCATGAACCGATTCAGACCTTAAAATGTTTCAGGTATTTTTCACTGACTTGCATGCAGAAACAGGGGGGAATAATGCTATCAAAATACTAGGTGGATAGGACTGTCTACTTCGAATCTTAGGAGGTTGTAGAATTGAATAACAGTTTACCCTTACTAACATCAGGAGGCTATGAGCTCTCTCCCAAAAAGCAAAGCTCTGGGACCACATGGCTCACAGACATAATTGCATGCCACTCTTTCAAAGGTCGTGGGACTGTGCTTTCTACAGGTTACGAGGCCAATAACTGGCCGATCGCTCTTACCATTCCAGGACAGGACAATTTGTATTGTCTACTTTTAAAGAAAGACAAGCCTCATTCGGAGAAGAAGTCTTACCAACCCCTTTCGAAGATTTATGCAAGGCTGATGATAATGTGCTTGATGGACTTGGCACGCTCAGCAACATGGCTTTTCCAAGGAAAAATGCCTCTTCACATACCAGGCTTCGAAGCACATACGCGATCTGGCTGAGGAAAGCCAGGAACAAATGTCAATTGTTCGATTAGATGTAAAAAAGGCATCTGTCCGTGTCTCTTGGGCATTCTTCTGCAAAAGTCTGTGGTCAATTCACTTTGGTAGTGGTTTAGTTGCATTAGTTCAGTTTTTAAACTAACTGCATGCAAACATTAGCCACAGCAGCCTCAACTCTGAATGGCTCCAAATAGAGAGGGAAACATGCATGTCTGCTTGGTCTCCTTCACTTTATGCAACAAACATGGAACCGTAAATATTTCTTTTATTGTTTTGAGATTAATCCAATCAAAAGGTAAGGGGTAGCTAAGAAACTGCTGTTATATGCAGATAATGGTTTCATATATGTAAAGGCAATCCTGCCATGGACATAGTTACACAAAAGTTCAGGCAAATATCAGGACATTCCCTGAATTTGGATGTAACAGATTCTGTTGACCAGGTGTAGGAGAGTGGGGTCTGCAATCCTATGGTCACCCCCGATTTTTGCTTTTTGCTTCACTGGTTTACGACTTTCCCTGGCTGTGGGCCTGCTAATCAGACCCACAGCCTAGCTGTTCTCTCTCTAAATTGACACACATGTACCTTAGGTGCATTTACCAATTGGTACTGGGCCACTATATCAGTCCCTGTACAGCATACCTTAGGTATCCAGGGCATAGGTGTACCCAGGGCCTACCAGGGGCTGCAGCATGTATTATGCCACCCCTGGCTGGCCACCCAAATCTGACACAACTGGCTGCACGACAGCTGGGGCAAGGTGGTGTAATCACCCTTTGCTTTAGATATAGTATTCCTACATCTAACCCTAAAATGGACACATATATTCCTATCAGTGACTCCTATGGCAGGCCTTAACAATCCTGAAGGCAGAGTGCTTGGAATTATGTGAGATGGTGTTCTAGCATGAGCTGGGCCCGTTTGCAGCTTGCGGAACCAAGTCCTAATAGCTGTTCCATGATAACGCGTACCATATACTCTTAAGTGCATTATAATCCTCGCGGTTATTTGCTAACTTTGGTATCGCTTTATCAAAACATGTCGAGTAAGGTGTCATACGAATTGGAATACTAACCCCTCGCCAATTCTGGCAACGGGGTTAGCATTCCACCCTTCTAGAGGGACACGACATGTATGTAGCTGTGAACCCCGGTTAAAGTTAACTCGAGCCTCAGCATCACAAAATGGATGCTGCCACCACAGACACAAGTCTGACCTCCTGCTGCTGGGAGTCCTTCCAGCGGGGAGAGCTCGGACAAAGGGTTTCCTGTCAGGGGTGGTGCTAGCACCATCCCAGACAGGGTTTTGTGTATCCCAGGTAGGCAGGGCTGAGAGGAAGGTGACTGTAAGTGGCACCCCGGTTCTCACTGTGCATATGCCGGCTCAAACCAGTTCCAGGGGCACCCCAGCCCCTGAGCTGGGGAAAGTCCGGACAAAGGAGAGGGGTGTAACCACCCCCCTCCTGGTCCCACCCATGGGCAGGACCTAGCCGCGTGCCAGCCCCTTTTCTTAGAATAAAGGTAGGAGCGGGCCCCCTTCCCAAATTAGATAATCTTGAATCTTGAACTACTTTCCACGAAAGGAACTCTTGACATTCTCTGAAGACTCTCCCTTGTGGCTAAGGAGTAGCCACCCTGCACCCGCAGGCACCACCTAAGCAATTGTGGTTTGTTGCACGTCCATCCTTCGGATCAAGACTGACCAGCTCGACGAGACCCGGATTCCCTGGCATCTCTGACCTCTACCTGCATCATCAGCCCAGCTGAGATTCGTGGGTGTGACGAGACCTGAGGGACCGGCCATCTTCAAAACCTGCACGACGCTTAACCAGCACGACCGCCGAGGGATCCTCAAGTGAGTGCCCTGGGGTTTGAGAAGCCCCAACCCAGAGCAGCTCCAGCACCGAAGTCCAGCCCCCCAGCATCCACGAGATCTGCGTGGGGCCCTTCTGCTCTTTTGCTGCTTGCCCCGTTGGCCAGTGACCCTCCTGACGACGTACCACGACGATTTCATCGCTGGTCTGGTTGCTCCTGACTGGCCCTTGCTCCCTTCCAAAAGAGGAGCACCCCGGACCCTCCTGGTCCACTCCAGACGCCATTTTGACTCCACCGCATGGGCTTGCCTTTGCCAAGGTTTGTTGCTCCAATCCTGTACCCAGCATCGCCGACAGCAGAAACCCTCGTGGGACCACCGCGTGGGCTTGCCTTTGCCAAGGTTTGTTGCTCCAATCCTGTACCCAGCATCGCCGACAGCAGACACCCTCGTGGGACAGCTCGCACCTCCAGCCTGGTCGCCGACAACGCCTACTTGCCCGTGTGGCTGCAGAGTCCAGCGTCGCCCACTCACCTGATCGCGGTGACCTCATCCGGTGCCATCCTGGTGCCCACACAATCACTGGCTAGTGATTAAGAACTGAGTCCCCTCTGCTTTCAGGTCGTCTCCATCACTGATCCAGCCTTGGATCACACCGAACATCTTCACTGGTCGCCTGCCAGCAACTTCTTCTTTCAGGCTCCATAGACTACAACGAGGATTCCCGACGTCTTTTGAACCCTATGCAGCAGCAGCCCCTGGGCTAGGTAACCCGAGCATTTCGGTGCTCCAACGCAGGTTCACTATCCAAGTGTCCAGATCCTTTTTCGTTTTAAGTCTACCTAGTCGGATTCGTCCGGAAACAGTAACTTTAGAAATACTAGCCTCCATAGACTTTGTCCCGCATCCCGCGTGAGAGTTCACACTCTGCACCCGATCTCCCTAGGCCTCCTGCTCCTAACCTTAGAGTTCAGTAGTGTAGTCCTAGCGATCCTGAAGCCTCTGGATCGAGTTACTTACCTGCTAGTATTTCGCATTCCACTTTTGTAGTATATGGTTTTTCGTGCCCCTCGGGCATTTGTGTAAATTGTGCAACTTGAAGTATTTTCGTAAGAGTTTTGTATTGTGCTTAGCTCCCTGACTCATAAAGAGTTCAGGGTAGATACCCTTTATTTTTATAACAACTTGTGTGGTGTCCTTTCACTTGGTGTTCAAGGGGTATATGTGATGGTAAAACAGCTGGCTTAACACGCCCTCTAGAGTTTAGCCTAAAGACTGCTTTTGTCCACGCTACTAGGATAGCTGGTCTAGAAGGTTGACTTACAACCAATCATCAATAAGGGTTGTTTGGTATGATACACAGTGATCACTAGAATAGTGAACACTATATATCACGCCAACTTCTCACACCAGGGCGCTCAAATTGCAGGATACATTGTATTGAAAATAGGAACATCACATTCATTTACATATATATTGTATGTATTACAGTCAAGATAAATCCATGTAAAAGATCAAAGTAGTGGATTGAATGTTTACACTAATCTCATACAATGGTGATTGCTTGGAGCTGCACTCCTTTTCATAGTTTTTAGCATAGATCAGAACCAAATCAAAAAGTAACTGATCTTTGGTAATGATCCTTCTGATGGATACTCTAACTAAATGCAGATTAATTTTTGTGTTAGTTTTCAATTAATATCATACATTTGTCAGTACACAAAACTTTCCCAACAATAGTGACTGCATCTAAATACCCTGAAATATTACACATTCTTTAATACCAAGATGGCACATTTCCCTCCTGGATGAAAAATCTGTAATTTGTACCAAAGTGACCCCACCTGCACCATCCTTTCCAGTGCCACCAACTGTGGATGGTGCACAATGCAAGAGGTAGTGCCGCACAGGGGGCCATGTATCCCTGGGCCTTGTGTGTGCGGCCACTTAATGGTTGAAATCTGTAAGATAAAAACACATACAACATGAAGGACATACAAAACATACAGAAACTATTTTGCATGGAACACGTGACTGTCCTTTCTTGCAAGGTGTGCTCTATGCTGTGATCTGATGCATCTCACGAGTCAAAAACATCTGTGAAAATAACCCTGTCAAGGGCATGGCATGCGATGAACGTAGATTTAATTTTGCACGTCATGGTGAGTAGATATTATAGCATGCATATTTATACGTGAGCGAATATCTTGTATGGTCAAAAGTATGCGCAAAATATTCAGCCAGCTGTGGGTATTTACTGGGCTGCAGTAATTACAGTGTGGGACTCATTGGGTCTTGCTGTGAACGTAGAGATAATTATTACGCATATAACAGCTGTATCATTTAATAAGCACAAAACTTCCTAAAATCTAAGTGAATACATGGGGTCAGAGTGGTGTTAACTGAGCTAGTGAAAAAGGAGTTATAAGGAATCTTACATCCGCCAAGTTAAAAAGTTTCGGATGGATCCTGCAAGGGGGAGCCTCCTGTAGTCACACACTGGGGGAACAAAGTGGAGGTAAGGGGGTTGTCGTAATGGAAGCTAGGAGATAGATTTCAGCCTTGCAACGTTTTCGCTATCGAAATCGGGCATAAGCACTTACTTCTTCAAGGATGGCATCCCACCGATCAAACCTGTTGTGGTCTTGACAGGATCCCGCTGGTGACTGTGCCAGTGAGTGCCGTGTTAACGAATGAGTTACTTACCTTCGGTAACAATGTATCTGGTAGAGACATAGTCTAGCCGCAGATTACTTAACTTACAATATCCCCAGGTGTCAGATTGGATCCGGGAAATTCTTACGCAGCAGCACCTCTGCACACCGGGGGGCGGCGCCACCCGGCTCCGCCCTGACTTCGTCCACGGACATGACGTCAGTGGAGCCATATATGCCCCTCCCGGAGCGCTGACGTTAGTTTTCGTCGGAGAAACTTTTCCGCGTCAGAACAAAGAGCCATCACCAAAATAAAAAATTGTGAGAATATGGGAACAGTGAGCAAAAATGATGAAAAATAGAAGAAATCGACAGATGAGACAGGGCAGTGCTCTGAAAAGCCACCCTGCAAGAGCGAACGCTCAATCAAGCTTAAAGGGGGACAAGAATGTGGTAAAACAGCCTGGCAGAGTACAGAAAGTCCACATCTTGAAAGTAAAACCGTGAAGGAGAACAGGTCCGGAACACTAGATTATGGGGAGTTCACCAGAAGACATCACCAAAAAGAGACGTCGCAATCCCAATTAAAGATCCACAAATGTACATAGCCAATAGACCTGAAGGGAAAGGCCACAGAGGTGGCAAAGACCATAAAGCAATGTAGAAGGGAAAAGCGGGATGGTGGGAAAAAACGTGAATAGATTTCTCACCCTACAATCCAGGCCGAGGGCTGGAAGGAACACATGATCTATTAATATACCGCCTAATGTTTAGAGAAGGGGCGGAAAGTAGCTGAGAAACAGAACTAAGGAGTCTGTGTTGGAGTGAGAGAGTATATCACCCTGCCAAAGGGCAAGCCACTCTAAGGGAGGCGAGTATAGAAAGCCTCAACCTGAAAAGGTCCTCGCAGTAAGGGGAGGACGGGCAGGCGTTAAGGAATCTGCGGCTAGACTATGTCTCTACCAGATACATCGTTACCGAAGGTAAGTAACTCGTTCATCTGACAGAGGTATAACCTCAGATTCCTTAACTTATAATAGATACCAAAGACATACCCATAGAGGAGGCAGGTCTGCGACTGAACCTCACTAAGTTCCCGAAAGAACTTAGTTGTCCAAGAGATAACAACAGCACTGTTAACCTTGGGGATGAACCACAATGAGGGCAGTAATGTTAGCGCAGTTAACCATCAGACCATGAAGCTCTAAAGAGAGCGGAAACCCATGCGAGACAAAGGCACTGGAAGCCGTGAAGTACAGCACGAAAAACCCCTTTGTGTATACCGGGCTGCGAGAAGGAAAACTCAGAGCGAGAATACTCGTAGCGAAGGGAGAGTACATAACTTCAAAACAGGGGATTAACCAATCCAGGGTTTGAAGGATCCACAGGATCCGAGGTGGCTACAGAAAGCAAAAGCCATTACCGGTCGACGAAGCAAAACAGTGGTAAAAAGCACTGTGGAACCTGTACCCGTAAAAGCACGTGGGGCAGTCGTGGCAAGAGGCTGACCCATACCCATTAAGTGCAGCATGGAGAAGAAACCATATACTAGATAAGCTGGAGGAAAGATGAAGTGTATGACTTCGTAAGAAGTGGAGCTGAACCGAGAGTGTGAGAAAACCGCCGGATGCAGAGTGCCAATTGCAGCGAAGCCGCAAGAGACGGCAACTGGTATGAATGAGGCATGGAACAACAGTGAAAAAGAACCCTGCTGAAACCTATACCAGAAGACACAAGTGACAGCAGTGGCAGAATGCCAATCCATGGCCACAAGATACCGGTAGTACGAAAATAAAAGACACGCCAAGACTAGGTGGTGCTGTCACAATATGTGAAGGGCCGTGACAAGCAGTCGAGCGGCAACAAAGAAGAGCGAAGACTGAAAGGGACCTAGCATGCTGTGTGGACACTGGAACCAAAATGCAGTAAGCAAAGACTACCTGTAGGGTAGCATAGCAGCTCAGAGTCACACAACAGCAAGAAGGCAAGGGCCCAAAAAAGGCACCAGCAAGCCGGACACCACAAGAGCTGGTGGTACAAGTAGACCGGGACCGGAACCACGGACACTGTATGAATGAAAGAGCCTGCACAAATCAGTTGTGTAAGAACACAGAGCAGATACAGAGCAGGAGGAAAACGTTGAAACAATGAAACGTGACCCAACAAGCATCTATAGTACACTGAACATACTCACAAAAATGCGGAAACTGGGTAGGACAATGTCCAGAGCAGCAAGTAACCCATGGCCCTTGCCTGAGAGGAACAACAGTCCCCTACAAGACCGACTAGGAAAAAGAACTAGACACTACAGTGGCAAAAGTGAGGACAAATGTAAAGGTCCTGGACCCCAAGGAGCAAGTATCCAGGGAAAACATGCCGCTTTGAGAGTGCACAGTATGAATCCGAGCAAAAGCGTGGAAAAAATTGTACGGAAACAGCAGGGAATAAGGACACTGCTGTATGATAAGCGGTCAGAAAGAGGCCATGACCATGCAGAGCAGAGAACATCTGCTAATCCACGATCTTGGAGGACAAACCAGAAGGAGATGTATGTTCAAGTTGCACCAAGAAGAACAATAAGAAGCAGGCCGCACAACGGCCAATAGGGTGTCATTCGTGAAAGAATTGCGACAACAAGGTGTCTCAATAGGTGTGTGAGATAGACACCACACATCACGGAACCTATGCAAGGTTCCAACACACTACAAAGAGAACAACCCAACGTGCAATAGAGTAAGTTATACGAGGAATTATGTAGGAAGATACAAGAGACTCCCAGTAGGACGTCTGCTTAGAGACTTCATAGAAGGATACCAAGGGAAAGGCAGACCCTAATGTCATCAAATACCCCACATAGGGTAAGGATAATCCCCAAGTAGGGGTGTCCTCTTGGGCTAAGCGCACAGTCAGAGGACTGAAAAGAAGAGAATCAGAGAAACAGCTGTGCCTAACGAACATAGAGATGGCAAACCAGCCATGAACAGTAACCGGGCAGTAAAACCAACCTGTGCATTAGGTTGGGCGCCCGTAAATAAGGCGCAGAATAAGGCAACAAGACTTATTGCAGCCCTGACAAAAGACGGGAGACTGCCGAATCCGCGTGGCGGTCAAAAAGATCTACTCTATTGAAGGAAAGATCTCGGAGGGCATCTCGAATATGATCTGGGAAGCAACTGTCGCGCAGCCAAGCATGGCGGCGTAAACCACAGCGTGAGCAAGGACCCGTCCCATAGAGTCAGTTGCATCCTGGGATGACCTAAGGGAGAATAGTGCCATGCTTCTGCCTTGCAGCAGTAGACAAAGCAATTCCGTCCGTGGACCTTCTGGAATAGAAAGGAGTAGGTGAGCAACTGAGTCCCAAAGAGCGGAGGATTCACGTGCAAACACACAGGCTGTATTTAAAGTCCAGATGCCTGCGCTGGCAGAGGCGAAAAGCCGGCGACCACAATCACCCAGCCACCTAGACTCCCCGGTTCGAGGTAACAGAGGCAAAGAGGGTGAAGACTGTAAATTAAAAGCTGCCTGAACAACTAGTCCCTGAGCTGTGGGGTGAAGAGACAGACAAAGAGGATCACCTGGAGCTGGGCGGTGCCTACGAGCAATAGCCTGATCAACAGGGTCACCTAAAGAGGGTCTTGACCATGTGTTATGCTATGTTGACATGTGCTACGCAGGATGTCAAGTAGAGAGTCCCCGAAGGACAGCAAAGGTTCTAATTCGATAGGCTCCAAATGGAGCATGTCTAACAAAGGATCAGAAAGTAGAGGCACCATAGGAGGCTGAAAGCCAAGCACAGCAGCTGCCCCATGAATAGCGAGCACAAAGGCAGCACTAGATAGACTCAGTTGCCATCCGTGTAGGTGATAAACTGTCAGTAGGAGACGGTTAAGGGCTAATCTTGCCACTGGACATGAGTAGTGAAGGAGCCGGAGGCTGACCCGAAGGCCAGGCGACACAGGGTACTTGCACCCTGGCTCCTTGATCAGGGGAGTCCAGGGAAACATCAGGTTCCAAAAGAGGAGGCGTAAATGGTAGCACCGGTGTAGACGGACGCCGTGGTGGAGACCTATTGCCGCCCGAGGAGTCGGGGGAGCAACCACCAAGGGAAGCGGACTTGACGCAGTATCGGAGCTGCCGGGACATCAGAGACCTCCACAATGGACTCGACTTGGAGGCCGACCGACGTCGAGCCCACTGCAACCTGCCTGAAGGGAGCACGAGGTGCCAGAACTGGCGTCGAGTCTGGTGTTGTACCCGGCGTCAACACCGGCGTCGCCTCCGACATTGGCACAGGAAGCCGCACAGGGCTATGCGCTGGCTGACGGGGTGGGCTGTGCTCTAGGCCCTGGCCTTATGGTGTTGCGTCAGATCCGGAATCGGAGTCGACGTACACAGCTGGTGCCGGAGAAACATCCGCAGACGAAGACCTGGCAGGAGTGCCTGTTACCTCTGTGGGACCCGAAGGCGCACCAGGGAGAGGGGCGACTCAAAACAAGCCTGGAGTGCCTTTGAGTAAGCCTCCATTTAGGCACGTTTTGCCCCAACATCCGGAAAGGGTGGGTACAGAGAATGAGGCTGCTGTGCGCCCTCACCCCACACAGTGCGAGAGAAATGGACGGCAGCAGCACGAGTGGATGAAGATCCCTGTAAGCGACGCCTGTGCTTACGCTTACCTGTTGTCGCACGGCAGTCGCGGGAGCGACCTCAGGAACAAGCCCGATCCCGAGAAGAAGAGCGACAACGGGAGGGAGCCAGGCCGGACATCTGTGCGGCCAGCAACTTCATGCGATGCTCCCTCAAGGACTTTGGTTTCATTTTTTGACAGGCGTCACAGTCCTTGGAGTCTTTGTGCACGGCGAGGCACCACATACAGATGAGGTGCGGGTCAGGGGCAGACATCTGACGCGCACAGGCTTCGCAAGCCTTAAAGCCGGAAGGCATTGCACACTATTCCCACGACACCAAGGGTTTTGAGAAGGCCTAAAAACAAGGCCAAGGAACTGCTGGTTTTCCAGGATCCGCGCTTGGACGCGTAAAAGAAGAAAACGGACGTCAGCGCGCCGGGAGGGGCATATATGGCTCTGCTGACGTCATGTCCGTGGACGACGTCAGGGCGGAACCACCCCCCGTCACGCAGAGGTGATGCTGCGGAAGAATTTTCCTGATCCAGTCTGACGCCTGAGGATATTCTAAGTTAAGTA
Source organism: Lissotriton vulgaris (assembly GCF_964263255.1). Classification (NCBI taxonomy): domain Eukaryota; kingdom Metazoa; phylum Chordata; class Amphibia; order Caudata; family Salamandridae; genus Lissotriton; species Lissotriton vulgaris. Next base: position 503,674,904 of record NC_141700.1, on the reverse strand, counting down.
ATCTGCGGCTAGATGTCTCTATCAGATATAGCTGTGCACGGAATGGGGGTGGCCGCGTAAACTGACGTCATCTACGTGACCCCTAGAATCTAGCCAGAGCGCTAACCTGGTCGATTGAAAGAGGCGTGGGTGGCCCATTCCGACAATGATAACGTCAAGGTTGCAATTAACGCATGCCTGGTGAGAATTGTGCATGCCAATGATGTTTAATAAAGTTATCTGGGGTAGTGGAGGCTCGCCATCTGTATGGTGATTACCTACAGTGGTTCGGTCAGTGGCTAAAGATGGGAGAGCACAATGTGGGCAATTTTCTAATAACACATTGTGCCCGGCCATGAAAGCGCAGCGTGTGTGAAACATGACTAGAGCAATTGCTCATAACGGGAGGAATGGACGCTTGTATTGGTAGGTAAGGGAACCTTCTATAAATGTGGAAACCCCAGTTACATACGAGTATGCCACCAAGTGGAAGAAAGTGCATGTAAATGCGGTGACCCCAAGTTACAATACCCCGCAGTGGAACAGTGTTCCTAAGCCACATAGAAGTGTGGAAACCCTAGTTGCTAAAGAATATGTCAAATATGATCCTATATGTAGGATAGTCGCCATGGTAATAGGAAGTGGGCTGTGGTCTAGCCCCTGGTAAGTAGACCGGTATTGTCGACACCGGAGATCAGGGTTATTGTGTAGGGAGCCCAGTCTACCAGGTTGATAACCGGAGGCAAGAAGAATGTGCAATTTCACCTAAAATGTGTGATGTCTTATGAAATCGCCAAAAGGAATTGAAAGGTGTGCAGTCGTCTTGCCAAGTGCTGAGGAGTCAGGAATGTCTCGAAATCTCACGTAAGCTATTTGGAGTAAGTTCCATGGGATGTTATCCTTCAGACCATTTTGATGTGTAGATAGAAAAGGAGCAACAATGGGTCTACTGCCTAAGAGAAGACTTTGTAGGATGGTGGTGTCGTTGTCCAGTTTTTCAATTATCTTCCATCTCATATCATTGGTAGTGTGGCCTAGTTCAAGGAAGTGTTCGGTCATCTTCGTCATGCTGCAACGGATGTTACTTCTATGTTCATATATCCGATTTTCTATTTTTCGTCTTGTCATCCCCACATAGCGTAGGCCGCAGGGACAAGTGGTGAGGTAGATGACATTGCAAGAGTTGCAGTTGGGTGTGTTTTCTGATCTGCCACGTTCTACCAGGCTTTAGGTTTAGGCTTTTTGTTGGTTTGGTAAGGTGGCATACGCTGCAGTTTCCGCAGGGAAAATGGCCAGTCACATTGGGGAGTCCCCAAGTAATTAGAACACTGTTTGGCGTGATGGTTTGTTGTTGTGGGCGTGTTGACACCAAATTGTCTTTTAGACTTTTTGCTCTTCTGTATGAAAAAAGTTTTTTTTCCCAGTTCAGTTTCCCACTCGTGAGTATTCTCCAATTTTTTGGGATGATACGTGTTACTTTGTTGGAAATGGAGTTGTATGTGGTTACGCAGGTGAATGGTATTGTCGGATTTGTCCGTTGGTTTTGTTCCAGTAGGCCTTTACGATTCTGATTTCTGGCTCGTTTCCGACCTTTTTTTATAATTCTCTCAGGGTACCCTCGGGTTTTGAGTTTGGTGGTCAAAGAAGTAGCCTGTTCTTTGTAATCGTAGATATTGCTGCAATTTCTGCGCAATCCAAGGTATTCAATGTAAAGAATTAATGCAACCATACTACAGAAGATAATTACCAAATTTGAAAAACAGAAAGAACCAAGACAGCAAAAACTATGTATCAAAAATAACAAAATATCATTTAATTCTTAACAATGAAGCAATCTATAATATGCATACACTCACTTTCGTGTCTGTATTTGCCATATTCTTTAGCGACTGTGGCCTTCTTTCTGACGAAGGCCCCGTGTTTGCGGAAACACGCGTAGAACACCACCGGTCTTTTGAATTTGTGCCACTGTGTTCCATTGGAAACTCTCCCTGATATATTGTGTCTATCTATCAATTTTGTGGAACATGTTTCTATTTCAATAATGCTTTTAAACTGTTTTGAGAATGTATGAAAGTGTGATTGACGGACATGAAAGTGAGTATATGCACATTATAGGTCGCTTAATTGTTAAGAATTAAATAAATTATGTTTTGTTATTTTTGATACATAGTTGTTGCTGTCTTGGTTTTTTCCATTTATCAATTTTGTTAATTATCATCTACAGTATGGTTGCCTTATTTCTTTACATTGATTGATTTTTCCCTACCTTAAGGAACCTCACCCATATAGTAGGGGGCCTCTTCTTTTACGCCAATCTAAGGTATTATCCATATGGCAGATTCTCGCTCAGGGGGCTGTGGTGAAAGCTTTCAGAGGGTAAGAGAGTTTCTCGTAGTAGGTTTGAAATGGGTTTTTGTAAAGAGATATCCTCCTGCTGTGATATCTAAGTCCAGGAAGGTGACGCTGTTTCTACTTATGCTGTAAGTTAACTTGAGGTTAGTATCCTGCACATTGGTCCAGGTTAGAAAAGATTGTAGACTGTCCTCAGAACCTTCCCATATTAGGATCACATCATCGATGTATCTCCTATAGAACTTGATGTTTGTGAAAAATGGTGTTCGGGGTCAAGAAGATGGGTTCCTTATAAATACCTTAGATTGCGCAGAAATTACAGCAATAGCCACGATTACAAAGAAAAGGCTACTGCTTTGACCACCAAACTCAAAACCAGAGGGTACCCCGAGAAAATAACAAAAAAAGCTCAGAAATCAGAATCGAAAAGGCCTACTGGAACAAACCCAGCGGACAACTCCCACAATACCATTCACATGTGTGGACAAGAAGAACAAGATCGGACTACTCGTCTTTATGATTTCCCCACGCAGGATTTATCATACCTGCTGTTTGTTCGGTCGGCTCCAGCGTACCGCACTGGATCGTAATGCACACTGTTTCTAAAATCATTTCAGGATCAGGGATATCATAAGGGTCCGATAAACTTACTGTTTGAAATATGATACCAGATTGGGCAGTGTATTGAGTGGATTCCGTCGCTTATGAAATCAACACACTTGTCTTATACAGCCTATGGTTATATTTTGTTGGGGTCATTATATGGAAGCCAATTAATTTTGAATCTACCTTTGGAAGCACACACAGTGCAGCATTTTCTGGAACTCTTCCACTGGCCATCTTGAGCAGGCACATTCCTGCGTTTACATTTTTTCGTAGCGCTGAGGAAGTTCCCAGTGAGGGAGAGAAACGCGTTGGCAGAGTGTCTTTATTTGCAAAATCTTGAAAAATTGGAAATAAAGAATTATACTTTAATACTTCTACTGGATTATTGGACTCCGTGAGCTGCACACCCCCATTTTCACAAGCAACACCTGTCTCCTTACCAGGGGTTAGACCACAACACACTTTCTATTACCATCGCAATTTGTAACTGGTGCACATCGATTTGAAGCCCATATGGGGACTATCCTACATATGGGACCATATTTGCCATACTCTCTATCAACTAGGGTTTCCACATTTACATGTGGGTTAGGAACACTGTTCCACTGCAGGGTATCATCGTTTGTAACTGGGGGTCACCGCATTTACATGCACTTTCTTCCACTGCGGGGCCTAATCATGAGTAACTGGGGTTTCCACATTTATAGAAGGTTCCCTTACCTACCAACACAAGTGTCCGTTCCTCAAGTTATGAGCAATTGCTGCAGTCATGTTTCACACACCCTGCGCTTTCATGGCAGGTCACAATGTATTATTAGCAATTTGCCCACATTGTGCTCTCCCATCTTTAGCCACTGACCGAGCCACTGCAGGTAATCACCAAATGGATGGTGAACCTTCACTACCCCAGATAACTTTATTAAACATCATTGCCATGCACAATTCTCACCGCACAAGCGTTTGAGCCTGTAACCAGGAAGTTGCAACCTTGACGTTATCCTCATCGGAATGGGCCACACACGCCCCTTTCAATCGACCAGGTTAGCAATCTAGCTAGATCCTAGGGGTCAAGTGGCCAACTTCAGTTCACGCGGCAGGGCCCATTCCGTGCACCGCTATGTTACCGTGGCACTCACCGGCACAGTCACCAACGGGATACTGTCAAGACCATAACAGGTTTGATTGGTGGGATACCATACTTGAAGAAGTAAGTGCTTAAGCCAGATTTCGATAGCGAAAAACATGCAAGGCTTAAGTCTATCTCCTAGCTTCCATTACGACAACCCTCCTTACCTCCAATTTGTTCCCCCAGTGTGTTACTACAGGAGGTTCCCCCTTGCAGGATCCGTCTGATGCTTTTTAACTTGGATGATGTAAGATACCTTATAATAGGGTTATTTTAAGATATTTTCGACTCATGAGATGCATCAGATCAAAGCAAAGCGCACACCATGCAAGAAAGGACAGTCATGTGTTCCATGCAAAATTGTTTCTGTATGTTTTATATGTCCTTCATGTTGTATGTGTTTTTATGTTACAGATTTCAACCATTAAGTGGGTCAGTAAGTACGGTTTTTCCACCACATACACAGCACACCTTAGCGTGTGCTCACTAACAGATACTTCACCGTCCAGATACCGGGAGATTATTTGCAGACTCTTTACCCCACGCCTCGCGGCCCCCGCTCCGCGGGTGCCGCTCGAGGCTTTTACAGTCCTGGTTGCAGATTGCCTGCCTTCAACAGAGGTATCGCCGAGGGATTTCCACGTCAACAGGGACTGCGAGGACCAGCGGGCGCTGCGTGCAAACTCGCCACAGCTGGTCCTCTTCCCGCCCTCTCCCTCTATGTAACCTCAACCAACGACGCGCTAGCGGGACGCGCGCGGGGCAAAGCGCGGAGCGAAGCCCGGGCAAAGGGCGGGCCCTTCGTGGCCCTCAGGGGCCTGAAGTGGCCGGGTCGGGCCACCTCCCTAAGATCGTCCGGCAGGATTAGTAAGCTAAAGCCATCATAAGAAACAGACGAAGTGTGGGGCATTAAAAACTACATAAGGATGAGCAAAACATTGAAATCACCGATGGCAACGAGATCTACCAGCAGATTGAAAACCGTGAGTACACCTTTGCCAACCATGACTGCAATAGACATAATGCTGCAAAAAACTATTAGTGTTGTGGCGGATGCCATTCAGGACACGGAGAGGCGACTCTCTTTGACTCCAGACTTATGTTTTCCAAACTTGTCCACGCACACTACTAACAACACCCAAAATATGGATGATACTGCTTCATCACAGGAGTCTTTATTGATGCAATCATTCTCGGATTAACCAAGATCACATGTTAAAGATAATACACCTAAATCTCTGTTTACCGACCCAACTACGATCAATCTGGACAATAGCCTCTTAATTCTAACTAATCATGTAAGCAATAAAAATCACGAAAATGTTACATCTCCAGCGTTGGTTGCCCACTCAGTGGAGAGACAATCATTGGCCACTATCCTAACAGAGTCTCAAATCCCTAAACAAACCAATGTTCACAAGGGCACTCGGAAAAAACGCAAAATAAAACACCCTATGAGGAAAATTCATCTCCCATCAGGCAAACCCAAACGCTCTATTAAAGACATGTGGCAGCAAACAACTTTGGGGAAACCCACTGAACCAACACGTGGGGGGCCCTCCCTAATATCTTTACAGGATTATGATGCACACGGAAATGATAAGAACAACACAGGGAGTTCTCTGGTCAATGAGGAAACAGGCCATATAGATAAGAATTGCACCACGAACACACCATCCATGAGTGAGATTGAAACCCTGATTAAATCACTCTTACAACCTATTAGCCATCAGATCGCTAATATCGAAAAGGCTTTGAGTAAGTTCGAGAGGGCTCAAAATGATATATCATCTAGTATTCTCAAACTCCTCAAAGTACCCAATACACTCCCCACTTTTGTTCCAGCCTCTACAACCCTCAACGTTAAAAATTCAAAAACCGCAAAAAAGTCAAGTGATCCATCAAGGGACACAGATAAACAGAAAAAGTCACAGCATCAGAATCCGCCCACTATTGACTTGGCATTTAACCCACAAACAGCTCATCCTATTGATAAGTCCACAGTTACACCTATAGATAATACACAAAATATCCAGGTATGTGAGGATGACGATGATAGTGAGTGGGCAACAGAGGGTTATCCTTCTAATATAAAGACAGGCACTGCGGAGAATATAAAACACTCAGCTCCATCAAATTCTAACATCCCTACTAAAGTAACAGGAGCACAGCAACCTAGACCCTCCACAATACGAATACCATCATATATAAATTTACCACCACAGTCTAACCCTTATACAATAGTCATGATTGGGGTACCTAAAGCAGATGCAAACAGGGAGGAAACACATGAGGAATTAAAGAATAAAGTGATGCAATGGCTAACTACACACAGGCCACTTCCCCCCCACATAATAGGAACCATATTGCAGGTTAAGAGAGTAGAGTGGGTGGGCACACGTTTTAAATCTACAGAGGGCGACTGCACTGTGGTCACCTTTAAACACGTAGGAGTGGCGAAATTCATTGCAGACTGGAGGAGCCCTTTGACAAATAGCCTGATTTGTACAATGGGTCTTAGTTACTTTTATCCTGTTCGCTCCAATAGCCAAAGGAATAAAAATAAACATCATTATGCTCAAGAAGGACCCTATACCTCGCAGCTATATCCTCAATCCTGGTCGGCCCCTTTTGTTTCCTCCCAAGGCATGCCAGTGGGCTTTGAACCATACCCATATGCTCACCCCTGGGAAAGAAAAACATATAACTATCAACCCTCAGCAACATCTGAGAGAGCAGGGCCCACTCATCACCGAGCCCATAATCACCCTAACTTTCAACATAATAACAATGGGCTCTCAACGTCAAATGGATATGATGTACTCTATAATTACGACCAACTGGACGAGGTTGATTGACTGCCATCTGACTTGCCCTTTGTTTACTGCCCTGACAGGGTGTATAACCCCATAGTATCCAAGGTCAATTCATTAATAACCCCTAACCTCTCTGAGGTCAACTTAGTCAATACTGCCACAATTATGAGCTCTATCCACCCAGTTAGCTCTTCCCCAGAACACATCCCTACCCCTTTTTTTTCTGAAGCATGCAGCCTTCCTACTCTTATAGTCTCTCAATCCTCACCGCTATCAAATTAACCCCTACTTTATCATTAGATCATAATGACTTCAACACAATTAAAATACTGACATGGAATGTCGCAGGACTGGCCTCCAAAATTAATGACCCGATGTGGGTATCCTTTGTTAAAAACTATACCATATTATGTTTCCAGGAAACCTGGTTAGTAGACAGTAATGTTTTTATTGAGGGATTCCAAAGTTTCTTTGTCCATGCATCCCCCTCACCCAGTGGCAGGGCAAAGGGGGGATTAGCAACATTTATTAGTCTGTCCTTTAAATCTGAGATAAACTATTTGCAGTTGGACAGTAGGAACATCCAGATCCTGGACCTTAGAAAGGGGAAGAAAGGAATAACCCTGGTTAATTTCTATAATTCTGTTTCTTCACCGGGCGAATGTAACATCGTCACTCTTCAAAATCATCTAAGTGAAAGCCAGACAAAATTGTCCCAGGATAAAATAATTGTGGGCGATTACAATACGCACATCTGTGGAAACCCTCTTATAACTCCTCTGGGCTCTTTGGAATGTGGAAATAAAACAGGTCCTCACTTTGATCATTGCAATCGTGGAACAAGATTAAACACTTTAATGGACGCCCTGAACCTGACTATGGCATTATCTCTGAAAGTTGATTCCTTTACCTTTAAAAATCCAACTTATAAAGGCTCAGAGTCAGGTTCTTTCATAGATCACATCCTTCTCTCAGCTGGTGTGGTTAATCAGGTTCTCAACTTTGATATACTCGAAAGTACTTACAGTGACCACAATCCTCTTTATCTTGAGCTACAACGCGGTCCCTTTGCACTTCGGAAAAACATTAAGGACCCGGGAGTGCTAAAACTGGTTAATAACAACCGCCGCTTGAAATGGAACTTGATAAATAACGACAATTTGCCCGAGTCCGTTGTAAAGCACTGTGAACCTGAACTCAACCTTTGTGGCTCAAACTCCACTCCCCCGGAATCCATCCTATCTGCCTTCACAGTGGTGACAAAAATGATTGATCAATTGCTCTCTGTACCCGCAAAGGGAACATTCGCCCAACAACCACGCTGGTTTGATCACGCCTGTTCCTTAGTTAATCGAAAACTAAAAGCTGCCCTTAAGAACAAGCCAAGAGACTCTGCACTTATCAAGGCCCTACGCGCAGAATATAAAAACACCCTTGCGTCTCGCAAAAAGACTATAAAAACTACAATCTGGGAGTCTCTGCTAGATCCTTCAATTCTGGGCAATAGCTCGAAATTCTGGAGCTTAATCAACAAGCCACTCTTTGATGACCCGAATGCTGACAGCCTTGGAACCATCATACCTGAGAACGATTGGATCTCTCATTTCAGTTCCATCTTTATGAGTGACGCCCCACAGACAATGCTAACTCCCAAACTTCCTGAAAATACACCTCTGCACTTTACTATCAAAGAAGTTGAACTAGGGATCCATGGTCTTACTAGTAACAAAGCCCCGGGCCCAGACGGTCTTCCACCGGATTTATTTAAATCCAACACTCCCTTTTGGGCCCCTATCCTCACAGCTGTCATCAACGCGGGGATCGAAATTGGGGTTCCTAAGTCTTGGGGAGCATCCACTATCGTCCCTGTATATAAAAAGGGCGACAGAACAAAAGCGGCTTGCTATAGACCAATTTCCCTGATAAATTCAGTTGCAAAGGTAGTGGGAGCAATCCTCTTAAATCGGCTGAACGCGTGGGCCAAACAAAACAGCATAATGGCCCCTGCCCAGTATGGATTCAGATCAGGGCATTCTACAACTACCCAATGTGTGAACTTATATTTAATCAGCGGCAAATATACTCAAGCCAGAAAGGGAACATTATATATGGCCTTCATGGACCTTTCTTCGGCCTTTGATTGTGTTGATAGAAGTAAACTTTGGGTAGTCCTGCAGAACATGGGCGTTGAAAACAATTTGATCAACTTTCTGGCTGACCTCCATAATGATACACGTGCCAATGTCCGTTACACTAAAGATTTGAAAGTAACGAGAGACTTTAAAATCAACCGGGGGGTCAGGCAGGGCTGTATTATAGCACCTTTTCTTTTCAATCTATATATAAATGGACTTGAGGAACATCTTTTAAAAATTGATACGGACTATCCTCGCATTGGAAAAAAGGGCGTGCCTGTTCTGCTTTATGCAGATGACGCCGTCCTTTTATCCAGAACTGCACTCGGACTTCAAAAACTACTAGATTCCTTTCTTCAATTTATGACCTTACGTGGCCTGAACATCAACAACTCCAAATCATTTGTTATGACGGTAGGTTCAGGATCAAAAAAACATTACCCCTTCTCAGTTAATGGGGAAAAAATACCATCTTCAAAAACCTTTTCATACCTTGGAGTACTGTTTGATCATAAACTGTCATGGGGCCCCGCCATAAAACAAAAAGAAAGGTGAAATGATAAGGACCAACGCCGGAATAATGGACTTTGCACGCAAAATGGGTAACACACCAGTGTCCGCCATAATGAAGTTATACCAAGCGAAAAGCATCGCGGTTGCCTGTTACGGAAGCGAACTCTGGGGCTTCGCTCCAGTGGATGCCCTTACAATTCTTGAAAATAACTTCCTGAAACAGGCCCTGTGTTTACCAAAAAAAACTGCAAATTTTTCTGTCCATGAGGAACTCGGCACACCACATTTAGGAGATAAAATTGCAGTAAATCCTCTGCTCTGCTGGTTGAACTGTTGGATGAATGACTCAATACCATTAACTCACAATATCCTTCTTGAAGCCCTCACCTGGGAAGGGCAACTCAAGATACCCTGGCTGAAATATATTAGAAACTGCCCTAAAGATCTGGGCAGGTTGGACCTCTATTCAATACCTCAGCATATATCCAAGAAAGACGCTAATTATGTAAAGGATACCTTTTTATTAAATCTACAACTGGATAGGGAAGAAATTGAGTTGAAGAAGGGTAGTGTAATGAGCCATATTTTAATTAAGACTTGTATACGCTCTGAACCATATCTATCTTGGCCTATCTCAAGATATGAGCGTTTCCTGTTGAGCAGATTCCGTTTTGGTTTATATCACCTGTTGTTAGCTGTCCCGAGTGGAGCCCATAGAGGTCAAGTGTTGCCACCTTGCGGCTGCGACAATAAGTCTCCACAAGACCTGGCTCACTTTTTATTCTTGTGCACTTTTTACTCGAGACCACGGAATATATTTTTAAAACCTTTGCTTAAGAAATTGAACTTTGTGCAAATCAAGCCAGCTCTACTATACCTTCAAATGCTGCACTGTGATAGCACTTTTTTTATTTGTAACTTTTTAAAAACAGCCCTGAAATTTAGACAAAGTATGGAAGGTTGACCCCTAGCTGAACTGTTTTTATCTTAGTAATTAAGTCTCTAATAAGTATACTTACATTGGATCGTGTCATCATTTAATCTATTTGTGATCACCTGTTTACATTTTCTTGCTGCACTTTTTTTGACAATGAATTGTATGTATATGTATTTTTACCTGCTTTTATGACTGCATTTTAGACAGTCGAATAAAGAACTTTGAATTGAAAAATTGACAGTCATGTGTTCCATGCAAAATTGTTTCTGTATGTTTTATATGTCCTTCATGTTGTATGTGTTTTTATCTTACAGATTTCAACCATTAAGTGGGTCAGTAAGTACGGTTTTTCCACCACATACACAGCACACCTTAGCGTGTGTGCTGATATTTGACTCACATGGCTACCTCCACTTTTGTAGCCACTTCACTATTTTTCACGTCCGCTTTCATCCTCAAGAAAGCCTTACGATTATCGAAAAGGCTGAAACATGTTGACCTACACTTAAGGGATATCAAAGATTTAATTTTTAATCTTCACTATATTCCTGTCCTTGGCTTTAATCGTGTCCTAAGACCCAACAAATAAACATTTTCCGTTGGGCATTTCTTAGAGACATTTTTAAACTCACCACCCTCCGAGTACACACCTCACTGACCAACAAAATCCGCTCCACTGTAATTCAGGTGTTGAAGCACAGCTGGGTTGCATTCGGCAGCCCAGCTGGGAACCCAATGATGAAGCATGCCACCAACTAGGTTGGTGGGTGAGGGTGCTTTTTACAAATCCATTGGATGTCTGTACTCCGTTAAATCGCATTGAGTCAATACAACTTCTAACACTTACCTATAGGTTCGTCCACGTTGTTTCTATTTATATATTGGGGAAGAGGACACACCCCTTTACTCATTCCTCGCTCTCCCTTTGTTTTCTGCTATTGTACCATACCATTAATCATAAAAATTTGACCACAATAATACAGAGCAAATTTCCAGACAACCGAAAAAAATATATAGATCTTAGTACAGTAAATGTAACACAAAAGTCTAAAAAAGGAAAACGAAAAACAACTGAATGAAGCAAACTGGTCCATGACACTCCATCTGAGACTGGAGATTATTCCAGCAAGCAGATGAAGTGAAGGAACATCTTGTTTGGGACCAGCAAGCTATGTTTGCTGATGACATCCGTCACAGACTGGCTTCCGACTTCTTCAAGGAACTGAAACAGCCCTATTATCTGTTGTAGAAGAGTCTAGGCAAATCGTAGATGCTGGAGGACCACTGTCATCATCCTCTTAGATCTCAGTGCCGCCTTCGACACGGTCAACCATCAAATACTGGCCCACAGACTCAAAAGTTTGGGGGTGACCGGGGTCGCGTTGACATGGCTGCAGTCCTTCCTGAACAATAGTTTTTCGAAGCTGATGAGACCTCAAAACAGATGCCTATCCGATGCGGAGTGCCTCAGGGATCTTCCCTAAGTCTCAATCTATTTAACATTTACCCGAGTCCTTTAGCGAAAATTGTACAGCCTTTTGGGGTACATATAGTGATAAATGCAGATGACACACAACTTGTGGTGGGACTCAACCAGGCAGACAATTCCTCTGCTAGCCTCTCTCCCTGCCTGAACGAGGTAGCCAAATGGATGAATGCCTCTTTCCTGAAACTGAAATGATGATTTTGGGGAATCCTTCTCTATTTGACTCCAATCTAATGTGGCCAGCTGACGTGGGCCCTGTCACTACTCCCAAGAGTCAAATAACAAGCCTGGGTGTTTGGCTGGATCGTGATCTGACCTTCAAGATCCAGACATGTAATGTGGCAGCCTCATGTTATGGCATCCTAAAGAAGATCCGCAAAGTACTCACACTCCTTTCCTTCCAGGCAAGGAAAATTATGGATCAGGCACTCATTCTATCACGTCTAGACCATGGGAATGCCCTTTATCTTGGGGCCCCTTGCACTACCCTTACAAAACTCCATACAGCTCAAAATTGGGCAGCTGGAATCCTTCAGGACATTCCGAAGTGCCAATCAGCAAAACCCGCCCTGAAATCTCTCCACTAGTTACCCATTAAGGAGAGAGTTAATTTGAAGGCTATGTGCATTGTACATAAGTCCTTAGCCGGAAAGGGCCCTCCTATCGATTCTATTGTCCTATCGTGCGAACAGACTCCTCCACTCAGACAATCTACATCTTGCTGTAGTTCCTAGGATCCGCAAAGCAAAATGCTGAGGACGTCCGTTCTCATACAATGCCGCCAAGTGCTGGTACACCCTTCCTCTTCATTTGCACAAGGAAACCTATCACCTTGCCTTTCAAAAGTTATTAAAAACATGGATCTTCCCCTAGTTCAGATGGTTTTGCTGCCTGCTGCTACCAGTGCAGGGATGCCCTCAGGTAGCCATGCGCTTTATAAATGGATTTTTCATTTCATTTCATGACATAATTTGTCATTCTGAAAGCCTTGCAAAATGAATTTTGATAAAATAACTCCTCAATAAAAATTCTGCTTTTCAAGTGCACAACACTTCATTTCCTTTCCCCCATATAGCAGAATGTTTTTATGGCAGATTTACTTTCTTGCAATTGTAAAAAGTACAATAATAGATGAGGTTAGTGATGGTAGATTCAAACCCAGACGATTTATCCTAGTTAGAGCTGCCAAATGGCTGCCAGAAAGGTAAATAACTCAGAGAAGTCAACTGACAAAACAATAAAAGCAATATTAGTAACAAGCTTCAAAGAAATTACAGTTTTACCTCTATTTAATGATTTTCCAACACTCTTCATGTGGTCTTCCTCTTCATCTTCTGTCGAACCACAGCTGTGCATTGGATGTGAAATCTCTTTCCCTTTGAGTGTGCTTGCTGCAGTCAGAGTCCTTTCTTTGGTGGCTCTTTTTTCACTTCCTCGTGAGGACATGATGTCCGACTGACGACTTTTGTTTCTAGACACTGCATGGACAGCAGGGGAAGAGACTCGAGAACCTGCAAACAAATGTGATAATATAGAAGAGCTGTTCTTCCACCTTTTTTGCATACATTATGCACACAATAATTAATCTCACCGTTATACACAATTTTTCATAAGACAACCAACATTAACTGTGGATTCTGAGACAAAAAATACGCCTGAAAAACGAGTAATCACATAGCACCATGTTTTTTTATGGTAGACGTACTTTCTTGCAATTGTTAAAAGCCCATTAAAAGATGACAAGGTTAGTGATGGGAGAATCAAACCCAGACAATTGATCCTAGTTAGAGCTGCCAAATGGCTGACAGAAATGTTAATTAATCAGAGAAGTCAAGTTACAAAATAATCAAAACAAAAGTGAAATTGGGAACAAGCTTAAAACAAATTACAGTTTTACCTCTACTTAATGATTTTCCAACACTCTTCATGTGGTCTTCATCTTCATCATCTGTCCAACCCCTGCTGTGCATTGGATGTGAACTCTCTTTCACGTTGAGTGTGCTAGCTGCAGTCAAAGTCCTTTCTTTGGTGGCACTTTTTTCACTTTGCCGTGAGAACATGGTGTCCAATTGACAACTTGTTTTTCTAGAAACTGAATGGACAGCAGGGGAAGAGACTCTAGAACCTGCGCACAAATGTGATAATATAGAAGAGATGGTATTAGGTATTTTTTGCATACATTATACACCCAATAATCAATCTCACTTTTACACACAATTTTCATAAGGCAGCCAACATTAACTGTGGATTCTGAGACAAGAACTACGGCTGCAAAACAAGTAAACTCATAGCATCATGTTTTATATGGGAGACTTGCATTTTTGCAATTGTTAAAAAACACATTAAAAGATAACAAGGTTAGTGATGGGAGAGTCAAACTCAGACAATTGGTCCTAGTTAGAGCTGTAAATGGTTGCCAGAAATGTAAATTACTCAAAGAAGTCAAGTGACAAAAGAATCTTAGCTAAATGATTGAACCACCCGATTTCTCCTTACTGACCTGTACTATTCGATACAAGTGGGATACATCTTATGTCCAGATTATACAGGGCTGCAGTGTCGATGCTACCTAGCAGGGATGCTGCTGTGAGGGCGGCATGGGAACGTGACCTGGGCCATCCTATAACTTGACTCACAGTGGAGTTGCTGTTGCATGCAGATCAGGCGTGTTTCCCCCAACCAAGGGCACAAGCTGCTGCATTTTAAATTCCTCTGGAGGGCATATATGTCACCAAACTAAATACATCACATTGATCCAACCCACTCACACCACTGTCCTGGATGCAGCTCACCAGAAGCAAACTTCACACAAATCGCATGGACATGTGATAAAATAGCAGGATATTGGAGGGTAATTTTTGGAGAAATTTCTCGTTAGATAGAGAAGGAGATTGAACCCACACAAATGCTTGCGCTCATGGGGTATATGCATGATCTCCCCAAATCTAGGTGGAGATTCGTAGCCATAGTACTACTTATTGCTAAAGGTAAAGTTGCCCTTAACTTGGGCAGCAAACGAGTGCCAAAGTTGAAGAAATGGCTGTGCAGCATGGCCTACTGCAACATGAACAGCGACACTTATGCGTCACTACGGCCGCCTGCTGCTAGGCCCCTGTATATATGGCAGCCATTTCATGCTTACCTACTATCCATGCAAGGTGCCGGAGATGCTCCATTATCACAGCCTCACATCGATATGGGTACGGGGACAAACAGGAGAACACACTGGCTCTCTGGGCAGCGGTCGGCATCATAGGGCTATTCACTTATGATTTCCATTATGTTGATAATTGGACCGGTTGGAATATCTGATGGCAATGTAGGCCCTGCCAGTTAACCTCGCTGACCTATATGTACAATTACATCATGCTTAACTGTAATTCACTGTGTTGTTGCAGTAATGATCATCGTGAAAATCAAAAAGGAATTATTTTTTTAAATGACAAATCAATCAAAACAAAAGCGAAATTAGGAAAAAAAAACTTGATAAAAATTACAGTTTTACCTCTACTTAATGATTTTCCAACACTCTGCATGTGGTCTTCCTCTCCATCATCTATCAAACCACTGCTGTGCATTGGATGTGAACTCTCTTTCACTTTGAGTGTGCTAGCTGCAGTCAGAGTCCTTTTTTTGGAGGCACTTTTCTCACTTTGTCGAGAAGACATGATGTCCGATTGACGACTTGTTTTTCTAGACACTGCATGGGCAGCAGGGGAAGAGACTCCAGAACCTGCGCGCAAATGTGATAATATAGAAGAGATGATCTTACACCTTTTTTGCATTCATTATACACCCAATAATTAATCTCACCATTACACACAATTTTTCATAAGGCAACCAATATTAACTGTGGATTTGGAGACAAAAAATACACCTGCAAAACGAGTAATCTCATTGCATCAAGGAAGACCTGTACGTTTCTTTAAACTTCCTTAATATTTTCCAGCTCATCCATAACTTTTGAGACAATCTGGTGGACATTGAAATAAGAAAATGTTGTCTCGATGTACTTCTGAATATTCAATAACCCTACTAAGCTGACAATGTACGTTGGTGTGGAGAACAACAAGTGTATACAATGACCTGAATACATATGATACTGCTACATAGAGACATTCAACAAACAAGTAGAAGCTCTAAACCCAAGAGTGATGCTATATACACTGTGGATGTGATATGAAGCAGCTTAGACAGCAGAGGATAGACATGGTATGTGGTTGAGCCACCATGTTTTGAACCCACAGTTCAGTGGTTCCCAAACTGTGCGCCGCGGCACCCCGGGGCGCCACCAATGCCAGCCAGGGGCACCACTGTCACATTTGCTGAGAAGAATCCATTAGGTCCTAAACTTAGGGGAATCCAAAGTACTGTAGTTCAAAATCCGCCAGCGTTTGTTGATTATATTGATCACTTGGTTATAGGGTGTGTTTTAAGTGGTTATTCAGATTGTGTCTTTCCTCTTTTTGCTTCGGTGGTCTTACCTCCAATAAAGCATCCTTGTCTGTCAATAACTTGAGTTGCGTAACTCCTTTTCACCATAATCCTCAGCTTATTGTTGGAAATCCTTGTTTCAGTTCTACCTCTTGTGAAAAGATGTTGAGGTCCAGGAATATCCGTTTCTTGTTTGATATGGTGTTTGTGAATTTCAAAAAATGTTTTGGTAGTTCAGCCAAGTTAGAAATTGGTGTGCTGTCTCTTCATTGCTGTTCCTTATGACCAGGACGTCGTCAATGTAGCGTTTCCATAAACGGATGTGGGACAGAAAAGGGTTACCAGGACTTAGAATCTTGTGTTTCTCTAACTGTTGTATGTATAGTCCCACTATACTTGGGGCGAATGTGCTCCACATGCTGGTCCCATGTTTCTGGAGGTAAATAGTGTCTTTAAAAAAAAAAACATTATTAGTTAGGGCCCACTTACAGCAACCCAACACAATGTCCAGTGGGGTTTGATATTCCCATTCGATTCCAAACAGTACATCCTCAATGATGTGTAATGTTTCAACATGTGAGAGGCTGGTGTACAAGCTTTCCATGTCCAAACCCATCAGAAATTCAGTTTCTGGTTCAAAAGGTCTGTCTTGTAGAAGTCTGAGGACATCCTTAGTGTCCTTCAGGTAGGTATCTGTCTTCTGGTTTATTGGTCGCAAAAAGGCATCAGCAAATTTTGACAGCGGTTCCAGGATGGACCCTATGCCTGATACAATTAGTCGTCCAGGTGGGTGGGTGAGGTTCTTGTGAATCTTTAGTATTGTGTAAAAGTACGATGTCACTGGAAATGTGTTTATTATGAAGTCTTGTTTTTGTGAGTTCCAGTTGTGAGCAAGTGGTCCTTCAATCATGCTTGTGATATGTACTCGTAGGGCTTCTGTCGGGTCTTCTCTCAAAGGCTCATAATTCCTATCATCATTCAGGAGTCTCATACACTCTTGGGGGTATGCTTCTGCTGACTGGATAACTATAGCTCCGCCTTTGTCAGCAGGTTTTACGACTAAGTCTCTGTTGTTAGCCGATTCCTTTGCTTGTTTTTGGTCCTTTGTAGTATTGTGTAACACTCTGGTGACTTCTGGATTGATTTCCTCTAAATCCTTCAGCACTGCCTTCTTTAACGCCATAATCTACACTGGTAGGGTAGCATTAGGAGGGGTGAAAGTAGACTTTAGCCGTAACCCTGTAACGTCTTGTACAGAGGTATGTGGTTCCTTGTTGGCAAAATATGCCCTTAGTTTCAATTTCCTGATGAATTCGTTAACTTCTATGCATAGTTTGAACTCGTCCATCTTCTCTTTGGGTACGAAGGCTAATCCTTTTTCCAGGATTTCCATCTATGCGTGAGATAGGAAGTGGTCCGTCAGGTTTACCCTAGACTACTCGTTTGCTGGTTGTTGCCTGGTTGTTCAGAGCACTGATCATGCTCCTGATTTCAACTCCGTTTTGTTCCTTGCCTGCTGCCCAATGTACTTGGCTCCTCTACGAAGTTCACCCCTCCTGGGACCCTGGCGTGACCCTAAAAAAGGATTTTATGTGTAGTATTGATAATCACGGTGGGTCGTGTTCCAATGGTTGAAAGGTACAGATAGGCCTTGTGCTACTGGCGGGCCACAGAAAAAAGGTACAGGGTACATTTGAGGTCCTTGGTTGGGACCCCATCCTCTTGTCCCGTGTAAATTCATACTTCTTCCCTGGTCTCTTCTGCCTTGGTAGCTTACTGCACTATTTTTGCTGGGGTCAGAGCTGTTTGAGCCTGTGTCCGATGTGTCACTGATGGTGAGGAAGTCCTGATATCCGCCAGATGGAACATAATCGTCTCAAATGTAGGGGTACACTCTTTCACTGCTGAACCTGCTAGTGTCTCTTCAATTTTGTAAATTTAAACTGCTTCAGAGTCACTTCAAAACTGTTCATCATTTGATTTAGTTCTTCTAATCTCTTCTTCGGGGAGCTAACTGACTGGTAGCTTTTCAGACGTACTTCTATCGTCTGTATTTCAGTTTTCAATTCCTGGGAGATGTGAGTGGCTGTTTTGATTATTAGGAAAAGCCAATCCTGTGTACAGTGCCAGGAAATTAGTGCTCAATCCTTTTTGAATGTTTTATCATCCTGGAAGATGAATGCGTCATTTATGACTATGAGACCCTGTGGGTCTGCATTAGCCCTCAGATATTCCATCACCTTTAGTCCACGTAGAGCATTTTTCATCTGGGTTCTCCTTAGTGCAGTCAATTCATCCAAATCAGTGCTGTCTGTGTTTAGTTTAGGGCTGCTCAGGGCTTCGTAGGGGGTGTTTGTGGGCAGAATTCTTTCCACTTCTTCATTTGAAAAAGTGAGGCCCATGATCTCAGTCTTGAGTGTGAGATCTATTTCTTATTTACAGAAATAAGGAGAAAGAAATTTCCATGGGAGTGCTACCCATTAAAATGAAAATTACTCCCACAGCTGTGCACTGTCTAAATTACTAATCAAACAAATAGGGGAGAAAGAGGTCAGGTTCGCTGTGGACTCAGCCTCCTGTCTTACATGACTAACTAAAGAAAGTCCACCCCTACTTCAAAAATAACTATCCTTCCAGTAGTTTTCTTTCTATTTAAGGGAAACAATAAGTTTTCTTAAAATATCCCTCACCCACCAAAAGGTCCCTTAGTGTCCTGCTTCATCATCGGGTTCTTCCTGCTCCGGGACGGTGCGTGCTACAACCGCCAAAGACGTGGGAGCACTTCCTAAGGTGTGGGCTATATAGTGATGTGAGCGCAGAAGGGTCAAGAAAAGGTGGGTTAAAAACTATCTAGCTACGTGGAACCTAACTTTTATTAAATCATGTAGCTCAATGGTTCCCAAAGTGTGCGCCGGGGCTCCCCTGTGCGCCATTAGAACATTGTTCTGAATAAGATTTAATGCGCAAAGCTTGTAAATTAACTATTTGCAGGCCCGAGTAACCCATTTGGCAGTGTCATGTGCGGGAGTTACGGAATCCCCACCTATCTGTGTCTGCATCATGGTTTGGCCGAGTGCGTAACATGCTTCAATGTAATATAGAGTCTTCACTTTAACGGAACTGCTTCTTGTTTCCCGTGCTGATAGATTTTCACATTGATTGGTGTCAGGGTACATTCGCCCAAACGGGAATGTCCGACTATGTTTCCGAGCGCTGGCGGTCACCAGACGACTCCCAAAGAGCCCATTTGCCTACAACCACTGACCGATTTGGAGGGACCCTCAGCTGAATCTGCAGCATCAGCCAAAACCGCATCCTACACCCGGCCACCTCTGGTGGGGTACTTCTTGTGCTGGCCATAGGGACCTTCAGTGCTGTTCCCAACCACTGGAGCGTTTGTTTTACCAACCTAGTAGCCTGCTCGCCCGTAAATCCAGTTCTGTTGTCCCAAGACTAAGGGAGTATCCTGAATATTAGTGTAATCTGTACTGAGCTTGCAAACGCATTATCTCCTTTTTCCTTCCCGTGAACCAGCCTAGTACCTAGAGATACCTGGCTGCATAAGAAAAGTAACTGAAAAGTAATGCAGACTATTTGCAAATACAAAGTAATTATTCTGTAACCAAACGATTGCAGTCCACTGCACTCAAACTGTATTTAACTGCATTATTCTTGCAAAGTATATTTATACTACCTGTACCAGGCGTGGCTTGGTTCTAGAAAATAAAGTACCACTAAACAATATTTTTATACAAATGAGTTTAAGTTCATTCTTTGAGTGTGTGAAATAATTTCTTGACTGAGTTTGTACAATAAATGCTTAGCACTACCCTCTGATAAAGCCTTACTGATCGCCCACACTACCACAAACAGAGAGTAAGGAATTATCTACTTTTATCTCTGCCTACCTTTGGGGTTCCACTGGACTCTGTGCACACTATTCCTTACTTTGGTATAGTAAATACAGAGCCAGGTTCCTACAACTAATGCCTACTGCATTCCCCAAGAAGTAAGTTTTATCCAGGCAAGCAGGAACAACATACTTTGCTGCATCTTATGAGCCCTGAATGGTTTGATCTAAAGAGGCCGTTAATTTCTCAGAAACAGACGGAAAGATATTTTGAGTCATGTCCCAAAGGATGTACATATATCGGCCCAATAGACAGACTGCCTTGACAGATCTCAAAGTCCAACTAGCAGAGGAAAACATTTGCTTTCCGAGTGCCTCAATCCTTTTCTACTCTGTCCATAGGGGTCGTAGGTAATGCATTAGGGTATACTTTGCTGGTGGTTGTCTGGACCATCAAACTCTCAAGGGTAGGGTGCTGTGTAACCAAGTACGGGTCGTCCTGCGCCAACCTATGAAGCAGGCCACATGCATGTTTCCTGTGGGCAAGAGCAAGGCTTCATCCAAGTACTGATAACACTGAATCAGGATTTCATTAAATGGAAATAGGGGCTCCGATGAAGCGGTCCCCGGGTGCAAAACCTCAATAAGGGCGTAAAGTCTTGACTTCCAGTTAAGATAGCTTTAGATCCAGGGCCTCAGTTGTATGCCTAGTCACCACTAAAATGGATGTGCTTTCTTCTTACGGGGTCCAAGTGCACACAACACCTCATGCCTGAGGTATCCAGCCCACTGGCAAGTCCATGTAGATGTCATCATCATCATAGTGTTGGGGAAAGTACTCCCCATCAACACCACTGCCATCATCAGGTTGATCAGAGTTCAAACCAAAAAGGCGATAAAATCTCTGAGGAAGGCCTTGTAGAAGAGAGAAAGTTTTGACAGAATTGGAGCATACTGGGTCCGGGTGCGCAGCAATGGAATAAAGATGCGACCTCAGGCAGGTTTGAGGCAGATTCGGCTCAAGGTAATACACCAGAGTCAGCAGGGGATTGGCCTCCGATAACACCAGGATTGAAGTCAGTAAAAAGGGACTGGTCTATCTTGGAGGTGGAGTGGAATTGACACCATGATTAATGCGGAACCAAAGGTGGGCTTGAGGGGCACAGACCGTGTGGATGACAGATTTGCAGACGGTAAGCTGACTTGAGGCCCCTGGGTCCCAAAGGCAAGCCAGAGGTAGCTTGTAAAGTGTCCAAAATATATAACATGGCCAACTTAAAGGCCTTTACCTACTGCAGCGTTCCCGGTAGTTCAGGAAATTCGGGGTGCACCGGGACTAGCTGACGAATCAGCTCTGCAATCACGAGTGAGAGTGGTTGGAACCTTGACATCCTCCGGACTTCTCTTTAAACAGAGAGTGGGGGGCGTGGCCAAGATGGCGGCTTAGTTGGACGTGATCTTCGGAGGCTCCCCGTCCCGGACCTCCACGCCCTACCTAATTTGCTGACCGCCCTGCAGCCGGACCAAGAGGTTGGAGGCCGGAAGTGGGGGAAGCACACGTGCGGCGGCTGAAGTCCCTGGCGAGCTGACCGGCAAGATGAGAGAGCCGGCAAGCGGGGCCGCGCTGGGAAGGGAAAGCAGCAGCCCGTCTCCCTCCTTGTAGAGAGGCCCGAGGGGTCCGCGACGACGCTACCGGACCGGGAGAGGTCGTCGTAGCTGGCCAAGGCGACTGAGGTGGTCCACAAGAGGTGTGGGCCGGATCTGCCCCGAAGGTCCGAGCGGGAGGCCCGTGCAAGGCGTCGCCGGGTGGCCCAGCCAGAATCAACAGGAAAGGCCCCGGCTGCGGCCTTGCCGTCGGAGGTAAGGAAACTCTGGACGGTGTGCACAGCCCGACCCCCGCCCTGAGGAGGCGCCTAGGGGGACTGCGAAGCCACTGCCGCCCGAGAGGGGTCACCGGAGCTGCCCAGGACAATTAAGGAGGTCCCGAGTAGACGAAGGCCGGCTCTGCCCCGGGGCTTCGGGTGAGCGGTGTGGGGAAGGAGACGCCGGGGGGCCTGGCAGGAGACATCAGGAGAGGCCCCGGCTGCGGCCTGGCCGACAGGGGAGTGAAGGCCCCGGAAAGTAAGAGCTAGTAAGGGCAGGGCCTGCAGACAGGAGGCACTTCTACCCTGGGCAGAGCGTGAGACGGAGCTTGCATCGACAGGGGGACCGGGAGAAGGCACGCGGAGGCTCTGGCCTGAGTGGAGGAGGGGCCGGGCAGATCGACGAGAAGAAGGACGTGAGGCCCAGACGGGGGCCTGGCAATTACAGGCGACCCGGCCTTTACCACCGGGCACACCGAAAGGACCGGCCCCCCTTGGGAACTCCTTGCCGCCGAGTAGAGAGGGCATACACCGGGCTGGCAGGGGAAACTGGTGGCACCGGGGTCTGGTGTCGGGGTACCAGAGCCTGAGACGGGTTCGCAACCACTACACAACGAGGCTTTGAGGCTGGAGGCCGAGGAGAGCAGGCCCTGGAAAGGAGCGGGAGATCGGGGGCACAGTCGGGTCCCCCCAGCAGTGACTGCGGTCCGGGCCTGAAACGGGGCCCGACAAACGCAGGGGGGCCCCCCCAGAGGAGCCACTGATCAAGGAACCGGAGCCTGAGGCGACGAGCGCTTGGACGACGCACTGCGAGTCGTGGTCCCCGATCCCTGAGGCAGAACGACCACCTGAAGCCATAGCGAGACTGGGAGCGCCAGGGGGCCACAAGGGATACCATCGGTTGGGGGGTCTGGGGGCAATACGCCACTGACGGCTCACTGCGTGATCTGGCCGTTCTAGGCTCCTGACCCCAGTGCTGGCCCAAGCGGATCGATTGGTCTCCAACAAGCAGGCGGAGAGGCAAGGTGGTGGAAGGGCCGATTAAGAGAGAGAAAATGGCGGCCGCCAATCGCAAGGGGAATCGCACCATCACGGTCTTACTGTCGAAGGGAAACTCCAAAGCTGAAAAAAGTCCGGACAAAACGGTTCAAGGACCCCCCCCTAAGGGGACTGACCGTGAGGGAGGAGAAGCCCCGGCGACCAAGGCCTTCATGGAGGCACTCTTCGCCTCCCTTAAGGAGGACATTCAGTCCCTCCGACAGGACATGGCGAGATTTTGATGAACTTGGGGAGCGAGTGGCGGCAAACGAGCTCTCAGGTCAAGCCAGAAGCGAAGAAGTGGAATTCCTAAGACAGGAAATTGTCCGGCTTAATGAGCAGCAGACTGACCTCCAGTCCCACACGGAGGACCTCGAAAATCGTTCCAGGCGGAACAACATTCGGGTTCGAAATGTGCCCTCCTCTGCAGAGGGGGGAGATGTTGCAAGCTATCTACAAGGACTATTCCGGACAGTGCTTGATGAAGGAGATGATTTCGAGATCCGCATTGATAGAGCTCATTGAGTGGGTCCGACACGTAGGTCCCGGGGTCCTCCCCCGACATTCTGGCCTTTCTACCCGATTACCCTCTAAAGGAGCGCATCCTGAAGGCGGCGTGTCTCAAACAGCCCATTCAGTATCAAGGCCAAGCTCTGGAACTTTTCGAAGATCTTTCGGCGATCACGTTACACAAGAGGAGATCCTTCAAGCCAGCAACCACGTTTCTCCGCAACGAAGGGGTCCAGTACTCCTGGGGACACCCCTTTCGACTGATCTTCTGATGGAATGGATCCCTCCACCAATTGCGCTCCATGAGAGACACTTGCTCAGTACTGGGAATTCCATACGAGGAGAACCGACTAGGAGACGACCAAAATGGAGGCTCTTCGGGGTCCCTACCCAAATCCTCTCAAGCAACGAGCGACGGCAGGCAGAAGGTTCGACGCGGCCGACCTTCGAAGAAACCACTCAAGCCGGACCAAAAGACGATGGAACAGGAAAAGGCAGCAGCAATACAGGAGGTTTCCAAGGACACGGGGGCAGGCTCCTGAGAACTGAGGAGGGGGTCGTACACAGATAAGTATGGCACTAGGGATGGGGAACGGGGCGGGGGGTCTCGAGCCGTCGAGCCGCCACTGCCAACTACCTCTTGCAAGTACTCTCTGACTGCAGTTCCGAACTGGTGTTATTGGGGCCTAAGTCATGGTCCGAGAACTCCGTCTCATGTTGGGGAATGTTGTTACCTTATCCTGTTGAGAGGGGTTACGGGGGGGGGGGGTTAAGTGGTGTTGATATGGTGCAACGGTACTCCCGGGGCCCTCTACTGGCTGTGGCTCAGGGGGTTGGGGGGGGGGGCTCCAACAGTGGAGCATTGATGGAGTGGAGGGGGGGATCGATCTTGGCAACAAAACTGTGAGGGGTCTGCATTGCGGGCTGGGCAAGATGGAGGAAGGAGCGCCCCAAGACGGGAGCGAGGGGCATAGGAGGGCAAATATAGAGGAGATGACAGGTTTGATTTAAAATGCCTGTTACGATCAGAACCTGGAATGTTAAGGGACTTAACTCCCCGCAGAAGCGCCAGAAAGTTTGGAGATATGTGATAGATCAACACTTAGATATTGTAGCACTGCAGGAAACACATCTCCTGAAGGCGGAAGACCACCGACTTAAGCACAAGAAATACCCCCTTATATATAAAGCCTCTGCATCCACTAAACAGAAAGGAGTAGCGCTGCTCTTCAGTTTGGCTGCTCAGTTCCAGCCTATGTGCACTCAGGGCGACAAAGAGGGGAGATGGCTGATGGTCAAGGGTAGTTTGAAGGGTAAATTGTGCACTTTTGTGTCGGTCTATGCCCCCAATACTGGCCAAAATAATTTTTTACTTACGCTACTGAGTAAAGTGACAGACTTTGCAGAGGGTCCTACTTTCCTCTTGGGAGATTTCAACTTGGTCTGGCACCCTACTCTGGATAGTACACACACTAGACGATCTGGCATGGGCACCTTCCCAGACACTATTCAGACGCTTATTGGGGACATGGGGCTTCTGGACACCTGGCGAGTAGCGCACCCAGCCACCCGTGACTATTCCTTCTATTCCCATGTACATCAGACCTACTCAAGGCTAGATTACATCTTTTTTAGTCAATCCCTGCAGGGCAACTTACAGGACGCAAAGATTCTCACCATCTCCGTATCCGACCATGGGATGTACACAATTTGTTTAACCTGGCTTGGCAGCGCCCCGAAACCTGCACGTTGGTACTTCCCAGAAGCATTAACAAGGGACAGGGAATCATGTGCGCAGCTGAGGGAGGCTATTAGGGAGTTCTTCTCCTTTAACGCCCTGGAGGAGACCTCAGAATACAATACCTGGGACACGTTCAAAGCGGTTTTTAGGGGTAAATGCATTGCACTCAACTCAGCTCTTAACAGACAGCGCGCTAAAGAAAGGGAAAGCTTGGAGCAGGAGCTGATGACGGCCGAGCAGACCCACAAGCAGACACCTACCAGGCAGTCACTACGCACACTCACGGCACTTAGAGGCAAACTGCGCGCCATCTATAACAATACAGCAGAGTTAACCCTCCTCAAGCTGCGCAGTCTATCTTATACCCAGGGTAACAAGGTGGGGAAACATCTGGCCAGACAACTAAAGGATAAAAGAGAGAGGGAATATATAGGGGGAATACAAGATAGGACGGGGACCATGCTCCAGAGAGACGAGGACAAGGCAGACCTCTTCGGGACGTTCTATGAATCTTTATACACGGCGGATGCTCCCGACACTGAACATCAACTCGCTTTTCTGAGGGACTTACCAGTCCCACAGGTTTCCCCGGAGTGGAACGAAGTCCTCAAGGCCCCCATTACCCTAGAAGAAGTCCAATTAGCTATCAAATCACTCAAGGCCCACAAGGCGCCAGGAACAGATGGGTACACTGCAGTCTTTTATAAGACAGTTGGGTCCGAGGTCGCGCTCCACCTGGTCCGACTCTTCAACCGTATGGCCACGGACGGCAATTCTGCAGCCTCCATGGCCGAGGCGGTGATCTCAGTGATCCCCAAGCCGGGCAAGGACCCTTGCCACTGTGCCTCCTACAGGCCTATTGCCCTCCTTAACGTAGATGCAAAACTATACTCCTCCATACTGGCCAAGAGACTGTGCGACCTTATGCCACTTCTCATCCACCCCGATCAGTCCGGCCATCAAGGGACGACAAACGCATGACAACACCAGGCGCATTGCCCATTTAATAGAGAAGGCCAACAAATTTAAAATTCCTGCAGTGTTAATCGGCCTTGACGCCGAAAAAGCGTTTGACCGCGTAGATTGGAGTTTCCTGTGGTCCACGCTGACGAGGTTTGGTTTCTCCCCCCAATTTATTACAATGCTCCAGGCCAACTATCGACACCCAAGCTCTAAAGTCTCAGTCAATGGGGTGCAGTCAGCCTCCTTTAGCCACTCGAGAGAGACTAGACAGGGTTGTCCTCTGTCCCCCCTACTCTTCGCCTTCAGCATAGAGCCCCTAGCTATAGCGGTAAGCGAACATCAAGGGATAGAGGGTCTACCTTTCTCCGGAGAAGCCCACAAAATCTCGCTTTTCGCGGATAATGTCCTCCTCTCACTATCCAACCCGTTGGGTTCCCTCCCATATTTACAAGACGTGCTTACCTCCTTTGAAAAAGCGGCAGGTTTCAGGGTCAACCTGGACAAGTCCTACATTCTTATACATCGATGATGTTCTCTGTATCTGGAAAGGTAACAAACAACAACTAGTCACATTTCATGACTGGTTGAACTCTAGAAACCCGAATATTCAATTTACGATGGAGTCCAGCAGTGAGTCTATTCCCTTCTTAGACATCACCATTTACGTGGATAAGGATCATCTCCAGACGACGCTCTTCAGAAAACCCACAGAGCGTAACTCCTTATTGCAGTATGGGAGTCACCACCCAAGAGGCTTAAAAGACAACCTACCTGTGGGACAATTCCTAAGGATCAGGAGAAATTGCTCCTCTAGAGCAAATTACATCAAAGAATCAGAAATCCTCAATGACCGTCTCATTGCACGTGGATATCCAACTAGAATGGTCAGACGTGCAAGAAAGAGAGCGTGGTACAATCCACGAGAGAGTTTACTGAATCCTGCACTGCCCACTCAAACTGAATGTGAACGCATCATCTGTGTTACAACTTTCTCCACGCGAAGTAATGAGGTGAAACAGGTCATTAATAAAAATTGGCATCTGGTGGCAGATGAGATCAGACAAACAAATCTTCCGCTTCATTCATTCAAAAAAGCGAAAAGCATACGTGACATGGTGGTCCATTCCTATCTGGAACCAGACAGTCATCCGACTATAACAACATTATGGAATATTCCTCCCCTGGTGGGTCATTTCCGATGCGGTAATTGTACTGCTTGTGACACTACTGTTCAAACCAAGACATTCACCCATGGCGGACGAACATATACATTGAGACATCACACGAACTGTAACTCCTGTAGTGTGATCTACATCATCAAATGCCCATGTGAGTATATATACGTGGGGCAAACACAACAGAAGATCAAAGCCCGCATTTCGTCACACTGCAGTAGGTTGCGTTGCAAGGTATTAGGTGCCCCTCTAGTAGATCATTGGTTGAAGGCTGGTCACGTGGTGCCTGACCTTAAATGGTGGGTGGTTGAAAAAGTATCTTTGGGCACTAGAGGTGGCAACCTTCAGGTAGCCCTTAACACACGGGAATCCAAATGGATGTCCCTTCTGGACTCCATAAAAAATGGTCTAAATGAACAAGACAGCAGTTTAGCACAGTTAGCTGCACTCGGTTAAACCACTCATGAACACATATAGTCACATGTTCTCCATTAGTGAACCAATCATGGACACATATTGTCATATGCTTTCCATGTTTCACATTTAGCCCTTCAAGAATGATTTGCAATTTTGTGGGAGATATGTGTTTTCAAAATGCGGTAACTGACTCATCTACACTCTCATGTTTGAGAAGTGCATGAATCAGTAGTTTTTAACCATTGAATGTCACCTGTGTAACTACTTTTTTCCATTAACAAACTAACGATGTATGCATATGCATAAGACGATTTGCCATTTTCCCCATGTCACTGTTTTGTCCAAATGTAATAACTCAAGGTTTTGCTGAATGTTTTTGAATAATGTTTTTCGTCTTGCTCGCCTACACCCTCGTGTTGCAGAGGTGCGCGAGTATTTATGACATAATCATTTTTTCAAAAAAACTAACAAGCAATTTCTGTGGGTAAACAAAGAATTCCTGATTGCGCAAGCCCTATGAGCCGGTCTTCCTTAAACAGCAAACTTTCCGATTGCGCAACTTTTAGAAGTAACTCTTCTATGTCCCATAAGTCGTTTACCTGTAGACTCCTCCCCTAAACTCCGCGAAGCAGACTTGCGGAGTTCCGCGGGATGTACACGGACGGCGGTGGCTAGCTCCAGCACCCACAGGTAATCTACGCCCTACGTGAACCACTGTGCGTTCTACAATTGGATATGCACTGATCAGTGCAGGGTCACGTCTGACTCTGATATCCGTCACCCTTAATTTTCCGTAGGACGGTGTTTTCCCGACAAACAAGACCCCAGAATCGACCCTGCTAAATCACCCGGAGTAAGGTGTTGCTGCACGGATCATTGCTACGGCGTGTAAGTGTGGCTTTATCTCTTACCATTAACGCCGTTTTAAATCATTTCCTGGCTTTTAAATGGATATCTCTGAATTTCCCCAGGCACAGTCGATAGGCGTCCTTTTTCCTGAAACCGTTCCGCTTCTTGATTAATCCTGATCCCCTAGTACATCCCGAAGACAACAGAAGGATTGTCACAGACGATCATGAATGGTATGTAATTAGGCGTGATTTCTCACCCTTGTGGCACCATGGCGGGGTAAACTTCCATGTGGCCCGTTGCAACCTGTGCTTTTTCTCTTCTTTAGTAATGAGAGCTTGAATAAGAAGCAAGCGCCCGAGATACAGATCCATGGTGACGAATAAGGCCACTTATTTTCTTTCTTTTAAGTAAGTCCACATGCCTCTAGGAGTAAATATCAACGCTAATTTTGTAGATTTATCACTAATTGCAACGTTCCACTTGCAGTTCATTGAAACTACGTGTTCCAAGAAATCTCACCCAATAGTTGACTACAGTTTGGGTTGACACTAGGAATTCTCACCAATCGGCTGATTGGTAGACTAATTAAGTGAGTGTGTTTTTATTATCTCTGACAAGTCTAATTGTTCATCTGTTAGTTCTTTTTCCCCTCCTCTGTGTTCTAGTGAATTTATATCACATGAGTATGAACAAGATTTTGGCTGTTCTTACTATAATTTCTTCCACACTTAGAGGCTGCTTTGGCCCTAAGCCCATGGTAAATCGCGTTTACTCTGTGCACATGAATGATGGCTTCATTAATAGTGCTCTGATCTAGTGTTTTAACTTCACAGATACTACTGCCCCCCCTTCCCTCTCTCGTCCTTTCTGTCCTGATGAAGACCCCGTTAAAGGACCTAACTTAGCCTACGGCCAGGGGTCGAAACGTCGACGGCTCTTTTCTACCTACAAAGACCTCCGGCATTTGTCCTTTAAATAATACTAATGCTCATGTGTGACCGTTGAAGGTCTTTTTGCATTAACTCGTTACTGAATGCCTTAATTCTTCAGGCGATTGTGTCAAATTTGTTTTGATTCATATGTTTATCATTCACGATTATATCTATTGTAATCACGCTATGTCTTTTTGACTTTACCCTGCCTTGAGCACACCCCTTCCCTCACTTCCCTTCCCTCCTCTCCCCCGACTTTTGGGGTTTTCCTAAAATTGAATTATGAATGTATTGTTAATTGTATGGTACTGGGTATTGGTAAATAAACTACAATACCTCTATTGAGTAATTTTGATTCTTTGTCCATAGAATTGATAAAGTAATAATTTCTAGTGTATGGTGTACATAACACTTCCTCCTTGCGGGGACCCCTCTCCACACATACTACATAGCGCCCAGGTCCCCGCGACTGCATGGGTTCAACCCCCCCTTTGTGTAACGCATTTAATAGAGAAGGCCAACAAATTTAAAATTCCTGCAGTGTTAATCGGCCTTGACGCCGAAAAAGCGTTTGACCGCGTAGATTGGAGTTTCCTGTGGTCCACGCTGACGAGGTTTGGTTTCTCCCCCCAATTTATTACAATGCTCCAGGCCAACTATCGACACCCAAGCTCTAAAGTCTCAGTCAATGGGGTGCAGTCAGCCTCCTTTAGCCACTCGAGAGAGACTAGACAGGGTTGTCCTCTGTCCCCCCTACTCTTCGCCTTCAGCATAGAGCCCCTAGCTATAGCGGTAAGCGAACATCAAGGGATAGAGGGTCTACCTTTCTCCGGAGAAGCCCACAAAATCTCGCTTTTCGCGGATAATGTCCTCCTCTCACTATCCAACCCGTTGGGTTCCCTCCCATATTTACAAGACGTGCTTACCTCCTTTGAAAAAGCGGCAGGTTTCAGGGTCAACCTGGACAAGTCCTACATTCTTAACCTAACCCTTTCACAGGCGGAAGCCTCACAGCTCCGAGCGCTCTCGCCGCTGGACTGGGCACCCTCTTCCATACAATACCTAGGGGTCCAGCTGACTCCCAAGGTCGAGCAACTGTATGCAGCCAATTTTCCCGCAATCCTCACCCGCATCCAAAAAGAACTGGTACGTTGGAAGCCGCTTTTTCTCTCTTGGCTGGGTCGCATTCATGCTATCAAGATGACCCTCTTACCCAAACTGCTCTATTTATTCCAGGCGCTCCCAATAGATTTGGAGGAGGATTTCTTTGCACGTCTAAAATCAATGATCCTGAAGTTTGTGTGGCAGGGTGGACAGGCACGTTTCTCATTTTACATGCAACAATGTCCACAAAGGGAAGGGGGAGCTGGTCTCCCCGATCTTCGCCTGTACTATAAAGCGGCCCAACTGCGCATCCTGGTTGAGTGGGCACAAATGGAATCGGAGAAACACCGGCTCCACATGGACCGCAGCGTAGCAGAGGGAGTTGGGGGGAGGAGGGTAGGGAGGGAAAGTTGAGGGGCATGGGTTTGTTAATGTTGGATTCGAGGTAAAAAAGTCCACCTTCAGGTATCCTTGAGCTCTGGGGAATCAACACTAGCGGAACGTGCTCGCTGGTAATTGGTGGAGCTTTAGAGCTGGGAGACCACTTTGTGTTTAAGGGTTCTTGAGACGCACCATTGCTCTTGTAGACTATCCCTTCTAGGTCCAACTGGGACTCACTCATGACCTCCCAAGCACAGAACATTACGACTTAAGGAGGTCAGTCCAGCAGTGATTCAGGACCTTGAGAAGTATTGACCCCTCAGCTTGCCTATGTTGTAAATGTTGAGCTCAACGTCTCGTAGGGCCCCTGCGTGGGCTTGTTGGCGAATTGTGCCCTGAATCTTTAGCTGTGGACAACAATAAAATCTGCTTGACAAAAAAAAACAGAGAGTGGTGGGATGGAGCAGAGTCCTGCTACAACTACTTACCTTTTCTCTTAGACTTGGACTTATCAAATGATTTCAACTCAGACGAGAAACTGTTGTGGGAGCAGTGTAATGGGGCCCTTGACTTGGAGAGGCGCTTATTCAAAACCCTTGACTTCTTTCAGTGGTCTGTGACATCCAGATCCACAGCATGATCCTTGATTGCCTTCAGGTACATGAGGTTGCATTCTTCACATGACTTAGTGTTGTGACCCAAGCCTTAACACTAGAGCCAAACGTTGTGTGGGTCCGGCACCAACATCTGTGTCCTACTGTCATGGCATAGTTTGAACCCAGTAGTCCTCGGTGGAGACATCTTTCCCTTGCACACTGGAAAGAAATTGGATTCATTTGTCAACCAACGAAATGGAGTCGAGCTCCGGATCCGCATACGAAGGGGCAGAAATAAAGGAACTGAATTCAGTGGGAAAGGGTGCCACTTATATGCAGCTACGCTCTGTCTCTTCCAGGGAGGAACAAAGCCAATGTGGAGCCGAATAATCAACAAATGGCGTCTGGGAGCACTGCTATGAAACCTTTCTGATCCAGTCTGGAACAAAGCCAATGTGGAGCCTGTGAGAAGTTACTGCAAACAAAACAGGTGATGGACCGAATGTGGATCAATGTCACACATTCATCCCAGTCCAAAGATCTGGGCCCAAATCCATCGTTACTTTGCACTCCACACCACCCTGGGTTAGACAATGGCGATATGCAAATCAGCTCTGACCCTGTGCCCCATGGGAACAGTCCAGTCCGAACTACAAAAGCCATGTCCTTCCCAGAACGGAATCAAGCATCCGAGGACCGGACCGGTTTCGAGGTAACACCTCTCATCAGCCCGGCTAGCTTGACTCCAGTGGTGTGGAGTGCCTGGGACCCACGTCTGGGCATCCCCAGCGCACCCATGGCAGCAACTGCAAACAAAACAGGTGATGGACCGAATGTGGATCAATGTCACACATTCATCCCAGTCCAAAGATCTGGGCCCAAATCCATCGTTACTTTGCACTCCACACCACCCTGGGTTAGACAATGGCGATATGCAAATCAGCTCTGACCCTGTGCCCCATGGGAACAGTCCAGTCCGAACTACAAAAGCCATGTCCTTCCCAGAACGGAATCAAGCATCTGAGGACCGGACCGGTTTCGAGGTAACACCTCTCATCAGCCCGGCTAGCTTGACTCCAGTGGTGTGGAGTGCCTGGGACCCACGTCTGGGCATCCCCAGCGCACCCATGGCAGCCTGTGAGAAGTTAGCCTGGCATATGATGTCCACTAGTTCTAGTGGGCACCTTGCACCAGTCTAATCAACCCTTATTGATCTTGGTTGTAAAGTCAACCTTAGAGAACGCTATTCTAGTGGAGGCATGGACCAGCAGTCAATAGGTTAAAACTTCAGAGAGCATGTGAAGCCAGTTGTTTTACAAATTATAATCCCTTGAATACCAAATGAAAGGACACCACACAAGGTATATATCAAATATATATGTATTTATTCTAAACACAACCCCTTTGCACTCTTTGAGAGTCAGAGGTAAAAGTACATCACAAGTTACTCAATTAGCATACGATAAGTTGCACATATACAGTTATGCCCTAGGGGCCTCACGAACCATATACTACAAAAGTGGTATAAGAACAATGTGGTAGTTAGAAAGCAGGCCTAGGGCCTGTAGTATCGCTGGGGCTACACTGAGCAACCAAAGGTTAGGAAGTAGGAGTCCCACGGGAGACGCGTGCAGTGTCTAAACACAGTCGCGAGTTACCATTGACTTATAATGGGAAACAAAGAAGTTACAAAGTTACTGTTTAAGGACACTTCCGGATGGACTAGGATTGAACCCTTTTAAACTAGGACCCACGGGAGCACCGGAGTACTCGTGTTACCTCATCCAGGGAAGCCAGGTGCATAGGTGTCTTTTCGTGTCGGGTTTCGTCATCGTTTTCTATGGAGATCTGCAAGGAAGTCCTGCAGGCGACCAGAGGAAAAGTGTTCGGGTGGATCGGTGGTGTGAAGAACCTGAAAGCAGAGGGGACAGAGTCTGGGTCACTAGCCAGTGACCCGGAAGGAACCAGGCAATGTTGCGTGCTTGAAGGTAAAGAAGGTGAGTTTGTCTCTTCAGCCACGAGGTCCAGGAGGCATCGACGATAAACGATGACCATGCGCTGGATTCGAACTGTCCCACGAAGGATCAAGTTGACTGCGGTGTTGGTATTCGGATTGGACCCAACAAGCCTTGGCAACCCCAACCCACGCAGGATGTCGAGATTGGCTCTGTTGCAGACCAGCAAGGTCTGTGGCGCTTCTTCTTTTAAGGGAAGCTGGAGCAAGCCTGGAGCAACCAGGATGCAAATGCTACTTACCAGTATGCATCTGTTCTTGGCATGTAGGGCTGCTGACATTCATATCTGTGCATAGATCGCCGCCTAGTGTTGGGTCCGGATGATTGCACATTGTTGTCCTGGAAGAGTCTTCGAAGTATCACGAGATAGGTGGCTCCTCCCCTGGACTACAGTGCGCATGGGCATCGCCTCCATCCCCAGATTGTTTTTAGCCATTGACAGAGATGGAGTGAAGTATGTGAGTGATGACCATGCTATGAGCATATATATATATATATGAATGAATACTGCAGCTGCTACAGGCGCCGGGGAGGAGGGTGGGCGATATGAATGTCAGCAGCCCTACATGCCAAGAACAGATGCATACTGGTAAGTAGCATTTGCAGTTCGAGGCATGTGGGCTGCTGAATTCATATCTGTGCATAGAATACATAGCAGTCCCTCCATTAGCGGCGGCTGCCCGTGCCAGCTGCAGCAGTCTGAAAAAGTGTCTTGAGAACAGCCTGACCAACAGCTGCCTGCTGTTTGGAGTGCACGTCTACACAGTAATGTTTAGTGAAAGTATGTGTGGTAGACCATGTGGCTGCTCTACAGATATCTTCTAAGGGAATGTTACCTAGGAAAGCCATAGAGGCCCCCAACTTCCTGGTGGAGTGGGCCCTTGGTGGGATAGTGAGAGTGCGCTTAGCTTTAGCGTAACAGATTTGAATGCATTTCACGATCCACCTAGCGATCCCAGCTTTGGAGATAGCGTTTCCCTTGTGGTGTGTGGCAAAAGCAACGAAAAGCTGCTTGGTTTTGCGAAAATCTTTTGTCCTGTCTACATAGTACATCAAGGCTCTCTTAACGTCAAGGGTGTGGAGCATCCGCTCCGCCAGCGTCTCTGGGTTTTGGAAAAACACCGGCAACTCAATTGTTTGGTTTATATGGAATTGAGATACAACCTTGGGTAAGAATTTAGGGTTAGTGCGGAGCACAACCCTGTTAGCATGTACCTGGAAGAAAGGTTCTTGGATGGTGAGCGCCTGCAGCTCGCTAACCCTCCGTAGCGATGTAATTGCTACTAAGAACGCGACCTTCCAAGTTAGAAACTGAAGCTCACAAGAGTGCAGTGGCTCGAAGGGAGGACCCATCAGTCTTGTAAGAACCACATTGAGGTTCCATTCTGGAGCTGGTGGTGTCCTTGGTGGGATGACTCTCTTGAGTCCTTCCAAAAAAGCCTTGATAGCAGGGACTTTAAAGAGTGACAGGTGTTGCCTATTCTGGAGGTATGCTGCCATAGCAGACAGGTGAATGCGGATGGAAGAGTACGCCAAATTGCATTGATACAGGTGGAACAGGTAACAAATGATGTTCTGAATGGAAGCATCTAGCGGGTCAATATTGTGGTTAACACAGTAGATGACAAACCTCTTCCATTTAGCCGCATAACAAGCTCTAGTAGTGGGCTTCCTTGCCTCCCGAATGATGTTCATGCAATCGGGAGGAAGATTGAGGTAGCCAAACTCTAGGACTTCAGGAGCCAGATCGCCAGGTTGAGCTGTTGCGGGTCTGGGTGCTGAATGTCGCCATGGCTCTGCGTCAGAAGGCTGGGAGTGAGATGAAGCCTTTGATGCGGTACCACGGAGAGTTCTAGAAACGTGGTGTACCATGGTTGGCGAGCCCACGTTGGAGCAACCAGGATGAGAGTCATCGAGTGCTGCCTGAGCTTGCGTGCCACCAGCGGTATCAGAGGTGCTGGGGGAAAAGCGTACGCAAATCTGCCTGACCAGTTCATCCACATCGCATTGCCCTGTGATTGCGGGTGTGGGAACCTGGCGGCGAAGCTTTGGCATTTTGCGTTCTCCTTTGTGGCGAACAGGTCTATCTCTGGATGACCCCACTTTTGGAAGTACGGTTGGAGTACTGATGGATGTATCTCCCACTCGTGCATTTGATGGCTGTGCCTGCTGAGCAGATCCGCCATCTGATTGTCCTTGCCCGGAAGATGCTCTGCCATGAGGAAGATGTTCCTCTGAATGGCCCACTTCCACATGCTCTGAGCCAGATGAGACAGCTGTGGAGAGTGTGTACCTCCCTGCTTCTGAATGTAGTACATGGCCGTCATGTTGTCCGTCCGGATCAACACGACTTTGTTGCACAGATGTACTTTGAACGCCTTTAAGGCCATGAAGATTGCCATCAGTTCCAACACATTGATGTGCATCTTCCTTTGCTGTAGTGTCCATAGTCCCTGCACTGTGTATTGGAGTACATGCGCTCCCCATCCTTGGAGAGAGGCGTCCGTTGTCAGGATAATCTGTGGCACAGGCCCTTGGAATGGTCGGCCCTTGCAAAGGTTTTGTGGATTCCACCAATGCAGAGAGTTGTATGCCCGACCGCTCACAAACACTAGGTCTGTCAGTTGCCCATGAGCCTGAGTCCACTGACGTGCTAGGCACTCCTGAAGCGGACGCATATGTAGTCTCGCGTGCGGGACAATGGAGATGCAGGAGGCCATCATGCCTATCAACTGCATGAACACCTTCGCTGGAAGCGAGTGCTGAGGTCTGAATCGTTGGATCAGCGTCTGGATACTGGCGATTCTCACTGAATTTGGCTGCGCAGTGGCTGCCAGAGTGTTGATGGTCGCGCCCAGATACTGTCGCACGTGGGCGGGCTGGAGATGGGACTTTGGGTAGTTCAGAGAGAATCCCAGATCGTGCAGGAGATGAATGGTGCGGGACACGTGGTCGACGCACTGTTGTTCTGTTCTTGCTTGAATGAGCCAGTCGTCCAGGTAAGGGTAGACGTTAACGTTCTGGCGACGGAGATGCGCCGCCACAGTCGCTAGGCACTTCGTAAATACCCTTGGCGCCGTGGTGACCCCGAACGGCAGAACCCTGAACTGGTAATGCTTGTCTTGAATCGTGAATCTGAGATACTTCCTGTGGGAAGGATGCAGGGGGATATGAAAATATGCATCTTTCAGATCCAGTGTAGCCAGGAAGTCCCCCTGCTGAAGCAGAGGGAGTACTTGCTGTAACGTGAGCATATGGAAGTGCTCCGAGAGAATGTACCAGTTGAGGGGCCTGAGGTCCAGGATGGGCCTGAGGGATCCGTCCTTTTTGGGGATTAGAAAATACAGGGAGTAAACCCCTGTTCCCCTTTCTTGCAATGGAACGAGCTCTGTTGCCCCTTTTTGCAGCATGACTAGAACTTCCTGCTGCAACAAGTGCAAGTGCTCGCCGGACATAGGACGGCTCCTTGGGGGTATGTTTGGTGGAATGGAAGTAAGTTCCAGACAGTAACCGTACTGGATAAGAGACTTGACCCACCTGTCCGTGGTGATGGATTTCCACGCGGGCAGGAACTGCTGGAGTCTCCCCCCGACCGGTGTTGTATGGTCGGGGGGCAGTGACAAGACGTCACTGCTTGTTGGCGGTGGTGGACATGGAGCTGTTGTTTCCACGTCCCCTGCCCTTGACGTTATTGCCTCTGTAGCCACCTCTACCCTTGTTGGTGTATGAGGTTTGGTTGTTACTTTTATAATACTGAGTGGACTGCGATGCCTGACCCCTTGAGGTGCCTCTGGAATTGGAGCGGCGAAAGGAACCACTCCGAAACTGCTGGGACTGGAGGGCCCCCATAGACTTGGCAGTGTCTGTATCTTTTTTCATTTTTTCCAGCGTCGCATCCACCTCTGGGCCGAACAGGTGGTCAGGATTAACTGTTTGGTTCAGTATTGTTGTTTGAATATCGGGCTTGAACCCTGAAATTCTAAGCCAAGCATGCCGTCTAAGCAACACACTAGTGTTGATTGCCCTGGAGGCTGTATCGGCCACATCCAGCGCACATTTTATGGATGCGTTCGTGATGAGCTTTCCTTCCTGAATCAACATTTCTCCTGCCTCCTTGTACTGGTCAGGCAAGTGTTGCAGTAGTGATTCTAAGGTGTCATAATGAGCCCTATCATAGCGTGCAAGTAGGGCCTGTGTGTTTGAGATCCTCCAAATATTAGCTGCCTGTGCAGCAATCCGTTTCCCTGAGGCCTCAAATATCTTGGACTCTTTGTCTGGGGGAGGAGCGTCACCAGTGGTCTGCGAGTTCGCCCTCTTCCTAGCGTTGGATACAACCAACGAGTCCAGTGGCAAGTGTCCCTTGATGTATGTTGGATCCGAGGGCGGTGCCTTATATTTCTTGTCAATGCGAGGGTTGATGACACGCGCCCGGGTGGGCTCCTTGAAGACCTTCGTTGCGTGTTTTTGCACCCCCTTAAGCATTGGCAGCGTTTTGACTGACTTTTCAGCCACTGAGAAAGTGTCAAATAAAAAGTCGACATCCACAGGGTCTGAGTGCAACTCGACATCGTGGTTAGCCGCAGCACTCTCGATTAGAGCGTTGAAGGCCGCCGAGTCCTCCGTCGGTGATGTCTTGGCCGCAAAAAGCTGCGTGTCCTGGCCCGACTGCGGGTCCTCTGGGTCGCCTCCGGCCGACCACGGTTCGTGCTCCTCCTCCGGATCCGCGTAAGCCGGATAGTTGTACTCGACGTCCTCATCGGCAGCATCGCCTGCGGTGGAACGCGTTGGCGAGTGTTCTAGGGCTTGTGGAGACATAGGCTCTATCGGGGCCGAAGTCCCCGCAGAGTCCCTCTTATTCTTGAGAGGGATCCGAAAATGTTCCAACACCGGCTCCGTGGTGATTTTTCTCTTGAGGAGAGACAGTTTCCCCGTATTGGCGTCGATGATGACCTCTCGACGCTCCTCTTCAGCAAGTGGCTGGAGCCGAAGCTTCGACAACACTAAGGCTGCTTTTGGTGTCAAAACCTCCTTCGAGGGCTCGCCATGTTTCGGCGCGAAAGCCTTCGGCGTCGACTTTGGCGGCAGGGTAAAGCGGATAGGCGTTTGCGCCTTCGCAGGCTTAGGCGTGTGCTTAGGCGCCACGGTGTCCGAATCGGGAACCACATCGTCCTTCCGTATCCGCTGCAGGGATTCCGCTACCTTCTTCGTTAAGGCTGGAGAGGGCTTGACCGGCTCGAGCGATCTCCCCGAGTCGGGAGTCGGTTCGATGACAGGCACCTTCTTCGGGGCCGACCCCTCACGCACCTTGTCCCTTAGGGCCGGCGCCGGCTGAGCCCGGGTCGCGTCGTCGCCCTGACGCTTCTTTGGAGCCGTCTTCGGGTCCTCGACCCCAACCATCTTCGGCGCCGACGCAGCCGCGTCGGTCGACTTCGCCTTCGGCGTCGACCCCGAGGGCTTCGGGTCGGCCATTTTGGCGTGGCTCTTCAAGTCGGCCATCTTGAATTGCTTGGAAGTTGACGCCTCCAGAGCCTTCTGCACCAGCGCAACTTTCACTTTCGGTTTCGAGACCGAGGGAGTGTGACCCGATGGCTTCACTTTCGTTTTCTTGAACGGGAGTGGCGCCTCAGAAATGTCCGCGACCGGGCCCGGAGGCGGGGCTGTCGGACTTATAATGAGGTCTTGGGTAAGGCCCGAAGGCGATCCCTCGACCCGGGCCGCATGAAGGGGATTGACCCCTGAGTCTTGTTGGGGATGCTCCTCCTCCGAGCTATCCCCCACGGTGGCAATAGCCCGATCGTCGTCCCCTACCTCGTCGCCGGCTTCGTCAAAGTCCTCATCACCCGCGTCGTAGGAATCCCCCTCGGACGCGGGACTAGAGTCCGAAACTTGTTCGGCGTTGTCGTCTCCAACAGATTCTTCGAATATGTTGTCTGGTGGGGGCGCCTGGGTAGCCGATAACTTGGCCTGAAGTCTAGTGGCTCGCCGAATCTTGAGAGTTTTCTTGCACCGGAATTTCGAACACGCCACACAGCTGTCTTTGTCATGGTCCGGTGACAAACATTTGTTGCACACAGGGTGCACGTCGAGGTGTGGATATTTGGAGTTACACACTGGACACCTCTTGAACGGAGTCCGCTCCATAGCTGTAGCGTAGAGTAGGCCCGTCCGCGCCGAGAGCACGCGGAAGGGTAGCAAGAGTTCGGAGCTGAGAGTCAGACAAGAAACCCGAACGAGACTATACCGACGCTCAGCCTAAAGACCTTTTGGTCTCGAGTAGAAAAGTTGAACAACTATCGATTCCGACAGAGGGAACCGAAACACATCCGAACCCAATGGCGGAAAAAAACAATCTGGGGATGGAGGCGATGCCCATGCGCACTGTAGTCCAGGGGAGGAGCCACCTATCTCGTGATACTTCGAAGACTCTTCCAGGACAACAATGTGCAATCATCCGGACCCAACACTAGGCGGCGATCTATGCACAGATATGAATTCAGCAGCCCACATGCCTCGAACTCACAAGTTAGATTCAAGATGGCGTCTTTAGGGGGCTCACTAGCCAACGGGCAAGGAACCGGGAAGACGCGTCGAGCACAAATGTAAAGGCGGGGACCACGGGTCACTCGCGGAGTGTGGGGGCCTGAGCTTCAGTTCAAATGATGCTCGGGCTGGGGCTTCTCGTACCCCAATGCACAACTTACTGAGGCTTCAGAAAAGGAGTGCAGGTAGCAAAATGCAGGATGTCTAAGATGTCCGGTCCCACGTCTCTCGTGTCCGCCACAGGTGTCAGCTTTGCTGTGGATGTGGGTCGGGGTCAGAGAAGTCTGGAAGTCCAGTTCTTGAGTCGCAGAGTCTTCGGGTGTCGGCGGGAGCCTTGAAACTGCAGACCGGCAAAGTTGCTGATGGTGCCTGTTTGAAAAGGGTGGTCACTCCTTGACCACAAGGGAGATGTCTTCCGTCTTCTAGTCAGAATAGAATGTCAAAGGTTCAAGAGTTCTGTATCAAAGTTCCTTTCCAGGATAATCTGAAGTCCTGGGGGCACAGCTCCTATACTTATACTAAGGATGGGGGCTGGATTACCTGCCTAGGTCCCTCGTATGGGTGTACCTGAGAAGGGGGTGGTTACACCCCTTCCCCTTTGTCCAGTTTCACACCAGAGCTGGGGCTGGAGTGCCCCAGCAACTGGTTTGAACCGGGCTATGCATGGAGCACCTTGTGTGCCCCAGGCAGTGCCTAGATGCATTCCCTGAATGCAGCCCTCCCTGTCCCAATACACAAAAGCCCTGTCTGGGGAGGTGCTGGCACCTACCTGGACAGGAAACCTATTGTCCAGGCCGCCCTTGCTGGAGTTTCCCCCAGCAACAGGAGGTCAGACTTGTGTCTGTGGCAGCAGCATCCATTTTGTGATGTTGAGGCTCTGTTTAACTTTAACTTAGTAAAGCAGTAACATACATGTCTTTTCCCTCTAGAAGGGTGGAATGCTACCCCCGCCGCCAGAATTGGCAGGGGGTAGTATTCCAAAGTGTTTGACACCTTACACGACATG